>NC_135715.1:120868201-122068201 GCF_964656455.1 Halichoerus grypus | reverse complement strand
GAAATCGTGTTCTGTTATTGATACTGCAAAAATACCAGTATTCTATTTATTTTTCTAACTTTTTATTATAAAACATTCAAACATACAGAAAGGCTGAAAGAAGAGTAAGTATAATGATCATATGCACAACACCTAGATTCAACAATTGTTAAAGTTTTGCCATATTTGCTTTACATGTAGCTGTACATATGTCTTTACTCGTACACTTGAAAATAAGTTACAGACATCACAACACTTCATTCCTAAATACTTCAGTATATATCTCCTGCATAATCAGTTCATCGCACCTAAAGTTATTGATAATTCTTTAATATCATTTAATGTCCATTTTCAGATTTTTTTAGTTTTCTCAAACAAGAATGCAGCCAAGGTTTACACATTGCATTTGGTTGTTTTGTCTCTTTAGGTAGCATGATAATTACCTATTACTGGGTAACACATAGCCTCTAAAACTTAGCAGCTTAAAATAACACAGATTGTTATCTCCCATAGTCATCTGAGGGTCAGCAGTCTTGGGATGACTTAGCTGTCTGGTTCTGGCTCAGGATCTTGTAGGGCTTACACAGTCAAGCTGTCGATGAGAGCTGCAAGTGCCTGAAGGCTTCGTCAGGGCTGGAGGAACTCCCAGGATGGCTCTAGTCATGTGGCTGTTGGCAGGAGGCTTCGGTCCCTGGTCTGGGGGACCTCTCCACGGGGCTGCGTGAGTGAGCGTCCTCATGACACAAGAGAACTGAGAGCGGAGCGGAAGCCATGTGCCGTTTATGTCCTAATTTTGAAGATCTTCACTCACTTCTGCCGTGTTCTGTGTGACTGTCCAGCCCACGCTCAAGGCATGGGGAATTGAGCTTCGCCTCCTGAAGGGAGACGTTTCAAAGAACTTGCGGACATATTTTTAAACCACCACAGCTAGTATTGCCGTGATCTATTTAAACTGCACCTTTTCATGTTCTGTTATTTTTAACTCTTTGGTTCTGGAAATGGTAGAGAAGTGTATATGTTTTGGGAGATGTTCACCGTGGCTATAGAATCTTGGGGTTGATTAGAAGAATCAGGGAAAGAGGAACCAGTCTGGTGTAGTGAATGCAGTTGCTGATTTCTCTGCTAATTATTAAGGGTGTGCTACCAGGTGCCATCTCCCTGGCATGAGAAAGAGTCATCATCCCACACATTCAAAGCCATGGAGTGGGAGGAGAAGCATTCTCCACAGAAGGCTTGAGGGATCCCCAAGGGATCATTGGGTTGCAGAGGTTTACAGAGGCCTCTTGTTCCAATTTGGCACTTTTCATTATTTTGAGTGTTAAAGGAATCATTTTGAGTTGGTCAGCATATACATCAAAAAGTAATTTCATTCTCAAATGAATCATGCGTGTATCTGCTTAACCCTCCTGGTTGGCGAGGAATGCCAGGGCTCTCTAATTGAGGAATTCTGAAATGAGTCATGGTTTAAGAAAGTGCTTGAAAGCCATTTAGCGTGAGAGTTGTGCTTTGAATCGAGGTCTAGCTGAATGCTGTCTGCATGCATGACTATAGAGAAAGGCCTGTGGGTTTGGTCAGCGTCACTACGTCTCAGATGAGCAGCTCTTCCTAAAGGGATGGAGCAATGCCTATGGAAGCCCGCCCTTTAGGTAGTGATACATTACCTCAGGTTCTCTGCCTCACACCGTCGGAAATTTGTGCTTGCACACTACTGGGACCTGTGGTGGAACATGAGAGCTTTACTTCTAAGGCCCTTGGAGGCTCCCACTTAACCTGTGAGCCTATTTTCCTGTGGACTTGAAAATATTGGCCTCTTGGTGGTTTGGTGCATTGGTTTATTATTCATCCAGATCTTTTTGTTTCAGAGGTTCAGGTGTTAACCTCAGAACTTCTGACTGTTTCCGGTCTTCGTTCTTTTTTCTCTTGTCACAGAAGTCCTCTCTCCATAGTATTCCAGAGATTAATTACTCTGGGTATAGTGCAGCAGTGACCAGAAATACCACGAGAGGGCGCTTCTGATTGGGGTCAGTTTGAAAATGCTTCAGCAACCCTCTGTGAAAAGGAAGTAAACTGACCCACCCTGTTGTCTTCTTCCTTTCAGGCCTGGCAGTCATGCATTCCCAGAGTACTAATCAGCTGGATGTGGGGAACAACCCCCGTGTGGGCACCAAACGCTACATGGCCCCTGAAGTTCTAGATGAAACCATCCAGGTGGATTGTTTCGATTCTTACAAGAGAGTTGACATTTGGGCCTTTGGACTTGTCTTGTGGGAAGTGGCCAGGCGTATGGTGAGCAATGGTAAGTATTTGATCTAATGTAGCAATGTCCTTCCCGAGTCCTCTTGATTCTACTGTCTTTAAAAGGGCAAAGGAAATATTTAAGTCCACATTGTCCCATGAATCATACTTATTCCTTGAATCATACATCAAGCTATCAGCATCTATATTTGATTTATGGCTAGTAGGTGGAATGCAGTGGCATTATATTTTAGCTACACAAGAGGAAATGAGGGTTGAAAAGAAGAATATTTCGGGCTGAGACATCTGGTCCTGGCGCTGCCCCCCTGGTGCTTGAGTATAAGCCCCCAATAAACGCTGCCTAACTCTAAAAAAAATAAAAAATAAAAGAATATTTCTGGAAAAGACTAGTTATTCTTTGGCTCTTCTTTTGATTGGTCCATATTTCATTCCTTCCTTTCTCCATCTTCCTATTCTGCCTTTCTTCCCACCCTCTCTCCTCCTTTGTTCTTCTCACAAGTGGGATTTAGCATGAGAAGAATGCTCCAGTAAATCTGAGGGTGAATCCTGCTATTTTAGATATTTTTACTTCTGAAATTTGGGTTATTGAGAACAGGCTCAGGTTGTACACTCAGAATTCACCTCTTTGTAAGAAGTAAGGCTGTACCTTCTGAATTAGTGAAATTCAAATTCAGGAAGCCCTGAGTAGGAGGCTAATGCTGGTCCTCTTTCGAGTAAGTTTTATGAAATGGTCTTGTCTTCATAGTTACAGGAGCATATGTCGGTGATTTTTAACCTGTGACCCCTACAATAAACTCTTAACTTACTCTTGTCTTTCATGTATCCAGATTAGCCACAAATATATTGTTGAACTTTACTGGAAGTTCATTGTATTCTGAAAGCACTACGTGTGCTCTTTTAAATTGCATATGCCCCATCTCCCCACAAAGTGGATTTTATGGCTGACTCTCTTGAATCACCTAAATAAACTTCTGTCTTCTCAACTGGAAGTCTTCTTTCAGAGGACATGTCTGAAATTGTTCCAGAAAAACAGGAAAGTGCCATATATTTAGATTAATATTTATTTTCAAAGGATCCTTTCCCCTCCTAGAACTCCTTGGAATCCTGGATTTGAAGTATGAAAGAAATAATGTGTGAATTCTCAAGGATTGAGATTCTTGGGGCAATCGTAATTTTCCTGAACAACATAACCAGAAAAGAGGAAGTTCTTTGAGGAAAGTGGCATCAGGGTAATTTACCCTAGCTTTCATGTGCAGTAATTCTAATTGGCACGTCTTCATGGTAGCTGCTGCTTTTCCTTTTCTTTTTTTTTTTTTTTCTCTAACAGCACCGTGTGTCTGGCTTTGAGACCCTTAGCGGGTCTGTGAAAAGCAATGTTTCAGATTAAACATAAACATAACGTGCATTGCTACCTGACCGTTCTTTTAATTTTCTTTTTCTTTTCTTTCTTCTGATGGAGTCATGAACATTTTCTTGGTAATTGTTTCTCAATCACTGGGACCTTACCGACTGGCATTTTGTGCCATCAAGTGCCTTGAGAATTATCTGCAACAGAGAGATTGTTTTGCTGATTTATGAAGTTCTGAACTTTGCCTGGAATTGCACATCGACTTCATTTGCTCACCCCCTCCCCAATAATCCTTGAGCATCTTGGATCTGAAAATCTAATTTTAATTTGTTTATTTTAGCAAACAATTTAGAGAAGGATTGGCATCATACTAAACCATGCACTGGGGAACTTGCCCCCAGTGAAGAGAGTACTACTATCCCGGGGCCAGGATGGTAGCCAGCCAGCGGCGGCTGGGCTGGAGCAGCTCCCAGCAGGCCTGCATGATGAAAGCTGAGCTTGGCAGAAATGTGGGATTTGGGCTTTGTAAGAATTCATGTTGCAAACGCGTTCCCTGTATCACAGGCATAAACCCAAGTGGCTCTTAAAGATCACTTGTGCTTAATAGGCGTCCATTTGAAATTAGAGTCATCGGTTTAAAATTGAGCTCAGCAAATGGTAGTTTGCATCATCTGTTCCGTGTTTAATGTTCTTTTGCTGAAAAAATCATGAAGAGTAGAGGAAGAGAGACTATTTTGGTTGTTTGATTGATTGACTT
Organism: Halichoerus grypus; assembly: GCF_964656455.1. Classification (NCBI taxonomy): domain Eukaryota; kingdom Metazoa; phylum Chordata; class Mammalia; order Carnivora; family Phocidae; genus Halichoerus; species Halichoerus grypus. The sequence goes on along the minus strand of NC_135715.1, from coordinate 122,063,861 downwards.
CCTGTTATGTCATCATTTAGGTGGCTCTCTGGTTCCTAAAATTCTGTGGGTTGAACTTCTCTTCTGTGGTGTGGTTGGATTGTTAGTGGGAGGTAAGGGTATGTTGTGTCTCCTTTTAAATCAGTTACTGTCCCTTGGCAGTGACTAATTTGATATTTTCCCCTTCTCTTTTTAGTCCCCCCTCCTCCCATGACTGTTCACAGGCGTGCGCACGCGCACAGATGGAAATCACTTTATCTGGACTCAAAATAGGTTTGCACGTGGGATTGAGCACTTCTAGGTTTATTATTAATATTTTAGTTATTACTACACCAAAACGAAAATGAGTAGAAAGAAAAATAAGAGAAAATTTGCCCTTATGTTCTAACATCCATGTGTCTTTCCACTTCTTCTCTATGCACCCCGTATGTTTTTGACTTTGTTATCATCATAGTATAGATACAGTTCTGTATCATCTTTTTTGTTCGAGTATGTCTTTTTAACATTAGTCTGTTTTTATTTTAAGTGGTCATGTGATATTTTATGAGCCATTTTCATGTTTCAGACATCCCGTCTCCTCCATTTGGGGCCTATATTAGGTACCTTTGTTCATATAACTTTTTCATTTGGGGAATTAATTCTTAATCTGAAAACAAGTAGACCTAATAGGTCAAAGAGTATGGAGGTTTTTATGGCTTGACACATACTGCCAAATTGCTTTTCATAAGAGTTGTGCTAATTTACAATATCCCACTCACCCCAGGGTGTGATGTACCTATTTCACTTTCTTACCAGCTTTAGGAACTGTCATTAAAAGGATATATATTTTTGAAATTATTGCATATAAAATGTACCTCATTTAAATGTATGAATATCTTATCTTAGGAAGGTCATTATAATTATGAATCCTTTGAGTTTCTGAGTCCATGATAAAAATTGATGACCAGATAGTTCTCCTGGAGCAATATGATCCTCAAGTGAACCATGAGTATAAAAATATGTTGCATTTTGTATTTTCATTGGAATGTTACATTTATTTGCTGCTAATAATAAACTTCATGCTGTTTCTGTACAGGAAATGAGAATTAAGTCCATTTGCACATCTGAAAACTTCTCAGTAGTGTCTTTTGGAATTTACTTATTATGTTTAGTTTGACATTGAATTTGGAATTGGTAGGAAGGAAAATGGTTTTCTTACCTTTTCTGGGTGAATTTTGGGTGTCAGCTTAAGGCAGGGGTTTGCCTGGATCAATAGTTCTTAAACTGAGTGTGTGTCAGATTCATCTAGAAACAGAATGCTGGGCCCGCCGCCCCAGAGTTTCTGATTTAGGAGGTCTGGACAGAGAACCTCCCTTTCTAACAGGGCCGCAGGTGATCCCCACACGACCGTTGGGTCAGGGACCTTACTCTTGAGATCTCATGTTAAAATGGGGTCTGTCAGTCTTCCCAAGCTGGGAAGTAGACTGCCGCCAGGGTGTTGACAGTCTGGCCAAGCAGGATGCCTGTGATTTGTTTCTCATGCTTTAGATGACACCTGCTCTCTCTTGCAAGCTTAAGAGGGGTTCGTTCCTTCTTTAAGAGTCTTTGTCTAGGCCCTGGCCTTTCTTTCTAGATTTTTGCTACTTCTCTGACCGTATTCTTCTTTTCCTCCTTTGATAGTTCTGTGGATATATTTGTGTCTGGTTACCTGAGTTCAGTGTGGTGTGAGGACAGAACCTTACATGGGGATTGCATAGGTAAATAGATACATTATCACTGTGGACTTGTGCCATTTAGCTTTGGTCTGATAGAAGACCTTGAGTCACCCCTTCCAAGCATCCCCCAGTAGTACGTTCCTTCTCGGGAGCCTCAGCTTGCAGTGTTATACCTTACTTGGATCTCTGTATGCAGGAACTCGATAGGTGTGTTGTTCTAATACTGTGGTCATCTGCTCAAGGATTTAAAAACCAAGTAAGATAATCTTCATCCTCCATCCTCCAGCACATCTTTCACCATAGCATCATCTGAGCAGCATGAGCCTCTGTTCGCCTCCATGCAGCTCATAGTCTACTGTATATTTCATTGCAATTTCATGTCATATAACTTTGTCATTTATGTGACAGGTACACTTCACGATCATCCATACACTAGAAATTTTGGAAAGGCAGTGTGTCTGGATTGTACAGGCAAGCACATTGAGATGATAGGATAGATCCTGTTCCTTCATTATGTTTGGTTGCTAAGTACCTTGTTGTGCCATGTTTCTCTCTTTCCTTGCTAGGGCTTTCCTCAGGCCCCGAGCACTGCACGGGGAAGCCGCGGTGAAGGGTACCCTCTGTGCAGCTGTGTGTTGCTCCTCTCTGGCCCTTCTGAGGTGGTACTGTGTAAGCCTTAACATTTCAGGCTCTGCAATCATACTGTCTGCCTCCATCACGTACATCAGTTTCATTGCCCAAAAATTATTGCTCGTAATACTATTTGCTTTAACAAGTTCTGATGATGAACTGAGCTAATGTGGGTAAAGCACCTCGTGTGTGTCTGGCCTGTAGTCCATGTTCAGTAACCTAGCCATGGGTATTTGCTGTTCACTGGAAATGAGTGATGGAGGCCATGCGTGTGATTCTCTGGTGGCCTTCCTTCACCTCTCCTTATGCCAATCCTTCACTCAGACATTACATTCACTCCCCTCTTCACTTGCCATAGAGGACTGCATGGACACACTCTTGTTTCACTGTTACTGGCTTTGTTTATTTTGTGATGGATTCCAGTGTTGAAATGTATCTCAGAAAAATCCTTGCTGGCCAGGCTGCATCCTTTATGGGGTGAGGACTAGGAAATATTTGTTAGAATAGGTTTTCCAAAGCATGTGTGTCAAACATGAACTTATTCTCAGTAATCCCGGGCTTGCCAGGGAACTGCACGTGCTTCTGTTCCTAAGCACAATGGGCTTGTGTCTGGAAACCATGACAACTTTTATTTTCTTTAGCAACTTAATATCCACCATGTTTCACGATTTTATTTCATTAGTGTATATTAAGGTTTGAACAAAGAGAAGAATCATCTTATTAGGGAATTTTTTTTTTCATATTCATTCGAGTAATTTCTTTCAGGTGTTTTGTTTTGTTTTGTTGAGCCTTTCGTTGAGTGGCTGGGGACAGGAATAAGGAGGTGGAGGGGAAAAGATGGATATTTTCCCACTGATTCCCAGAATTTCATGTCCCTGATTTAGAGCTCCAGACCAGAGGAGGGCAGTCAACTGACCTCATGACAAAATAACCTGAACCTGGCAGAGCTTTATTGGATTCCGTTCAGGTATCAGGGTCTTAAACCTTGTAACAGCCCAGCATTCAGTGAAACATTCTTCCTCTCCTATGAGACCCCTGAAGCTGCCAACTGTTTGGGACTCTTGTGGAACCTCTCTCTCTCTCTAGGTGTTGGCACTGTGCCCAGTCTGAGACATCTTGTTCATAGCTCAACTCAGAGCATGGCTGTGTACCTCTCCTAGGCTTTTTGTCCTCTCCTCTGACAACTGTGATATTAATATATACTTTTAGGAGGGCCCGACTACACAGTGATCTGTAAACCATTTGCTATGTTACATTGATGAGAATCTCGATAATAGAAATTACTTGTATAATTTTAACACAGATCTCTGAGAACAGAGTTGGTCTTGGCTTGAGTGATGTGCATGGTTCCATATGCCCATGGATTGCTGTAGGGGTAGAGGGATGAGGACATGCCACACATGTTCTCTACCTAGCAGGGAACAGACAGAGCTGTTCTTCCAACTCCCTTCCTACTGCAGAAAGGACTACTTGCCATGGGGTAAGGCAGGGCTTCTCTACGAGTATGCGGTGTTAGATTACAGAAATGCCTTGAGATTCTCTTAAACCTCCAGCAGTGAGACAGGACCCAGGGGGCCAGACCCTCCTGCATTGAACAGCCTCATCCATTTAGCTATTAGTGATATTTGATGTGGGCCACGGCACAAAAAAATGTTTGAAGTCTTCCTGTTAGGACTGTTAGTGAAATAACACAAATATTGGAAAGACCTTTTTGAATCTTGGAGAACAGAGTTCACAGGCATTCTTTCTGGTGAGACTAACTTCATTTATACACATATTACCTTTGTGATTTTTTCCATATCCAAACAGTACATGTACTGTTACTAATCTTTTTCTTTAACTTGGCTTTTTTCAAACTTAGTTTTTTCAAGGCCTAGTTGACATACGATGTTACACTAGTTTCAGGTGTACAACATAGTGATTCAACGAGTCTATACATGATGCTGTGCTCACACAACTGCAGCGACTGTCACCACACAACACTATTACACCACCGCCGACTGTATTCCCTATGCCGTGCCTTTCATTCCTGTGACTGACTAATCCCATGACTGGAAGCTTGTACCTCTCCTTTATCCATTTTACCCATCTCCCCACCTCCTCCCTCTGGTAACCATCAGTTTGTTGTTTGTATTTATGGGTCCATTTCTGCTTTTTGCTTGTTCATTTGTTTTGTTTTTTAGATTCAATAGTAAGTAAATTCATATGGTATTTGGCTTTTTGTCTCTGACTTATTTCACTTAGGATGATACCCTCTAGGTCCATCCATGTTATTGCAAATGGTGAAATCTCATTCTTTTTTATGGCTGAGTAATATTCCATTGTGTATGTATGTATGTATGTATGTATGTGCGTTAATGTGTGTACACACACATTATCTTTATCCATTCATCTATCGATGGGCATGTGGATTGCTTCTATATCTTGACTATTGTAAATAATGCTGCAATAATTATAGGTGTGCCTATATCTTTTTGTATTAGTATTTTCATTGTCTTTCAGGTAAATACCCAGTAGTGGAATTACTGTATTGGATGGTATTTCTCTTTTAAATTTTTTGAGGACCACCCATACTGTTTTCCACAGTGGTTGTACCAGTTTATATTCCTGCACGAGGGTTTTTCTCTACATCCTCATCAGCACTGGTTATTTCTTGTCTTTTTTATATTAGCCGTTCTGACAGGTGTCAGGGGATACCTTGTTGTGGTTTTGATTTGCATTTCCCTGATGATGAGTGATGTTGAGCATCTTGTCATGTGTCTGTTGGCCATTTGTTTATCTTTTTTGGAAAAATGTCTATTCATGTCTTCTGCCCATTTTTAGTCAGATTATTTTTTGCTGTTGTCTAAGTCCTATATATTTTGGATATTAACCCCTTATTGGATATATCATTTGCAGATATCTTCCCCCTTTCACTGGGTTCCCTTTTCATTTTGTTGATGGTTTCCTTCACTCTGCAAAGCTTTTTATTTTGGAATAGTCCCAACGGTTCATTTTTCCTTTTTGTTGCCTGATGACATATCTAGAAAAATGTTGTTATGGCTGATGTCCAGGAGATTACTGCCGATGTTACCTTCTAGGAGCTCTATGGTTTTGGGTCTCACATTAGATCTTGAATCCATTTTGAGTTAATTTGTCTATGGTATGAGAAAGTGGTCCAGTTTTCCCAGCACCATTTATTTTATTTTTATTTAAAGATTTATTTATTTATTTGATAGAGACATAGCGAGAGCAGGAACACAAGCAGGGGGCGTGAGAGAGGGAGAAGCAGGCTTCCCACAGAGCAGGGAGCCCGATGTGGGACTCGATCCCAGGACCCTGGGATCATGACCTGAGCCGAAGGCAGACGCTTAACGACCGAGCCACCCAGGTGCCCCCCCCAGCACCATTTATTGAAGAGAATGTCTTTTCCCCATGGTATATTCTTGCCTCCTCTGTCATTGATTAATTAACCATATAAGTGTGTGTTTTCTTTCTGGCTCTCTGTTCTGTTTCATTTATCTATGTGTCTGCTCTTATGCCAGTATCATACTGTTTTGATTATTACAGCTTTTTTTCCCCAAAGATTTTATTCATTTATTTGAGAAAGAGAGCTCACAAGCAGAGGGAGAGAGAGAAGCAGACTCCCCGCTGAGCAGGGAGCCCAATGCGGGGCTTGATCCCAGGACCCTGGGATCATGACCTGAGCTGAAGGCAGACGCTTAACCGACTGAGCCACCCAGGCACCCCGATGATTACAGCTTTGTAGTATGTCTTGAAATCTGGGATTGTGATACCTCCAGCTTTTTCTTTCTCAAGATTGCTTTGGCTCTTCAGAGTCTTTTGTGGTTCCACACAAATTTTAGGATTATTTGTTCTAGTTCTGTGAAAAATGCCACTGTTATTTTGATGAGGATTGTATGGAATCTGTAGATCACTTTGGGTAATGTGGACGTTTCCACAGAATTAATTCTTCCAATCTATGGTATAGCTTTCCATTTGTTTGTGTCGTCTTCAATTCCTTTCATCCGTGTTTTATAGTTTTCAGAGGACAAGTCTTTCACCTCCTTGGGTAAGTTTATCCCTAGGTATTTTATTCATTTTGATGCGATTGTAAGTGGGATTGTTTTCTTAATTTCTCTCATTATTAGTGCATAGAAATGCAACAGATTTCTGTGTATTAATTCTGTATCCTGCAACTGTACTGAATTCCTTTATTCTAATAGTTTTTTGGTGGAGCCTAGGGCTTTCCATGTATAGTGGTAGGTCATCTAAAAATAGTGACAGTTTTACTACTTTCTTACCAATTTGGATGCCTTTTGTTTCTTTTCTCGTGTTTTTGTCTGATTGCTGTGGCTAGAACCTTCAGTGCTATGCCGAGTAGAAGTGGTGAGAGTGCACAGCCTGGTCTTATTTCAGATCTTAGAGGAAGAGCTCTCAGCATTTCCCCATTGAGTCTGACATTGGCTGTGAAGATGAAACGGTTTTGTCCATGAACCACTTCAAATTTTCTCACATGCCACTCTGGAAGGAAACGCTGTATTATCTTACAGTTCTCTCAGAAGGCAAACATAAACCATTCTAATTCTTACTAAAATGGCTTTAGTTGTAAAGTTCTAGTCTCTGGAAGATTTCAGAATTTCTATAGGAGTTAACTGGTAGCAGTAGCTCTCAGTGTGGATGTAGGTGTGAGGGACTACGTTCTCCTCACCTGTTAGTTATGGGTACCATGGGTATCATGGTGACTGCCCACGTTGGAGGACAGCAGAGAGAGACAGTGAAGTGAGCAGCTTGTGCATGAGATTAATGCAGAGAGGAGCGTATTTCATTATGGCACTGTTGGCTTGTTGGGAAGAATTCTAGAATATAAACAGGGCATTGGATGCTAGTTTAGCTTTGCTGTTAATTACCTGTGACCTTGGACAAAGTAAGTTTTCCTGTGTGGTCCTCAGTTTTTTTCTTGTGAAGGAAAAAAGGGCTGTGATGTAATCGGCATGATTCTAAGATCCCATCATGTCTCTTCACCTTACCTTCAGATTATTCAGGGTATAGCCAGGTCCATAATTCCTTATCTGTGATTGAGAAATTCCCAAACTTTAGAATCCAAACCTTCCATAACTTATTTGGCAGAACACCTGAACTCATTTAGCAGTCAGACTTGACCTGAATTGACATGAGTCTATTTATAGCTTTTATTTATCCCATTTAGTGGCACTATTGATATATTTACAGAAATGTGTTTGGTTGTGGGGTATCCCTCAGACTCTGCTAGGGTGTCACATAAATAGGGTGTGTGCCTCTTATTACCTTTGTAAAGTATAAAAAAACCTCCAAATTCCTCAAACACATCTAACCTCAAGGGTTTGGAATAAAGGATTGTGGACATATAATCAACATTCACTCAAGTAATATGTATGCATATACTAGGTATTCCTTTAGGCTCTGGGAAGCAGTTGAGCAAAGAAATTATAATTTATATCTTTAACATTTAACAGATTAAGTGACTATGGTTGAGGTCTACGGGGAGGTGACAGAATATAGGGAGGACACTGAACTTTGTCCAGGGGCCTGGAATTGTGGTAGCGAGGTGGGAGGATCTTCTCAGAAGATAGAAAGCATGAACTGAGTCTTAAGTGAGATGAAAGGAGCTAGTCAGGTGGACTAGCCTGGGCGGACGTGTAGGTGGGAATGGGAAATACAGTCTGATGATGACGACAATTGGTATCCTGGGCAAAAGGAAGCACTGTGGGGAATTATACAGGTGTCCTACAGCTAGAACCTCAAGCCACGCTAGTATGGCTGATGCCCAGGTATGTGGAGCAGTGTGCTGGGGGAATGAGCCTGAGCCCATGGAGACATAATGAGCTTTTCCCTCGGTTTTTCCCCTAAAGATTTTTTGCAGGGGGCAGTGGGATATGGTGGATGGCTAGCAGGGGCGTATTTGAAGCAGACATTCCTGTCGGTCCCAGATACAGCGGTCAAAGAGGGGAGAAGATGGTACCCCGGTCTAAGGCTTTGGTGGGGGAGGATTGCAAAGAAGACTTTCTTTCCAGAGAGTGGTCTAAGATGCAACTCTGGCATTTCATGTTTTTGGAGCAGTCTCTAGGGCTCTCTCTTTTTGATCTGTGCTTCAGCTTTGTGATGTGTACTTAAAGGTGTTGGAACTAAGGCCTGGCAATTAAGGGGTTTACTCAGGACCATGCAGCAAATTCAGGGGAGGGATATTGGTTGGTAAAGATATATTTGCACCAGAGAATAGAAAAGTTCCAAACAGACATATGCCCAGGAAAAAAATTATTGTAGAAATCAGATACATATGCCAAGAGTTGTGGGGGAGTAGGTTATGAATAATTTCTGATTCCTTTCTTGTGGCCTTTTGAGTCACGCCAGCCACCTTCCATGGAAAAGCAGGGCCTGGCTCACTCGGTCCTTCCCTAACTACTGTGTAAGGGCTCTGCTTCCCGCATCCTTTGCTGTGTGCACCCCTCATCTGGCACTCCAAGTACTTTGCATTTTTAGTCACTTTTCCTGCTGGCTCATAATTTGGCAGTTGTTCATTGAGTGCTGCCTTCAAAGGACATAAGAGTTCACTTTTTTGCCTGGCTCCCCCGATTTCTGGAAGAAATGAGGAACAGTTAGAAGTAACTTCTTACCCTGACAACGCACCATGTTAGTCATCCTTGACCTCTCGCTCTCCCTGCCCTCATGTGCACCTGATTTCAGCCACAGGGAATTCTCATCCCTTTTTGCAACAAGGGAGGGTCATTTGTAACTCCTTGTCTTTGTCCTCATCCCCACCACCCTGCAAATGTGCCCTCTTGGTGGTGTTTCTCATCCGCATCCTCTTCTCTGCCTTGCAGGCTCCATATCTTTCTATGTCTGCCCAAGCCCTAGCTCCTGGAAAGCTTACGACACCCAGTTTTGTCTGGTACTTAAACCACACAGCTGGTTTTTTCTCTAAGACTTGCTGAGTATCATATCCCTGCACCTTCTCCCTGCTTTTACCTCTAATGCCTAGTTTGTAATTTTTAATATTTCCCTTTCCTCTTATTCTGGGCCTTATTACCAGCACTGCATCTTTTTAAATTTTTGTGTCCCCAGTGTGAAGCACAACCTCTGACTCAATAGCCATTCTGATCCCTTAAACTGGGTGTGCCAATTTAGCAACTAGCACATCAAAATATATTTTGAAAGGCAAAGATAGATAGTAGTGGGGTAAAAAACATTTTTGAGTTTTTTTTTAACAAGATTTCCATTATCTAAAGAAAGAAGGGCTTGTCCTCATCTTCCACAGATTTTGAGTTCCTTGACAAACGAGCATGCCTTACACTTTTATCATCCTTAATGTTTAATATGGTTCTCCACACCTAGTAAGTACGTAATGTACTTTATATTGATTGAAATAAAATAATTACTTTCTTTGGCCAGAGGGAGTTCCACGTGACTGCTAGAGTTTAATCCCAGATTTATGTGGCACTGGTCATGCTTCTCCAGAGTAAGATGAAGACAATCAGTGACTTGACCAGTAGTTGAAAAAAGAGAGGTGTGACTAAATCCCAGGCATAATCAATTAAATGGTCTTTCTTTTTAAATTTGATTCCTTTTGTCAAAACATGGGGCGGATAATGAGATTAAAGTATGGGAAATATAAACACGAAGGAAAATTTCAGCTTTGTATAGTGAAATCTGTTGTTGGGGATCACTAGATCCTGTGTTTAAAAAAATCCACCGTGCCCTTTTCTTTTGTGTTTATAGAGAAAGCCCACTTAGCCCTTCCCAAGCTAGCCAGGCAGATAATCCCAAATTGCTGGTTAAGTGAGTGTGAACAGGTAATGCTATTATACTAAATTAAAAAAAAAATAAAGTAGGCTACTAAATGTATTCCCTTTTGGGGGGAATTAAGACACAGTGAAGGGCACATCTCTGTTTCCTATAAATTCATGTGGCCCTTAAAAAAGGTATAAATGACCTTATACGTCCATGTCTAGTTGTATTTTGTGGGGTATGTCTTAGTACTAGAAGGAAATCTATTTGTTTAACATGGGCTCCTCACGAGAGGAGATAAGGCCCTTGAGATGAGGTGTCACAAATCTTCTGAAAGTAGTGGTTTATGTTTTGCCAGGAAAGTTTTAATCCATTGACTAATATACTTTATGATTACAGTTATGCAATGTGGATAAGTTATTTAGACTTAAACAGTCTCAACTAGAAATTTACTTTTATATTGCTGAAAACATGGAATGTAGTATCAATTAACTTAGTCAAATCAATGAAGTTAAAGAAATTGCATAGATCTTCTTAAACACATTCCTTATCATGGCTAATCTTTTGCATAAATGATGTGTATTTATATGGGATTTGTGAAATGGATTCTTGCAGTTAAGTAACTTAATTTCTTTGATCAATGACAAAGGAGATTGAAGCTTTTCAGGTGACCTGTAGGAATTAGAAGGCTGTGAGAGAAGTTATAATTCAATTTTTCTTTCTTTTTCCCAAGCAACCTGTTAGGTATTTAGGAATAGAAGAAAGTTACATGGAGTAAGGAAGAGGGCAGTAAACCAAGTAGTCCCCTGGCCTCACTGTTGAAGCCTTTGATGGTAGAAGAAAAATGGATTTCTTAGTTTCTTCTCTTTAAGGGGAAGAATCAATTTTCTAATTCTAAGTGATGAAGTTAAAAATTTCTCTATTTGTAAAATTACATCAATTTCTTTCACAAAGGAGAGTAATTTTTCTAGGGAAAAAGTTTCTAAGGCATTGGAAGCCATGCTAAGCTGAAATTAATCTCTTTCATATTTGCTTGGGGTAAGGAGAGAGTTCATGCTTTTCAGCCATTTTTCTGTCTTCCCAAATGACTGTCTTTCTATGCATTTTATCTTGTGCCTTCAATCTGAGAGTAAATAATAGAGCCATCAAGCGGGCAACTGTGTCTGGCAGTCTGAGGTTGCTCATTGCCCATAGAAAGAAGAAATGAATATTTCATATTATTTGCATTCTACCAGTGGGAGGGATTATTTCTCTGTTCTGTTTTTACTTCTCTTGTTTCACTTCCGATTTTATTTATTTGGGCCCTCTCTTTTTCTTGATGAGTCTGGCTAAAGGGTTATTACTTCTCTTGATATTTCAAAGAACCAGCTCTTGGTTTCATTATCTTTTCTGTTTTTCTTTTCTTTTCTCTCTGTTTTTAATTTTCTGTTTCTGTCTTGATTGTCGCTGTTTCCTTCCTTCTACTAACTTTGGTTTTATTCTTTATCTAGTTCTTTTAGGTCTTTGGTTAGATTGAGATTTTTCTTGTTTCTTGAGGTAGCCCTGTATTGCCATAAACTTCCCTCTAGAACGGCTTTTGCTGTATCCCAGTGATTTGGGATCATGGTGTTTTCATTTTCATTTGTCTCCCTGTGTTTTTGTATTTCCTCTTTGATGTCTTTGTTGGTCTGTTCATTCTTCAGTAGTATGCTGTTCAGCCTCCACGTGTTTTTGTTTTTTTCCCGGTTTTTAGTTTTATACTGTTGTGTTCTCAAAAGATGCTTGGTAGGATTTCTGTATACTTACATTTATTGAGATTTGTGGGCTGACATTTGATCTATCCTGGAGAATATTCCATGTGCACTTGAAAAGTATATTCTGTTGTGTTTGGATGGAATAGTCTCTATATGTATCTGTTAAATGCCTCTGGTCTAATGTGTCATTCAAAGCCACTCTTTCCTTGATTTTTGCCTGGGTGATCTATCCATTGATGTAAATGGGATGTTAAATCCTGTACTGTTAGTGTAGTACTGTCAATTTCTCCCTTCTGTTAATTAGTTAATATTTGCTTTATGTATTTAGATGCTCCAATGTTGGGTGTATAGATATTTATGATTGTTATATGCTCTTGTTGGATTGAACCCTCTATCATTATGTAATGTTCTTTGTTGTGACAGTCTTTGTTTTAATCCATTTAGTCTGATAGAAGTATTGCTTCCCCAGCTTTTTTTCCTTTCTTTTTGGCTTCCATTTATATGGACTGTCTCTTTAAATCCCTTCACTTTCAGTCTGTCTGTGTCTTTGGGTCAGAAGTGAGTCTCTTGGGATACCTCGGTGGCTCAGTCAGTTAAGCGTCTGCCTAAGCTCAGGTCATAGGATCGAGTCCCACATCAGGCTCCTTGCTCAGAGGCGAGTCTGCTTCTCTTTCTCCCTGCCTCTCTCCCTGCTTGTACTCTGTCAAATAAAATCTTTAAAAGGAAGTGAGTCTCTTGTAGGCAGCATATAGATGGGACTTACTGTTTTGATTTATTCAGTCACCCTATGTTGTTTGACTGGAGCATTTAGACCATTTACATTTAAAGTGATTGCTGATAGGTGTGTACTTCCCTTGTCATTTTTATTGTTATGTTAATCACCATACATTACATCATTAGTTTTTGATGTAGTGTTCCATGATTCATTGCGTATAACACCCAGTGCTCCATGCAGAATGTGCCCTCTTTAATACCCATCACCAGGCTAACCCATCCCCCCACCCCCCTCCCCTCTAGAACCCTCAGTTTGTTTCTCAGAGTCCATAGTCTCTCATGGTTCTTCTCCCCCTCTGATTTCCCCCCCTTCATTCTTCCCCTCCTGCTATCTTCTTTTTCTTTCTTTTTTTTTTTTTTTAACATATAATGTATTTGTTTCAGAGGTACAGGTCTGATTCAACAGTCTTACACAATTCCCTTGTCATTTTATTCATTGCTTTCTGGTTGTTTTGTAGTTCTTCTCTGTTCCTCTTTTTCTCTTGCTCTTTCCTTGTGATTGATGACTTTTAGTGTTCTACTTGGCTTCCTTTTTTTTTTTAAGATTTATTTATTTGACAGAGAGAGATAGCGAGAGAAGGAACACAAGCAGGGGGAGTGGGAGAGGGAGAAGCAGGCTTCCCGCAGTGCAGGGAACCCGATGTGGGGCTCGATCCCAGGACCCCGGGATCATGACCCGAGCCGAAGGCAGACGCCCAATGACTGAGCCACCCAGGCGCCCCCTTGGCTTCCTTTTTATTTCATATGTGTCTGTTACAGGTTTTTGGTTTGCGGTTACCATGAGGTTCATCTACAGCCTCCTAAGTATACAGCAGTCTATATTAAGTTGATGGTCACTTAAGTTCAAACATATTCTAAAAGAACTTCGTAAAGAGTAAAACTCTCCTCCTCCACATTTTCTGTGTAGGTTGTCATATTTTACATCTTTATTTTGTGAGCCCCTATCACCCATCTTTTAGATATAATTGATTTTACTATTTTTGTCTATTTATCTTCATACTAGCTTTATAAGTGATTATTCTACTACCTTTACTGTGTGCTTGCTTTTCCTCATGATTTTTTTTTCCTTTCATAATTTTCTTGCTTGTAATTATGGCTTTTTTTTTTTTTTTTCCATTAAAGAAGACCCTTTAACATTTTTTGGAAGGTCAGTAGAGTGTCAATGAACTCTTTTAACTTCCCTTTGTCTGGGGAATGATTTATTTCTCCTTCAATTCTGAATGACAACCTTGCTGGGTAGAGCATTCTTGCTTGTAGAATTTTTTTGGTTCAGCACTTTGAATATATCATGTCACATCTTTTTGCCCTGCAAAATTTCCATTAAAAAATCATTTGATAGCTTTTCCCTTGTATGTTATTTTCTCTTATTGCTTATTAAATTCTGTCTATATGCTTAAAGATTGACATTGTTATCATGACATGGCTTGGTGTGTTCTCTTTTGGGCTCATCGTGTTATGGGCTTTCTTTTTCTCTTCCTGAATGTCTTTTTTCTCTGCAAATTATGGAAGTTTTCACCTATTACTTCTTCATATAAGTTTTCTGTCCTTTTCTTTTTCTCTTCTTTTTTTTAGGAATCCCTATAATGCAAATGTTGTTATGGTTGTTGATGTTGCTGAGTTCTTTCAACCTATTCTTATCTTTTTATTATTCTTTTTTCATTATGCTGTTCAGCTTGGTTGTTTTATCAACCTGTCTTCTAGGTCACTGTTTTTTTTTTTTTCTGAATCCTCTAATATGCTGGGGTTTTTTTTTCTCTACTGTATTCTTTCAGTTACTATATTTATTACCGCTTACCACTTCTTTTGCATATGTTTTGAGTTATCTATTCTTTTCTCAAGTCTAGCATATGTCTTTATGACCATTACTTTGAATTCTTACCAGTTATATTTATCTCCTTTTCATTTCGCTCTTTTGCTCTGATATTTTCTTGGTCATTCATTTGGACATATTTCTTTGTTTCTTCACATGTCTAGCTCTTTGCTTTTGTCTCTAAGTATTTTAGAGATCAATTATACAGGAGAGTGTTAATTTCCATGATTTCTTTTAGTTTAACTGCTACTGTTGATTTCTGGTTTTATACCATGTGGTTAATGAAGATACCTGGTATGATTAACCTGTTTGTATTTGCTAACCCGTGCCATTTTGTTCATTGCTTTCTGGTTGTTTTTGTAGTTCTTCTCTTGCTGTCTTTCCTTGTGACTGATGACTTTCTTTAGTGTTAGACTTGGCTTTCTCTTTTTTTGTGTGTCTTATAGGTTTTTGTTTTGTGTTTACCATGAGATTTATACGTAACATCCTAAGTATACAGCAGTCTATATTAAGTCGAGGGTCATTTAAATTTGAACACATTCTAAGAGAACTTTATTTTTATTCTCATTTTAGACATTGTCATATTTTACATTTTTATTTTGTGAAGCCCTGTAACCTAGTTTTTAGATACAATTGATTTTACTACTTTTGTCTTTTAATCTTCATATTAACTCTACAAGTGATTGCTTTACTACCTTTACTGTGTTGGCTTTTAATTCATGAATTTTTTTTCTTTTCATAATTTTCTTCTTTTGGCCTTTTCCTTTTCCACTTAAAGAAGTCCTGTTAACATTTCTCATAAAATCTATTTAGTGATGATGAACTCCTTTAACTTTTGTTTATTTGGGGAACTCTTCACCCAGAAAGGTTATCATCCAGAATTTAAGGAGATATTTTCCTGGTTTTAGTTTTTTTTTTTTCCTTTCAGCATTTTGCGGGCCAGAATGAGTAACATGATATATTCAAAGTTTCTGCTGATTAATCAGCTGATAGCCTTTTGGGGTTTCCCTTGTATGTGACTATTTGCTTCTGTCCTTTATTCTTTGACGTTTTAATTATGTGTCATGGTGTAGACTTCCTTGGTTTCCATCTTATTCAGGACTTTTGGGTGCTTCTGGACCTAGAAGTCTGTTTTTTCCCCTAGGTTAGGAAAGTTTTCAGCTATTATTTCTTCAAGTAAGTTTTCTGCCCCCTTTCTGTTTTCCTTCTGGGATCCATATAATGCAGCTTTTTTTTGTTTTGTTTTGTTTTTTGCTTGATGTTGTCAAAGAGATCCCTTAGCTTATCCTAATTTAAAAATTTTTTTTTCTTTTTCCTGTTCAGCTTGATTGCTTTCCAATAGATCATTGATCCATTCTTCTGCATCCTCTAATCTACAGTTGATTCCCTCTAGTCTATATTTCATTCAGTTGTTTAGTGTCTTCAACTCTGATTGGTTGTTTTTTAATTTCTTTATTGAAATTCTTCCTGAGTTATCCACTGTCTTCTCCAGTCTGGTAGCATCCCTTTGAACTCTTCCTCAAGAGGTATAGATTTGGTATATCCATGAAGGAGAGACGTTCAGGGTCTGTCCTATGTCACCATCTTGTACCAGAATGTTGTCACTTTTTAATCACCAAAGGAATTTTGTCCTCAGTTACATTTTGGGTTATCACAGAACATTTTGTCAATAAATGTAATTACATGAGTAGTAGCCACATTTTCTTCTAACGTAATTCCTGCAGAGATTTGGAGGAAGAATAATTACTACCTTGTTCACCACTTATTTTGTAGCTTTCAGAATCACCTTGAAGTGAGGAAGATGTTCAGTTCTTCTATCACATTATAACCTGCGATAGCAATTAATAAAGTCCTGGGGGAAATCTCTGTTCTCTTGCTAATCGACACAATTCTTGTCCACGTGTGCAGGTATTGTGGAGGATTACAAGCCACCGTTTTACGATGTGGTTCCCAATGACCCAAGTTTTGAAGATATGAGAAAGGTGGTCTGTGTGGATCAACAGAGGCCAAACATACCCAATAGATGGTTCTCAGACCCGGTAAGAGTGCCAGTTTCTTAGTTTTAGAGGTATCTTCACCTTTTTTTTTTTTTTTTTTGTATCTTCACCTTTTTACTAGGTGAAACGCAAGAGCAAGCAAATAGCATAGTTCCTGCATGATCTGCCCTGTCTATTGCTTTCTAGCTAATGTAGAAGGGCCTTGGACATAGTTAAGTAGGTTCACAAAATGGTATCATTGAAAGAGCGAAATTCTCTGATCTTGCTAATAAATGACAATATTCACAAGAATTTCTACTACTGACTAGCTCTAGGAGTTAGGAGACTCATTACTCTGCCACTAGCCCTAGGACTGCAGTTTCGCAAGTCAAACAAGAGACCACCCTCTTTCCTTCTCTGCATATCTGAAATTCCAAACGGAAGCTGTTCTGCTGAAGATTTGTATTGCTTCTCTTTTGTAGCAGCAAGTCTGAAACACCAAGATATGACACCATCTGCACATTTCATTATTAACTCTGGGGTAGCATTATCTCTTTTAGCACCCATAAAACATCAGGGGGGGGCGAGCCCGTCCTAATGTAATTTACCTCATAAAGTCAGCTGGTAGCATTAGGAGTCCAAAGGCCAGAGTTCACGAAACTCAAGAGGAACTCCTTTATCAGTGGTTAAGGCCTTGATTATTTGATAAAGACGACGGCAGTAACAGCCCCATCCCTTCCCAGGACCTGCAGAGTTCTGCAAAATCTGTTGAGACAACATCTGCCAAGTTTCTGGGGCCACTGAAAAGCCACTTTTTCACTGTGGTATTTGTTCTTCTCTCCTCAGACATTAACCTCTCTGGCTAAGCTGATGAAAGAATGCTGGTATCAAAATCCATCCGCAAGACTCACAGCTCTGCGTATCAAAAAGACTTTGACCAAAATTGATAATTCCCTAGACAAATTGAAAACTGACTGTTGACATTTTCATGGTGTCAAGAAGGAAGATTTGACGTCGTCATTGTCCAGCTGGGACCTAAGGCTGGCCTGACGGGTTGTCAGAACAGAATCCATCTGTCTCCCTCGGCACATGGCTGCTTTGACAAGGCAGACAGTCTACCCAGCCATGCGTTGGGGAGACACCAAAACCACCCTAACCTCGCTCAATGACTGTGAACTGGGCATTTCACAAACTGTTCACACTGCAGAGACTCACGTTGGACAGACACTGTTGTCAAGGTAGGGGAACTGAAGGAACACAGAGAAATCCTAAAAGAGATCTGGGCATTAAGACAGCAGCTTTGCATATCTTTCACAGGTCTCCTAGACTCTCCCCATGGGAAACTCAAGGAGGTGGGGAATTTTTATCAGCAATATTGCCTGTGCTTCTCTTCTTTATTGCACTAGGAATTCTTTGCATTCCTTACTTGCACTGTTACTCTTAATTTTAAAGACCCAACGTGCCAAAACGTTGGCTGCGTACTCCACTGGTCTGTCTTCGGATAATAGGAATTCAATTTGGCAAAACAAAATGTAATGTCAGACTTTGCTGCATTTTACACATGTGCTGATGTTTACAATGATGCTGAAACATTAGGAATTGTTTATACACAACTTTGCAAATTATTTATTACTTGTGCATGAAGCAGTTTTTACAAAACTGCCTCATGCATCTGTTAAAGCTTATTTTTATGTGGTCTTATGATTTTATTACTGAAATGTTTTTAACACTATACTCTGAAATGGACATTTTCTTTTATTATCAGTTAAATTCACATTTTAAGTGCTTCACATTTGTATGTGTGTAGACTGTAACTTTTTCAGTTCATATGCAGAAATGTATTTAGCCATTACCCATGTGACACCACCGAATATATTACTGATTTAGAAGCAAAGATTTCAGTAGAATTTTAGTCCTGAACGCTGTGGGGAAAATGCATTTTCTTCGGAATTATCCATTATGTGCATTTAAACTCTGCCAGAAAAAAAATAACTATTTTGTTTTAATCTACTTTTTGTATTTAGTAGTTATTTGTATAAATTAAATAAAAGGTTTTCAAGTCAAAAAGTCAACTTTTTTTTTTTTTTTTTTTTACCATTTAAGAAAGATCTATGTTCTAGAATGCATTTTATTATGGGAACAATAGAAGCACAAAATGAATTTGTAAATCGAATTTGCTTTTCAAGTCTAGTAACAATCTTGAGGGTCTTATGAGGATGACGTCCAGCTTGAATGTGATAACAGAAAATTTGAATTTTGTTTCTTTTTTGGGTTGTGATTATTTTTTCTTGGTCCATGTCCCCAGCTGTGAAGTGAGGGTGATAGACTTGTGAGTATAAATAGGAGGGATGATGTCCAAGCACTTTTTTAGTATGAGGGCCTGTGTGAGTGGAAAGCAGTCTTAAACATCTCACCTTACTGCTTGGGGAGAGTCCACTGCTGGTTTTCTTCACTTCTTGTGTTCAACAGGATTGAAAAGGTAAGGTTTCAAATAGCCCAAATAAGAGAAGAGGGGTGAATTTTTGGGATGTTCACCAGAGGTAAGTTGATAACATCATTAAGATACATTTACTTAGAGGGTATATATTACCTTAAAAAAATAGTGGTAAAGGACACATACTCGTTTACCATCTTAATACCACTGGACTGTCCATTTATAAGTGGTTAAGTACATTCACACTGTTGTGCTGACTACTCGTATGAGTAGAATTCTACAGTGTTTGTGAGACTCACTTATTTCACTTAACCTAACGTCTTTAAGGTTCACCCTTGTTCTAGCATGTACCAGAATTTCCTTCTTTTCATGGCTGATGATATTCCAGTGTTACATATATACAGCATTTTGTTTATCTGTTCATCTGTTGATGGAGAATTGGGTTGCTGCCATCAACATGGGTGTATATCTGATTTCTTGCTTTCATCTCACTTGGCTATATACCCTAAAGTAGAATAGAATCACATTTAACTTTCATTGAAGTACTGCATATATATATACAGCTTGATGTATGTTTAAATTTTTTGTTGTTGTTTATAAATTTTTATAAATTGGTTCCTTTCATGGAAACAGCACCCAGATCAAGAGGCACAACGACTTCTCTAGAGTAAAGTCAGCATCATGGTGGCATGAATCCTTTTCCCTCTTACCTTTGGTTATTGATGCCCAATTAGTTGTAAATCAAACAAAAGTGCCTTTGCACATTACACCAGGACACCTAAGCAATTTCTATGCACCTATGCATCTGAAAGTGGGTAGATAAGACCTTGGAAGAGCCTGTGGACCCAAGGGAGTCAGTGAGCCTGCCTCACCTCCCCTTCTATGATTGGGGAAAAGGTGAACCTGGAGAGTACAAAACTGGGTAGACACGCACAGCAGACATATTTTTAGGGGTCTAAGCCAACCTGACTGAAGATCCCAGCATGTCATCCCAGTGGGATAGGGAGGAGTTTGGAGGCAGAGAGGGAGGAACTGCATGATATGTGCTGGATGTTTGGTTTATACAAGCACACCCTGAATGTCCCTGTTAATCACTATCTTGAGAATATACAGATCCCATCCTCCTTCTATATTCCCATCAAGCAGAAGATACAGAAGACGTGTTGTTTAGCATTCAAGGTAGGGGCTCTGGGAATGGCCAACCTGGAGCACCTCCTCTGTAACAGAATATCTGGGTGGCAGACCTTGATCTCCTTAGAACACTGGCCATGCCAGGAGAGGAATGGCTAGTTGTTAAACCATAAAAACTTGCTTCATGCAGATTCCAGCAGTGGATGCTTTGTCCAGTCAGCCTCTCCTGGACTCCCTGTAAGTTCCCCCCATGAACCTATGTCTCACTCACTATCTCCTGGTCATTTCTTTGCTCTTACAGGACCATCATCCATCCCTGGCTTAGAGTCTGCTGGGGTGCAGTTACACAGGAACCCACCGGGATGCCCCTCTCTGGGCAGTGTGGCAATATACTGGGTTCTTGTTGGCAGCAGTGGCTACCTCTCTGCTAGAGGAAATGGAAAGAGAAAGTGGTCGCCCACCTGCAGGGCTTGTGGCCGAAGTGATCCATTTCTATCCAGTAGGACCCTGAACTTCTGAGGAGGGATCTCCATGACTGAGATGAAAGAAAGAAAAGGAAAAGAGGTCAAGAAGAATACCAAAGCGTATTGAAGAAATGTTTCCTTCTGTCTGCTTCTGGATTTTGGCAGGAGGTCCACCTATGGACCTCGTGGAGCCCCACACTGGAGAATCCCCCTATTGGTCATGGGCACCCCTAAAGGCCCAGGTGCTAAGCCCACGCCTCCCCTGACCCTTCTGCCAGCTCTTTTTGTGTGTTGCTGAGAGCAGTCTCTAGCCACCCATAGGAGAAACTAAAAACTTGAGCTATAGCACCACCTCTGGGACACAAAAGAAGGGTTTCTAATTGTCAGCATCTTGAACTATAACAGCCAAAGTGAACAAATTCTTCACTAAAGAAAGGATAAGCACCTCTTTTGCATTTGAAGTACCAAACACAACAACAACAAAAATCAAGGAAATAGGGTATTACCAAAAAATGATTAATTCTTCAGCAACCAAACTCAAAGGCACAGAATATTGTGATCTGATAAAGAATTCATTACAGCCATTATGAAGAAATTCAACAAGCTACAAGAAAACTCAGGCAATTCAATGAACTCAGGAATAAATTTAATAAATCTTTACCAAAGAAATTTATTCTTTTTTTAAAAATTTCAAACAAATTCTGGAGCTGAAGAAGTCAATGAATGAGATGAAGACTGCATTAGAGAGCATAGGTAACAGGATAGACCAGATGAAAAAAAGAACAAGTGACTTGAAAGAGAACTAAGATTTTTTAAAAGTGAAGAAATCCCATAAGAGCTATCAGATTCAATCAGCATAATCAAATGGACTTAACAGATATTTTTTGAATGTTTCATCCTAAAACAGCAGAATACACATTCTTTTCAAGTGCACATGGAACACTCTTCAGAATAGATCATACAGTAGGTCACAAAAACAGGCCTCAACAAATAAAAAAAATTTTTGAAATCATACCATGCACCTTTTCTGACCACAATGCTATGAAACTAGATGTCCACCACAAGAAAAATTTGGAAAGACCACGAATACATGGAGGTTAAACAACATGTTGCTAAATAATGGATAGGTCAACCAGGAAATCAAATTACAAAAATACATGGAAACAAATGAAAATGAAAACACAATGGTCAAAAACTTTTGGGATGCAGCAAAAGTGGTCTTAAGAGGGAGGTATATAGCAATACAGGTCTACCTCAAGAAGCAAAATTCTCAAATAAATGAACAAACAAAGCCTAAAGCCAGCAGAAGGACGGAAATAAAGATCAGAGCAGAAATAAATGATATAGAAACTTTTAAAAAAAGAAACAATAAAATAGATCAATGAAACCAAGAGCTGGTTCTTTGAAAAATATTAGTAAAATTGATATACTTCTAGTCACACTTATCAAAAAGAAAAGAGAAAGGACCCAAATAAAATCACAAATGAGAAAAGAGAAATAACAACCAACACTACAAAAGTACTATTAGAATATTATGAAAAACTATATGCCAAAAAATTGGACATCCTGGAAGAAATGGATAAATTCCTAGAAACATACAATCATCTAAAACAAACAGGAAGGGATGCCTGGGTGGCTCAGTCGGTTAAGCGCCTGCCTTCGGCTCAGGTAATGATCCCAGGGTCCTGGGATCAAGCCCCGCATCTGGCTCCTAGCTCTGCGGGGAGCCTGCTTCTTCCTCTGCCTGCCGCTCCCCCTGCTTGTGCTCTCTCCCTGACAAATAAATAAAATCTTAAAAAAAAAAAATAAAACAGGAAGAAATAGAAAACTTGAACAGACCAATAACCAGCAAGGAAATTGAATAAGTAATGATAAAACTCCCAGCAAACAAAAGTCACAAAAGTGAATTCAATCAAACATTTAAAGAAGAGTTAATACCTATTTTTCTGAAATTATTCCAAAAAATAGAAAAGGAAGACTTTGAAATGCATTCTATGAGGCCAGCATTACCCTGATACCAAAACCAGATAAAGACCACTAAAAAAGAGAACTACATGCCAATACCCTAATGAACATGGATGCAAAAATTCTCAATAAACTAGCAATTATACTTTAAAAGAATCATTCACCACGATCAAGAGGGATTTATTCCTAGGTTGCCAGGGTGGTTCAATGTTCACGAATCAATCAATGTGATACACCACATTAATAAAAGGATAAGAACCATATGATCATTTCGATAGATGCAGAAAAAGCATCTGACAAAGGATAACACCCATTTATGACAAAAACCCTTAACAAAGTAGGTTTAGAGGGAACATATCTCAACATAATAAAGACCATGATAAACCCATGGCTAATGTCATACTCAATGGGGAAAAATGTAGAGCTTTTGCTTTTCCCCTAAAGTCAGAAACAACACAGTGGTGAGAGTGGACATCCCTGTTATTTAACATAGTACTGGAAGTCCTAGCCACAGCAATCAGACAACAAAAGGAAATAAAAGGCATCCAAATCAACAAGGAAGAAGTCAAACTTTCACTATTTGCAGATGACATGATACTCTATATAGAAAACCCAAAAGACTCCACCAAAAAACTAGAACTGATACATGAATTCAGTGAAGTTGCAGGATATAAAATCAACATACAGAAATCTGTTGCATTTCTATACACCAATAATGAAGCAGCAGAAAGAGAATTAAGGACTCAGTCCCATTTACAATTGCACCAGAAGCAAGATCCTTTGGAATAAACCTAACCAAAGAGGTGAAAGATCTGTACTATGAAAACTATAAAGCACTGATGAAAGAAATTGAAGTTCATACAAAGAAATGCGAAAACATTCCATGTTCATGGATTGGAAGAACAGATATCATTAAAATGTTTTTACCACCCAAAGCAATCTATATATTTAATGCAATCCCTATCAAAATATCAATAGCACTTTTCACGGAGCTAGAACAAATAATCCTAAAATTTGTATGGAACCACAAAAGCCCCTGACTAGCCAAAGCAAACTTGAAAAAGAAAAACAAAGCTGGAGACATCACAATTCCAGACTTCAAGTTATATTACAAAGCTGTAGTGGTCAAAAAGTATAGTATTGGCACAAAAATAAACACATAGATGAATGGAGCAGAATAGAAAACCCAGAAATAAACTCACAGATATAGGGTCAATTAATCTTTGACAAAGCAGGAAAGAATATTCAATGGGATAAAGACAGTCTCTTCAACAAATGATGTTGGGAAAACTGGACAGCAAAATGCAAAAGAATGAAACCGGACCATTTTTTACACCAAAGACAAATAGAAATTCAAAATGGATTAAAGACCTAAATGTGAGACCTGAAACAATAAAAATTCTAGAAGAGAGCACAGGCAGTGATTTCTCTGACATTGCCCATGGCAACATCTTTCTAGATGCTCCTGAGGCAAAGGAAACAAAAGCAAATTATTGGAACTTCATCAGAATAAAAAGCATCTGCACAGTGAAGGAAAGAATAAAACTAAAAGGCAACCTATCAAATGGGAGAAGATACTTGAAAATGACATATCTGATAATGGGTTAGTATCCAAAATATATAAAGGACTTATAAAACTCAACACCCCCCAAAATGAATAATCCAATTAAAAATGGGCAGAATACCAGAAGACATTTTTCCAAAAAAGACATACAGAAGGCCAACAGACCCATGAAAAAATACTCAACATCATGCATCAGGGATATACAAATCAAAACTACTGAGATATCCCTTCACACCTGTCAGAATGGCTAAAATCAACAACACAAGGAACAACACATGTTGGCAAGAATGTGGAGAAAGGGGAACCCTCTTGCACTATTGGTGGGAATGCAAACTGGTGCAGCTACTCTGGAAAACAGTACGGGGGTTCCTCAAAAAGTTAAAAAGAACTACCTACAATCCAGCAATTGCACTACTAGGTATTTATACAAAGAATACAAAAGTACTAGTTCAGAGGGATCCCCCACCCCCCTGAGGTTTATAGCAGCATTATCTACAACAGCCAAATGATGGAAACAGCCCAAGTGTCCATCAACTGATGAATGGATAAAGATGTGGTGTGTGTGTGTATATATATATACACATACATATATACATACACACACAAACATATATATACACATACATACATAATGGCATATTAGGCATAAAAAAGAATGCAATCTTGCCATTTGCAACAACATGGATGGAGCTAGAGATTATTATACTAAGCAAAATATGTCAGAAAAATACCATATGATTTCACTCATTTGTGGAATTTAAGAAACAACAAATGAGTAAAGGGAAAAAAAAAAAAAGAGAGAAGGAAGCAAACCAAGAAACAGATGCTTAACTGTAGAGAACAAACTACTGGTTACCAGAGGGGAGGGTGGTGGGGGGATGGGTGAAATAGGTGATGATGACTAAGGAGTTCACTTTTTGTGATGAGCACAGGGTGAGGTATTGAAGTGTTAAATTACTATATTGTATACATATAACCAATATAACACTGTATATTAACCAACTAGAATTAAAATAAAAACTTAAAAGATATGAAAAATAAAATTACAATACTAAAGGATTTCAATCAACCTGTTAAAAGAATGAATTATCATTCCTAGAGTCTATAGGGAAAATATTGTAAAATTGTTATCATATGAAAAGATGGTCAGAGAATACACAGCCAAAAAGTATAGGGAAATAAAACTGTTGTAGAAGTTCAGATGGTTAACTAAACTAAATAGAGTTGTAAATAAAAAATGCTATTTTTCAAAAAAGAGGAGGAAGAGGAAGAAGAGGAGGAACTGGAGTACCGTAAGGAGAACAGAAGGAGAAGAGGGGATAGAGTTTATTTAAGGGAATAATAGCTGAGAACTTCCTAAACCTGGAGAGGAATTGGACATACAGGTTCACAACACTAGCAGAACACTCTATTATCTCAATGCAAAAAGATCTCCTGAGGGGAAAAAAGAAGTAGACTAATGAGGGTTCCTTCTTAGGTTATCCACAGGTTTTTCAGCAGAAACTCTACAGGCCAGGAGAGAGTAGAGTGCAATATTCAAAGTGTTGAAAGATAGAAGATGCCAGCAAAGAACACTTTGGGAAAGCCTCCTTCATATCTCAAGAATAACTTTGCCAGATAAATAAAAGCTGGGAGAGTTCAGCACCACTAGACTTGCCTTGCAAGAAAAAATGAAAAGATGCTAACTAGTGACACAAAAAATGAAATACGTAATATTCTGGTAAAGGTAAAAATTAGAATTAGAAAACTATATTAATATATTAACCACTTAATTTACTTCTTTTTATGCTGTGAATTTGTTAATTAATCCTCCTTATTTTAACCTTTATATAACTGTGACATCAAAAATATAAAAGGGGAGAAATAAAAGTAGAAAATTTATAGGTGAATGAAGATAAGTTGCTATCAGCTTAAAATGAGCTATTTCATGTGCAAGATGCTTTATGTAAGCCTCATGGTAACCACAAAGCAAAAATCTATAAGAGAATCACAAATCATAATGGAGAAATTGTAAATTGGTGGATTTCCCTGTGATGTGCTCAAAGGCAGGCAGATACAGAAGGAAAAAAAAAAAAAAAAAAGAGCTACAAAACAACCAGAAGGCAAACAATAAGATGACAGTATTAACTCCTTACATATTTATAATCACTTCAAATGTAAATGGATTAAGTTCACCAATCAAAAGGCACAAAGTCACTGGAAGGACTTTTTTTAAAAAGGCCTAACTATATGCTGACTACAGGGTAACTGATTTCATCTCTAAAGACACACATAGGCTCAAAGTGAAGGGATGGAAGAGGATATTCCATCAAGTGAAAACACCAAAAAGAAAGCAGGAATAGCCATACTTCTATCAGACAAACTTCAAGCCCAAAAAACAGTTACAAGAGACAGTCATTATAAAATGATAAAAGGGTCAATACATGAAGAATATATAGTAATCATAAATATATATACACTCAATACTGGAATACCAAAATATATTAAGCAAATTCAGATCTAAAAGGAGAAATAGACAACAATACAATAGTATAGGGGACTGAAGTTCATTTGTTCTAAAGTATGGTTCAATACCCCACTTTTGGGAATGGATAGGTCACCCAGACAAAAAATCAATAAGGTAATGTTGGAACTTAACAGACATTTATAGAACATTCTGTTCATTAGCAGCCAAATATACTTTCTTCTCAAATGTGCACAGAACATTTTCCATAGTGAATCATATAATAAAACACAAAACAAATCTAACAAATTTAAGATTGTGGTTAGAAAAGATAGTTGGTATGATTTCGATGGTATAAACTAGCAATAATAAAGAAGAAAGCTAGAAAATCTACAAATATGTGGGAAATATATTTGTAAACAACACACTACTGAACAACCAATGGGTCAAAAAGAAATAAAGAAGGAGATAAAAAATTATTCAAAACAAATGAAAATGGAAATACAACATATCAAAACTTATGTGATGCAGCAAAAACAGTTCTGGGCAGAAAGTTTATAGTGACAAGAGCATATATGAAGAAATTAGAAATATCTCAAACAACCTAACTTTATACTTCAAGCAACTAGGAAAAAAAAGAACAAATTAGGCCCAAAGTTATAAGGAAGAAAATAATAAGGATCAGAGCAGAAATAAATGAAATAGAGACCAGAAAAACAATAAAGAATGAAACTGAGAGCTGGTTCTTCAAAAGGATAAAATTGACTAAGAAAAAGGATAAGATGAATAAAATTAGAAATGAAAGAGGAGACATTACAACAGATACCACAGAAATATATAGGATCACAAGAGACATTTGAAAAATTATATGCCAACAACCTAGAAGAAATGGATAAATATCTAGAAACACACAATCTAACCTTCATGAACCATGAAGAAATAGAAAATCTGAACAGATCATTAACAAGTAAAGAGATTGAATCAGTAATCAAAAAGCTCCCAACAGAGAAAAGCCCAGACCTTGCTGGTGAATTCTACCAGACATTTAAAGAAGAATTAACACCAATCCTCCTTAGACTCCTCCAAAAATTTGAGGAGAAGGGAATACTTCTAAACTCATTCTACAAGGCCAGTGTTACCCTGATACCCAAGCCAAATAAAGACACCACAAGAAAACCATAGACCAATATCCGTGATAGATATAGATGCAAAATTCTCA
Organism: Halichoerus grypus; assembly: GCF_964656455.1. NCBI lineage: Eukaryota > Metazoa > Chordata > Mammalia > Carnivora > Phocidae > Halichoerus > Halichoerus grypus. Next base: position 122,036,302 of record NC_135715.1, on the reverse strand, counting down.
ACAAAATGTTAGCAAACCAAATTCAAGAACACATTAAAAGGATTATACATCATGACCAAGTGGGATTTATCCCTCAGACACAAGGATGGTTCAACATATACAAATCAATAAATGTAATACATCACTTAAATGAAAGGTAAAAATTACATGATCATCTGAATAGGGGCAGAAAAAGCATACAACAAAATACAACATACTCTCATGATAAAAACTTTCAACAGAATGGAACATATCTCACCATAATAAAGGCCTCATACAACAAGCCCACAGGTAACATTATACTCAATGGAGAAAAACCAAAAGTTTTTCCTTTCAAGGGTGCCCACTCTCACCACTTTTATTCAATATAGCACTGGAAATCTTTGTTACAGCAATTAGGCAAGACCAAGAAATAAAAGGAATTCAAATCAGAAGGAAAAAGTTAAACTGATGCTATTTCCAGATGATGTAATTTTAAATACAGAAAATCTGAAGACTCAACTAAAAGACTGTTGGAACTAATTAACAATTTCAGTAAGGCTGCAGGAAACTAAATCAACATACAGAAATCAGTTGCATATCTATACACTATTCCTTTTTCAGATGTTTCCTCATTAAAGAAAATGATCCCATTTACAATAGCATCAAAAACAATAAAGTATTTAGGAATAGACTTAACCAAAAAAGTATAAGATATGTACAATAAAAACTACAAGGCTTTGATGAAAGGAATCAAAGATGACACAAATGGAAAGTCATCCCATGTTTAGGGACTGGAAGAATTATTATTGTTAAAGTGTCCATAATACCAAAAGCCATCTATAGATTTAACACAATTCCCACCAAATAACAATGGCATTCTTCACAGAAATAAAAAAAATTCTAAAATTTGTAAGGAACCACAAAAGACCCTGATAAAATTAATTCTGAGGAGAAAGAGTAAAGGTGGAAGTTTCACACTTAATCACTTCAAACTATACTACAAAGCTATATTCATAAAAACAGTATGATACTGGCACAAAAGTAGACACATAGACCAACAGAACAAAGTAGCTCAGAATTAAACCTCTGCATATCCAGTCAACTTATATTAGACAAGAATGGAGCCAAGAATATTCAGTGGGGAATGGATAGTGTATTCAACAAACGGTGCTGGGAAAACATACAGGACAAGGACATTGGGCCCCTACATTACACTGTGCACTAAAATTAACTCAAATGGATTAAAGACTTAATCATAAGACCTGATCCTATAAAATTTCTATAAGAAAACATAGGGAAGAAACTCCTTGACATTAGTCTTGGCAATGATTTTTTGGATATGACACAAAAAGCAGAAATAAAAGCATAAATCAAGTAGGACTACATCAAACTTAAAAAGTTTCTGCACATGTTGAACAGTTAACAAAATGAAAAGGCAATATATAGAATGAGAAAACATTTTTGCAGGTCATATACTGGACAAGTGGTTAATACTGATCCAAAGTATATTAAAAAATCATACAAATTAATATCAACAAAAAGTCCAATTATAAAATGGGCAGAACTAAATAGACATTTTTTTTTTCCAAAGAACACAGCCAAATGGCCAACAGGTACATGAAAAGATGCTCAACATCTCTAATCATCAGGGAAATGCAAATCAAAAGCACAGTGAGATACTCACACCTCTTAGAATGGCTAGTATCTAGAAGACAAGTGATAACAAGTGCTGGCCAGGATGTGGAGAAAAGGGAACCCTGTAACAACTATGGAAAACAATATGGGGCTTCCTCAAAAATTTAAAGACAGATCTACCATATGAGATAGCAGTTTCACTTCCAGGTAAATATTTAAAGCAAATGAAAACAGGATTTTGAAGAGACAGTCCCACGTTTCTTACAGCATTATGCACAATAGCCAAGATATAGAAACAACCTAAGTGTCCATCAAGAGATGAATGAATAAAGAAAATTATGTATATAAATTCCTGAATACACATATGAATATTATTCAGCCATGAGAAAGGAGGACATTTTGCCATTTGTGACAGGACTTATCCTTGAGCAAAATATGCTAAGTGAGATAAGTCAGAGAATAACAAGTATTGTTTCATATCTCTTATATGAAGAATCCAAAAAAACCAAACTTGTAAACACAGAGTAAAATGGTGGTTACCAGGGAATGGGGAGTGGAGGGATAAGACAGATGTTTGAGAGTGAAAACTCAGTAGTAGTAAATAAGGCCTAGAGATGTAATGCACAGTATAATGAATATAGACAACAATACTGCATTATAAGCAACAAACTTGCTAAGACACTAGAATTTAATTATTCCAGCCACTAAAAAGATAATTATGCAATGAATAGAGGTGGCAATCATATTACAGTATACAAATGTAACAAAATAACATGTTGTACACAATTTATGCAATGTATATGTCAAATATATTTCAATTAAAAAAAGCAAAACATTAGCAGCACCCTAGAAGTCTCCCTTCTGCTCCTGTCTCCCTCATCAACCCCACAGAGTAACTAATATCCTGACTCCTAACAGCAAAGATTATATTCACTTATTGAACTTCTTTTAAAATTATTCAGTATGAATGCTGGTAGGTGTGTATGCAAGAGGGAATCACTAGATTATAAGGTTTGGCAGAGGTTTAGGTTTAGTAAACATTACCAAACCATTTTCAAAAAGGGATTGTTCAATTTAAGTTCCTACCAGCCATGTATGAGTGTTCTGGTTGTCCCGTAACTTCAGTAGCACTTAATTATTTTTTCATTTTAGTCATTCTGGGGGTTGTGGTACACATATTTAAAAAAAACAATAAAGAAAGGGTGGAGTAAATGTTACTGTTTAAATAGCTCTTGCCATTCTCAGTGACTATAGAACACATGTGAGAATGAGTTCTAAGATGTATATATAGATTTCAGTTCCCATGTGCTGGCTGAGTTGGAGTCTAGCATTTTGTGATCCATGTTATTTTTTACACAACATGAGCCTTTAACAGTCTAACAACTTCATCTGGTACTCATCTTTGAAAAAGTTGTTCCAACTCTGGAGGATAATCTGTCTGTGTAGATGATAGGTTATATGTAGGTTTCAAGATGGCATATTTTTAAAAAGATTTTATTAATTTTTTGAGAGAGACAGAAAGAGTGGGGGAAGGGGCAGAGGAAGAGGGAGAAGCAGACTTCCCTGTTGAGCAGGGAGCCAAATGCGGGGCTCGATCCCAGGACCCTGGGATCATGACCTGAGCCGAAGGCAGATGCTTAACTGACTGAGCCACCAGGTGTCCCCAAATGGCATATTTCCGAGCAAGTTTGACCACATTTGACCTCCCCCTGCCTTATTTGCTGGTCTTGAAACCTATTCACAATTTAAGATTTATGTATGTGAAGAGGTCAGGGAATGGGTGAGGTAAGAAGACCATAAAACATACTAGCCCCTCTAAAAAGCCAGGTTTACACAGAATCATACTATCTTGGTATCCAGTAAGGAAACTGAGGTCCGAAGAGTTTTGCTGGTGGGTCAGGAGTAGACCTTTTGACTCCAAGACCACCATAAACTTTCTCAGGCTACACTGCAGTCCTCCAAAGTAAACTCTCCTACCTTCATTTGCATGGAGTCACATTCTCCAAGCTGCACAGCCACCATTGAAAGCTCTGGGTGAGGGCATATCTGGCTTGCTCACTTCCTTAAAGTACCCCTACCCAGTTGTCTTCTAATATAATGGAGATGTCCTATTCCAAAGGACCTGTAAGAAAAGACAGGCAGGCAGGCTGCTTTCTCTCTCTTATGGACATTGTACTGGATGTGAAGCTGTTACCTCCCAGCTGAACACCTATCCTGTTATATAGCACCTTGTGATGGTGGGGCTATGAGCACACCAGCTTGGCTCTGCCCTGGGAGAGACAGGCATTAGAGGGAGACTGAAAAGGCAGGAGGCCAAAGAGGGGACTTGCCCCTTCCAGCATGCTTCTTATTCTGTCAGCATCGCTCCAGCAGGGGTAGGGCCTTCTAGTAGTAAGCAGATGAATCCAGTTTGCAGTTGTTCTAATATTTGCAGAAGTAGCTTTATTGTGCCCCCACCTCAAGATATGAGCACTAACCCTCAAGCATTCACTTCTCAGAGGTAGAGTCCCAGCTGCATGGGGGCCCACCTCTGAATATAATACCACCAGCATCAGCTCAGTAGCACCAACTCTTCTGAGATCTGAGGGTCAGTTCTGTGGTCCTCCCTCTTAACCCTCTAAAATCTACTAATTTCACCCTCTTCCCTTTGTTGCTCTACCCTTTTGGGGTGTAGCTGCTCTGATAGTTATTCTCTTGGCCACACTTTAATGGTTCTTTCTGGCCTTTTCAGTTACCCTATTAATAATTTGTTATACCTGGGGGGGAAGAGCAAGATGGCAGAGGAGTAGGAGACCTAAATTTCATCTGGTCCCAAGAATTCAGCTGGATAGGGATCAAACCATTCTGAACACCTACAAACTCAACAGGAGAGCGAAGAAAAGAAGAGCAACAACTCTCTGAACAGAAAAGCGACCACCTTCTGGAAGGTAGGATGTGCGGAGAAGTGAATCCGAGGCGATATTCGGGAGGATAGACGGTGGGGGAGGGGGCCTCTGTCACCTGCTACCGGCAAGTGATAGAGCCGTGGAGCACAAAATCGGAACTTTTAGAAGTCTGCTCCGCTGAGGGACGTTGCTCCAGTGGCTAAGCTGGGGGTGGAACCCTCGTGGGACAGTGTGGTCTCAGGACGCTCAGGGTCACAGGAAGACCGGGGGTGCCTGAGTGCAGCAGAGCTCCCAGGTATCGGAGCGGGGAAGCCGGCTGCAGAGATGGAGCTGGGGCACGGGCTCTCAGCTCGGGGTTGTCATAAACTGTGATCCGCGGCAGAGTCGGGCCACTGCTCCTCCAGCAGGGACCCAAAAAGCGGCAGATCCAGGGACACTCCCCTTCTTTCCCCAGGAGGAGCAGCACGGGAGCGCACCACAGGGATCTGCTGGGTTTGGAGACTCCACTCGGGGTCCGGTGCCAGAGATAGAAACGCTCGGTCACAGGCCGGGTGAGCACGGAGTGTGGCCAGAGATCGGGGAGATGGGAGTGACTGACTGCTTTTCTCTGGGGGCTCACTGAGGAGCAGGGCCCTGAGTTCTCGGCTCCTCTGGGGCGGAGATTGGGAGGCCACCATCTTCACTCTCGTCCTCCAAAGCTGTAAGGAAAGCTTGCAGGGAACAAAAGCTCCCGAGAGCAAACCTGAGCAGATTACTTAGCCCGGACCCAGCAAGGGCGGGGCAATTCCGCCTCCGGCAAAGACATTAGGGAACCATGGCAACAGGCCCCTCCCCCGGAAGATCAGCAAGAACAACCAGCCAAGACCAAGTTTACCGATCAATGAGAACGGCAGAACTCCAGCACTGGGGGAATACAGCACATAGAATCCATGGCTTTTTCCTCATGATTCTTTAGTCTTTCAAAGTTAATTTTTAAAATTTTATTTTTTCTTTTTCTATATTTTTAGTTGAATTTTTCTTCTTCCTTTTTTCAACCATCTTATCAATTCCTTTTTAAATATTTTTTTTATTTTCATTTTTACAGTCATATTTTATCCCTTCATTGTATTTAACCTTATTTTTTATATATATATAAGTTTTTCTTTCTTTAAAATTTTGGGATACAGTTTCTTCTAGCAGACCAAAATATACCCTAAATCTAGTGTATGACATTGTCCTAGTCTCCCACCTGATCACATTCTTTTTTAAAAATTTTTTTTCATTTGTTTTTTTTGACCAACTTCTTATCAATTCCTTTTTAAAAATGTTTTTTAATTTTCATTTTTACAGTCATATTCCATCTGGTCATTGTATTTACCCTTATTTTTGTAATATATCTAAGTTTTTCATTCTTTAAAATTGTGGGAGGCAATTTCTTCTAACAGACCAAAATACACCCAAAATCTAGTGTGTGGCTCTGTTCTATTCACCAGCCTGATCATATTCTTTTTTTTTTTTTTTCCCCTTTCTTTACCCCCTGGTTTTGGGTCTCTTCTGATTTGTTTAGTGCATATTTTTCTGGGGTCGTTGTTATCCTGTTAGCATTTTGTTCTCTCATTCATCTGTTCTCCTCTGGACAAAATGACAAGATGGAAAAACTCACCTCAAAAGAAAGAACAAGAGGCAGTACCAACTGCCAGGGACCTAATCAATACAGACATTAGTAAGATGTCAGAACTAGTGTTCAGAATGAGGATTATAAAGATACTAGCTGTGCTTGAAAAAAGCATAGAAGATACCAGAGAATGCCTTTCTGGAGAAATAAAACAACTAAAATCCAACCAACTCGAAATCAAAAAGGATATTAATGAGGTGCAATCAAAAATGGAGGCTCTAATGGATAGGATTAATGAGACAGAAGAGAGAATTAGTGATATTAGAAGACCAAATGATGGAAAATAAAGAAGCTGAGAAAAAGAGAGATAAACAACTACTGGATCACGAGGGCAGAAGTCGAGAGATAAGTGATACCATAAAGCAAAACAACATTAGAATAATTGGGATCCCAGAAGATGAAGAAAGAGAGAGAGGGGCAGAAGGTATATTGGAACAAATTATAGCAGAGAACTTCCCTAATTTGGGGAAGGAAACAGGAATCAAAATGCAGGAGGCCCAGAGAACCCCCCTCAAAATCAATAAAAATAGGTCAACACCCCGACATCTAATAGTAAAACTCACAAGTCTCAGAGACAAAGAGAAAATCCTAAAAGCAGCTTGGGACAAGAGGTCTGTAACCTACAATGGTAGAAACATTAGATTGGCAGCAGACCTATCCACAGAGACCTGGCAGGCCAGAAAGGACTGGCATGATATATCCAGAGCACTATGAGAAAAATATGCAGCCAAGAATACTATATCCAGCTAGGCTGTCATTGAAACAGGAGAGATAAAAAGCTTCCAGGACAAACAAAAACTAAAGGAATTTGCAAACATGAAACCAGCCCAGCCCTACAAGAAATATTGAAAGGGGTCCTCTAAGCAAGGCAGAGCCTAAAAGTAACATAGACCAGAAAGAAACACAGACAATATACAGTAACAGACACCTTACAGACAATACAATGGCACTAAAGTCATATCTTTCAATAGTTACCCTGAATGTAAATGGGCTAAATGCCCCAATCAAAAGACACAGGGTATCAGATTGGATTAAAAAAAACAAGACCTATCCATATGCTGTCTGCAAGAGACTCATTTTAGACCCACAGACACCTCCAGATTGAAAGTGAGGGGGTGGAAAACCATTTACCATGCTAATGGACGCCAAAAGAAAGCTGGGGTGGCAATCCTTATATCAGACAAATTAGATTTTAAACCAAAAACTGTAATAAGAGATGAGGAAGGACTCTATATCCTACTTAAAGGGTCTATCCAACAAGAAGATCTAACAATTGTAAATATTTTTGCCCCTAACATGGGAGCAGCCAATTATATAAGCCAATTAATAACAAAAGCAAAGAAACACATCGACAACAATACAATAATAGTGGGGGACTTTAACACCACCCTCACTGAAATGGACAGATCATCTAAGCAAATGATCAACAAGGAAATAAAGACTTTAAATGACACACTGCACCAAATGGACTTCACAGATATATTCAGAACATTCCATCCCAAAGCAACAGAATACACATTCTTCTCTAGTGCCCATGGAACATTCTCCAGAATAGATCACATCCTAGGTCACAAATCAAGTCTCAACCGGTACCAAAAGATTGGGATCATTACCTGCATATTTTCAGACCACAATGCTTTGAAACTAGAACTCAATCACAAGAGGAAAGTCAGAAAGAACTCAAATACATGGAGGCTAAAGAGCATCCTACTAAAGAATGAACGGGTCAACCAGAAAATTAAAGAAGAATTTAAAAAAATTCATGGAAACAAATGAAAATGAAAACACAACCTTTGAAAATCTTTGGGATGCAGCAAAGGCGGTTCTAAGAGGAAAGTATATAGCAATACAAGACTTTCTCAAGAAACAAGAAATGTCTCCAATACACAACCTAACACTACACCTAAAGGAGCTGGAGAAAGAACAGCAAATAAAGCCTAAACCCAGCAGGAGAAGAGAAGTAATAAAGATCAGAGCGGAAATCAATTAAATAGAAACCAAAACAACAGTAGAACAGATCAATGAAACTAGGAGCTGGTTCTTTGAAAGAATTAATAAAGATTGATAAACCCCTGGCCAGACTTATCCAAAAGAAAAGAGAAAGGACCCGAAAATATAAAATCATGAATGAAAGAGGAGAGATCACAACCAACACCAAAGAAATAGAAACAATTATAAGAACATATTATGAGCAACTATATGCCAGCAAATTAGATAATCTGGAAGAAATGGATGCATTCCTAGAGATGTATCAACTACCAAAACTGAACCAGGAAGAAATAGAAAACCTGAACAGACCCATAACCACTAAGGAAATTGAAGTAGTAATCAAAAATCTCCCAACAAACAAGAGTCCAGGGCCAGATGGCTTCCCAGGGGAATTCTACCAAACATTTCAAGAAGAATTAATACCTATTCTTCTGAAACTGTTCTAAAAAATAGAAATGGAAGGAAAACTTCCAAACTCATTTTATGAGGCCACCATTACCTTGATCCCAAAACCAGACAAAGACCCCATCAAAAAGGAGAATTTCAGACCAATATCCCTGATGAACATGGATGCAAAAATTCTCACCAAAATACTAGCCAATGGGATCCAACAGTACATTAAAAGGATTATTCACCCCGACCAAGTGGGATTTATCCCTGGGCTGCAAGATTGGTTCAACATCTGCAAATCAATCAATGTGATACACTACATTAATAAAAGAAAGGACAAGAACCATATGATCCTCTCAATAGATGCAGAAAAAGCATTTGATAAAATTTGATTAAAACTCTTCACAATGTAGGGACAGAAGGTACATACGTCAATATTATAAAAGCCATCTATGAATAACCCACAGCAAATACCATTCTCAATGGGGAAAAACTGAGAGCTTTTCCCCTAAGGTCAGGACAACGGCAGGGATGTCCACTATCACCACTGCTATTCAACATAGTACTAGAAGTCCTAGCCTCAGCAATCAGACAACAAAAAGAAATAAAAGGTGTCTGAATCGGCAAACAAGAAGTCAAACTCTCCCTCTTTGCAGATGATATGATACTTTATGTGGAAAACCCAAAAGACTCCACCCCAAAACTGCTAGAACTCATACAGGAATTCAGTAAAGTGGCAGGATATAAAATGAATCCACAGAAATCAGTGGCATTCCTATACACCAACAAGACAGAAGAAAGAGAAATTAAGGAGTCGATCCCATGTACAATTGCACCCAAAACCATAAGATACCTAGGAATAAATCTAACCAAGGAGGCAAAGGATCTGTACTCAGAAAACTATACAATACTCATGAAAGAAATTGAGGAAGACACACACAAAAAAGAAAAAATGTTCCATGCTCATGGATTGGAAGAACAAATATTGTGAAAATATCTGTGCTACCTAGAGCAATCTGCACATTTAATGCAATCCCTATCAAAATACCATCAACTTCTTTTTAAAGAAATGGAATAATCCTAAAATTTGTATGGAACCAGAAAAGACCCCGAATAACCAGAGGAATGTTGAAAAAGAAAAGCAAAGCTGGTGGCATTACAATTCCGGACTTCAAGCTCTATTACAAAGCTGTAATGATCAAGACAGTATGGTACTGACACAAAAACAGATGCATAGATCAATGGAACAGAATAGAGAGCCCAGAAATGGACCCTCAACTCTATGGTCAGCTAATCTTCGACAAAGCAGAAAAGAATGTCCAATGGAAAAAAGACAGTCTCTTCAACAAATGGTGTTGGGAAAATTGGACAGCCACATGCAGAAGAATGAAACTGGACCATTTCCTTACACCACACACAAAATAGACTCAAAATGGGTGAAAGACCTACATGTGAGACAGGAATCCATCAAAATCCTTGAGAACACAGGCAGCCACCTCTTCAACCTCAGCCCCCGCAGCAACTTCTTCTTGGAAACATCGCCAAAGACAAGGGAAGCAAGGGCAAAAATGAACTACTGGGACTTCATCAAGATAAAAAGCTTTTGCACAGCAAAGGAAACAGTCAACAAAACCAAAAGACAACTGACAGAATGGGAGAAGATATTTGCAAATGACATCAGATAAAGAGCTAGTATCCAAAATCTATAAAGAACTTATCAAACTCAACACCCAGAGAACAAATAAGCCAATCAAGAAATGGGCAGAAGACATGAACAGACATTTCTGAAAAGAAGACATCCAAATGGCCAATGGACACATGAAAAAATGCTTAACATCACTCCTTGGCATCAGGGAAATCCAAATCAAAACCTCAATGAGATACCACCTCACTTGTCAGAATGGCTAAAATTAACAAGTCAGGAAACAACAGATGTTGGCGAGGATGTGGAGAAAGGGGAACCCTCCTACACTGTTGGTGGGAATGCAAGCTAGTGCAGCCAGTCAGGAAAACAGTATGGAGGTTCCTCAAAAAGTTAAATATAGAGCTACCCTATGACCCAGCAATTGCACTACTGGGTATTTACCCCGAAGATACAAATGTAGTGATCCGAAGGGGCACATGCACCCCAATGTTTATAGCAGCAATGGCCACAATAGCCTAACTATGGAAAAGAGCCTAGATGTCCATCAATAGATGGATGGATAAAGAAGATGTGGCATATATATATATATACATACATACAATGGAGTATTATGCAGCCATCAAAAAAATGAAATCTTGCCATTTGCAACAATGGGTATAGAACTAGAGGGTATTATGCTAAGTGAAATAAGTCATTCAGAGAAAGATAAGTATCATATGATCTCACTGATAAGAGGATTTTGAGAAACAAGACAGTGGATCATAGGGGAAGGGAGGAAAAAATGATACAAGACGAAACCAGAGAGGGAGACAAACCATAAGAGACTCTTAATCTCAGGAAACAAACTGAGGGTTGCTGGAGGGGAGGGGGGTGAGAGGGATGGGGTGGCTGGGTGATGGACATTGGGGAGGGTATGTACTATGGGGAGCGCTGTGAATTGTGTAAGACTGACGAATCACAGACCTGTAACCCTGAAACAAATATTATATGTTAATAAAAATTTTTTTAAAAAATAAAAGATCTTTTTGAGACACCATAACCAAGTTAGAATACACAAAGTACCCCATTGCTTTTCAGGGGATGCTGATGAGGGGATGCTAACTCAAGGGCTAAACATTGTTACTAGGCATGCAGAGAAATAAAGGCAATGTCTTCCTTGTAAAAAAAACAAAAACAAAAAGACCCTGGGGGGTAGGAAGTTCAAGTGATACCACAGATGTTCTTGTCCATTTTATTTTAGTTCTGCAAATTAAAAATTGAGTAGAAAAAAAATAATTTGTTATCCTAGTTAACTATTCTCTCTACTGAAAAACAGAAATCTGGTCTAGTCTCCGTCCCCTGACTAAACTGACACTTTCTGAGGTAGAGAAGATGTTACAACCCCAATTTACAGATCAGAAAACTGAGGCAATAGTAAAGTGTGTTCAGCTAATTAGTAGCAGAACTAAAATTGGATTCTTAAATTTTGAGGCTAGAGTTCTGTTACCTTGTGACTCCTTCAAGCCTATCCCCACCCTCGCCCCCCAGTTTATATTTCTCCCTAGGAGAAAGACTGAGAAAAGGAAGGTCATTAGGCCTTGTGTTTGCAGTTTTATTTCTTACTGTGTTTGTATTCTACAGGAAGATCAAATGACACATGTCTTGAACTAATCTTTTTCCCCTAGAATATTCCCTTCTGTACTGAGGAGCTGTTCTGGTTTCCTTCCTCCCCTATTCCTGAATAAATGACAATATCTCCACTTAAACTGGAATGCTTTCAAGGATTCTCTCAATTACTAGAGATCTGTACTATCATTGAAAACTTCTATGGCTCCCAAGCTTTCTTTCCAAAGCTTCCTGCCTTATCTTCTCCCTCTGTCAGACACCCAATACACAGTTTTTCAAAACCAAATTAATTCACATATTTCAGGAGATGTGCTGCCATGCAGGACTTATACTGAGTTTACTCCTGCACTCTGATTTTGATAGTTTCCACCAGATGACTCACCCTCAATTGCAGTTATTTTCCCCAGACAATCATTTCTTAATCCCAAGGGCCTAATATTGTCAAGTCACTCCAGAGGTGCTAAGATTTGCCTTTAAAGTGTGTCCACGAGGGACACCTGGGTGGCTCAGTTGGTTAAGTGTCTACCTTTGGCTCAGGTCAGAATCCCAGGGTCCCGGGATCGAGCCCCACATAGGGCTCCTTGCTCAGCAGGGAGCCTGCTTCTCCGTCTGCCTGCCACTACCCTGCCAGTGCTCTTTCTGTCTCCCTCTCTCTCTCTGCCAAATAAATAAATAAAATCTTAAAAAAAAAAAAAAAAGTGTGTCCATAATTCACTTATTTAACAAATAAACACTGAGTGTCTACTAAGCTTCCCCAGAGAGCAGAGGCTTCCCTCCTGCCCTTCCTCCCACACTGATAACCTGTTCTGTGTGGTTTTGTAACAGCCCTTTTTTTATCCTGCCTGGAGTATTATTATTTTTTTTTTTTGCAGTGTGAGATTCACCCTCTAGATGGTTATTAATCATAATAACTTCAATAATAATAGTTAACATTTACTGAGCATTCACTACTAGGTGCTTGGTGCTGTGCTGTTTTATAGGTACTCATAGCAAGAGTAGCAGGTAGGCATTATCCTATTTTATTTTATTAACTGAGGCTCAGGGCAGTTGTGACTGTGTCTATCCCACAACCAGAAACAAGTAAAGCAGGATTTAAACCCAGGCAAACTGATTCCAGCACTTGTGCTCTTAATATACTATGTACTGCTGCTTGTTAAAAGAAATTACTCATTTTTTCTGCTTTCTTTTTTGCATGAAAATGATGTCATTGATTTTCTTTTCAGTTGAATATACATACTGAATTTCGATATTATGAGTAGTGAGAGGTTGACATATTTTTTTCTCCCCAAATGATTTTTTCCTCTTGTTTAGTTTTAATGGTTTTATAAATGACTATGGGATACAAATTTACATGGCAGGTATGAACTAAGTTCTTGAAAAGTACCCAGAAAAAAGTCAGATTATACAAAAATATTTAATGCTATTACCTTTGAGTAGTGCTACTCTATGTTTATTTCTTCATTATTTTAGTATTTTCCATCTTTCTATAATGAGAATATATTATGGAATGTTAAAGGAATGGTAATTTTGTGTTGATTTGAGAAGTCTGGTTTGTCTCCTAATTAATGAGACTTAGTGGGTAACTAATAATTATTTTAGTGAACTTACAATTTTATTTTTTTCCTAAGCTATGCATGTCATTATATAAAAAGGTTGATGGTTCTACAAGGTTATAGTAAAATGTAGCAATTGGGAATGACATCACCAAGATGATGACATAGATGTTCCTGATGTTCTCCCTCATAAAAACAACTAAAAACTATTCATGGACTGGACACCACCCAGAGAATTCTAGAACACAAAGGTGAGGCTGCAGTACTTCCTGCACCACAGATACCAAGACAGTGAATTAGGAGGGTAAGAGGAATGGCTACATGATGACTACACTGCCCCACCCCCAGGTTGGCACAGCACAACACAGAAAGGTCTTCTCTGAACCTGTGGTTCCTTTGGGGGAAAAGACGGCTCAGGGTGGGCATCCAGCTCTCTCAGCATTATAGATCATTTTTCTCTGGAGTCTCCACTTTGGTTCACCCCACGGGGATTGCAGGAGGATCTATGGGCTGACCATTAGGAATCTGAATGTGACAACGAGGTAGGGAAGGTCTTGCAACAATCAGCACTCAGATCTTGGCAGACTGCTTTCCTTCGTGCAATGCCCAAGTAATGGTCCTTACCAGTGTTTCCATTATCTGTAGAATGAAGCTGGTGACACAGTCTAACCAGAGAATGTGGTGGTGTACAGGTCTGCCTGATTCAGGTATTCAAACAAAGAGTAGCTGGCAGGTAGCTGGAGCCTAGTCTGACTCAATCAGGCAGGAGAGTGGAGTCATAACCCCGTCCATTGCTGAATGTAGCTTTTGGTCCTGCCTGACCTGAAAGGCTGGCTAGAACACCTGGAAGTTGCATAGCCCATATTTTCAAGCAGAGAGTATGCAGGCAGAGCCAATAGTTTAAAGAGCAATGCAAGGGGGCCTGTTTCCCAGGAGCTTGGGTGCAGGGAGAGTGTAGTCTTGAATCAAAACCACAAATAAAGAGCTTTACTGGCCTTGGAGCTGGTTCTCCCACTATACCCAAGTATGGAAACTTATTCATAGCTCTGACCATTTCTGAATACATCTTTCAGCCTACCCAACTAGGGAACCTAAACAGAGACACAGAAAGCTGATATCCCATCCAACAGTCCTGCTTACAGTGGCACTTGAACAGAACACAGCCTGTAGCTTTCCCCATCTGTACAGCAAATTAGTGGCCCTGTCTGGCCAGGAATTCAGTCAGTTTCCCTGCTCAGCGGGAAGTTTGCTTCTCCCTCTCTCTCTGTTCCTCCCCCCTGCTCATGCTCTCTCTCAAATAAATAAAAAAGTCTTTAAAAAATGGTAAAAAGGAGACAAAATAGGTCATTTATATGATAAGGGGTCAATCCATCAAAAAGATATAACTATTATAAATACTTATATACACCCAACATCAGAGCACCCAAATATCTAAAGCAAAAACTAGCAAAGATAAAGAGAGAAGTAAACAAAAATACTATAATAGTGGGGATGTTAAATCCTACTCACAACAATGCATATAACAATCAACAAGGAAATAGCAGATTTGATCAACACTATAGACCAGACTTAACAGACATATACAGAACATAAATCTAATAATATCCAACAATAACATATCCATACAACAATAGCAAAATATACATTCTTCTCAGGTGCACATGAAACATATTCTAGAATGGGTCATATGTTAGGCCACAAGACAAGACTTAGCAAATACAAACAGGGTAATCATACCAGGTATCTTCATTAACCACATGGTATAAATCCAGAAATCAACAGTAGTAGTTAAACTAAAAGAAATCATGGAAATTAACACTTTCTTGTATAACTGATCTCTAAAATACTTAGAGACAAAAGCAAAGAACTAGACATGTGAAGAAACAAAGAAATATATCCAAATGAATGACCAAGAAAAAAATCAGAGCAAAAGAGCGAAACAAAAAGGAGATAAATATGATTGATAAGAATTCGAAGTAATGGTCATAAAGACACATACTAGACTTGAGAAAAGAATGGATAACTCAGTGAGAACTTCAAAAGAGAAAACATATGCAAAAGAAGTGGTAAGAGGTAATAAATATAATAACTGAAAGAATACAGTAGAGAAAAAAAAAAACCCAGCATATTAGAGGATTCAGAAAAAAAAAAAAAAAACAGTGACCTAGAAGACAGGGTGATGAAAAGCAACCAAGCTGAACAGCATAATGAAAAAAGAATAATTAAAAGATAAGAACAGGTTAAGAGAACTCAGCAACATCAACAACCGTAACAACATTTGCATTATAGGGATTCCTAAAAAAGAAGAGAAAGAGAAAAGGACAGAAAACTTATATGAAGAAGTTATAGATGAAAACTTCCATAATCTGCAGAGAAAAAAGACATTCAGGAAGAGAAAGAACAGAAAGCCCATAATAACATGAGCCCAAAAGAGAACACACCAAGCCATGTCATGATAACAATGTCAATCTTTAAGCATATAGACAGAATTTAATAAGCAATAAGAGAAAAAAATAACATACAAGGGAAAAGCTATCAAATGATTTTTTAATGGAAAATTTGCAGGGCAAGAAGATGTGACATGATATATTCAAAGTGCTGAACCAAAAAAATTCTACAAGCAAGAATGCTCTACCCAGCAAGGTTGTCATTCAGAATTGAAGGAGAAATAAATCATTCCCCAGACAAAGGAAAGTTAAAAGAGTTCATTGACACTCTACTGACCTTCCAAAGAATGTTAAAGGGTCTTCTTTAATGGAAAAAAAAAAGAGGTATAATTGCAAGAAAATTATGAAAGGAAAAAAAAATCATGAGGAAAAGCAAGCACACAGTAAAGGTAGTAGAATAATCACTTACAAAGCTAGTATGAAGATAAATAGACAAAAATAGTAAAATCAATTATATCTAAAAGATTGGTGATGGGGTCTCACAAAATAAAGATGTAAAATATGACAACCTACACAGAAAATGTGGAGGAGGAGAGTTTTACTCTTTACGAAGTTCTTTTAGAATATGTTTGAACTTAAGTGACCATCAACTTAATATAGACTGCTGTATACTTAGGAGGCTGTAGATGAACCTCATGGTAACCGCAAACCAAAAACCTGTAACAGACACATATGAAATAAAAAGGAAGCCAAGTAGAACACTAAAAGTCATCAATCACAAGGAAAGAGCAATAGAAAAAGAAAGGAACAGAAAAGAACTACAAAACAACCAGAAAGCAATGAATAAAATGACAAGGGAGTACACATCTATCAACAATCACTTTAAGTGTAAATGGTCTAAATGCTTCAGTCAAAAAACACTGGATGACCAAATGGATGAAAATACAAGTCCCGTTTATATGCTGTCTACAGGAGACTCACTTCCACTCTAAAGACACACATAGAAAGTGAAGGGGTGGGAAAAGATATTCCATGCAAATGGAAGCAGAAAATGAGCTGGGGTAGCAATACTTCTATCACACAAAACAGACTTTAAAACAAAGACAGTAACAGGAGACAAAGAAGGGTGCTACATAATATAATGAGAAAGGGATCAATCCAACAAGGGGATGTAACAATTGTAAATATCTATGCACCCAACACTGGAGCATCTAAACACATAAAGCAAGTATTAACAGACATAAGGGGAGAAATTGACAGTAATACAATGACGTCAGGTGACTTTAACACCCCACTTACAATTGAGGATAGATCATCCAGGTAGAAAATCAACATGGAAATAATGTCTTTGAGCAATGTGTTAGACCAGATGGACCTAAACTATACGCCGAACATTCCAGCCCAAAACAACAGAACACACATTCTTTTTCAAATGCTCCCAGAACATTCTCCAGGACAGGTCATGTGTTAGGCCATGAAACAAGTCTCAATAAAGTTAAGGAGATTGAAATTTTATCAAGCATCTTTTGTTCAAGCACAATGGTATGAAATTGGAAATCAATTGCAAGAATAGATATGGTAAGAACACAAATACTTGAGGCTAAACAACATGCTCCCAGAGAACAAATGGGCCAACAAAGAAATCAAAGTGGAAATACATGGAAAATGAAATCAAAGTGGAAATACAAGTGAAAATGAAAACACAATGGCCCCCAATCTTTGGGAAGCAGCAAAAGCAGTTATAAGAGGGAAGTTTATAGCAATACAGGCCTACCTCAAAAACAAGAAAAATCTCAAATATACATCCCAACCTTACATAAAGGAGCTAGAAAAAGAAGAACAAGCAAAGCCCAAGCCAGAAGAAGGAAAAAAAATAATAAAGATTAGAGCAGAAACAAATGAAACAGGCACTAAAAATACAATAGAACAAATCAATGAAACTAAGAGCTGGTTCTTTGAAAGGATAACCAAAATCGATAAAACTTTAGCCAGATTCATCAAAGAAAAAAGGAAAAGAAAAGGAAAGGAAAGGAAAGAGGGGTGGGGGGAGAGAGGGAGAGCACCCAGATAAATAAAATCAGAGAAACAGAAGAAATAACTATGGATGTCACAGAAACACAAAGGTTATCAAAGAACATTATGAAATGTTATATGCCAACCAATTGAACAACCTAGAAGAAATGAATATATTCCTAGAAACATGCAATCTTCTAAAACTGAATCAGGTAGAAATAGAAAATCTGAAGAGAGCAGTTACTAACAATGAAATAGAATCAGTAATCAAAAAATTTCCAGCAAACCAAAGTCCAGGACCAGATGGCTTCGCAGGTGAATTCTACCAATCATTTAAAAAAGATTTAATACCTATTCTTCTCAAATGATTCCAAAAAAACAAAAGAAGGAAAACTTCCAAATTAATTCTATGAGGCCAGAGTTAGCCTGATACCAAAACCAGACAAAGACAGTACAAAAAGGAGAACTATAGGCCAATATCTCTGATGAACATAGATGTAAAAATCCCCAATTAAATATTAGCAAACTGAATTCACAATATTTGTAAAAATCATTCATGGTAATCAAGTGAAATTTATTTCAGGGATGCAAGAATGATCCAATATTTGCAAATCAATCAAAGTGATACATCATATTAATAAGGGAAAGGATAAAAACCATATGGTTATCTCAACAGATGCAGAGGTATTTGATAAAGTACAACATCCATTCATGATAAAAATTACTCTCAAAAAAAAAATTGCTCTCAACAATGTGGGTTTAGAGGGAACATACCTGAAGATAATGAAGGCCATATATGAAAAGTCCACAGCTACCATCATATTTACCGGTGAAAAACTGACAGCTACTCCTCTAAGATCAGGAACAAGACAAGGATGCCCACTTTCAGCACTGTCACTATTTGCAGATAGCATGATATACCTAGGAAATCCTAAAGACACCACAAAACAGTGATTAGAATGGATAGATGAATTCAGTAAAGTTGCAGGATACAAAATTAATATACAGAAACCGTTGCATCTGTATACACTAATAATGAAGTAGTAGACAGAGAAGTTAAGAAAACTCCATTTATAATGGTACCAAAAAAGAATAAAGTATCTAGGAATAAACTTAACCAAGGAAGTGAAAGAGCTCTATTCTGAAAACTATAAAACATTGATGAGAGATATTGAAGATGACCAAAAGCAAATGGAAAAGTATGCCATGCTCATGGATTGGAAGAATTAATATCATTAAGATGTCTACTACCCAAAGCAATCTACAGAACCAATGCAATCCCTATCAACATACCAATAGCATTTTTCACAAAACTAGATCATATCATTCTCAAATTTGAATGGAATCACAGAAGATCACAAATAACCAAAGCAATCTTCAGAAAGAACAAAGCTGGAGGTATTGTAATCCCAAATTTCATGATATACTACAAAGCTGTAGTAATCAAACAGTATGCTACTGGCATAAAATTAGACATATAGATCAGTGGAACAGAATAGAGAGCCCAGAAATCAACCTACTTCTACATGGTTAATTAATCTATGACAAAAAAGGCAAGAATATACAATGGCAAAAAGACTCCCCCCACCAATAAATGCTGCTGGGAGAACTGGTCAGCTACATGCAAAAGAAATAAAACTGGACCCCTTTGTTACACCATACCTAAAAATAAACTCAAGGTGGATTAAAGACCTTAATGTGATACCTGAAACCATAAAACTCCTAAAAGGAATAGAGGCAGTAATCTCTCGGCCATCGTCCTTAGCAGCATATTTATGGATATGGCCCTTTAGGAAAGGGAATCAGGAGCAAAAATAAACTATGGTGGCTACACCAAAATTGAAAGTTTTTGCATGGTAAAGGCAACCATCAACCAAACACAACACCAACCCAGTGAATGGGGGACGTTATTTGCAAATGAAATATCTGCACTTGATCTTAGCCAAAAGGCCGAGAAGCGATTGCAAATGAAATATCTGATAAAGGGTTAATATCTAAAACATGTAAAGAACTTGTACAACTCAATGCTAAAAGAACAATCCGGTTAAAAAGTAGGCAGGGGACTGGAAGAGAATTTTTTTTCCCCAAAAAGACAGAAGGCTATCAGACACATGAAAAGATGCTCAACCTCACTAATCCTCAGGAATATGCAAATCAAAACCACAATGAGTTATCACTTCACACCAGTCAGAAGGGCTAGTAGCAAAAAAGGCAAGAAACAACAAGTGTTGGCAAGGATGTGGAGAAAAGCGAACCCTCCCGTACTATTGGGAATATATATTGGTGCAACCACAGTAGAAAACAGTATGCAGTTTCTTTAAAAAAATTAAAAATAGAAATAACATATGATCCTGTAATTTCACTACTGGGTAATACCCAAAGAAAACAAATATACAAAATCCAAAAAATATATAAATGACATCTCATGCTTATTGCAACATTATTTATAAGAGCCAAGGTATGGAAGGAACCCAAGTATCCATCAATAGATGAATAGATAAGAAAAGGTGATACACACACAAATAGATTACTTCTCAGCCATAAAATGAAGAATGAAATCTTGCCATTTGCAAGAAAATGGATAGATAGAGTATTATGCTAAGTGAAATGAGTTAGAAGGAAAATGTCCAGTATCGTATGATTTTATTTATATGTAAAATTTCACAATCAAATGAACAAACTAAAAAACAAAAAGTTGCACAGATCCATAAATACAGAGAACAAGTTGATATTTGCCGGCATTGAGAGTTTAGAGGATGGGCATAATGAGTGATGGAGAGTGAGAGATAGAGGCTTTCAGTTATGGAATGAATATGTCATGGGGATGAAAGTTACAACATAGGTAATATAGTCAATGGTATTTAAATAGTTTTGTATTGTGTCAGATTGTAGCTACACTTTAGGTGAGCATAACTTGTAGTTTCAACTCACTATGCAATACACCTAAAAGTAATGTAGGAACATATATATATATATTAACCAACTGTAGTTTCATTTTAAAGTTATCCATAGGACTTGAATATATACTTTTATAGGAGATATATGAATGGCTAATAGGTGCGTGAAATGATGCTCAACATTACTAATCATTAGGGGCATGCAAATCAAAACTACAATGAAATATAACCTCATACCTGTTAAAATTGCAAGTGTTATTAAAGAGAGAAGAGATAACAAATACAGTGCAGCTGTGGAAAAAGGGGATCCTTTACAGTGTTGGTGGAAACAAAGTTGTACAGCCACTTTAAAAAGCAGTATTGAGGTTTCTCCAAAAATGAAGAGTAGAACTACCATATAATTTTTCAGTTCCACTTGTGTGAATATCTCTGCATATCAACATTGTCAGAGAGCTAGTTGCACTGCCATTTTCATAGCAGCACTGTTTATAACAGCCAAGAGAGATAAACCACCTACATGTCCCTTAACAGAAAGTTATATACGTACATATATATATGTATACCTCTACATGTATATGTACACATACATACACACACAATCGAATACTATGCAGTCACTAAAAGGAAATTCTTCCATTTGTGACAACCTAGATGGATCTTTATGACCCTATGCTAAATAAAACATGTAAGGTGGAGAAAAAGTTTTATCTCGCTTATATGTGCAATCTTACCCACATGCAAAGCAACCTCATAGGAAAAGATTTGTGATTACCATAGGCTGGGTTTGGGGGAGGGAAAATTGGATGAAGGTGGTTAAAAGGGACAAACTTCCAGTTATAAGATAAAGTACTAGGAACATAACAAAGAACATGATGACTATATTAACACTTCTGTATGGTATATATAAAAGTGGTTAAGAGACTAAATGCTAGTTCTCACCACAAGGATTTTTTTTCTTTTTTGTTTTTTTCTTTTGTATGTATTTGAGATGTTGACTTATGTGGTAATCACTGTTCAGTATATATAATTCAATCACTTTGCTGTACAACTTAAACTTCTCCGGTGCTGTCTTCTAATTCTGTCTCAATAAAGCTGGAATAGTAGCAATCTTTTGTTATTTCCCATTTCCATTCTTCCATTCCACAACAGCAACCATTACTTCTAAAACTGTCTCTTCTGATTTTTGTTTTCTAAATATAACTTTCCTCCCATTTATTATTTTTTAAGTTGTATATACTATCAACTCCTATGGAAGATGAGCATTTATCTCTTACCAGCTTTTCCTTCACCCTCATCCTACCTCTGACTGCCAAGAAAAAAAAAAAAAAACACAGTGATGAACAAAACAGACAAAAATCCTTCCCTCTGATTTTTACAGCATATAATTTGGGGTTAGGTCAATGTCCACTGTTTATTTTGTCATCAACTAAATATTATTCACCAATGAATAAGTTTCCTTTCCTATAAGTTTTTGGTTTGAGGTGATTTTCTTTTCACATCTGCTTAGTTTACAGCATACTATAAATCGTGACTAAACATGCTACCACTGTGTTAATATCCTCTCCGTTCATTCACATAACATAATATTTTCTCCCAAAGATAACCCCTCTGGAGTCCTCTGTGCCAGTCTGAATTGGTTGCTGTCTAAACCTGCTACAGCTGTCCTCCTGGGATCTCCCAGCACAATCACCTTATAAATTTCCTCTGGCTCATTCTTGTGTAGGTATCTTCATTCTTAGTATCTTTATCACTTATTCTTTTGTTCTGTTGAAGTGCATCTTTCAATAAATTTGTATGTTTAGTAAATGTTTTGAGAGGTTGCAGGTCTGAAAGTGTCTGTTCTACTGTATCACCTAATTAAGAGTTTGCCTGGATATAGAATTCAATGTTATATTTTTTTCTTAAAGTTTTAAGGGTATTATGACATCATCCTGTTTTTCCTGTTGATGTTGCAAATCTCATGTGTTGATTACCAGTCTTTGTGGTACTCAGACTTTTTTCTCAGAATTTCTAGAATCTTATCTTTGTCCCCACATTTCTATCTGAAGCTATTTCAATGTTGGACTTTCTTAGCTAATCTTCTCATTAAAAAAAAACTTCTGTTTTTCAGATTGTTGTACTTGCTTTAGCATGAAAATATGAAAACTGACACTACACAGATCTGCCTCAATCTTAATCCTACTTAGTCCTATTATTTAGTAGCTGTCTAGTTTTGACCAAGTCACTTTACTTCTTGGTGCTTTAGTTTCTTCCTCTATAAATTGGAGATAGTAGTATCCATCTTACAGGCTTGTTGTGAGGATTAAGTTAATACCTAGATTAAGAGTTGGTACTTAGAACAGTACTTAGAAATAGTACTTAGAACAGTGCTTAGAAAGGACTTAGAACAGTGCCTGGTATATGGTAAACTCTCAAATAATAGCTATTAATATTTCTTAATATTTCAGCACTATCAGTTTTATCTTCCAATATTTATTGCAGTTTTCCTTTCTCAATATTTTTATTATAGATTTTATAAGATATATTTCATATTTCATTTGTTCACAATATTTTAATTTCCAAAAGCTGTGAAAGCACCTTTTTAAAGACTCTTCTTCATTCAGGAGATTCTCCTATCTTTTGGAGAATATTATAGATTAAGTTTTCTTTAACTCCTTCATTTCTCTTTCTTCCTAATTCTTATTCAAATTTCTGTGTTTTCCATTAGAGCAATCCCTTAATTGTCTGAAGATCCTTGGCTGTCTATTCATATTTAAGAGTAAGACACTAGAAAGCCAATTAAGAAAGTTTATTATTTTAATTTTATAAATTTTTGTAAATATTATTTTTCATTATTAACAATAGTATGTGTGAATCCATATTTGAGTCTTAAGATTAAACAAGTTAGCCAAAGCATTATTTGATAATCATGCTTTTACCTGATGGTATGAGTTATGCACCAGCTACATTAAGAATCAGATAAGAGTTATCTTTGCATTTTTTTTTGTTTGCTTTTGGTTTCATTATAACATTTAACCCAAAGTTTCCTTGTATGATTCCCTTTAAATAGTCATTTTCTAGGAGTTAGTTTGGCTTGAAGTAGATACATAATTCATAAACTCACTTAAACTTAAGAATCATTTCAAAGACAGTCTCTTCAACAAATGGTGTTGGGAAAACTGGACCACTTTCTTACACCATACACAAAAATAAATTCAAAATGCAAGAAAGACCTAAATGTAAAACAGGAAACCATCAAAATCCTAGAGGAGAACCCTGGCAGCAACTTCTTTGACCTGGGTCACAGCAACTTCTTACTAGGCACGTCTCCAGAGGCAAGGGAAACAAAAGCAAACATGAACTATTGGGACCTCATCAAGATAAAATTCTTCTGCACAGCCAAAGAAACAATCAACAGAACTAAAAGGCAACCAATGGGAGAAGATATTTGCAAACGATGTATTGGATAAAGGGCTACTATCCAGAATCTATAAAGAACTCATCAAAATCAACACCCCAAAAATAAATAATCCAGTTAAGAAATGGGCAGAAGACATGAACAGACATTTCTCCAAAGAAGATATGCAAATGGCTAACAGATGCATGAAAAAATGCTCAACATCACTCATCATCAGGGAAATACAAATCAAAACCACAATGAGACACCACCTCACACCTCTCAGAATGGCTAAAATTAACAACTCAGAAAACAACAGATGTTGGCGAGGATATAGAGAAAGGGGAACACTTTTGCATGGTTGGTGGGAATGCAAACTGGTACAGCCACTCTGGAAAACAATATGGTGGTTCCTCAAAAAGTTAAAAATAGAACTACCTACAACCAAGCAATTACACTACTAGGAATTTATCAAAGAATACAAAAGTGTTGATTCGAAGGGGCACATGCACCCCAATGTTTATAGCAGCATTATCAGCAATAGCCAGACTATGGTAAGAGCCCAAATGCCCATCGACTGATGAATGGATAAAGAAGTGGTGGTATATACATACAATGGAATATTACTTGGCCATCAAAAAGAATGAAACCTTGCCATTTGCAACAACATGGATGAAACTGGAGTGTATTATGCTAAGCGAAATAAGTCAGAGGAAAGACAAATACCATATGATTTCACTCATGTAGAATTTAAGAAAAACAGATGAACATAAGGGAAGGGAAGGAAAAATAAAATAAGATGAAAACAGAGAGGAAGACAAACCATAAGAGACTCTATAGTTAAGAGAACAAACTGAGGGTTGCTGGAGGGGAGGTGGGTAGGGGGATGGGCTAAGTGGGTGATGGGTATTAAAGAGGGCACTTGTTGGGATGAGCACTGGGTATTATATGTAAGTGATGAATCACTAAATTATACTCCTGAAATCAATGCTACACTATATGTTAACTAACTAGAATTAAAAAAAAAAAAGAACAATCCATTGCAATACATTGAAAGCAAACAAATGCTTGGGGGAGGGGCACTCTGTTGGCTTATCTACATTGGGCCTTTTTCACTCTTCTGATCTGTAACACAAGTGATGCTGCCAGTGCCCACCCTTGGGTTATTACTCATAATGCTTAAAATCTTTTCTCCGAGGTCGTGTGAGTATCTATACACATAGAAATTTCTTCCCACACCCCAGTGTATCATGTTAGACACCTCTGTGATGTATGGAGCCTGGAGTCTCTTCTTTTGGAGATTCATTTTCTCATTATCATCACTGGGTAAATGATCCCAGGCAGATCCCAGGCAGCTAGGAGGAGGCAGTAATTGGAAACAGCTTCATAGCAGGATTCTTTGGTGGTAAGGAGCTAAAAAATATGGATCCTTTGATTGTAAAAACAGATAGGTCATTCTGAATAGAGCCCAGCAGTTTGTAATTTTTCACATTACCTTAGTGATTCAGAGACAGTTGCCATTCATGTTCATTTTGGAATGACTAATAGGAAAATAGTACTGAACAATGAGTCAGGAGATCCAAGTTCAAGTATCTCATTGCCAGACTAGTTTTCTGGCTAAGGCACTTCACTTCTCTTCATGTCTCTGTTCAGTAAAATGAAAAGGTTGGATGAGAAATGATCTACTTTAAAGTCTTTCTCAGTGTTAACATTTCATTAATCACCCACATGGCAGGAAGTGTCTTTTTTTTTTTCCCCCTAAATGGGTTGAAAATTCTTCAGAAATTGACATTAACATTTCCATACTTTAAGATGTTTGAAGCAGCAGGTGATCTCTCTCCTTATAGAAACTTAAAATTGAGGTTCAGAGGAAATAATCTTTAGGAGTTAACAAATGTGTCTATTTAGTTAGGAACTGAACCCAAACTGAAATTACTGACATCAAGCTTTCATCACCCAATGGTAGATTTAAAAAAAAATCTCCGTCAACAAATGTTTTATTTACCTCAGTACAACAACATACATTGACAATGACAGGACAAGAAGTGCCATTTGAGCAGTACCCTGAACGAACTACCTCATGGAACAACCTAAAGAACAGAAGTAAAAACAAATACATATAGAGGTATTTTATTAGAGGCTTATTAGAGGAACAGACACAGGAGGATAGCTACAGTGAGTTTAAAATGCAGATGAGGTGGAGTTAGCAAGAACTCCGTCATCAGTGGCAGGGAGCTCATGCTTAATGACTGCAAATAAGTTCCAGAACTTCAGGGAAAAATCATACATAACTGGATATTGATACAGTTTGGGGCCTGATGCAGCAGAAGTGGCAGCTAGACTCCACAGAAACCATTTTGAGCCTTCATGTGTAGGAGGGAGACCATAAAATACAGAAGTCTGACATATGGACATATTTTTTTCTGACATATGGACATTTTAAGTCCAAGGAACCCTTAACTATTGTCATGCCTCTCAATCATAGATTAAGAAAAATCAAACCATCATGAAATGAGATCTAACCTCTTTATAACCAATCTATTTGGTCTGATTAGATGTTCTTTATTAGCCACTGTAAAGAGAAAAATGTACTCTTTGAGGACCATTAGGACTCATGAAATCACCTGCTCTTTGCACCTTTTTTTCCTTATTAATATAGCAGTTTTCAGAGTTTTTTTTTTTAATTTTGTTTTTATAAGAACTATGACTGCACTTAGAGCTATGAAGGACTCAGTAATACTTGGTTTGGTTGTCAGGATTATGAGACATCCAGAAGTTCTTTGTGCAGGCAACTGTCTTGAGGAGAGCAATTGCATTCTTGGGGTTTGCTAATCATCTTTATCATTAAATTTTTTTTTCTCAGGCTTCAACTTCCAGCTGTTATATCCACAGAGGACAAATATATCATTAAGAGGAAAGGAGTAAACTTTGTTCTCATATTCTTACTCAAACTTCAATGGAAAGTACTTGTATTCTAAAGCTTTGGTTAGCAAAGCATCTTCTTGTATCCTCGTTTCCCTCTTATGGTGTTCTTCTGCCATTGTATCTATCTATAACCACTGTAGCAAAAACCACTTTCTTTTTAGTGATGTTGAGCATATAATCTTAAACTAATCATATGCAAAGGTAGACACACTTTAGGAAAAAGCCCCAAATGTAATTTTTGGGCTGCAATTAGAAAAGGAGGAAATGCTATTAGGTGCAACTTATTATTGACCTCCCTAAGGAGGACAAAATTGGCACTAGGCTAAAAATATAATAAATTTAAAATATGAGCCCTGTGTACAAATCAACATGTGAAATTAAGAATCAGTATAAAATATGTAACACTTAAATGTTTTCTATTATAAGCATCATTTTCATTAAAAAAATGGGAAAATTTCAGCTCACATGCTTTTCTTTTTATTGTGACACAATGTATACAACATAAAACATTTTTACTCTTAAAATGTATAGTTCAGTGGCATAAAGTACATTCACAATGCTGGGCAGCTACCACTATCCATTTCTAGAATTATTCCAAACTCTGTACCCATTAAATAATAATAATTCTCATTCTATCCTCTTTCCAGTCCCTGGTAACCACTAGCTGTTATATCTTTCTGTATGAGTTTGACTATTCCCCGAACCTCATTGGAGCGGGATTATGTAATATTTGGCCTATCAGGGCTGGCTTATTTCATTTAACATGTTCTCAAGATTCATCCCTGTTGACCCATGTATCAGAATTTCGTTCTTTTTTAAAAATTGTGGCAAAATGTACATAACATAAAATTTACCCTCTTAATCACATTTAAGTGTAAAGTTCAATAGTGTTAAGTATATCCACATTGTTGTACAACCAGTTTCCAGGACTCTTTTTGTCTTGTAAAACTGAAACCATACCTATTAGACAACTTCCCACTCCCCTGCCTTTCCTGTAGTTCCTGGCCACCACCATTCTACTATTGGTTTCTATGAATCTGACTATTCTAGGTACATCCTACCTGGAATCATCCAGTATGTTTTTTTCTTTTAAAGATTTTATTTTATTTATTTTATTTATTTGACAGAGAGAGACACAGCAAGAGAGGGAACACAAGCAAGGGGAGTGGGAGAGGGAGAAGCAGGCTTCCCGCTGAGCAGGGAGCCCGATGTGGGGCTCGATCCCAGGACCCTGGGATCATGACCTGAGCCGAAGGCAGACGCTTAACGACTGAGCCACCCAGGCGCCCCCAGTATGTTTTCTTCTAACTGGCATATTTAAATTAGCACAATATCCTTAAGGTTAATCTGTGCTGTAGCATATGAAGAATTTCCTTCATTTTCTTTTCGCATTACAATTTTTATTTCTGTTTACATTTATTATGCTATTTTTAATTGTGATAATGCATTAAAAATTTATTGGATATATTTGACATATAACATTGTTTAAATTTAAGGTGTACAATGTGTTACTTTGATATATTTATATATTGTAATATGATTGTTGCTATAGTGCTATTTACATTATATAATTATAGTATAATATTGTCATTATACTGGGGCGCCTGGGTGGCTCAGTTGGTTAAGCGACTGCCTTCGGCTCAGGTCATGATCCTGGAGTTCCTGGATCGAGTCCCGCATCGGGCTCCCTGCTCGGCAGGGAGTCTGCTTCTCCCTCTGACCCTCCCCCCTCTCATGTGCTCTCTCTCTTATTCTCGCTCTCAAATAAAATCTTTAAAAAAAAAAAAATATTGTCATTATACTGCACATTAGATCACTATGGCTTATTTGCTCCTTGCAAGTTTATCCTCTGAAACAACATCAACTTTATTACCACATCCCCCATCTTTTAATAACCACCATTTTATTGAGTTTGTTTTTGAGTTTGACTCTCTTAAATTTCATGTTAAGTGATATCCTACAGTACTGGTCTTTCTCGGACTTGTCTCACTTAGGATAATGTGCTCAAGATTCATCCATGCTGTCACATATGGCAGGATATCCTTTCTTTTGGCTGAATAATATTCCATTGTGTATATATACATTTTTTTAAAGAGTTTATTTATTTATTTGACAGAGAGAGAGCGCGAGAGCAGGAACACAAGCAGGGCCAGTGGGAGAGGGAGAAGCAGGCTTCCCGCTGAGCAGGGAGCCTGATGCGGGGCTCGATCCCAGGACCCTGGGATCATGACCTGAGCCGAAGGCAGACGCTTAACGACCGAGCCACCCAGGCGCCCCTATATACCACATCTTTTATCCATTTATCTGTTGGTGGGCATTTAGGTTGTTTCCATATCTTAGCTATTGTAAATAATGCTGCGATAAAGACAGGAGTGCTTATATCTCAAAATCCTGTTTTCATTTCCTTTGGGTATATAACTGAAGTGGAATTGCTTTCTTGTGTGATAGGTCTATTTTTAATTATTTGAGGAAACTTCACATTGTTTTCCATAGTGGTTAGAGCAATTTATATTTCCACTGACAGTATATAAGGGTTTCCTTTTCACCACATTCTCATGAGTACCTGTTGTCTATCTTCTTGATAATAGCCATTCTACCATGTGTGAGGTGATAGCTCGTTGCAGTTTTGATTTGCATTTCCTTGATGATTAGTGATGTTGAGCATCCTTTCAGGTGTCTATTGGCCATTTTGATGTCCTCCTTAAAATATGCAAACATTTGTCTACATACAGGAGACATTTTTCCAGATTTGTTTGATTTTTAAATACATTCTGTATATTAACCCCATATCCAAAATTTATGGTTTGCAAAGATTTATTATTCTTTCAGTTTTTTCCTTTTGTCAGTTGTTTCATTTACTGTGCAGGAGCTTTTGAGTTTGATGTAGTCACAGCTGTTGAATTTTGCTTGTGTTGTCTGTGCTTTTTGTGTCATGTCAAGACCAATGTTGAGGAGCTTGATTCTTATGTTTTCTTTTAGGAGTTTTATGGCACAGGTCATATTTGATCTATTTTGATCTATTGATCTATTTCACATTATTTTTTGTAAGTGGTGTGAGATAGGAGTCCAATTTCATTGTTCCCCATGAGTTTCTCCAGTTTTCCCAGCACCATTTATTTGTTGAAGAGCCTAACCTTTTCCCATTTAGTGTTTTTAGCTCCCTTGTCAAATATGGATTAACCATATATGCTGACAGTTAATTCTGGAATCCTAGACACATAGACCAATAGGACCTATTTCTTTTTTTTTTTTACAAGTACCATACTGTTTTTATTATTATGGTTTTGTAGTATAGTTTAAAACCAGGACGTATGATACCCCTGACTTTTTTTCCCCCTAGATGGATAAAAACAAGACCCAACTATATGTTGCTTAGAGAAGACACATTTCAGTTCTAAAGACACCCGAAGGCTCAAAATGAAGGGATGAAGTAGAAACCAAGAGTAGTATAACATAACCAAACTTCTCACAAATCTACTTGAATATAGACCTCAAGCCAAAATGGTAAAAAGAGACAAAGAAGGACATTATACAATGATTAAGGGGTCAAATCAACAAGATCATCTAACAAATGTAAATATATATGCTCTCAACACACGAGTACTGAAATACATTAAGCAAGTACTAATATCTTAAAGGAGAAATAGACAGCAATACAATAGATCATTCAGACAGGAAACTAAACAAGGGTATATTGAAATTGAACCATACCTTAGAACAAATGGATTTAATAGACATATACAGGACATCTAACAGCAGCAGAATATACATTCTTCAAGTGCACATGGAACATTCTGCAGAATAGTTCATATGATAGGACAAAAACACAAATCTTAGAAAATTTAAGAACACTGAAATCATACCAGCTACCTTTTTTGACCACAATGATATGAAGCTAGAAATCAACAAGTGAGAAAATCTATAAATATGTGGAAACAGTATACCTCTAAACGTATAAGGCAAAGAAGAAATCAAAACAAATAACATTACCTCAAAACAAACAAATATGAAAACACAACATACCAAATCTTATGGGTTACAGCAAAAGCAGTTTTAAGAAAGATTGTATCAATAAATGTATGTGAGATTTAATTTAACAAATTTCCTTCCTTTTTAAGATAATATATAATGCACAACACATTTAAACATTTTTAAAAATGTTTTTAAGATTTTAATTCTGGTGTAGTAACATACAGTGCTATATTAGTTTTAGGTGTACAATATAGTGATCCAACAGTTCCATACATTACTCAGTGCTCAGCAACACAAGTGCATTCCTTAATCCCCTTCACCTATTACAGCCATCCTCCCACCAACCTTCTCTCTGGTGACTGTTTTCTATAGTTAAGAGTCCGTTTCTTGGTGTATATTTTTTTCCCTTTGTTCATTTGTTTCTTAAGTTCCACATGTGCATGAAGTCATATGGTACTTGTTTTTTTGGACTATTTTGCATAGCATTATACTCTCTAGATCCATCCTTATTGTTGCAAATGGCAAGATTTCATTCTTTTTTATGGCTGGATAATAGTCCATTACGTACACACACACACACACACACACACACACACACACACACACACACCCCAATATCATCTTTATCTATTCTTCTATTGATGGATACTTGGGCTGCTTCCATAATGTGGTTATTGTAAATAATGCTGCAATAAACATAAGGGTGCATATATCCCTTTGAATTTGTGTTTTCATGTTGTTTGGGTAAATACCTAGTAGTACAACTACTGGATCGTAGGGTAGTTCTATTTTTAATTTTTCGAGGGCCCTCCATGCTGTTTTCCACAGTGGCTGCTCCAGTTTATATTCCCACCAATAGTGCAAGAGGGTCTTCCTTTCTCCATAGCCTCACCAACACCTTTTGTTTCTTGTGTTGATTTTAGCCATTCTTACAGGTGTGAAGTGATAGCTCATTGTAGTTTTGATTTGCAGCTTCCTGAGAAGTGATGTTGAGCATCTTTTCATGTATTTGTTGGTCATGTGCATGTCTTCTTTGGAGAAATGTCTGTTTTTTAATTGGATTATTTAATTTTTTTGGTATTTAGTTATCAGTTCTTTATTCATTTTGGATACTAACCCTTTTTTGGATATGTTATTTGCAAATATCTTCTCCCATTCAGTACATTGTCTTAGTTTTGTTGGTTGTTCCCTTTGCTGTGCAGAAGCTTTTTATTTTGATGTAGTCCCAATAGTTTATTTTTGCTTTTGTTTCCTTTGCCTCAAGAGACATATCTAGAAGGATGTTGCTATAACCACTGTCAGAGAAATTGCTGCCTGTGCTTTGTAGGATTTTTATGGTTTCAGGTATAACATTTAGGTCTTTACTCCATTTTGAACTTATGTTTGTGTATGTGTAAGAAAGTGGTCCAGTTTCATTCTTTTGCATGTTGCTGTCCAGTTTTCCCAACACAATTTGTTGAAGAGACTGTCTTCTTCCCATTGCATATTCTTGTCTCCTTTGTTGAAGATTGACTATATAATTGTGGGTTTATTTCTGGACTTTCTGTTCTGTTCCACTGATCTATGTGTCTATTTTCGGGCAGTATGAAAAACTTCCAACAAACAAAAATCCAGGATGAGAAGGATTCAAAGGTGAATTCTACCAAACATTTAAAGAAGCGTTAAAACCTATTCTTCTCAAACTTTTCCAAAAAATAGAAGAGGAAGGAAAACTTCCAAATTCATTGTATGAGGAGAGCATTATCCTGATACCAAGACCAGATAAAGACACCACACAAAAGAGAACTACAGGCCATTATTGCTGATCAACATAGCTGCAAAAATCCTCAACAAAATATTAACAAACCAAATTCAGCAATAAATTATAAAAATCATTCACAACAATCAAGTGGGATTTATTCCCAGGATGCAAGGGTGGTTCAATATTTGCATATCAACATGATACATCATATCAGTGAGGGAAAGGATAAAACCCATATGATCATTTCAATAGATGCAAAAAAAAAAAAAAAAAGAAGCATTTGACAAAGTACAACATCTATTCATGATAAAAATTCTCAACAAAGTAGGTTTGGAGGGAACATACCTCAATATAATAAAGGCCTTATATGAAAAATAGCATAGCTAACATCATACTCAATGGGGAAAAACAGAATTTTTCCCAAAGGTCAGGAATAAGACAAGGATGTCCTCTCTCACCACTTTTATTCAACATGGTACTAGAAGTCCTATCCACAGCAATCAGACAACAAAAGAAATAAAAGGCATCCAAATTGGTAAGGAAGAAATAAAACTCTCATTATTTGTAGATGACATATTATATAAAGAAACCCTAAAGACTCTACTAAAAAATTATTAGAACTGAAATAAATTCAGTAAAGTTGGAGGATACAAAAATCAATGTACAGAAATCTGTCACATTTCTACACATTAATAATGAAGCAGCAGAAAGAGAAATTAAGAAAATAATCCCATTTACAACTGCACCAAAAATAAAACACATAGGATTAAACTTACCAAGGAGGTTAAAGACCTGTACTCTTTAAACTATAAAACACTGATGGAAGAAATTGAAGATGACACAAAGAAATAGAAAGACATTCGATACTCACGGATTGGAAGAATGAACATTGTTAAAACGTCTCTACTACCCAAAGCAATCTATACATTTAATGCAATCCCTAACAAAATACCAACAACATTTTTCACAGAACTAGGACAAATAATCCTAAATTTGTATGGAACCACAAAAGATCCCAAATAGTCAAAGTAATCTTGAAAAAGAAAAACGAAACTTGAAGTATCACAATTCCTGACTTCAAGTTATACTACAAAGCTGTAGTAATCAATACACCATATTCATCAATACATCTGTTGATGTATACTTGGGTTGCTTCTACAATTTGGCATTATAAAAAATGCTTACTCTGTATTTTTAGAATATACATATTATTTAGCTCACTCTACTTTTTTTTCTGAAGTTGTTTTCTCAATGGTGCATATTATCAATGTCACTTATGATGTATAATATATATTTTAAAAGATATTTTTTATTTGACAGAGAGAGACACAGCAAGAGAGGGAACACAAGCAGGGGGAGTGGGAGAGGGAGAAGCAGGCTTTCCACTGAGCAGGGAGCCCGATGCTGGGCTTGATCCCAGGACCCTGGGATCACGACCTGAGCAGAAGGCAGATGCTTAACGACTGAGCCACCCAGGCACCCCTTATTTATTTATTTTAAAGATTTATGATATATAATATAGAAGTATTTAAATTCTGACTTGCCAGATATGATCAAGTATGGCCCTGGTTAGGCCCCAAATAAAGAATGCATATACTAAAATTTGGAGGTTGGTTATTGTTTGGCAGGAGAACAGTAACAGTGACTACTTGGATCAGTTTGACCTCAAAGCTTGTGTTCTTAAAAAATTGTACTTCAGGGGCACCTGGGTGGCTCAGTCAGTTAAGCTTCTGCCTTCGGCTCAGGTCATGATCCCAGAGTCCTGGGATCAAGTCCTACATCAGGTTCATTGCTCAGTGGGGAGCCTGCTTCTCCCTCTGCCTGTCACTCCCCCCTTGCTTGTGCTGTCTCTCTCTCTGACAAATAAATAAATAAAATCTTTTAAAAAAATGCACTTTACTCTCTATCAAAGGATGATTCTCTTAGTCATTTTGTAATATGTAGAACTCAGGATAGGGTGGGCAAGTCTGAAGGGAGCTATAAAGAATCAGGAGTTAGACTGAAAAGATATTTCTTGCATCTAGAAGACTAGGATTATTTCTAATTATAATGAATGGCTAATGCAATTCATGATTTTTCTGGGGAAGGGGATACCCAAAGAAATCCTCAGGAATCCTCATGAATGGATTTTCCTTTGGCTTTGCTTTTCCATGAAAACACCCTGCATTTAAGAATTTCAGGTTTTCTGTAGCTTGTTGTTTGACAAGAGGCTAATAATTTTTGTTCATAAAAGTAGATTTGGGTGTGGATGATGGAGAGAACAGCTTTTTGAAATATGAATGCCTAAGGATGATATGATAATAAACCTAAGATAAGAAGCTGAGCAGGAGGAAAAATTAATTTCCCCAGATGAGTAACAAAACAACCTGAAGTCTTCTTGAAAGTGGGTAGCTTCTTAACACTTGTTAAAAACTGACCATATGACTGATCTATTTCATTAAACATAATCCTTGTTTATTAAGTTAATTAAGACTCTATTCTAAAATTTTTCCTGTTTCATTTTGAAGACTAGGGCATGCTGCCTTCATGTTCTCCATGAATCTTCCCCAGGCTCTTGTTTCTCACTTTTATTTTCTTCTGGGTTGGTGGGAGAAGCTGAGGAAAAACAACTTATCTAGACAATTCCTAGTTACCCAGATAAACCTGGCTGGTACATTTAACAATTTAAACAACAATTGAAAAACCTTTTATAGTTTCCCATGTAGTTACTGTTTACATGGTTTTTATTGTGCAGAGCCACACATTCTTCTGGTATCATTTTCCTTCTGCCTTTAACATTTATAAAGTGTTGGTTTTTTTTTTTTTTTACCCTTCTGATTGCTTTTAATAGGTCTTTAATCATTGTTTTTAAGAATTTGATTATGATGTGCTTTGGTGGTTTTTTTTTTTTTCTTCTTCTTGGCATTTGTTGAGCTCCTTGAATCTTGAATATATCATTTATTAAGTTTGGAAAGTATAGCTCTTCAAATAATATTTTTTCTAGTTCCCCATCCTCTTCTTCCCTTTGGGGATTTTAATTATGTATTAGGCCACCTAAAGTTGTTCCATAGTTCACTGATACTATTTTTTAATAGTTTTCTTTCTAGGTTTTATTTTAGAGTTTCTATTACTCTGTCTTTAAGTTCACCAGTCTTTTCTTCTGCATTATCCAATTTGACATTATCTAAATATTTTTTATCTCTTTTGTAGTTTTTTACTTCTAGAATTCTAGTTCAATCTGAGTTTTTTTTTTTTTCAATCTGGATGTTTTAAAAATATTTTCATGTCACTGAAGTTTTGCCTATATGGGATACAGTTCTAATAACTGCTTCATGTGCATGTCTTCTAATTTTAACATCCATATCAATCCTGGGACAGTTTCAATTCCTTAATTTTTCTTCTCATTATAGATCATACTTTGTTGCTTCTTTACAACCCTGTTAGTCTTTTATTGGATGCCAGACATTGTGAATTTTACCTTACTGGGTGCCAGATATTTTTCCATTCTTTTAAATATTTCTAAATTTTGTTCTTGGTTCAAGTTACTTAAAAGTAGTTTAGTCATTTTGGTTCTTGCTTTTAAGATTTTTTAGGTGGGCCTGAGCTGTGCTCAGACTAGGGACAGTTATTCCCTCTACTGAGGCAAGATTCTTCTATGTACTTTGCCCAATGCCCCATAAATCATGAGTTTTTCAACCTTAGTAGAAATAAGCATTATTTTAAAAAAAAATAGGCACTATTCCTGGTCATGTGTGAAAACCAAGGACAGTTGCCTCTAATCCTTTCAGGTTACTCTTTTTCTCCAGCTTTGGGTTGTTTCCTTACACATCGTCAGTACCCAGCTGAATATTCTTCATACAATATAGGCCTTTACCTCCAGAAGACTTCATCTGAAATCTTTTTACTCTTTTACACATATAATACATAGCATGTATTTTCTCTAGTGCTTAAAAATCAAGTTCGGATTTTGAGTTGATACCTTAGGACACTGGCTAAGTGTGTTTCTTAAATCAATGTTATTAGCATCACCTGGCAGCTTATTAGAACTGCAAGTTAGGCTGTCCCTCAGACCCACAGAATTGGAAACTGGATGGGGAGGCATTGGATAGAGCCAGCAATCTGTGTTTTAACAAGCCCTGCGGATAATTCCGATAGATGCTAAAGTTTGAAAAAAAAAAAGTTCTTAGAATTCAGTTTAAGTAGGGAAGGAGTCCTAGGGATCATTTCCAGTGCCCTTGAGTCCTCAGAATCAGGCAGCTGCCCATCTCATTTGCATACAGGTTGGTTCTAATCAGGCAGAGAATTGAGTATGACAGGGGTTACTCAAACTGTAGAGAATACAGGAAGTAGAAAACAGTCTTTCTTCTTGGAAAGTTTCTTGATGAGGAATACTCTTTCCAAATTTTCTCTTCCCTTCTAGCAGAGGGAGTTTGGGAAATGAGAGGGTTGTACAGAGTTGAGAACTGGTGGTTACTAATCCTATTATGCACATAAGGCTTTCAAGGGAAATGAGCTAAGGGAGGACGCTCAGGGACCATAGCCCCCAGCTTTTGGGATTGCTTGATCCCTAATGCCATGTTGGGTAAACAGGCTATTGGCTCCAGAGAGGAAGTTGGCAGCATTTAAAAAAAGGGGAGAGTTCATGCCACAGGGCAGCATGCATTGAAAAGGAGTTGCAACAATGTTGGGCAAAAGCATTTATCTTGAGAAAAAATAAGCTTTCAACAGCAGTGGGCCGGATTCCCAGACAGGCAGATTTGTTGGTCCTGAAGGCCTCACTCTAGCCTCTTATTGTCTCTCAGCCACATAATGGCCCCGCCTCTCCTCTCTGCCAGTCAAGAATGGGACAAGAAGGACAAAAGAGGAGACAAATTGGCTGTTCTCTTGGTTTCTGTAAGTGGTTTATCTTTTCCTTGCCAAGGGGAAAATTTATTCATATTTAAATAATCAGGCTCTTCCTAAGTAGACCCTAATTTGAGAAAAGATTGTTAGCCTGAGGAACACATTGGGTAGTATGAAAAAGCGATTATAAATATATTAAAAGAAATTGATTTTGCTAATTGCAGGACAATATATACAGTTGATATAATCACAAATTTTGAGTACTCAGGAATTGTTTAAATTGCTATCACATTCTTTGCCCATAGAGGTGTTCAGTTCCCCAGATGGGGCTCCTTTACGCTCACATCTAGCCTCAGCCCTGCCATTCCTAAAGCTCTGATAACAATTGAGGACTTGAAATTGGATTTATAATATACTTCTTTCATACACTTGTTTTGATAAACTTTTATTGATGACCTACTAAGAGGCAAGCTTGTAGCAGGTGCTAGGAAACAAACAAGAAGTTCCATCTTGCTTTCAAAGAAGAAAGGTGTGCAAAAATGCAATGTGTACTCTCATGGTAACAGGAATCTTGAGCCAGGAGTTTTTTATTGCTTCAAGGTCTTTATATAGTCTCTTTTGCT
Source organism: Halichoerus grypus (assembly GCF_964656455.1). Classification (NCBI taxonomy): domain Eukaryota; kingdom Metazoa; phylum Chordata; class Mammalia; order Carnivora; family Phocidae; genus Halichoerus; species Halichoerus grypus. Next base: position 121,998,230 of record NC_135715.1, on the reverse strand, counting down.
TAGGTTTTGTCTCTGAGCTCTCCACATGTTCCCTATAATCAAGTCTGTCCTGGTTTCCTGTCCCGAAACTCCTTCACCTCACCACTGTCACCATAATCAAGTTCCTACCTTAGAACCCTGTCTTTATGGACTCTGAGAAACAAACTGAGGGTTCTAGAGGGGAGGGTGTGGGGGGATGGGTTAGCCTGGTGATGGGTATTAAAGAGGGCACGTATTGAATGGAGCACTGGGTGTTATATGCAAACAATGAATCATGGAACACTACATCAAAAACTAATGATGTAATGTATGGTGATTAACATAACAAAATAAAATTAAAAAAACCCTGCCTTAAAAGTTATTATAAAAGTTTTATTAAAATTAATATTTATAAATTAATTTGTTCCAAGGCACTCTAAGGGCTTAACATTAGCTCATCTATTATATCAACTCAATTAATTCTCACAATCTAATGGGAGGCTATTATCTCCATTTAGAGAAGAGGAAATTGATGTATGGATAATTTAAATAATCCTCATTCCTGCCTTGCATTGACAGTCTCCTTTAGTTTTTGGGGTTCTGTCCTAAATGCAGTTTATAGTTGCTGCTGGAATTACTCTGTCACTGCCTGCCTAGAGGAATGCTGATCACAAACAAGAAAGAAGCTGTTTCTTACCTGGGTCTTAGTAGGTTTCTTATTGTACCTGGGATGTTTATTTGGTTTTCTCTCCTAATAAAATGTAAGCTATTGAATAGCCAGGATCACTTGGCACATACTTGATACATAAGATTTTGTTTCTTCCCTTTATTGTAGATGCTGGAGGTGTCATAGATGTGACTGTACCTTCCTGCAGTGCCTGTCTTACTTGGCAATTCTGTCTAGTCGAGGGCTCTTACATTTAAAAAATTCAGATGGGCTAAGGGTAATAGAAGAGGGAGTGGTAGGGACTGAGACATATGAGAAAGTATGGGTTTAATCAATGGAGGCAAGGGTTATTTACTTTTAGCCAATTTCTGCCATACAAGAATGATAACCCCATGTTGCCAGCTTTTCCAGTTTTTCAAGATAAGTCAGAAATTTGTGTCGTTGTATAAAATCTGCCATTAAAGAACAAAACTGCCACACCAAGAAAATCTGACGTTCAAATTTTTTAAGTGAGTTCTATATGTTTTACTTTTATAAAAGAGCTGAATTTTTAAAGATGATTTTGTTAGCATGCAGAGACACAGACACACATATAAACACCCCAAAATTATAGTTTATGATGATATCCAAAACAGAGCCAGACTAGATGAAGCCATCATTAAGCTAGTAGAGGAGACAAGGATTTCAAAAGGAGAGAGAACAAAGGTGAAGAAAAATAGAGACCAATGAGAACAACTCTAGGATAAAGGGGAAGGGTAGAAAAGCTAATCACGGGACTAAACAGAGCTTTCACTAAATCTGTTTTCTCAGGGAAGTGGCAGTTCATAGGATATAGCTAAGAAGTGTGATGCTTTATCATTGTGGCATCAGTGTGACAGGTTGGAACTTGATTTCTTTTTTGGAGTTCAGGGGAATGTTTTTGCTGGGTTGCTTGTTTGGGAACATGCCGATTTGTGGAAGTGCTTTCTAGAAACTCCCTTCACCTGCAATCATACTCATAATCATTGTTTGTTTTGAGCAAGACCCATAACACAAACAAGGTCTGAAAGGATAATTTTTTTTCACAAAAAATGTGATTTTGAGAATACCATAAGTGCATATGGAATGTGTTAAGAATTTCCTGGAAGATGGCACCATCTTCAGGAGAGTGAGAAGCATTTGCTAATTTCTATGAATGTTTCTTCAACACCTATTGTACACCAGGTGTGGTTGTGAGCAACATTCACTGAGGAAAAATAGGTAACATGAAATAAAAGCTGTCATGTCTATATTTTCAGAAAAGTATCATTGGCTTGGGAAGAAAACTGATCCAGCCACAGAGGAGTATGTATGAGGAAGTTGCAAAATATGAAGAAGGAGGGGAGAGAAATCAGAGAAGGGAAAAAGCATTCTGACTTTTGACTGAGAATTTCTCTGCCAGTATCTCCTCACACAGAAAGGCTTATTATTTTCTTTCATACTCTTGCAATCTAATATTGCAAAAACAAAGTCAGTTTTTTTTTTTCTTCTTTAAAAGAAAAGCTCAACAAGGCCTACGCCTTATTAGCTTTTGCCAATTACTGCGAAACTTAATATGGCCTTTAAAGAACGTAAACCTCAGGATGTGTTCTGAACTGTGAATATTGTGCCAAAGATCAGAAAATTAGAAGTTGATATACATAAAAAATGAATTATTATAAATAACCAAATAAAAGCTAGGGTGACATCAGCAAGATGGTGACATAGTTCATTCCTGTCTTTGCTCCCCCTCATGATAAGAACAACTAACAACTATTCATGCACAAGACACCATTGAGAAAATCCTAGAACACAGGGTGAGGCTGAAGCACCCCTTTGTTCTACAGAGACCAAGATAGGCGAAGAAAAATGGCTACATGCTGATTGCATTGCCCCTCTTCCAGGCAAGGGTAGGACCACAGCTAGAGATCTCCCTTGAGCCCATGGTTTCTCCAGTGGGAAAAGAGAGCATCGGGTGAACACCCAGCTCCCAGAGCACTGTGGGTTACTTCTTGGGAACCCCACTCTGGTCTCATCTCACAGGAATTACATGGAAATCTATGGGCTCTATTACTGGGAATCTGATTGTGTTGCTGAAGGGGGGAGACTTGCAATAACCAGCACTCAAATTTTGGCAGACCAAATTTCTATCTGCAATGACCAAGTATTAGTCCTAGCCGGTGGCTTTGCTCACATGCAGAACCAAATTGATGGTACAGTCTGATCAGGGAATTTGGTAGGATGTAGGTCTGTCTGATTTGGGTCTTCAAACAAAGTCTTGCCATCCCTGGAGGCTACTCTGCCCCTACTAAGGCAGGGGATCTTAGTTATAAGCCCATCACATTGCTGGGTGTAGCTCTTTGCCCTACCTAATCAGAAAGTCTGGCCAGAATACCTGGAAACTGCATAGCCCAGCAATGCTTGAGCTGAATATAGCAGGTAGAACTGATCATTCACAGAGAAAAGACAGTTGGCCCTATTTATCTAGGGAACATTGGTTAGCTCAAGTCAGAACCACAAATAAGAAAAAAACCTTGTCGGACTTGCAGCTGATTCTCCTGCTCCACTTGAGCAAGGAAATGAATTCATAGCCCCATTCATTACTGAATACCACCTTCAGCTTGTCTGTCTAGGGAACCTAATGAAAAGGACCATCTGATGGCCCTGCTTACAGTGGCTACTGAACAAAAAGCATAGGTTGTGATTTTCCCCATCTGTAAAGCAAAAACTTGTAGCTTGTCTGGCCAGGGAATTCAGTGCACAGTCTTGCTTAAAGTCAGGTCCCAAACAGTAAGCCAGGCAGGCCTTGGGGCCTGTTTTGCTGTCCCACCAGGGCAGGGAAGCTAATTCATACCGCACCTACTACTGAGTATAGCACCTGGTCCTGACCATCTAGCCTGAGTAGAGAGCCCAGGAAACCATTAAGCTCATCGTACAGCCTCACTTGGGCAGGAAACTGAACCAATCCAATTCTCCCAAGATCAGAGCTTAGGCAGTGGCTTTGCCCAAAATAGAGCCTAATAGTAAACCCCATCCACCCTGGGATGTTACCAGTAGACATGTTTACAAGCCCAACCTGAACTGACTGGTAAAGAACAGTCTCTGAAAAGTAAAACTAAGTACTGGAAAAGGAGATCATGCAATCAAATGTGTAAATACCAGTGTAAGAAATCAAGGATCATGAAAAAAAAAAAAAATCAGGTAAACATGACACCAAAGGAAATGAATAAACCCTCAATAACTAAAGAAATGGAGATCTATGAGCTCCAAAGAGTTCAGAATAATTCTCTTAAGTTTAGTGAACAAGAACACACAATTAAATGGAAGTAGGAGAACAATGTATGAAAAAAAAAATACAAAGAGGAGTTCAAAGAAATAGAAGCCATCAAAAAATAAATGGAACTCCTAGAGCTGAAAAATATAACCAAGTTGAAGAATATTGGAGAGCTTCAAAAGTGAGTTGACCAAGCAAGAAAGGGTGGGGGTAAGGTAGGGCTAGGAGGGGTGGAAACAATATCTGTATTATGGAAATTCCAGAAGGAGAAGAAAATACCAGAGATAGAAAGTATATTTTAAGCAATAATGGATAAACCTCCCAAACCTGGAAAAAGGGATATCTAGATCCATAAGGCCCCAAAGGACTCCAAATAGATTGAAACAAAATAGGGCTACACAGACTCATTACATTGTCAACAAGGACCAAAAAAAAAAAAAAAAAAAAAATGAATATACCAAGAAAGCGGAAAGAAGTTATATATAAGAAACCCTCCATAAAACTATCAGAATATTTCTCAACAAACATTTCAGGCCAGGAGAGAATGGGAGGCTATATTCAAAATATGGGAAGAAAAGATTGTCAACCAAGAAAACTATACCAGGAAAAGTTGCCCTTCAGAATTGAAGAAATAAACCCTTTCCTGAACAAATGCTGAGAGAGTTCATCACCTTTAGACTTGCCTTACAAAAAATGCTAAAGGAAGTTCTTTGAGTGGGAATAAAAGGATGTGAATTATCATAAAACATAATTAGAATAAAACTCACTGACAATGGTAAATATATAGTCAGAGATTCTGTGATATGATAATAGTGTTAATTCATCTACAACTCTAGTATAAAAGTTAAAACATGGCAAAAATAACTGTAATAAACTGTTATTGAATAAACAATACAAAATATATAAACTGTAACCTCAATAAGCTAAAATGTGAAGGGGAGAAGTACAAGTGTAAGGTTTAGAAATACTACTGAAGTTAAGTTGTTATCAGTTGAAAACAGGGTGTTAGAAATTACCATGTAAGCCTCATGGTAACCATAAAGAAAAAAACCTGTAGAAATTATATAAAAATTTTAAAGAGTTAAAAAAAAGAAATCACACAAAAAAGACATGATAAAGTCATAGCACACTGATACCAACTGATATCAAAACATAACAAAAGACTACAGGATAAGAAATAAGCAAAAATGGAGCTACAAACAGCCAGAGAACAATGAACAAAGTGGTAGGAGTAAGTCATTACCAATCAATAATTACTTTAAGTGTTAATGAACTAAATTCTCCAATCAAAAGGCATGGTATGGCTGAATAGATTAACAACAACAACAAAATAAAACAGGATCCCATGAAGTGCTGCCTATAAGAAACTCACTTTAGCCTTAAAGACACACATAGACTGAGGATGAAGGGATAGGAAAAGATATTTCAATCAAATTCTAATCAAAATAAAGCAGAGGTAGCTATATTTATATAGACAATATAATTTAAACTAAAAATAATAAAAACAAATTCTTAATGATGAAGTTGTCAATCCAAAGATTGAACAATTTCAAATATTTATGCACAAAATGTCAGAGCACCCAAATAGTTAAAGGAAAAATAAACAATACAATAATAATTAGGGGCTTTAATACCCCACTCTCAAGAACAGATAGATCATCCAGACATAATGAAAAGGGAAACACCAATTTGAACATTATAGACCAAATAGATCTAACAGATATATACAGAACATTCTCTTTGACAACAGAATATACATTCTTAAGCACACATGGAATATTTTCTATGCTAGACCATATGTTAGGCCACAAAACAAGTCCTAGCAAATTCAAGAAGATTGGTCATGCCAAGTATCTTCTTTGGCCACAGTGATATGGAACTAGAAATCAATAGCAGAAGGTAAACTGAAAAGCTCATGAAAACATGGAAACTGCACAACACTCTTCTGAATAGTCAGTGAAAAAAAGAAATTAAACAGGAAATTAAAAATTATCTGAAACAAATGAACATGAAAATACAACATAAAGCTTATGGGACAGAGCAAAAGTAGTTCTAAGGGAGAAGTTTATGGCATTAAATATCTAAATGATAGATCTCAAACAACCTAGGAGCAAGGAACTAGAAAAAGAACAAACTAAGCCCAAAGTTAGCTGAAGGAAGGAAATAAAGATTGAGGCAGAAATAAATAAAAGAACAAGAAAACAAGAGAAAAGATTAACCAAACTAATAGTTTTCTCTTTGAAAAGGCAGATACAAAACTGAAAATCTTTTGCTATGCTAATCAAGGAAAAAGACGACCCATAACATTATGTATCAAAAAGTGATATTAAAACTGATACTCCAGAAATATGAAGATCATAGGAGAATACTATGAACTATATGCCAACAAACTGGAAGACCTAGAAAAAAGGAAAAATTCTTAGTACAAATTGCTAAGATGAAATCAGAAAGAAAATCTGGATAGACAAATCACTAGTAAGGAGACAGAATCAGTAATGAAATAACTCCCAAAAAAGAAAGGCCCAGTACAAGATGGCTTCACTGATCAATTTTACCCAACATTTAAAGGAGAATTAACACTAACCCTTCCTAAACTCTTCCTCCTTGCCTACCACCCAAAAATACAAAAAGGGAACAGTACTAAACTCATTTTACAAGGTCAGCATTATCTTGATTCCAAAGCCCAGAAAAGGACATGAGAAACCCACAGGTCATTATCCTGATGAATATAGATACAACAATTCTCAATACTAGCAAACTGAACTCAACAACACGTTAGTAGGATCCATACACCATGATCAGGTCGGCTTTGTCCTTGGGATGTAAGGATGTTTCAACATACACAAATAATATATCACATTACTAGAATGAGATAAAAAACATACGGCAATCTTAATAGGTACAGAAAAAGTATTTGACAAAATTCAACATCTGTTCATAAGAAAAACTCTCAAATGAGGTATAGGAGTAACATACCTCAACATGATAAAGGCCATATATGACAAGTCCACAGCTAACATCATAGTCAGTGTTGAAAAATGAAAGCTTTTCCTCTAAGTTCAGGAACAAGACAAGGATGCCCACTTTCATTTCTGTTCAAATTGGTACTGGAAGTCTCAGCCAGAGCAATCAGGCAAGAAAAAGAAATAAAAGCATCAGAATTGGAAAGGAAGAAGTAAAAATTTCTTTATCTGCAGATGAAATAATTTTATATGTAGAAAATCCTAAAGACCCTACCAAAAAATTGTTAGATGAAGTAAATGATTTTTGTGAAGTTGCAGGATACAAAACTAACATAAAAATCAGTAGCGTTACCATAAGATACCTAGGAATAAACCTAACCAAAGAGGTAAAGGATCCATATGCTGAAAACTATAGAACATTTATGAAAGAAATTGAGGAAGACACAAAGAAATAGAAAAACATTCCAGGCTCATAGACTGGAAGAACAAATATTGTTAAAATATCTATACTACCTAAGGCAATCTACACATTCAATGCAATCCCTATCAAAATACCATCAGCATTTTTCACAGAGCTGGAACAAACAATCCTAAAATTTGTATGGAATCAGAAAAGACCCTAAATAGCCAAAGTAATTTTTTTTTTTAAGATTCTATTTATTTGACACAGAGAGAGAGAGAGACAGCGAGAGAGGGAACACAAGCAGGGGGAGTGGAAGGAGAAGAAGGCTCCCCACTGAGCAGGGAGCCTGACATGGGACTCAATCCCAGGACCCGGGATTATGACTTGAGCCGAAGGCAGACACTTTAACGACTGAGCCACCCAAGCACCTCTAGCCACAGTAATGTTGAGAAAGAAAACCAAAGCTGGAAGCATCACAATTCCAGACTTCAAGCTGTGTTACAAAGCTGTAATCATCAAGGCAGTATGGTATTGGCACAAAAACAGACACATAGATCAATGGAACAGAATAGAGAACCCAGAAATGGACCTTCAACTCTATGGCCAACTAATCTTTGACAAAGCAGGAAAGAATACCCAATGGAAAAAAGAGTCTCTTCAACAAATGGTGTTGGGAAAACTGGGCAGCCACATGCAGAAGAATAAAACTGGACCACTTTCTTACACCACACACAAATATAAATTCAAAATGGATGAAAGACCTAAATGTGAGACAGGAATCCATCACAATCCTACAGGAAAACACAGGCAGCAACCTCTGTGACCTTGGCCCTAGCGACTTCTTACCAGACATGTCTCCAAACACAAGGGAAACAAAAGCCAAAATAAACTATTGGGACTTCATCAGAATAAAAAGCTTTTGCACAGCAAAGGAAACAATCAACAAAACTAAAAGGCAGCCTACAGAATGGCAGAAGATATTTGCAAATGACATATCAGATAAAGGGCTAGTATCCAAAATCTATAAAGAACTTATCAAACTCAACCCCCCCCAGAACCCCCCAAAAATTCCAGTCAAGAAATGGGCAGAAGACATGAACAGACATTTCTCCAAAGAAGACATACAAATGGCTAACAGACATGAAATAATGCACATCACTCGGCATCAGGGAAATACAAATCAAAACCACAATGAGATACCACCTCACACCTGTCAGAATGGCTAAAATTAACAATTTAGGAAACAACAGATATTGGTGAGGATGTGGAGAAAAGGGAACATCACTCTGTTGATGTGAATGCAAACTGGCACAGCCACTCTGGAAAACACTATGGAGGTTCCTCACAAAGTTAAAAATGAAACTACCTTATGACCCAGCAATTACACTCTAGGTACTTATCCAAAGGATGCAAAAATAGTGATTTGAAGGGACACATGCACCCCAACGTTTATAGCAGCGATATCCACAATTGCCAAAATATGGAAAGAGCTCAAATGTCCATCAATGGATGAATGGATAAAGATGTGGTGTATATATATACAATGGAATATTACTCAGCCACCAAAAAGAATGGTATTTTGCCATTTGCAATGACATGGATGGAACTGGAGGGTATTATGTTAAGCAAAATAAATCAGTCAGAAGAAGACAAATACCATATGATTTCACTCATATATGGAATTTAAGAAACAAAACAGATGAACATAAGGGAAGGGAAGGAAAAATAAGATAAAAACAGAGAGAGGCAAACAATAAAAGACTCTTAACTATGGGAATAAAGTGAGGGTTGCTGGAGGGGAGGTGGGTGGGGGAATGGGTAACTGGGTGACGGGCATTACGGTAGGCACTTGATGTAATGAGCATTGAGTGTTATATGCAACTGATGAATCACTAAACTCTACCCTGAACCTAATTATATACCATTTGTTATCTAACTTGAATTTAAATAAAAAAAAAAAAAAACAAGACAAACCAAAATCAATGGCATTTCCGTACACTAACAATGAATTATCTGAAATAAGAACAAAGAAAGTAGTCCCATTTACAAAAGCATCAACAATAAAACACTTCGGGATTAATTTAACCAAGGAGGTAAAAGAGCTCTATACTGATAACTACAAGATATTGATGAAAGACATTGAAGAGGACACAAATAAATGGGAAGATACCCTGTGTTCATAGACCCTGTATTATAAAGTACAATGATATCTCGTTCTCATGCCTGTTGGAATGGTTGTCATAAAAAAAGAAAAACGTAGGGCGCCTGGGTGGCCCAGTCAGTTAAACGTCAGACTCTTGATTTTGGCTCAGGTCATGATCTCAGGGCCATGAGATCAAGCCCCACGTTGGGCTCCATGCTGGGCATGGGGTCTGCTTAAGATTCTCTCTCTCCCTCTGCCTCTCCCCTTTGCTCTCTAGAATGAATGAATGAGTGAAACGAGAAAATGTGCTGCTGAAAATGTGGAGAAAATGGAACCCTTGAGCACTGTTGATAGAAATGCAATGCAAATTGGCACAGCTATTATGGAAAAAAGTATGAGGTTTTTCAAAAAATTAAAAGTAGAATTGTCATATGATCTAGTAATTCCAGTTTTGGGAATGTATCTGAAGGAAACAAGATTACCATGTCAAAGAGATTATCTGCACCCCCATGTTCTTAGCAACATCATTTACAATAGCCAAGACATGGAAACTAAGTAGGTTTCCATATACAGAAAATGAATAAAGAAGTGGGTGTGTGCATGTGCACATGCATATGGGTGAATATGTATGCAAACCACAAACATACACCATATATACATGTTATATGTACATACATGCTGCATGTGTGTATATATGTATATATAATGGAATATTATTCCATCATTAAGAAGGAAATTCTGCCATTTGTGACAATATGGATGGAACTTGAGGGCATCATACTAGGTAAAGTAAATCAGACAAGAAAGACAAATGTGGTGTGATCTCACATGTGGAATCTAAAAACAAAAAACAAGACCATCACCACCCTCCCAAACTTATAGTAAAAGAGCAGATCTGTGGTTGCCAGAGGTGCAGTGGTGAAGGGGGAATTAGTGTGTAAGTAGAGAATATAAAAGTAAGGTGGTTAAAAAGGTACAAACTGCCATTAAGAGGTAAAAAGGTACAAACTGCCATTATTTATTAAGATAAAGATAAATAAAACTAGGGATATGATGTACAACATGAGGACTATAGTTGACACTGCTCTTTGGTTGCTTTAAAAGTTGTTAAGAGACCAAAGCCCAAGAGTTCTCATCACAAGGTAAAAAGAAAAATTCTTTTTTCTTTTTGTATCTATAGGAGTTGGTGGATGTTAACAAACTTAGTTTGGTAATCATTTCACAATAGAAGTCAAATCATTAAGTCCTATCACCTTAAACTTATAAGCACTGTATATCAGTTGTATTTGAATATAACTGGAGAAGAAAACCTCAAAGATCCCTCACCTTAGAAAAGGAGCTGTTTATTCATATAAGCACATGGCTTTATAGTTAAATTTGCAACTACTATAAATGAGATGTACCTTAGTAACTCCATACCTACATCTATTTATACTTGTGCAAGTTAAGACTTATAAGAAAAAAGTAACTATTTAGAAATCTATAAATCAGAATTTTTCTCATTTACATTCTAGTTTACAAATCTATAAATGGAAATTAACTTTATGCTTTTGAAAGCCTGTTGCCAATGGTATTCTTAAGACTGTAAACAGTACGGTTTAATGTTATATAAGAAATTACATTTTTAGGTTTAGGTCTTAAGCCAAATCCAGTATCAAAATTGGAAGATGCTATGGTGGATTGTGTATTTGTCCTTTGTTGTAGGTAGATTAACAGTACTATAAGGATGTTCTCCTAATCCCCAGAACTATAAATAGGTTACATAGAAAAGGGAATTGAGGGTATAGATGGAATTAAGTTTACTAACCAGCTGAACTTAAAAGAGGGAGATTGTTCTGGATTATTCAGGTGAACCCAGTGTAATCACAGAGGTATTTATTTATTTATTTATTTTATTTTTTTATTTTTATTTTTTTTTAAAGATTTTATTTATTTATTTGAGAGAGAGAATGAGACAGAGAGAGAGAGAGCATGAGATGGGGGAGGATCAGAGGGAGAAGCAGACTCCCTGCTGAGCAGGGAGCCCGATGCGGGACTCGATCCTGGGACTCCAGGATCATGACCTGAGCCGAAGGCAGTCGCTTAACCAACTGAGCCACCCAGGCGCCCATCACAGAGGTATTTAAAAGTAGAAGAGGTTGGAAAAAGAGAGGAGTTAGAGGGAGATGTGACTGGAAAAACATGTAACAGATGCAATGCTGCTGGCTTTGAACACGGAGGACGGGGGCCACTAGACACTAGATGCTGTAAAGACAAGAAAACATCTTCCAGGAAGGATTGCAACCCTACCAAAAGCTATTTCTTGCCCAATGAGACCAGTCTCGGTCTTCTGACTTACAGAACTGGAAGATAATACATTTGTGTTGTTTTGAGCCAGTAAATTTGCAATAATTTATTATGGCACAAAGTAGGAAACTAATACACCTTAAAATGAGTGAGTTATAAGCTTAAAATTATAGATTTAAAATTATTAAATTAAAAAAATTTATTTAAGTAATCTCTACACCCAATGTGGGGCTCAAACTCATGACCCCGAGATCAAGTTGCATGCTCTTCCAACTGAGCCAGCCAGGCACCCTGGTCTTTAAATGCTTTAAATATTTAAATAAAATTTACTTAAAACATAATTCAGACTTCCACTTGTGACCCTAAGAAAGTACAGTATTACCTTCTTACCATAATTAGAAAACTGGATGAAATATATAAGACATTTTCATGAAGCAGCACACTGGACTGTGACACCCAGAAGAAGGGAGACAAATGAGGTAAGATTTATAATGATACTTGCTTTCTGCTGTAAAGCGCTGAAAGTCAAATGAGGTAAGTCTTAAAAATGAGGTAGAGAGGATGTAGAGATGGGGGACAACAACAACAAATAATCCTTGCAATCTTGCCAGGTTGAGCAGATTGGAGAAACCAATGCAGCTGGAATTTGCATAATTCCCTCTTCTCCACTACTCTGTCCCACAGAGAAAGAACATTAAGAATATTTATGGGGGCATGCTCAAATCTCTGGTTGAATAACAATTTGCACATGCTTGGAAGTTTTTATCATCTAGCTTCATGATCTACCCTAAGGAATAAATAATCATAGGAGAGCCTTAGAGTTAAAAATTCCCCAAGCTCATACTGGGATAGAAATTGTTCACAACAGCCAGAGTAAAGAATCCTTATTGAATACAGAAAATATTCTGTAGAGGCTTCAGAAGGGCTATGCCTTAGTAGCAGGGTTAAATTAACCTTAGAATAAAGTCTCTCACAGACCTATTCTAAAAACACAACAAAACAAAAAACAAACAAAACTCAAATGAACAAAAACGCTCCACCAATTATAATTTTCAAACTCTTTCACAAATAATTTAAATACTCTCCAGATCAAGTCCAAAACTCCTTAAAGAAATCTAACAAAACCGGTTGTTCAACAATGAAAATGCACATCTAGCATACAATAAAATTTTTGCACATACAAAGAGGCAGGAAAATGTAATACACAACCAACCAAACAAAAACAACAAAAGACAATGCAGATCTAGGTGACAGAAATGGAGGCAAAGATACTAAAACAGCTAAATATGGTTAATATGGTCATAGACTTAAAATATGAACCCACCAAGTTGAACTACTAGAGGTGAAAAGGACAATATACAAAATGAAAATGTTACTTGCTAGGATACCAGCAGATTAGACAAAAAAAGATTAAAAGATCAGTAAACTTGTAATGAGCAAAGGGTGTTATATGCTAGTGTTGAATCACTAAATTCTATCCCTGAAACTAATACTACACTATATGTTAACTAACTTGAATTTAAATACAATCTTGAAAGAAAAAAAAAAAAGGAAACTTGGAAGACATAGCAATAAAAATTAACAAGGGGAAAAAGGAAAAAATATAAAAAAAGAGTGCTTCAGTTATTTGGGGACAACATCAAGGGGTCTAACATATGTGTAGTTGAAGTCCCAGAAAGTGAGGGGAAAGAAGAAAATATCTGAAGGAATGATGTCTAAAAATTTACCAAATATGATGAATGCTCTCTATACACAGATCCAAGGAGATGAGTGAAATCCTACAAAACATAAGAAACCAAAGAAACACAAAACTCAGTAAAAACTAAGAAAAATCACACCAAGGTATGGCAGAATCAAATTGCTAAAAATCAGTGAAAAATATAGTAATGTGGATTTTAAGAAGGCCCACAATATGTACAGAGGAACAATTTGCAAACTTTTCATTAAAAGCCATGCAAGTTGGAAGTCATTGGAATGACACTTTCGAAGTGTTGAAAGAAAATTTATGTTAATCTAAAATCAGATAGCCAGTGAAAATGTCCTTCAAAAATGAAGTGAATAAAGCTTTTTAAGAATCAAAAACAAAGTTTTTTTTTTTTTAATAATTCAGGAAATATTTTTTAGTATTTTATTTAAATTCAATTTAGTTAACATATAGTGTATTATTCATTTCAGGGGTAGAATTTAGTGATTCTTCAGTTGCATATAACACCCAGTGCTAATTACATAAAGTGCCTTCCTTAGTGCATCACCCAATTACCCCAGCCCCCCTTCCACCTCCCTACCAGGTACCCTCAATTTGTTTCCTATAGTTAAGAGACTCATGGTTTGCCTCCCTCTATGTTCTCATTTTATTTTTTCTTCCCTTCCCATATGTTCATCTATTTTGTTTCTTAAATTCCATATCTGAGTGAAATCATATAGTATTTGTTTTTTTCTGACTGACTTATTTTGCTTAACGTAATACCCTCTAGTTCCATCCATTTGTATGTCTCCTTTGGAGAAATGTCTGTTCATGTCTTCTGCCCATTTCTTGACTGGAATTTTTGGGGGTTTCTTGGGGGGGTTTGAGTTTGATAAGTTCTTTATAGATTTTGGATACTAGCCCTTTATCTGATATGTCATTTGCGAATATCTTCTGCCATTCCATAGGGTGCCTTTTAGTTTTGTTGATTGTTTCCTTTGCTGTGCAAAAGCTTTTTATTCTGATGAAGTTCCAATAGTTTATTTTTGCTTTGTTTCCCTTGCGTTTGGAGACCTGTCTGGTAAGAAGTCGCTAGGGCCAAAGTTGCAGAGGTTGCTGCCTGTTTTCTCCTCTAGGATTGTGATGGATTCCTGTCTCACATTAGGTCTTTCATCTATTTTGAATTTATATTTGTGTATGGTGTAAGGAAGTGGTCCAGTTTTATTCTTCTGCATGTGGCTGCCCAGTTTTCCCAACACCATTTGTTGAAGAGACTCTCTTTTTTCCATTGGGTATTCTTTCCTGCTTTTCTTTCTTTTTATTATCTGATTGCTGAGGTCAGGACTTCTAGTACTATGTTGAACAACAGTGGTGAGAGTGGACATCCCTGTCATGTTCCTAACCTTAGGGGGAAATCTCTCAGTTTTTCCCCATTGAGGATGATATTTGCTGTGGGTCTTTCATAAATGGCTTTTATGACATTGAAGCATGTTCTCTCTGTCCCTACATGGTGGGGGATTTTTACCAGGAAAGGACGCTGTATTTTGTCAAATGCTTTTTCTGCATCTATTGAGAGAACTATATGGTTCTTGTCCTTTCTTTTATTCATGTGGTATATCACATTGATTTGTGGATGTTGAACCACCCCTGCACCGCAGGAATAAATCCCACTTGGTCGTGGTGAATAATCCTTTTAATGTACTGTTGGATTTGATTAGCTAGTACCTCACTGAGAATTTTTTGCATCTGTGTTCATCAGGGATATTGGTAATTCTCCTTTTTAGTGGGGTCTTTGTCTGATTTTGGGATCAAGGTAATGGTGGCCTCATAGAATGAGTTTGGAAGTTTTCGTCCATTTCTATTTTTTGGAACAGCTTCAGAAGAATATGTATTAATTCTTCTTTAAATGTTTGGTAGAATTCCCCTGAGAAGCCATCCAGCTCTGGACTCTCATTTGTTGGGAGATTTTTTAATACTGATTCAATTTCTTTGCTGGTTATGGGTCTGTTCAGTTTTCTCTTTCTTCTTGTTTCAGTTTTTGTAGTTTATATGTTTCTAGGAATTTATCCACTTCTTCCAGATTGCCTAATTTGTTGGCATATAATTGCTCATAATATTCTCTTATGATTGTATTTCTGTGGTATTGGTTGTGATCTCTCCTCTCTCATTCATGATTTTATTTATTTGGGTCCTTTTTCTTTTCTTTTTGATAAGTCTGGCTAGGGGTTTATCAATCTTAGTAATTCTTTCAAAGAACTGCTCCTAGTTTTGTTAATCTGTTCTATTTTTTTTATTTCTATATCGTTGATTGCTGTTCTAATCTTTATTACCCAATTCTATGCTGCTTATAAGAAACCCACTTTAAATATAAAAATCAGATTAAATAAAAATAAAAGCATAGAAATTATCCAAATCCCAATTAGAAGATATCTGGTATAGTATTATCAATATCAAAGTGATCAGGAGGACTGTATCCAAAGTTAAAGAGGAACGGGAGATCAATTTATTAAGATAAAAAATATTTAAAAAAGGAAAATATAAATATGTATGAACCTAATAACAGAGGTTGAAAAACTCTAACATCACAAATTTATGATTACAGTTGGAGAGTTCAATATCCTTAGTAATTGCAAAAATAAGTGGAGATTTACATGATTTAAATAATTTTAATCAAGAAACTTGACTCAACTTTCTCATATGGAACTCTTCACTCATCAGTAAAATATGCATTCCTTTGAAGTGCACATGAAACATTCATCAAAAGAGACTATATGCTGGGTCACAAAAGAAGTCTCAGCAGATTCAAAAATAATTGAAGGAATATAAATTATGGTTTTTGTTTGTCCATCCACAGAATTAATTAAAAAGAAAATTAGAGTCTTTCCCAAATTAGGAATGAGACACTGAAGTAATCAATGGATCAAAGAAAAAAAATCACAAGATAATTAGAAAATATTTTGAAGAGAACACAAAGTATCAAGATTTGTGAGATGCAGCAAAATAGTGGATAGAGAAAATTTCATAGCATTAAAAGCTTATATTAGGAAAAATAGCTCAAATGATCTAAGCTTCCTTGAGAAGTTAGGATAAGAAAAGCAGTTAAATCCAAAATAAAAAGACAGGAAATACAAAAGCAGAAATATATACAATTAAAAGTGAACAAAAAAGTGAAAATCTGTCTTTTTAAAAGCTCAATAAAATGTATAAAAACTGGTCAAAAGATCAAAACATAAAAGACACAAATTATCAGTATCAGGAACATAAAAGGAGTAACACTAGAGATTCTCTAAACATTCGAAGGATAAGAAAGATGAACACATTTATGCCAGCAATTTTGACAACCAAGGTAAACAAATTTCTTGAAACACAAATTATGAACTGATTTAAGTAATATAAAACCTAAACAACTTTATACGAATTAAATAAAGTGAATGTAGGTTTTGAATCATTACTCTGAAGAAAATTCAGGACCATATGTTATCACTGGTGAATTCGTCAAATATTTAAAGAAATAATACCAATTATTATGCAAACTCTTTAAAAAATAAAGACTGTCCATATAGTTTATGATGCTAAATTATTCTGATACCATAATCAAAAACATTAGCTACATAGACCAAAATTTCTCATGGAAATAGATGCAAGAATTCTTAAAAAGATAATAGCAATTAAATCTCACAATATACAATTTGAATCCAGCCATATATAAAAAGTGGGGTGCTATCTGGGAATGCAAGTTTGGGTTATGGTTGACATCCAAATTGGAGAGGAAGAAGTAAAATGGGCACTATTTACAAATGATAGGATATTACATATAAGAAACCTTAAAGACTCCACAAACACAAACAAAACAGAACTAATCAATGAATTCAGTTAAGATGCGGAATACAAAAAAAAAAAAATCAATGTACAAAAAAATAAGTTACAGTTTTATACACTCACAATGAAACTATCAGAAATTAAGGAAACAATCCCATTTACAATTACATCAAAGAATACTTAAGATAAATTTAACAAAGGAGACAAATCCATGGATTGAAAGAACATTATTAAAGTGTCCATACCGCACAAAGCAATGTACAGTTTTAACACAATCCCATCAGAATATCAATGGCATTTCTCACAGAAATAGAACAAAGAATTTTAAAATTTGTACCGAACTGTAGAAGATCCTGAATAGCCAAAGATGTCTTGTAAAAGAAAAAAGCTGGAGGCATTATACTTCTTGATTTCAAACTGTATTACAAAGCTATAGTAATTAGAACTGTATTCTTAGCATAAAAACAGACACAGAGCAATGGAACACAGTAGAGAATCCAGAAATAAACCCATGCATCGATATTCAATTAATTTACAACAAAGATGCCAAGAATATACAATTGGGAAAGGTAGTCTCTTCAATAAATGATGTTGGCAAAACTGGTTAGCCTCATGCAAAAGAGAGACTGGACCCTTATTTTACACTATACACAAAAATCAACTCAAAATGGATTCAAGACTTGCATGTAAGAATGAAACAATAAAACTCCTGGAAGAAAACACAGGCAGTAAGTTTCTTGGTGTGGGCCTTGACAATGATTTTTTTAGATTTGACACCAAAAGCAAAAATAAACAAATGAGACTACTTCAAACTAAAAAGCCACTGCACAGCAAAGGAAACTATCAATAAAATGAAAAGGCACTCTACCTAATTGGAAAAAGTATTTGTAAATCACATACCTGTTAAGGGGTTAATATCCAAAATATTTAAGAAACCTAAAGCTCAATAGAAAAAAATGATTAAAGAATGGTCAGAGGAACTGAATAGACATTTTACAAAGACAAATGGCTCAGTGATCCATGAAAAGGTGCTCAACATAATTCATCATGAGAAATACAAATCAAAACCACAGTGAGATAGCCCCTCACATTTGTCAGGATGGCTGTCATTGAAAAGACAAGATATAAGTGTTGGTGATGATGTGGAGAAAAGAGAACCCTTGTGCACTGTTGGGGGAAAAGATCAAAAGGTCAATAAATTGTAATGAGCACAGGGTGTTATATGCTAGTGTTGAATCACTAAATTCTACCCCTGAAACTAATACTACACTATAAATTAACTAACTTGAATTTAAATACAATTTTGAAAGAATAGAAAGTCATTAAACTTGGAAGACATAGCAATAAAAATTAACAAAAGGAAAAAAGGAAAAAAAAATATGAAGAGTGTTTCAGTTATTTGGGGACGACATCAAGAGGTCTAATATATGTGTAGTTCAAGTCCCAGAAAGTGAGGGGAAAGAAGGAAGTACTTGAAGGAATGAGGTCTAAAAATTTACCAAATATGATGAATGCTCCCTACACACAGATCCAAGTTGATGAGTGAAATCCTACAAAACATAAGAAACCAAATAAACACAAAATCCAATAAAAAGAAATCACACCAAGGTGTGGCAGAATCAAAATGCTAAAAAATAACACACACACACAGGAATAGTATTCAGCTGTTAAAAAAAAAGGGGGAATCTTGCCACTTAAGACAACATGAATGGACCTTGAGGGCATTGTGTTAAGTGAAATATGTCAAAGAATAACAGATACTCCTATATGATCTCACTTATATATGAAATTAAATATAAATAAACTCATAGAAACAGGTTTTAAATTTGTGTTTGTCATAGGTGAGGGTGGAGGAGTTGGGTGAAGGTGCTAAAAAGGTACAACCAATTACTAAGTTCTAGGAATATAACATACAGCATGATCACTACAGTTAATACTATATTGTATATTTGAAAGTTACTAAAAGTAGATCTTGAAAGTTCTCAACGCAAGAGAAAAAATCTGTAAGAATAGGAGGTGATGGATGTTAACTACATTTATTGTGGTAATCATTTCATGATACATACATGTATCAAATAATTCTCTCATATACTGTTATCATTATATGTCAATAATATCTAAATAAAATAGAGGGGAGAAGAAAATACTAAATTAATCCAGCAATATGTATTTTGAATCCAGTCATATATCAAAAGTGGAGTACATTCCAGGAATGCAAGTTTGGCTTATCATTACAAAATCAATCAATTTCAGGTCTAGATAAAGATGACAGAATAGGAGAATCCTGAGCCAACCACCTTCCACAGACACACCAAGGCTGTAACTATAGTTGACCACTGAACATCATGGGGGTTATGGGTACCATAACCCACCATGTAGTCAAAAATCTGTGTATAACTTTTGACTCCCCCCAAATTTTACTAATAGCCTACTATTGACCAGAAGCCTTACCGATGATAGTTGATTAATACATTTTGTATACATATTATATACTATATTCTTACAATAAAGTAAGCTAAAGAAATGTTACTAAGAAAATAAGAAAAAATACATTTATAAGTACTGTATTTATTGAAAAAAATCTTATAAGTGAACCTATGCAGTTCAAACCCATGTTGTTCAAAATGTCAACTGTACATAGAGAGCCCCTCTGAGAATGACCTGGAGACTAGCATAACAGCTATTCCACAGGTAAAGATATGAATAAAAAGCCACATTGAGAATGCTAGCAGGGTGTAGTTTGGACTCACACCCCCAATGTAGTGACCCACAAGTGGGAGGGATATCATAGGCAAGAGGTTCTTCCTGAGGAGCAAGAAGTTTAAATTCCACGTTGGGCATTCCCTACCCTGGGGACATGTACTGAAATTAGCTCCCATGTCTGACTTTGAAAAATCAGTGAGGCTTAACTCCAGGAAAGCTGGAGGACAGAGGAAACAGAATGACTCTTGAAGGGCACATGCAAAACTCACTCACTAGGGAACCCTAGGTGATCAGGGATCTGGAAGACAGGGTAGTAGAAATCATCCAAGTTGAACAGCAAAAGGAAGGATTTTAAAAATGAGGAAAGTTTAAGGGACCTCTGGAACAATAAACATACTAATATCTACCTTATAGGGGTCCTAGAAGGAAAAGAGTGAAGGGGAAGAAAATACATTTGAAGAAACAGCTGAGAACTTCCCTCACTTGGGGAAGAAAATTCATTTGAAGAAACAGCTGAGAACTTCCCTCACTTGGGGAAGAAAATAGACATCTGGGTCCAGGAAGCACAGAGAGACCCAAACAAGATAAACCCAAAGTATACACTAAGATACATAATAATTAAAATGTCAAGGATTAAAAATAGTTAGAATTTTAAAACAACAAGAGAAAAGCAGCTAGATACATACAATAGAACACCTATAAGGCTAGAAAAAAAAAAAAAAAGAACACTGATAAGGCTAACAGCTGATTTGTCAGCAGAAAATTTGAATATATCATGCCATCTCTCTGGCCTACAAAGTGTTAAAAGGAAAAGAAACCTTACAATCAAGAATACTCTACCCAGCAAGGTTATCATTCAAAATTAAAGGAGAGACCGTTTCCCCAGAAAAAAGTTAAAGGAACTCATCACAACTAAACTGATCTCACTAATGTTAAATGGACTTCTTTAATTGGGAATAAAGGGCCATAATTAGAAGAATATTATTAAAGAAAATTTCACTGGCAAAAGAATATATACTGAAGTAGTGTATCAGCCACTTATAAAGCTAGTATAAAAGTTAAGAGTAGTAAAATTTTGTCTACAATAAATAGTTGAGGGATACAGACACAGAAAAGATGCAAAATAGGACATAAAATACACAAAATGTGTGTGAAGTAAAACAGTGCTCTTAGAAGGTGTTAAATTTAAGTGACCATCACCTTAAGAGTGCTATATACCTAGGATGTTATATGTATAAACCTCATGATAACTACAAATGAAAAATGTATAATAGATCTGCAAAAAGAACAAAGGAATCCAAACATGACACAAAGAAAGTTGTTGAATCACAAGGGACGAGAGCAAAGAAAGGAACAGGGAAGAACTACAAAAAACAATCAGAAAGCAATTAACAAAATGGCAGTAAGTACATACCTATCAATTACTTTGAATGTAAATTGTCTAAATGCTCCAATCAAAAGATACAGGGTGACTGGATGGATAAAAAACTAACACCCATCTATATACTGCCTACCAGAGACTCACTGTTGGCCTAAAACCACATATAGACTGAAAGTAAAGGGACGGGATAAAATGTTCCATGCAAATGGAAATAAGAAAGCTAAAGTAGCAGTACTTGGATAAAAAAAAAAAAAAAAAAAAAAAAGATGTTAAAACAAAGACCATAACAAGAGACAAAGAGGGGCATTACATAATGATAAAGGGATTAATCCAACAAGATATAGCAATTATAGATAGTGTATACCCAATAAAGGAGCACCTAAATATATAAGGCAAATGATAACCAATATAAAGGAGAAATTGACGATACAATAGAAGGGGATTATAACCCCTACTTACTTCAATGGATAGACCATCCGGGGGGGGGGGGGGGAGGGAAATCAGTAGCCTTAAACATTAGACTGGATGAACTTGGCAGATATACATAGAACATTCCATCCAAAACAGCAGAATACACATTATTTAAGTGCACATGGAACATTCTTCAGGATGAATCACATGTTAGGCTACAAAACAAGTCTCAATAAATTTAAGAAAATTGAAAGCATATCAAGCATTATTTTCTAATGGTAACAGTCTGAAACTAGAAATAAATTACAAGGAAAAAAAAAAACAGATTCAGGCTAAACAACATGCAACTGAGCAACCACTGGGACAAACTTCATTTCAGTGGTTTTCCAATGAAATAAAGATCAGAGGGGAAATGAATGAAAAAGATATTAAAAAAGAAGAAGATAGCAGGAGGGGAAGAATGAAGGGGGTGAAATCGGAGGGGGAGATGAACCATGAAAGACGATGGACTCTGAAAAACAAACTGAGGGTTCTAGAGGGGAAGGGGGTGGGAGGATGAGTTAGCCTGGTGATGGGTATTAAAGAGGGCACATTCTGCATGGAGCACTGGGTGTTATATGCAAACAATGAACCATGGAAGACTACATCAAAAACTAATGATGTAATGTATGGTGATTAACATAACATAATAATAAATTTAAAAAAAAAAACAATGGAAAAATCAATGAAACTAAGGGCCGGTTCATCGAAGAGAAAGGAAATGGATAAGCCTTTACCAGACTCATCAAGAAAAAGAGGCCTCAAAATCATAAATGAAAGAAATTACAACCAACACCAGAGAAATACAAATGATTATAAGAGACTACTATGGATAATTATATGCCACAAATTGGACAACCTACAATAAATGGATAAATTCCTAGAAACACACAATCTTCCAGGAGTGAATCAGGAGAAAAGTTGGAAATCTGAACAGACTAATTACTAGTGAAATTGACTCAATAAGAAAAATCCTCCCAAACTAAAGTCCAGAACAAGGTGGCTTCACCAGTGAATTATACCAAACATTTAAGAAAAAATTAATACCTATTATTCTCAAGCTTTTCCCCAAAATTACAAGGAATAAACACTTTAAATTTGACTCTAGGAGGCCAACATTACCCTGACACTAAAACAGACAAAAACAGTCCAAGAAGAAAATTATATGCCAATATCCTTGATAAAGATATATATAAAAATCCTCAAAGTATTAGTATGCAGAATTCAACAATATATTAAAAGGTATATAAGCTACCATAACATGGGATTTATTCCATGGGTGTAAGGATGATTCAATAACTATAATTAATCAATGTGATATACTACATTAGCAAAATAAAAGAAAAATCATATGATCATTTCAATAGATACAGAAAAAGCATTGGAAAAATTCAACATCCATTAATGATAAACATGCTCAACAAAGCAGATATAGAGGGAACATAACTCAACATAATAACAGCCATTTATGACAAGCCCACAGCTAACAGTTTACTCAATGGTGAAAACCTGAAAGCTCTCCTCTAAGATCAGGAACAAGAAAATATTCCTGATATCACCTCTCTTAGAATTACCAGACCCAATTCCAGTGTGGGGGAGAAGGGGTGCCCTCACTCACACCAAGCAATTCTCAGACACCAGCAAAGTGTCTGAGAATATCAACCAAATTCTGACACTATTTGCCCAAAGACCACAACAGATTCCACAGGCTAAGGGCTCAGTGCTACATAACTGTGTCCCATCCCTTACTTTAGACATCAGTCACAGGCTCCAAGTTGTAACCTGTGCTTCTGACTAACTGGTTAGATCAGAGATTCTCAAGACTTCCTCCTTAGGTTCTTTTAACTTGTTATAGTGGCTCAGAGAACTCAAGGAAACACTTATGCTTACTAAAGGATATGATGAAGTATATGAATCACCAGCCAGATGAAGAGATGCATAGGGCAAGGTATGAGGAAATGGCATGAAGCTTCCATGCCCTCTCCGTTTCTCTTACTCTTCCTGTACCTCCAGTGTGTTTGCCAACCCAGAAAGCTTTCTGAGCTTTGGGTTTTTAAAGGAGGCTTCATTGCATAGTCTTGATTGACTCAGCCAAGTACTGTTGGTTGATTCTACCTCCAGCCCCTCTCCCTTTCCTGGGGGTCAGGAGGAAGGGCTGAAAGTCCCAGTCTTCTAATTATGTGACTGGTTCTCCTGGCAGTCAGCTCCTACTATATGTGTGATCCAAAAGCTACCTTCATTAATATCAAGACACCTATCACCTAAATGGTTCTGAGATGCTTTTAGGATTTGTAGATGAAAACAAAATATTTCTGAGAAATATATTTTGGTCATTGGAAAAACCAAACATGATTTTCTTATACATTTTTACATCACAGTCCAACCCCTGGTCTTCAAACACAGATCTTTTACAGGAATACAGTCATAAAATTAAATATTAGCACATGACTAAAATCTCACAGAGTCACTATTAACTATCCAGGCCAGTATTGTATCATATGAAAAGTTATCCCAGGGTGAGGCCCCTCAGGTTTGCAGGAAATTTGATCTTGTCAGGTTCCAAAAGCTTGAATGGTCTCAGCAATAGCTTAATTATACTGGATGCCTGAAAGGGAGTAGCCATCTAAGAGACAAGATCCTCTCTTGCTTCAAGCCTTCTTCAGGTGTTAATGCAATATTGGAACCCATATTTTCATTCCATTAGCCTCAGCGACTATTTTTCTTTCTTTCCATTTATATCCCAAATTTTCCATCTTTGGAAGGGACATTAGGTTGGCCACCATGCTGGTCTGGATTGCAAGGAGCAATACTAATCTAGGAAGTGCTGCCCCCTCAGTCCACTCCTATTCTACAGAGTAAGGTTACACAAGTATAGAACCAGTGTATTATCTGGTAATATAACTGCATTCACTGTTAATCCCAATTTTGCCAGGTTGGGTGAAGGCACATCCTGCCACCTCAGGCCCTTAGGAATTCTGACATAAAAGTTAAAAAGTTTAGTTACAGTTTCTTGCTTAGGAATTATCCCTGTTTACAGCCCCTGTATTTGCAGCCCTGGTCTTATGACCACTGCGTCAAGTAGGTAGGGGAAAAGAAGTTGAGGTGATGTGGGGAAGGAAGAATACCAGCACCTACACCGTAGCCATTTCTGCAGATCCACCAGAAAAAAGAAATTATCTAGCGGGACACTCCTTTAAGCCCACTCATGTTTCTGTTGAGTGTGATTGCACATTCATGAAGGCATGCAAACCAGCCCTTCAGGTCTTCCCCTCCATTTTAGAAGACCAATATTTTAATTGCCCTATCCATTTCTCTATAAAACTATTACTCTGAGGAGGATAGCTCTCTTCCCATTGCTGGACATCACAGGCTATGAAGGGAGTTCCATGGTCTGAAGAAATAATGGTCCACTGTCCAAATTGGTACAATTATCTATTGTTCTGGTTCTTTTTTTTCCCTTTTGTAATTTTTAAATTTAAATTCAATTAGCCAATGTATAGTACATCGTTAGTTTTTTATATAATGTTCAATGACTCATTAGTTGTGTGTAATACCCAGTGCTCATCACGTCACGTGCCTCCTTAATGCCCATCACCGAGTTCCCCATCCCCCCCTCCCTTCCTGCAACACTCAGTTTGTTTCCCGGAGTCAAGAGTCTCATATGTTTCTTTCAAATACTCTCAGCATTTGCATCTACCATGGAGTGAGCAAAGACCAGTGTCTATTTCTATCAGGACTCATGTAGCCCTCTGAAGGCTACCAGCCTCAGTTTGACTCACCAGCTATGTTCAGGGCCTTCCCACCAGGGAATCTGCCACATTGCCATTTGCAATCTCTGCTTCCCTGACTGGCAGATAGAAAGTTCTTACTGAGGGCACCTGGGTGGCTCAGTTGGTTAAGAGTCTGCCTTCTGGAGGCACCTGGGTGGCTCAGTCATTAAGCATCTGCCTTCGGCTCAGATCAGGATCCCAGTGTCCTGGGATCGAGCCCTGCATTAGGCTCCCTGCTCAGCTGAGAGCCTGCTTCTCCCTCTCCAGCTACCCCATGCTTGTGTCCCCTCTCTTGCTATCTCTATCAAATAAATAAATAAAATCTTAAAAAAAAAAAAAAGTCTGCCTTCTGCTCAGGTCATGATCCCAGGGTCCTGGGATCAAGCCCCGCATAGGGCTCCCTGCTCAGTGGAGAGCCTGCTTCTCCCTCTCTGCTGCTCCCCCTGCTTGTTCTCTCCCTCTCTCCATCAAATAAATAAAATCTTAAAAAAAAGGAAAGTTCTTACTGGCATTTTATTCCTCAGGGGGTACAAGAGGAATATGCCCGCAATTAATCCATTTCTGCATTGCTGTAGTATCTTCATGTCTACTCATTTCATGGACCCAGATGGCCATCTCAAGGAGGCCTCCAGGGATATCTCTTTGTTTGTTCTATTCACCTTCCAAACCCAGAAGAGGTTCTAATGGGTATCAACGTATTCTTTAAATGCCCCTTAGGTTCCACAGAGTGTTTTCTTCAGGGCCATGCCCCAAAGGGGCATCCTCTTAACAGTCCAGTTTTCCACTGCACATCCATCTGACCATATGGCCAAGCCATTGGCCACATCCCATAAGCCAGTAAAAACCCAAACGTAGGGGCTTTTACCACAGTTCAATTCTCCAATAACTGCTAGAAAAACAGCATGCAGTTTGGCCCACTAAGCTTGTTTTCATCTTCTTCGGTTACAGTGGTGGCCTTCCAAATAGAATGTTGTCCATTCACCTTGGAACTACCATCCATAAACCAAGCAGCTCTTTGTTGTTCAGTGGAGAGCTGTTCATAGGGTTCTGTTCATGTGGCAGTCGGTTCTGACAGCTTCTCAGGGGGCTTCAAAATTGGTCCTAGAGGAAAAAGAGGCTCCTTGCTTTTGGGCATCTCCTTCTTGCATTCTCCAAGCAGTATGGTTTTATATAAACCATTTCTATATTATGAAACTCTTCTGGGCACTGCCACCCTCGTTGGGTGTTCCTTTAACACCATTTTAGATATTGTGCGTATTTTGTGTTTCAGGACCATTCTAGGTCTTTAAGTAATAAGGGTAGCTTTACTTAATGATGTTCAATAGCAAAGTGATAATGCCCCTCAAATGGAAATTCTCTCATCCAATGTCCCAATAGCCATTATTGAGAGGCACTCACAGGTCACTGTCATAAGCTCCAGTCAGGGTTCCACATAGGGCTAGGACATAGATTTGTTCCCACCCAGTGTTCCAGCTTCTACTCTACACTGTATGAGCTCAGGCAGTCTTATTGGTTCCCAGTTAGTATGTTCAATTAATATTGCTTGAAGGGTAGATTTACATGCCTTCTGTTTTTACAATACTTGGTAGGAGAAAGTTTTCCCAGTGAAATACAATGTCTATCCCCATAATACAATCTGGTAAGAGACACAACCATTTCACATAGAGCCTTTTCAAAAGATACAAATTCTATAAGCTTTTAACTTAAGTCCATCAACTCTTACGTTCCTAACTATAGCCTCTATTAAGACTTCACCTCCAAGACTTGGTTTTACAATACTATGTAGGGAAGGGTTTGCTGGCCAGACATAATACTTTTTCCAATTAACCATTCAGGTAGGGGAGATACTTATTTATGTAATTATTTGCTTAAACATTCCAACTCCATAATCGTAGCAACCATTATATTTTTAATTTGTCTTAATCTAATTGTAGATCATGTCAGAACTTCATTGATGGGTTTTGGTACAATGGTCCATGGAATTCCCTTATCAAGGAGTCCTGGAAACTTTTTCTTCTCCATCCTCCACCCCCCCAACCCCTTGGCCATTTTATCCACTCATTTGCAAAGACTTTGTGTTCCCATTGAGGGGTTGAGCAGGGGACTCTGGCCCTTTTGTCAACCTTTAACTTGATTAGCCTGCCCAAACACTGCCCCAAGAGGTTGCTGGTGAGGTATCTCATTGTAATCTTTGCCTTCTGGCCTTTTCAATTCCTCCAAACAGTGGATAATATAGCAGACTCTTTTGGGGCCCTTTAATGTTGGGGGAACCGCAGAGGGTTCCACTTTCTATTCAGTCCCTATTAGTGGACTGAATAGAAAGTGGAACCCTCTGCGGTTCCCCCAACATTAGAATCAAAGGTTCCATCAATGCCATTATTTTAACTCCATCAATGTCTGTTTTACTCATCCTATTTTTCAATAACCATCTGAAGACTTTCACCTTGCTAGCTCCAGTCCCTTGACTCTCCGCCTTAGTCCACCCCTGCTCCCAATTTTCTTACGTTAATGTTTATGAGGTTTGTGATAGCAGTAAAAACCATACAGGGAAGTGGAGATAGCAAATGTGATACCACTCGAACAGTTTACAGTTTTGTAGCAGGAAAGTGACATGCAACATGGGCCTCCTTAATCACACCATTTACCATAACCTTGGTAACAGATATAACCAACAGGTGAATATCCCAGTCATCATAAAGCCAAATCCCACATGGTTAGCATATGAAACAAAACTCCTTCATCTGGGGTGTTCCATTTGGTATTTACTGGGAGAGTTGGGCAGCCCCTCTTCTCAGGATGAACACACTTAACAGTGGCTTTTCTTCTAGTCCAACTGGCTGGCTGTTCCCTCCAGAACCACCTCTTATGTGTCTGGATCACATACAGTCATCTGTGACTGCTCCATAGTGAGCTATGGGTCCTGTATCAACCTAAATATGTTCTTGTACTTGGCAGCATTCAAAATAAAAGACACAGCCCCCAAATTCGTTGCTCTCACAATTCATTTCAATAAAGGTTTCTCTGGAAGCTGATGATACCAATCTATAAAATGAAACCACTCCTTCACACTAAACATTCTGGTTTCAATAGTTTCTTGGTTTTGCCCTTCCTCCACATCAAATATCTTCTTGTTGACAAAAGGTCTTGATGTACTTTTGGTTGCCCCTGTACAATTTTTCATTTTTAGGTGGCTTTGATCCAAATGGCCTAAGCTCAGACTCACCGAAATATGAACTTGGTTTAGCATCAAGGTCTGACCCAGCATTCTTACATTTAGGTTAATTATAGATAACAATAATCATGGGGAAGAATATTTTGTCTTTTTTCTTATTAGGTTGCATTTCCTTATGCATCAATTGAATCAACTCCCCAAGAGTTGGATCCACTTCTAAATTCCATTTACCAATGGAATGGTAATTTACCTTTAGTAACTGATTGTAGTACAGCTGCAATTCTAGACCATGAGGGACCACATGGTCAGCCAGAATCAAAGGTTTCTTATCCCTGTCCTTCTGTCTTTTTTCTTCAAAAAGCCACCTGTTTCTGTGAGCCAGGCCTCTTCTAACAAATCCCACTTCACTGACACCAACTCCTCTAAAAACTCTTTTTGGGATCCTGGGCCCAATTCCAGTGAGGGGGAGGGGATCCCTTCACACAAACACCACCAAGCAATTCTCAAGTACCAGCAGGGTGTTGGAGGATTCAACCCAATTCTGATACTACCTACCCAGAGATAGCATCAGATTCCACAGCACATATCATTGCTGTCCCTTACAAAACTGTCCTTCATCCCATACATCAGATGCCAGTTGCAAGCTTCCAGTTATTTCCTGTGTTTCTGACATACTGACTACAGGTTGGAGTTTCCAGACTTCCTCCTCAGACTTCAGACACCAAGTCCAGGTTGTTACCTATACTTCTGACTGACTATAAGTCAGAGGGTTCTGGCATCTCCTCCTTGGGTTCTTTTAATTTGCTAGAGTGGCTCACAGAACTAAGGGAAGAACTTATGTTTACCACTTTATTAAAGGATAGGATAAAGGATATGAATTGCCAGCCAGATGAAAAGATATCTAGTGCAAACAATGAATCATGGAACACTACATCAAAAACTAATGATGTAATGTATGGTGATTAACATAACAATAAACAATTTTTAAAAAAGATATTGGCAATAAATGAAACCAAAAACAAAAACAAAAAACAAAAAAACAAAAAAAACTAATGATGTACCATATGGTGACTAACATAACATTAAAAAAAAAAAAAGATACCTAGCACAAGATACATGGATGGAGTGTAAAGCTTCCATGCCCTCCCCACCTGCCTCATTCTCCTCTTACTTCATGTTGGAAGTAAAGAGCAGCTCACTGAACCCAGTCCTTTTGGATTCTTATGGAGTTTTCATTGCATAGTCATGACTGACTTAGTCAATGGCTATTAGCTGATTTGACCTCCAGCCCCTCTCCCTTCCTTGGGGGTGGGAGGAAGGGGAGGACTGAAAGTTCTAACCTCCTTCTTCTTCTTTTTTTTTTTTTTAAGTAAATTTGTCAACTTCCCGAAAAAAATTTGTGGTTTTGATTAAGATTGCATTTAACTTATAGAAGACAGTGGGTAGAATTACCATCTCTATAATTTTCAGAATTCCTATCTAGGAATGTGGCAAATCTTTCCATATATATTCAAGTTATTTCTGCACTGCCCTTAAATTAAGTGTGATTTCATTTTATTTTTTAAATTTTATTATGTTAGTCACCATACATCATTTGTTTTTGATGTAGTGATCCACGATTCATTGTTTTTGTATAACATCCAATGCTCCACGCAGAACGTGCCCTCCTTAATACCCATCACCAGGCTAACCCATCTCGTCCCCCTCCGCCAACACCCTCAGTTTGTTTCTCAGAGTCCATAGTCTCTCATGGTTCATGTCTCCCTCCAATTTCCCCCCCTTCACTTTTCCTTTCCTTCTCCTAATGTCCTCCATACTATTCCTTATGTTCCACAAATAAATGAAACCATATGATAATTGACTTTCTCTGCTTGACGTATTTCACTTAGCATAATCTCCTCCAGTCCCATCCATGTTGATGTAAAAGTTGGGTATTCATCCTTTCTGATGGCTGAGTAATATTCCATTGTATATATGGACCACATCTTTATCCATTCATCTGTTGAAGGGTATCTTGGCTCTTTCCACAGTTTAGCTATTGCGGACATTGCTGCTATGAACATTTGGGTGCATATGGCCCTTCTTTTCGCTACATCTGTGTCTTTTGGGTAAATACCCAGTAGTGCAATTGCTGGGTCATAGGGTAGCTCTATTTTTAATTTTTTGAGGCACCTCCACACTGTTTTCCAAAGTGGCTGTACCAACTTGAATTCGCACAAACAGTGTAAGAGGGTTCCCCTTTCTCCACAACCTCTCCAACATTTGTTGTTTCTTGCCTTGTCCATTTTTGCCATTCTAACTGGTGTAAGGTGGTATCTCAATGTGGTTTTGATTTGAATTTCCCTGATGGCTAATGATGATGAACATTTTTTCATGTGTCTGTTAGATCTTGGATACCAGCCCTTTATCTGTAGTGTCCTTTGCAAACATCTTCTCCCATTCTGTGGGTTGCCTCTTTGTTTTGTTCACTGTTTCCTTTGCTGTGCAGAAGCTTTTTATCTTAATGAAGTCCCAGAAGTCCATTTTTACTTTTTTTTTCCACTAACCTTTGGAGATGAATCTTGAAAGAAGTTGCTGTGGCCTATGTCAAAGAGGTTACTGCCTATGTTCTCCTCCAGGATTTTGATGGATTCCTGTCTCACATTGAGGTCTTTCATCCATTTTGAGTTTATCTTTGTGTATGGTGTTAGAGAATGGTCAAGTTTCATTCTTCTGTATATAGCTGTCCAATTTTCCCAGCACCATTTATTGAAGAGACTGTCTTTTCTCCATTGCATATTTTTTCCTGCTTTGTTGAAGATTATTTGACCATAGAGTTGAGGGTCCATATCTGGGCTGTCTATTCTGTTCCATTGATCTATATGTCTGTTTTTATGCCAGTACCATGCTATCTTGGTGATCACTGCTGTGTAATATAGCTTGAAATCGGGCAACGTGATACCCCCAGCTTTGTTTTTCATTTTCAACATTTCCTTGGCAATTTGGGGTCTTTTCTGATTCCATACAAATTTTAGGATTGTTTCTTCCAGCACTTTGAAAAATGTCATTGGAATTTTGATCAGGATGGCATTGAAGGTATAGATTGCTCTGGGTAGCATAGACATTTTAACAATGTTTATTCTTCCAATCCATGAGCATGGAGTGTTTTTCCATCTTTTTGTGTCTTCCTCAATTTCTTTCATGAGTGTTCTGTAATTCCTAGAGTATAGATCCTTTACCCCTTTGGTTAGGTTTATTCTGAATTATCTTATGTTTTTTGGTGTTATTGTAAATGAATCATTTCTCTAATTTCTCTTTCTACAGTTGCATTGTTATTGTATAAGAAAGCAACTGATTTCTGTGTATTGATTTTGTATCCTGCCACATTACTGAATTGCTGTATGAGTTCTGGTAATTCGGGGGTAGAATCTTTTGGATTTTCCACACAAAGTATCATGTCATCTGCAAAGAGAGTTTGACTTCTTCTTTGCCAATTTGAATACATTTTATTTCTTTTTGTTGTCTGATTGCTGTTGCTAGGACTTCTAGTACTATGTTGAACAATAGTGGCAAGAGTGGGCATCCTTGTCATGTTCCTGATCTTAAGGGAAAGGCTCTCAGTTTTTCCCCATTGAGGATGATATTTGCTGTGGGTTTTTCCATAGATGGATTTTATGAACTTGAGGAATATTCCCTTTATCCCTATACTCTGAAGAGTTTTAAGCAGGAAAGGAGGCTGTATTTTGTCAAATGCTTTTTCTGCATCAGTTGAGAGGACCATATCATTCTCTCTTATTAATGTATTCTATCACATTGATAGATTTGTGAATGTTGAACCACCTTTGCATCCCGGGGATAAATCCCACTTGGTCGTGGTGGATGATCCTTTTAATGGATTGTTGGATTCTATTAGCTAGGATTTTGTTGAGGATTTTGGAATCCATATTCATCAGGGATATTGGTCTGTAATTGATTTCTGGTGGAGGCAGTGGCCATCTTCTCATTGTGTCCTCACGTACTGCAGAAATATTAATGTTTCTCTCTCTTCCTCCCTCATCTTATAAAACCAGTAATACCACTTAGCAGTCCCCTTCTCCTGAACTCATCTAACTCTAATAACCTGGTAAAAGCCAAATACTGTCAAATACTGTCATATTGTGGGCTAGGGCTTTAAAATATGAATTTTTCAGTCTGAAATTCTCCTTTTTGATGGGGTCTTTGCCTGGTTTGGGGATTAAGGTAATGCTGGCCTCATAGAATGAGTCTGGAAGTTTTCTTTCTGTTTCTATTTTCTGAAAGCTGCCAGGGGAAGCCACCAGGGAAAAAAAGCCCCCAAAACCGGTTTCCACTGAGCCCACCCCCACCACAGGGGGCAGGGCAATTCTGCACAAACAAGGTTGCCTGAGTAACAGCATGGCAGGCCCCTCCCCCAGAATACAGGCTGGGAAAATAAGAGGCCAGCAACCCTAAGGTCCCTATAAAACAGGTGCATCTTGCTTGGGCTGTGGTCAATAATTTGGACTCTGTACTTTCCCTCAACAGAATGACTAGGAGGAGGAACCCCCAAAATAGGAAAGACTCAGAGACTATGACTTATGCCACAGATTTACAAATGGATTTAGATATAACCAAGATGTCAGAGATGGAATTCAGGGTAGCAATTGTGAAGACGATAGCTAGAATGGAGAAATCGATTAATGGCAACATAAAGTCTCTAAGGGCAGTAATGAAAGCTGAATTTGCAGAACTTAAAAATGCTATCAACGAGATCCAATCTAATCTAGATAATCTAACAGCTAGGGTAAGTGAGGCAGAAGAACGAATTAGTGATTTAGAAGACCAATTAATAGACAAGAAGGGAAAAGAACAGGCCAGGGAAAACAACTCAGAATCCATGAAAAGAGAATCAGAGAAATAAGTGACACCAGGAAACATTCCAATATCAGAATTATTGGGGGGGGGTGCCTGGTGGCTCAGTCATTAAGTGTCTGCCTTCGGCTCAGGTCATGATCTCAGGGTCCTGGGATTGAGCCCTGCATCGGGCTCCCTGCTCCATGGAGAGCCTGCTTCTCCCTCTCCCACTCCCCCTGCTGTATTCCCTCTCTCACTGTGTCTCTCTCTGTCAAACAAATAAAACCTTAAAAAAAAAAAAAAAAAGAATTATTGGGATCCTGGAGGGGGTGGAGAGAGAGAGAGAGGACCAGAAGATATATTTGAGCAAATCGTAGCTGAGAATTTCCCTAATCTGGGGAATGAAACAAACATTCATGTCCTAGAGGCAGAGAGGACCCCTCCCAAGACCAAGGAAAACAGGCCAACACCCCAGCATGTAATAGTAGAACTCACAAATCTTAGAACCAAGGAAACCATCTTAAGGGCAGTTAGGGAGAAGACATTCCTTACATACAGAGGGAGGAACAGCAGAATAACGTCAGACCTATCCACAGAGACCTCGCAAGCCAGAAAGGGCTGGTAAGACATATTCAGGGTACTAAATGAGAAGAACATTCAGCCAAGAATACTTTATCCAGCAAGGCTGTCACTTAGAATGGATGGAGAGATGCAGAGCTTCCAAGACTGGCAGAAACTGAAAGAATATGTGACCACTAAGCCAGCCCTGCAAGAAATATTAAGGGGGGTTCTATAAAAGGAGAAAGACCCCAAGAGTGATATACAACAGAAATTTACAGGGACAATCTATAAAAACAAGGTCTTCACAGGCAACATGACAATAAATTCGTATCTTTCAATAATCACTCTCAATGTGAACGGCCTAAATGCTCCCATAAAATGGCACACAGTTGCAGATTGGATAAAAAGACAGGACCCATCCATATGCTGTCTACAAGAGACTCATTTTGAACCTAAAGATACATCCAGACTGAAAGTGAAGGGATGAAGATCCGTCTTCCATGCCAATGGACCTCAAAAGCAAGCCAGGGTAGCAATTCTTTTTTTTTTTTTTTTTTTTTTTTTTAAAGATTTTTTATTTATTTTATTGAGAGAGAGAGAGCACAAGAGGGGGGAAGCGGGAGAGGGAGAAGCAGACTCCCTGCCGAGCAGGGAGCCCGATGCGGGACTCGATCCCGGGACTCCAGGATCATGACCTGAGCCGAAGGCAGTTGCTTAACCAACTGAGCCACCCAGGCGCCCCTGGGTAGCAATTCTTATATCAGACAAATTAGATTTTAAACTAAAGACTGTAGTTGGAGACACAGAAGGACACTATATCATTCTTAAAAAGGTCTATCCAACAAGAAGATCTAACAATTGTAAATATATATGCCCCCAATATGGGAGCAGCCATCTACATAAGACAACTGTTAACCAAAATAGTCATATTGATAACAATACATTAATTGTAGGAGACCTCAATACCCCACTCTCAGCAATAGACAGATCATCTAAGCAGAAACATCAACAAAGAAACAAGAGCTTTGAATGACACACTGGACCAGATGGACCTCATAGATATATACAGAACATTCCACCCTAAAACAACAGAATACTCATTCTTCTCAAGTGCACATGGAACTTTCTCCAGAATAGACCACATACTGGGTCACAAATCAGGTCTCAACAGATACCAAAAGATTGAGATTATTCCCTGCATATTCTCAGATCATAATGCTTTAAAACTGGAACTCAATCACAAGAAAAAATTTGGCAGAAATTCAAACACTTGGAAGCTAAAGACCACTCTGCTCAAGAATGTTTGGGTCAACCAGGAAATCAAGGAAGAACTTAATTCATGGAAACCAATGAGAATGAAAACACATCAGTCCAAAACCTATGGGATACTGCAAAGGCGATCCTAAGGGGAAAAACATAGCCATCTAAGCCTCACTCAAAAAAGTAGAAAAATCCAGAATTCACCAACTAACTCTACACCTTAAAGAACTAGAGAAAAAGCAACAAACGATGCTTAAGCCATGCATTAGAAGAGAAATAATTAAGATTAGAGCAGAGATCAATGAATTAGAAACCAGAAACACAGTAGATTAGATCAATGAAACTAGAAGCTGGTTCTTTGAAAGAATTAATAAGATCGATAAACCACTGGCCAGACTTATCCAAAAGAAGAGAGAAAGGACCCAAATAAATAAAATTATGAATGAAAGGGAAGAGATCATGACTAACACCAAGGAAATAGAAACAATTATTAGAAATTATTATCAACAACTATATGCCAATAAATTGAGCAACCTGGATGAAATGAATGCCTTCCTGGAAACTAAACTGCCAAGACTGAAATAGGAAGAAATTGACAACCTGAATAGGCCAATAACCAGTAACGAAATTTCAGCAGTGATCAAAAACCTCCCAAAAAACAAGAGTCCAGGGCCTGATGGATTCCCTAGAGAATTCTACCAAACATTCAAAGAAGAAATAATACCTATTCTCCTGAAGCGGTTTCAAGTTCTAACCTTCTATTCACATGATTGGTCCTCCTGGAAACCAGCCCTGCCCTTGGATGGGGTCCAAAAGCCACCTTCATTACTATCAAGACACCTATGTCACCTTCATGATTCTGAAGCATTCTTAGGACCCGTGGATGACAACCAAATACATCTGAGAAATATATTCTAGTCATCTAAATGACCAAATATATATAAATTTCTTATAAATTATAGCAACAAGGATGCCTACTCTTCCTACATTTTATTCTATATAGTAATAGAAGTCCTAGTCTCAGCAAAAAGACAAAAAATAGAAATATAAGCCATCCAGATTGTAGATAAGAAGTAAAGATGGCAGAATAAAAAACTCTCAAAATGGGTTTAGAAGGAACACACCTCAACGTACAATGGCTGTATTTTCACTCAATGGTGAAAAACTGATAGCTTTTCCTCTAAGATCAGGAACAAGATAAGGAGGTCCACTCTTGCCATTTTTATTCAACATAGTACTAGAAGACCTAGCCACAGCATTCAGATAACAAAATAAAAGACATCTAAATTGGTAAGTAATACTATCATTACTTGCAGATGATATATATAGAAAACCTTAAAAACGCCCACAAAAAAATTAGAGCAATTGAATTCAGTAAAGTTGCAGGATATAAATACAGAAATTTGCTGCATTTCTATATACTAATAATGAAGTAGCAGAAAGAAATAAAGTAATCCATTTACAATTGCACCAAAAGAGAAATCCCTAGGAATAAACTTGAGGTGGAAGACCTATACTCTAAAAACTTTGAAACACTGATGAAAGAAACTGAGGAGGACACAAATGGAAAAATGTACCATGTTCATGGATTGGAAGAATATTGTTAAAATGCCCATCTTACCCAAAGCAACCTACAAATTCAATGCAATCCTTATCAAAATACCAACAGCTCATTTCTGCCCCCAGACTAGAATAGACTAGAATAATCCTGATTTGTATGGAACCACAGAAGACCTTGAATACCCAAAGCAATCTTGAGAAAGAATAAAGCTACAGTTTCACAATCCAATCCCAGGTTTCAAGATAAACTACAAAGCTATAATAAAATAGTATGCTGCTTGTGCGAAAAGACACATAGGTCAATGGAACACAACTGGGTGCCCAGAAATAAACCCACACTTACATGGTCACTAATCTACAACAAAAGGAGGCAAGAATATACAATGGGGAAAAGGCCTTCTTTTCAATAAGTGGTGCTGGGAAAATGGACAGCTACATGCAAAATAATGAAACTGGATCACTCTCCCACACCATACACAAAAATAAATTCAAAATGAATTAAGGACCTAAATGTGACACTTAAAGTCATACTGATACTAGAAGAAAACATAAGTAGTAATTTCTTGGACTTCAGCCTTAGTAACATTTTTCTAGATAGGTCTCTTCAGGCAAAGGAAACAAAAGTGAAAACAAACTATTGGGGACTATACCCAAATTAAAAACTTTTGTACAGTGAAGGAAACCAACAACAAAATGAAAAGGCAACCTACTGAATGGGAGAAGGTATTTGCAAATGATATATTCCAATAAGGGGTTAATATCCAAAATATGTAAATAACTTATACAAATTTAGACACACAAAACAAAAAAAATGAAACAACCCCACACATAATCTGATTAAAAATGGGTAGAGAACCTGAATAGATATTTTTCCAAAGAAGACAGACAGATGGACAATGGCTACATGAAAAGATATTCAGCATCACTAAATCTTTAAGAAAATGCAAATCAAAACCACAGTGAAATATTGCCACACCTGTCAGAATGGTTAGTATCAAAAGGACAAGAAATAACAAGTGTTGGCAAGGATGTGTAGAAAAGGGAATCCT
Organism: Halichoerus grypus; assembly: GCF_964656455.1. Classification (NCBI taxonomy): domain Eukaryota; kingdom Metazoa; phylum Chordata; class Mammalia; order Carnivora; family Phocidae; genus Halichoerus; species Halichoerus grypus. Next base: position 121,960,300 of record NC_135715.1, on the reverse strand, counting down.
CATGGAAAACAGTATGGAGCTTCCTCAAAAAACTAAAAACACAAATACCATATAATAATTCACTTCTGGATATTTACCTGAAGAAACGGACAGTATTAATTTGGAAACATATAAGCCCCTTTGTTTATTGCAATGTTATTTATAATAACCAAGATATGGAAACAACCTGTGTCCATTGATAGATATATCATTATAGAAGAGGTGGTATATATACACACAATGGAATATTGCTCAGTCATAAAAAAGAATGAAATCTTGCCATTTGCACTAACATGGATGGACCTATAGGGTATTATGCTAAGTGAAATAAATCAGACTGAGAAAGTCAAATACTGTAGGATTTCACTTATATGTAGAATCTAAGAAAATAAAGGAACAAAATGAAACAAAGACTCAAATACAGAAAAGAAACTAATGATTGCCAGAGTGGAGGAGGATGGGGGCTTGGCAAAATGTGAAGGGGATAAGAGGTAAAAACGTAAAGTTATAAAATAAATAAGTCACAGGGATATATAGTGGAGCATAGGGAATATAGTCAATAATGTAGTAACAATATGATGACAGATGGTAACTAGGCTTATCATAGTGATCATTTTATAATGTATATAAATGTCAAATCATTGTTGTACACCTGAAACCAATAGGATTTTGTGTGTTAACTGTACTTCAAAGAAACCCAATGTATTTCATCATATTTAATGGATAAAAGAAATATACATGATCATTTTAGGAGCTACAGAAAATGTTTGGCAAACTTAATACACATTTGTGATAAAAACCCTTAGTAAACTAGGAATGGCAGGGGATTTTTCTCAACCTGACAAATGGGATCTGTAAAGAGTCTACAGCTAACATACTTGATGGTGAAATACTAAGTCACTTTCCCCTTAAGATTCTGAACAAGACAAGAGCATACCCTTTATCCATTCTATTTAACAGTGTATAAAATGTCTCGGCCAAGCCTCAATGCAAGAAAAATTAAAAAGCAGAGATTGGAAGTAGTAAAACTACATGATCATATTTAATGCAACCTCTATCAAAATAGCAACAGCATTTTTCACAGAGCTAAAACAAACAATCCTAAGATTTGTGTGGAACCACAGAAGATCCCAAATAGCCAAAGTAACGTTGAAAAAGAAAACCAAAGCTGGAGGCATCACAATTCCAGACTTCAAGTTATATTACAAAGCTGTGTGATCAAAACAGTATGGTACTGGCACAAAAAATAGACACATAGATCAATGGAACAGAATAGAAAACCCAGAAATGAACCTACAACCATATGGTCAATTAATCTTCAACAAGACAGGAAAGAATATTCAATGGGAAAAAAGATGGTCTCTTCAACAAATGGTTTTGGGAAAACTGAACAGCAACATGCAAAAGAATGAAACTGGACCACTTTCTTACACCAAATACAAAAATAATTCAAAATGGATTCAAGACCTAAATCTGAGACCTGACACCATCAAAATCCTAGAGGAGAACACAACAGTAACCTCTTTGACTTCAGCCATAGAAACTTCTTTCTAGAGAAGTCTCCTGAGGCAAGGGAAATAAAAGAATTAACTATTGGTACTTCATCAAAATAAAAAGCTTCTGCACAGTGAAGAAAACAATCAACAAATCTGAACCTGTGGAATGGGGGAAGAGATTTGCAAATGACCTCTCCGATTAAGGGTTAGTATCCAAAATACATAAAGAACTTATAAAAACTCAACACCCCCAAAATGAATAATTCAATTAAAAATGGGCAGAAAAATAGACATTTTTCCAAAGAAGACATAAAGGAGGCCAACAGACACATGAAAAGATGCTCAACATCACTCATCAGGGAAATACAAATCAAAACTACAGTGAGATATGCCCTCACACCTGTCAGAATGGCTAAAATCAGTACCACAAGAAACAAGTGTTAGCAAGGATGTGGAGAAAGGGGAACCCTCTTGCACTGTTAGAGTAAATGCAAACTGGTGCAGCTACTCTGAAAAACAGTAGGGAGGTTCCTCAAAAAGTTAAAAATAGAACTACCTACAATCCAGCAATTGCACTACTAGGTATATACCCAAAGAATACAAAAACACTAATTCAAAGAGATACATGCTCCCTGATGTTTACAGCAGTATTGTCTAAAACTCCTATAAACTCTGGACACAGCCTGTGTCCATTGACTGATGATAAAGAAGATGTGGTATATATATCGAATGGAATATTACTCAGCCATAAAAGGAATGAAATCTTGCCATTTGCAAGGACATGGATGGAGGTAGAGAGTATTATGCAAAGCAAAATAAGTCAGAGACAAATACCTATGATTTTATGTATATGTAGAATTTAAGAAACAAATGAGCAAAGGGGGAAAAAAAGAGAGAGGCAAACCAAGAAACAGACTCTTAACTATAGAGAACACACTGATGGTTACCAGAGGGGAGGTGGGTGGCGGGATGCGTCAAATAGGTGATGGGGATTAAGGAGTTCACTTGGTGTGATGAGCGCTGGGTATTGTATGGAAGTGTTGAATCACTGTGTTGTACACCTGAAACTAATATTACACTGTATATCAACTAAGTGGAATTTAAATAAAAAGTTAAAGAATTTTTGAAATGTTTGCCTTAAAAAAACTACATGATCATGTTGTCTAGAAATAAATGTAGATATGAAATTCCAAGGAATGCGACTAAACAGCGACTAAAATAAAGGTAAGATCAATTTATAATAATCAATTGAACTTCTACATAGCAGCAGGAAACAACTGGAAATAGAAATTAAGAAACACTACTACTAACAATGACATCAAATACCATCAAACTTGATTATTGATAGGATTGTATCAATCAACTGATTTCACTCTTAGGTATTTTCCCCAAAAGAAATGAAAACCTTAGGGCACCTGGGTGACTCGGTTGTTAAGCATCTGCCTTCGGCTCAGGTCATGATCCCAGGGTCCTGGGATCGAGCCCCACTTCGGGCCCCCTGCTAAGCGGGAAGCCTGTTTCTCCCTCTTCCCACTCCCCCTGCTTGTGCTCTCTCTCTCTCTCTCGCTGTGTCTGTCAAATAAATAAATAAAATCTTTAAGAAATGAAAACCTATGCCCACACACAAATAGAGCAAGAGATTTTTACATTAATTTTTGTAGTAGAAAATTAAAAAGAAAACCTGAAGGATATAGAAATATATAAAAAAGAAAGTAACACTATGGTCTCCTTCTCCAAGCCTATTCTTTTGATATATTCACTGTTACTAGTTTGTCCTATCATTCTGGACTTTTCAATGCATAAGTAAGCATCATAAAACTATAAAAACTGTTACACAACCTCGTTTGTCACAGCATAATGTAACATGTTTATTAACTGTGTCAGTATCTTATCTTTTCAAACAGCTGATGATGGCACTATAGTTTACTTAATAGATTTCCTATTAATGGACAGTTAGGCTACCCATGTTTTACAATTACAAAGTTTTAGAACACATCTGCATATTTTTATATACTTGTGTAAGTCATTTAGAATTTTTAGAAATGAAATTTTAAGTTCTAATAGTTACTGGCAAATAGCCCTTCAATATCTTGCCAAGTACACACCTATCAATAGCATTCTTAAAAAGTTACTTTAAAACAGAATGATGCATAAGCAAATAAGTTCATTTTTTCTCCTTCCATTGCTCAACTTACTTTGAGAAATCTCTCCTTTGCTTATAGCTGGGTTAGTAAGGGAAACCTAAGGGGCCACACCATCAGCTTCTTTGTAGCTTCAAGTTCAAGATCCCAGTCTTGGAACATTGAATATATCATTTATAGGTGTTATTTGTTGATCATTTCTTGTTCTAAATATTTAGAAACCTCTGGGGATCCATTTTTTAAGTGGTGGAATTAACTCAAGTGTGAGACTAGTAATATGTTTTTTATTTTCATTTTATCTATATGGTTTCTTTTATAAAGATAAAAGAACATATTTATAACCTATCTTCACTGATTAACTTCATACTGGTGCAATGTTCCCTCCATGCACCTAATTCATTAACAATGAAATTCTCTTTTTTATACCTAACCATTGCTAAGAGCTAATGCAGCATTCAAAATATCTTGGCTAGAAGTTTTTCAACCAGCTAGGAATTGTAAAACACAACAAAAAAACCTGTAGTTAACTTATATTAATAGGTACTAACAGACACTTATAAGAAATTGGCTACAAACCACTCTCCATCATTTAGTAAAACCCTACTATATGTAGAACACTGATAGGCTTAAAAAAGACTGTGTACTCTATTACCTTATTAATCATTTACTAAAGGACATCAGAATCTTTAGTAAACTAAAACCTTGGAAACCACTTACATGAGCCTTTTCACCTTAAGAGAAGGTACCTACTTAAAGCTGTGGCACAGCTGGTTGTTAATGCAGGGGTCCTGTCTAGATCCCTGTGAGTGTGCAAGACCTTTGTGGGGCAGGTCAATTATTGGCTTTTTACTTGACCCAAACCAGAAAGCATTAAGAGATATAAGTTGGGATACTTAAGCACAGTTTTTATTATAGGTTCTAAATCTTTTGAGCCCATATTCATGCATCTATTATAATATTAAATGATGGAAATATATACATTTTGAATGTAAAGCAAGTCTTTGGAATTTGTCATCTCCTTTCTTCCTCCTGACAACCTCACAGCCCAGGAGGACCTGACACCCAGTTTCATTAAGGAAAAGTGCTATATTTGAATTTGAAGGACACTTACTATTAAGGGGAACCAAAGGCCACATAAACACAGCTGACTTTGTCTGTGGAAAGGTTGGAGTTCTTTGACAGAATGAGGTGTGAGGGAAGAGGACTTTTCTCAGTGCCTGACCTGACAGTTAATTTAGAGTTGGTGCCCTCATAGAATTTCCCGGTAATGCCTCAAGCCTTCTTAGGTCAGGCTCTAATGATAAGCCTCTGAAAGAAAAGACTCCAGGTAAGTGGTGTGTAGGCACACATTTAACAACTGGTGGTGGTGGGGAGGGGCGGGCGGAGGGAAGAAGGGGAAAGAGATCAAAAGAGCCTCAATCTGAAGCACTTGCTCATTTTTGTGGTGGAAATAAATACTGTCACCAAGGCAGATCTCAAGCTACCAAAGTAAAATAACTGAACACAGAATTAGGAAGAGATATATACAATGGACTCTAGCACATGACTGGCTCCATGGAACAACCCTAGAAGGAATTGTTGATTAAAGGACCTTAACCAATTTGGGGAGTCATTTAGCAGTTCCTTAACAGGCATATATTAACTCTCATTAAACATGTGCAGTAGCTCAGTGTAGAGGATTCTAAATTGGGGTCAGTAACAAAAATGTAAAAACGATACTGTGTACTACAGAGACTTGCAAAATTCTTTTTTTTAAATTGCTTTTCTAACACATAATTCTTTATGAGTTAAAGGCTCAAATCACTAAAGCATTTTCTCTTTTATACATGCTCTTTATACTTTTTATTCAACAAATATTTTTCATTCAACACAAACCTACCAGGTCCCTGCTTTATGCCAGGGACTGGAATCCACAATGGGCACGGCCTCTGCTCTCATAGAGCTAGAATCCAGTTTGGAGAGAGACCTTTTTATATTTACAAATGCAAGTGAGTGCTATAAAAAAAAAGTGCTATAAAAGAAATCTGTTAAGCAAAGAAGGATGAGCTCCCCGCAGGAAGTAATGCCTGAGAGAGATGTGAAGGAAGAAATGGAAGTTAACCAGATAGAGAGGGGCTGGAAGGGGAGGGGAGAGATTCAAACATGAAAAACAGCTGACATAGCTGGACGTGCTGGAGGCCAGCCTAGGCCAAAGGACACAGGTCTGACATGTAGCCCTTGGAGTCATGTCAAGGGTTTCAGAATAATGGAAAACCACTGATACGTTTCAAGTAGGGAAAGAATGGGATCGGATTTAGCTGTACCGTAGGAGAATGGATTACTATTGCATTCACTCATTTCTTCTCCACACCTGTACAAAGAACCTTCTGGTTAGGCTCTGTAGTCAGTCAAAATATAAAGGATAGAGTCACGCCCTTGAAATGCTCACAGTCTAATTGGGGAGAAAGGCATTTGTATTAGTTTCCTATTGCTTCTATAACAAGTTACCACAAATTTAGGGCTTAAAACAACACAAATTTGGTACCTTACAGTTCTGGAGGTCAGAAGTCTCAAACAGGTTTCACCGCGCTGAAACCGAGGTATTGGCAGGATCATGTTCCTTTTGGAGGAAGGAATTGCTTTACCATTTTTCAGCTTCCAGCGACCAGTTCTTGGTTGAGTTCTGCAACGCTCCTTCTGCTGCTTCCATTGGTCACATCTCTGACTCTCCTGCCTTCATCTCTCCCTTTTAGAAGCTTGTGATTCCATTGGGCACACCTGGAGACTCTCCGCCTCTCAAAATCCTCAATTAATTCCATCTGTAAAGTCCCTTTTCCCATATGAGGTTACATATTCACAGGTTTTGGGGATTAGAATGTGGCCATCTGGGGGGAGGGGTACTATTCTTTCTATCAGAACATGTAATTAAATGACAGACGTGAGGCTGAAGAGGAAGGTTGGAACCAACACAAGAACATCTCTCTAATTTGCCTTACTTTTGGTAGTTACCTAAGAGTACACTGTTATGATTCTGCAAAAGGCAGTTTGCTTTTGTGTTTTAAATCAGACTAATTCTGGAATGTTTTTATATTTGAGTGAAAAAATGTATATGCAACATCTTTCAAATCATCACTACAAAAGGGCAAGACTGTTTTTGTGGTATGATAAATAGCAAATTTCATCAGCGTTTTTATCTGTCTCCTAGGTGTAAATTGGATGGGGCATAAAGCAGCATTTTCCAAACTTTATGCATATACAAATACGGTTAAAATGCAGATTTTGTTTCATTAGGAGTGCAATCTGAAATTCTGCTTTCTAATATACTTACAGGTAATGTGGTGCTGCTTATCGAGGACCACACTTTGAATAGCAACAAGTGAGATTTCTGTCAAAAATTATCCTGACATATACAAAGGAACATATGGAGTACATAATTTAGGGGAGAAAATAGCCATTGGTTCATGAAAAAAATACTAAAGGGTGTGTGTGTCTATGTAAATGAAATAGTTTATTGACTAGTTATGCTATGTCATTTAGAGAAAGAGCTTATTACCTATGTATTTTCTTGGGATCAAAGATCAAGAAATGGAGAAAAAGCTTTGCCTCTGAACTGAGCTGGTCCGGGTCAGAAAACTTGGAGGGGGGGGAGCTTTCATTCCTCTAGGGCCTATTAGAGCTAAACTATTTTATCTAAACTGCTCAATAGTTAAGCCATGGAGTCACTGATGTGCCAGACTGGCAGGAACAAGTTATGGTGAAATATTCAGCAATTTTGTGAGCTGACTCTTAAATCACTGGTAGCTTGATACCATCTGTGGTGGGAGTATTTACATCATGGAAACTGATTAAATGCTACAAACAGAACTGGCTTGCTTTCTTGCTTTCCCAGTTTACCAGTATAACACTGCTGTGAATCCACTCTTTTAATTTGTTCATTTCAGTAACTGGCAGGTGGTATGCTGGGTCCGGACTCAGCCTTTCCTCTTAGCCTACCTGCCTGTGCACACTGCCAGTGACTCCTAGTTTGTAAGTGCAAACTCTATGTGTGCCAGGAGTTTCACGTGCATCCTCTAAGCCTGAACTTCTAGTTTCCTAGCGCTGAGTTACTCTTTTGGGCAATAAGTGACTTTCTCAGAAGTAATTAAACGTACTCTACAAAGAATCACAGGTTCCACCTGAATTTCTAGACTTTTCTTGTGAGATGCTCCAAGGGCATCTTGGAACAAGTCATTTATCTATAAATCATTCCTTTTAGAAAGCATGTTGGCCCAGTCATGATCTTTATTCTGCCATTAGTGGTCTAATCTGAAAAGGGACGGCTGAGAGAAAGCATGCAAAAATCAAGCCTGGTGGGTATGGGTGGGAAAAGAGGGCTCTAGGGTACAGCTGGAGCAGGTTGGAATACAGTTCTAGGGACATGGTTTTGCGCGTGTGTGTGTGTGTGTGTGTAGGAGGGACTATGAAGAGCGACAGATAGGTAGGGAACCGGGTGGAGAGAAAGAAGAAAACAAAAGGTGATAGTTTGTCAGAAGGTCTAGTATTAGTTGGGTAAGCCTCAATGTTTGTATATTAGTTATTAAGCAATTAGTCTGGCACTAGGCATTTTATAAGGCGATTTTATGTAAATTATTTAATTTGATTTTTTCCTTATCATATTTTCAAGTTAGCTGAAATGGTAGTACTATCCTCATATTTGCTAATGAAGAAAGCAGGGTTAGTAAAGTGTAAGTGACCCCCTCCCCCATGGTGACAGAGCTGGTATGAGGCCAAACTTAGATAAGGGCAAATTACAGACTTCAGGCCAAATATGGCTCATGGTCTATAAAGTTTTATTGGAACACAGCTACTCCCAATTGTATACTCTCGTCTGTGGTTATTGTTACCTTACAACAGCAGTTGATTAGTTATGACGGAAAAATTTTGACAGGGACTATATGGCCCACAAAGCCAAAAAAATCTCTGCCCCTCGTAGAAAAATCTGGTCCTTTACAGAAAAAAATATCTGCTGACCCCGCCTCTAGATTCTACGTTCCACCGACCAACTGAGTAATTCTGATGCCAGTAGTATATATGACCACAAACTTGGCATGACTTTAGAAGTGTTACAGATGCAAAACAATACCACAAAGCAATACCACAGTAATGACTAAAATTCCTTTCATTAATCACTTTTGGAAATTAAGGCATGAAAGGTCTTATTTAAAACATTACTTAGGGGGGCGCCTGGGTGGCTCAGTCGTTAAGCGTCTGCCTTCGGCTCAGGTCATGATCCCAGGGTCCTGGGATCGAGTCCCACATCGGGCTCCCTGTTCGGCGGGAGGCCTGCTTCTCCCTCTCCCACTCCCCCTGCTTGTGTTCCTGCTCTCGCTGTCTCTCTCTCTATCAAATAAATAAATAAAATCTTAAAAAAAAAAAAATAAAACATTACTTAGGGAAGAATAATAACTTAAGAATGAGTTTGTAACATTCTACCAAATAAACCTAAAGCAGCATCGTGTAAAGTTTCCAATGGTTTTGTATTTCAGTCCCATTTTTGCTAATTACTAACTACAGAATGTGTTCATCAATTAGGTTCTGATGTGTGAAGTTTTTCCCCGCCACCAAGCTAACTCTCCAATACCAGCTGGGTGTCCTATAATTCAACTAAATTTTGACACTAACTACCTGGAAATAGCATCAGATTCCACAGGTTAAGGGCGCAGTCCTATGAGTGCCCTCCACCCCCTTTAGATCCAATCCCAAGTCCAGATCATCACCTGTGCTTCTGACTCACCAATCCCTTCTTTGGGTTGATTAATTTGCTAGAACAGCTCACAGAACAGGGATTCCTAGATTACCGCTTTATTACAAAAGAATATAAAACAGAACAACCAGAAGGAAGAGAAGCATAGGGCAAGGTATGGGGAAAGGGTACAGAGCTTCCACACCTCCTCTGAGGTGCCACTCTTTCTGAATCTCTACGTGTTCTCTAACCCAGAAGTTCTCTGAATCCATATTTCTGAGTTTGTATGGAGACTTCATTACATAGGCACAACTGACTAAATTATTGTCCATTAGTGATCAAGTCTTCCGGACCCCTCTCACCTCCCTGGAGGTGTGTGTGTCAGGGTGGCAGTTCTAACTGAAACTGGGACTGAGAGTTCTAACCCTCTAATCACATGGTTGGCTCTTCTGTCAACAAGCCCTATCCTTAGATGCTTTCCAAGTCAGCTTTATTGCTCTCATTATAGGAAATTCCAAGGATTTTAGGAGCATTGTTCCAGGAATGAGGATAAAGACCAAATACATATTTCTTATACTAATAGTGGTGGTAGTAGTAGAAGGAGAAGAAGGAGAAGGAGGAGGAGAAGGAGAAGGAAGAGAAGAAGAAGAAGAAGAAAAAGAAGTAGAAGCAAAGCATTAAGAGAGGAGCACCTGAGTAAGAGAACGCTGGAATATTCTGGGAGCTCCATAAGAGAAAAGGCAATATTGGAATTAGAAAGCAAGATAGCTGAACACAAACTCTACTCATTTGTCACTAATGTCAAAGATGTGGCTGATTGTCAGCTCCTTAAAGGCAGGAGTGTGGTTTTGTCCCATTTGTATATTCACCCTTTTCACAGCACCTAGATCAGCGCCTAGCACCGAGTCCTTGGTAAATGTGAAACCAATGAAGCCAGATTTGCCCTTGGAAAACTACAATTTGACTTCTACATCAGCATTTCTAGAAATGGAACCATGGTAAGTTGCTGAAATATCATAGGCTTTCTGATGGAGACTTCTTTCTTGCAGTTCAGGGAAGAATGGCCACCTGACAGGCACAGGCTGGTGGTTCACAGATGTGTTTTATATGGTTGTCAGCATTTAAAAAGTGAGTTTGTAGCCTCTCTATATATTTATATATATATTAGAGAGAGAGGGAGAGAGAGAGAAAGTGTGTATGTGTGTGAGTGGTGGGGGAAGGGCACAGGGAGAGGGAGAGAGGGAATCTTAAGCAGGCTCCACGCCCAGTGTGAGCCCAATGCAGGGCTCGAGCTCACGACCCTGAGATCATGACCTGAGCTGAAACAAGAGTCTGATGCTTAACTGACTGCACAACCCAGGTGCCCCTATAGCTAATATTTTTAAGTGGGAAGATACTGCATAAATATACAAATTTCCAAAATCGCTTGAAAAATTGGAAGATGTGGCCTCACTGAACCATCATATGGTTACACATGCTGGAGAGAAGTAGCAACTGCCTCACTCTAAGATATGGTGACATTCCTCACCACAGCACTCTAGGCTCAGGGTCGGGGGTTGCAGACTTAAATGACTGGAGGAAGCAGGAAGGTACAGAAATGAATGAAGTGAGCCCAAGTGGAGCCTGAGTCGCTGGTGGACCACCCAAACCTGGGCAGCCTGTGCCCAGATCCAGGTAGTTGATGCCATCTGAAAGTAAGGGCCCAGAGTTTCAGTATCCTGTGTTCTAAGAGAAGTTTAAAATCCAAATTTCAGGGGCGCCTGGGTGGCTCAGTCGGTTAAGTGTCTGTATTCAGCTCAGGTCATGACCTCAGGGTCCTGGGATTGAGCCCCGTATCAGGCTCCTTGCTCAGTGGGAGGCTGCTTCTCCCTCGCCCTCTGCCCATCCCCCCAGTCCCCTGCTTGTGCTCTCTCTCAAATAAACAAATAAAATCTTAAAAAAAAAAGTCCAAATTTCATATTGAAATTTTTACATTTTTAAAATACAGTGATCACATTTTTTGAAAAGTGCTGTATGGGCAAGCTAAAACGTAGGTGAGAGCTTTACTGCTGACCAGGCTGCAACCTCTGCGTGGACCTACTGATAATTACCGCCTAGTGTGCGATGGGCAGGAGGTATTTGGATGCAGCCATATTAACAGTGTGGTCATTTTGATGTTCATGTTTACTTATTTTATAATCTCCAAAACAAAACATTAAATTTTCAACTTTAAAAAATTATTAAGTAATGTACTCCACGGTCTGTCCCGTCCTACCCAAGCAGCCAGCGTGGACTGCTTTACCCTTCCTTTTCTCCATCCTTGAGGCTATGCACAAGCACTGGAAACAGATGTGGTGGATCTCCTCCCAAGTTCAATTTAGGTTAGAAAGTATATTTCACCATAATTTTGTTTTTGTTAGTACCTCTTAAATGGGTTATTTTATTTTATTTTTTAAAGATTTTATTTATTTGTTTGACAGAGAGAGACACAGTGAGAGAGGGAACACAAGCAGGGGGAGTGGGAGAGGGAGAAGCAGGCTTCCCGTTGAGCAGGGAGCCCGATGCGGGGCTCGATCCCAGGATCCTGGGATCATGACCTGAGCCGAAGGCAGACGCTTAACGACTGAGCCACCCAGGCGCACCCCCTAAATGGGTTATTTTAAAAAGTAGAAAAATTTTCAAATTCTGCATAATCTGTTAAATCTCCTTATGTCAATTAAGCAACGTGGCTCATTGTTTTTCTCTCATTTCTATTGTTTCATCTTACTAAACAAACAAAAAAAAATAAAATGTTTTATCTAGAGTAGAGAAATAGATCACTGTTTTACATTTCACAACCTGTGGGCAGTTTCATATATGCTGGTGGACTCTTGTAATATTTCTGTCAGTTACGCATTTTCTCCCTCTGAGATTTGTAGGGTAGAAGAGAGAAAATCGCCATGGCTAAGGCGGATAGGGGGCCAGGGATGAGGTGAAGGAATCTAGTACACCATACTTATAATTTTGTTTTATTTAAATTCGATCAGCCAACTTTTTAAAAGAAAAACATCAAAACACTGCTTCATGTGAAAATACATTCCCCAATTTGATATGATGTCCCTTACTTTGATACAGTGTGGGAATTCAAATACTGATGGTTATGTGAAGTCTTCTGATTTTTAAATTAATTATAAAGCATACTTTGGGGCACCTGGGTGGCTCAGTCGGCTCAGGTCATGATCCCGGGGTCCTGGGATTGAGCCCACGTCAGGCTCCCTGCTTGGCGAGGTGTCTGCTTCTCCCTCTCCTTCTGCCACTTCCCTCCCCAGCTTGTGCTCTCTCTCTCTCTCTCAAATAAATAAAATCTCAAAAAAAAAAAATACTTTGACCAAATTTCTCATTTAAAATAATTCCCCCATCACTGATTTCTTTCTAGGGTTCTCTCATTCTTTCTTCTTCCTATATGAGATTATTGTTTCATCTTCTGTTAATTTTTCTCTCAACCAATGTTGGCTTACTTTCGTCCATTAGAATCCCTCTTTTTACTGCTTCTGTAATCTAGTCTAAAGCCATATGAATCCTCTGTCCCCAAACTAGGCAATTTAGAACTTTCTTTTGTTGGAGTGATGAGTTTGGATACAGAAAGAGTCCCACAGGTAGTCATAAAGAAAAATTCAGCTTTTAATCCACTGTTTCTTAAGTGTGAAAATAGCCATTAGGTATGACCCTTTCTTAGCAAGTAGGAAAAGCTATTGAAAGGGCTAAATTGAAAAGTTGTATTTATTATCACTGTAGAGGAATGTCTTAGGATCTAATGCAGAAAGGCCACTGGGCTTCAGAGAGAACCAGAACTAGATGCTGAAAATCCGTCAGTCCTCTGTCTTATCTCGGCACCTCTCCATGTATCTGTTACCTTCTGCTTTCTCAGAGTAGCCAGCTTCCTGTTTCTCCAAACCACAGAACAGACAATGCCCACCCCCTGCTCCTGAGTTTATGGACTGTCATTCAATCCGTCCACAGAAGTTAGTTTGCTGTCACTGTCCTAAGTCTCAACTCCAGAAGAGAGTGTCTGATTGGTTCCTGCCTGGTCCCATTTGCCATACCCATTGGCTGGGTCATATCAGACAGACATGGCTACAGTTCAAGTAAAGGAAATTTCCTAGAACAGTAAACGATAATGTAGCTTGTGGACTGGGGGTATACCCCAAAGTATGACTTACTCAGAGGATCAAAGAGGCAGGGTAGTAGCATATCTTCTCCAAACTTTAGTATCTACATACCGTCATCACAATTTTTTCCCCATTTCTGAATCCCAACTATCTCATTATTTACTAAATATATTACTTACATCAAATTTAAGGTACCACATTACCCTGTTTCCTAAGCAATTTCCTGAAGTCACAGGGTTGGTGTTTTATTTTTTCTAATATTATTCATTAATATAAATGTATAATAACTAAACGAAGCTGGTAAAATAGGAAAAAAGTTCATGGATGGTCCACTAATGGATCTCTTGTCTGTACTACCTACTTAGTTTTCTAACTAGGCACCTAATACCCTCTCTTGTCCATCTCCAACCTATTCTCTATATTGCAGACAGAGTGATCTTTTGGACAAACGAATGTGATCATGATGGCCCCTCCTCCTCAACTTAAGCTACTTTAGTGGCCTCCTCTTGTTCAGTGAATGGCAACTTCATTCAACCTGTGCTTCAGGTCAGGGCTTTGGAGTCATCCTTGACTCTTTCTCTTTCTCTAACCCCCTTCATCCAATTCATCTAGGCACCATGCAGTCTCTAGCTTTGAAATGTATCCAGAATCTGACACTTCTTGCCAGTCACTACCACCCTCATCCAAGCCACCATCATTTTTTAGCTGGATTATTACTACAGATTCCCAACTGTTTTCTCTCTTGCCACCCTTACCCTCTTACTTACAGTCTATGTCCACAGAGCATCCAGAGTGATCCTTCTAAAATGTAAGTCAGATCACCTTATTCTTATGCTCCAAGGACTTCCCATCTCATTCAGAGACAAAGTCAAAGTCTTTACTTTAGCTTCAATACCCTATAACCTGCTCCTTCTAAGATATAATCCCAGATTCTACTCTTCCCCTTGCTGACTGGGCTCCAGGCACGTTGGTTTCTCTGCTGTCCCATAAATATCTAAGCATGTTCTCATCTTGGGATCTTTGCTTGTTCTCTTCCCTCTACTTGGAACACTCTTCTTATAGCTAACTGGCTCCCTCCTTTACTTCTATCTCTGTTCAAAATTCATCTTTTTTTAAATTTTTTAAATTAATTTATTTTTTTGATGTAATGTTCCATGATTCATTGTTTGCGTATAACACCCAGTGCTCCATTCAATATGTGCCCTCTTTAATACCCATCACCAGGCCACCTTAACAAAGAATCTTTCGTAGTTGCTCTTTCTAAAATAGTACTTCATGCCACCATTCTCTGTTCCCCTTTCCCTGCTTCATTTATCCTCCTGGCACCTATCATCATCTGATATATTTTTTGCTTATCTTGAGTTGCAGAATTAGCTGTTAAGGGACCTTGGCCAATTCAAGCTCCAAAGTCTACCAATGAAGACACTGAAGCCCAGAGAAACTGGGTGAATTGTCTAATGTTAGTGAACTAGTTAAATGCAGAACTTGGGATAAAATCCGGGTCTGATTCCTAGTCTAATGTGTTCCTAGGAACACTTAGGTTCCTAGGAAACTCTAGGGACCTAACATCAGTTATCTAAGTTGATGAGGTGGGCATGACTAAGTTAATGCAAATCAGCACTCCCACCACCGAATTCAGCACTGAATTTCAAGGCCCCACATCACAGCGTGGGGTGTTCAATTATCTCTATTTTTAAGTATTCAAGAGTCAGATTGTGTTACAGACCAATCTGGGTTTGGTGGAGGCAGGGTATTAGCACCCAAAAACCCCTTATTTCAAATTCAAGGTAAATTCACTCTAGTTTCCCTCAAGGTGGCTCTTTGCTTTAACAAACTTTTTTCCTCAGAGCTTAGGGCTACTGTATAAGGCTCCTATATGCAAAGCTGTTGGCTTCAAGGCCAAGTGTGTCAGAACCAATTGCCTGAGGAGAAAGATGTGTTCAACAGAAGGTTCTTGTTTTAAATGGAAGAGCAACCTGAAGACTTCAGTGGGTGGCTTCTTTTTGAGAAGGAGCTATGAGACTCCAGGTTGCACTTGATCAAGTATATCTACAGTATGCCACTAAAAAGGGCTAGCTGTCTTTTTGAAACTGGGAAAGCACAGCCTGGAGCCAGACAATGGGATCTTGTCCTGGCATTTCCAGTTACTAGCTATGTGGCCTTAGGCCAGAAGTTAAATTACTATCTGCCTTAGTTTCCATGACATCAAGTAGAGATTAAAAAATGGTATCTATCTTAAAGGATTGTTATGAGTTTTAAATGAAATTAAAACAGTATGGTGCACATAAAACATACTAGCAACTGTTTTTGTTACTATAGTTATTGATACCATTCCTTCTCCCTTCCTCTCTTGTCTTGAAATCACTTCATTGAAAGGTGGGTGATCTCTAGGAGAGGACCCCCCTGAAGACTTGCATGACAGCAGATGCCACATGGGACACTCTGAGGATCCATATACCCTTCAGCACTGCCCCCACCTCCAGCCAGGCATTGGGAGAGACATTGTTGGGCCTGCGCTCTAGTTTGACTTCTCTTTCTGCCTAATCCTACATCTTTCTCCCTCCCACAGAAGTTGATCCCCAATAAGTACTCTGCACACAAACTTCAACTCAGCAGCTGGAGAGCTAGCCCTACGAAAATTGATTTCTAAAAGATGTTAGTAGCATGTAGTATGTGATAGAAAGAGTTTGGGAGCACTGACAACATATGAAAATTTGGAAAAGCATATGCTCTCTCAAGGTCGCAGTTTCCATATCAATAAAATGAAGGTAATTATCTGTAACTTGCAGAATGTTGTGAGAATTCAAAGAAATAGTAAAGTACCAAGCTTATCTATAGTAGTGAATCCTGTAAGAGTCAATTTGAGGCTCCCTCCATTTTACTTTCCTGTTCTCTTCAATTTTCTTTTTCCTAACTTGGTCATGATTTTCTTTTCTCTTATTTCACCAGTTTCTTTTCCTCTTCCTTTTCTGTCTCTCCATTTGTCACCCTTTTAAAATTTTAATTTAGTCCTTTAATGAATGTTGTTGAGGTATAATTTACATACAATAAAATACACACATTTTAACTGTGGAAGTGATGAGTTTTAAAAAATGTATACACATATGAATCCACACCACATTCAAAATATAGAGCATTTCCATCACCACAAAAGATAGCCGTGTTCCTCTTCCCAGTCAATCCTCACCTGCAATCCAAGCATAAATAATCATTGATCTGTTTTCTATCCCCATAGACTGGATTTGTGTTTTCTAAAGTTTCATGTGAATGTAATCCTACTGTATGTATTCTTTTCTCTCTGGCTTATTTTCTCTCAAAATAATGTTTCTTGAGATTGTCTGTGTTGTGTGCACCAATAGGTTGTTCCTTTTTATTGCTATGCAGTATTTTACTGTATGAATGTATTACAATTTCTTTATCCATTTACCACATGTTGGACATCTGGTTGTTTCCAAATTTTGGCTATTATGAATAAATCTGCTATGAACATTTATGTGCAAGTCTTTACGTGGATATATGTCTTCATTTCTGCTGGAGTAGAATTGTTGAGTCAAATTGCTAAGTTTATGTTTAACTTCATAAGAACATGCCAATATCACATTGTATTCCATCTAAAAAGTATGCAAGTTTCAGTTGCCCACATTCTTTCCACCACTCTGCATTGTCAGTCTTTTATTTTAGCTATCCTAGTAGGTGTGAAACGAAAGTATTTCATTGTGATTTAATTTGCATTTCCTTGATGACTAATGATGTTAAGCATTGTTTCATGCTTTCAGGACCTTTTGTGTATTTTTTTCCTAAGGGTTTTGTTAAAACGTTTTGCCCATTTTGTTTGTTTTCTTATTACAGAGTTGTGTAAGTTTGGTATGTATTTTGGATGTAATGTCTTTCTTAGGTATGTGAATTTTCTCCCAATTTGTGGTTTGCCTTATCATTTTCTTTAGTTCATTTTTCAAGGAGAAGTTTTAAATATTTATGAAGGTTAATTCGTTACTTTTTCTTTTATCATGCTCTTTGTGTCCTAAGAAATCCTTGCCTACTCCAACATTACAAGGATTCTCATATATTTTTCCTTACAAGTAGTATACTTTTAGTTTTTGCATTTAGGCCTATAGTCCATTTCAAATTAATTTTTTCACGTGATGTGTGGTACAAGTCTCATTTTTATCCATAGAGCTACCAGTTCTAGTACCATCTGTCGAAAAGTCTTTCTTTTCCTCTGCTGAATTACTTTAGCACCTTGGTCAAAAATCATCTGACCATATATATATATATGTTCTATCTCTGTTCTCTTATCTATATGTTCACCCTTACACCAGTAGCAAACTCTTCTTGATTATTGTGGCTTTATAGTAAGTCTTAAAATCAGGTGTGTGTCAGCCTTCAAACTTTGTGGGTTTTTTCCCCCAATATAGTCTTTTGGATAGTTTAGGTCCATTGCATTTCCATATGAATTTTAGAATCTGCTTGCCAAATTCTAAAAACAAAAAATGCCTGCTGTGATTTTCATTGGGATTTCATTGCCATTGAATCTATTTGGGGAAAATTGGCATCTTAAAAATATTGAGTCTTCCTATCTAAACATGCCATATCTCTTCATTTATCTGGATCTTATTAATTTCTTTTAGTGATATAATTTAGTTTTTAGCGTGGATATCATGCATACCTCTTGAAAAGTTTACTCCTAAATGTTTTAGAAGTTGTGTTATTTTTTTTTAGAACTTTATATCCTAATTGTTTATTGCTGGAATTTAGAAATATAATTGACTTTTGTGTATTAATAATGTTTCCTGAGATGTTGCTAAATTTATTTATTACTTGCAGGAGATTTTTTATTAATTTCTTAATATGTATACATAGGTAATAATATCACCTGCAAATAAAGACAGTTTTACTTTTTCTTTTCTAATACATATGCTTTTATTTATTTTTCTTGCCTTACTGCACTGGCTAGAGCCTCTAGTACAATAATTGAACAGAACTGGTAAGAGTGATATTTTGTTTTATTCCTAATCTTAGAGGGAAAGCATTCAGTCTCTTACCATTAAATTAGCTGTGGGTTGTTTGCAAATACCTTTTATTAAGCTCAAAAACTCCTTTCTATTTTAGATTGCTGAATTTTTATTGTGAATGGTTATTAAGATTTATTAAATGTTTTTATATCTATTGACAAGATTGTATGTTTGTTTCTTTTATTCTATTAATACAGTTATTTATATCAATTGATATTTTAAATCTTATGCATTTCTGAAATGAATTTGTGTAATAATACCACTTAGTTATGGTGCATTATCCTGTTTACCTATTGCTTGATTCAATTTAATAATATTTTCTATTTGGAGAGGTTTTAAATTGGAATTCAATTTTTTAACTGATATAAGGCTAGTTTTTAACAAATTCTTCTTGAGTTGGTTTTGGTAATTTTTGCCTTTCAAGGAATTTTTTTTTTTAATTTAAACATTTTATTATTTATTTATTTATTTATTAGAGAGGGAGAGGGGAGGGACAAAGGGAGAGGGAGAGAGAGAATCTTAAGCAGAGTCCACTCCCAGCACAGAGCCCCATGCAGGCTCAATCTCACAACCCTGAAATCACTACCTGAGCCGAAATCAAGAGTCAGACGTTTAGCTGACTGAACCACCCAGATGCCCCTCAAGGAATTTTTTTTTTATTTCCACGAGTTTATCAAATCTATTGGCATACATTTTTTCATAATATTCCCTTATTATTCTTTTAACGTCTGCATGATCTATAGTAAAGTGTCCTTTCATTTCCGATGTTGCTAAGTTGTGTCTGCTCTCTTTTTACTTCTTTGGTTTATTTAGGGGTTTATTAAGTTACTTGATCATTTTAAATTACCAGCTTTTTATTTCGTTGACTTTTCTTTGTTTCCTATTTCATTGATTTCTGCTCTTAATCTTTATTATTTCCTTCCTTCTACTTACTTTGGGTTTACTTTGCTGTTGTTTTTTTTTTCTAGTTTCTTAAAGAATACTTTCAGATAATTGATTTTGGACATTTTGTTCTCCAAAATAATTATTTAATGATTATTAATTTCCTCGAAGACAGTGCTGGCCAATAGATCTTTTTGTGATGGCAGCAATGTTCTATGAACTGTTCAATAAGGTGGTCATTAGCCTCAAAAGGTTATTGAGTACTTAGAATATGACTACTGTAACTGAGGAAATGAATTTTTTATTAATTCTAAATAATTAAAATTAAAGTGTAAATAGTTACATGTGGCTGGTGGCTAGTGTATTGGACAACACATCTCTATATATCACCACATCTCACAGATGTTGATATGTATTTTCATTTTCATTTAATTCAAAATATTTTCTAATTTCTCTGTGATTTTTTCTTAAATTCATAGGTTACTTATAAATGTATTATGTAATTTCCAAATATTTGATTTCTAATTTAATAGCATTTAACCCAGTGGTGTCTTTTATTTAGGGTAAATTTGTTGAAGATAGCTTATCATTGAATCTTGCCTTTTTATCCAGTCCAACAATCTCTGACTTAATTGTAGAATTTAAAATATTTATATTTAGTGTATTTAATGATACATTTGAGGTTAAATCCAACAATTTGCAACTTGTTTTTTATCTGTCCTGTTAATTGTTTATTTCTTTTCCTGTCCTTTTAAAGAATTCATTATTCTTGTTCTTCCATTTTATTTTCACTAATGACTTATTAGCTATATCTCCGTTTCATCTTTTAAAGTGCTTTCTAAGCTTTACAGTATGTATTTTAAACTTAACACAGTCTATCTTCAAATTATTCAACAAAACTTCACAGATTATGTGAAGTGCCTGGGTGGCTGAGTCGGTTGAGTGGTCGGCTCTTGATTTCAGCTCAGATCATGATCTCAGAGTCTGGGATCAAGCCCTGAGTTGGGCTCTGTGCTCAGCAGGGAGTCTGCTTGAGGATTCTCTCTCTCTCTCCCTCTGCCCCTCCTCCTGCTCATGTGTGCATGCTTTCTCTCTCCCTCTCTCTAAAATAAATAAATAAATCTAAAAAAAAACCTTCACATATACCTAATGGGGACTTCTAAACGGTATAACTTATTTCCTTTCTTCTCTTGTCTGTGGCATCATTGTCATACATTTTTACTTCTACGTATGTTATAAGACCCCAAATACATTGTTTTCATTATTATTTTAAACAGGCATTTAAAAAGTTTTTAATGAGAAAACAATATCTTTTCTATTTATCTACTCATTTACCATTTCTGGTCCTACTTATTTAAGTTGTCATCTGGTGTAATTTTTTGTTCTGTTAGCTATGCATTCACACAGCTTTTACTCATATGTAAGTGCTTTCATTTTTGAAAGATATTTTTTCTGGGTATAGAAATTTAGATTGAAATTTTCCCCCAGAACTTAAATATATTATTATATTGACTTCTGGCTTTCATAGTTTTTGATGAGAAACTTGCTGTAATTTTTCTTTGTTCCACTTTTTATAATTGCCTTTTCTTTTCCTCCTGGCTGCCTATAATATTTTCACCTTTATCACTATTTTTTTTGAACACTGATTATGATGTGTTGTTTTCCTTATGCTTGTCCTACTTGAGGATTATTGAGCTTCTTGAGTCTTGGTTTATAGCCTTTTTTTATTTTTTGTGAGAGAGAGAGCAGGTGAGTGGAAAGTGGGAGGGACAGAGGGAGAGGGAGAGAGACAATCTTAAGCAGGCTCCACACCCAGTGCAGAGTCTGATGACATGGGGCTCAATCTCATGACCTTGACATCATGATCCGAGCCAAAATCAAGAGTTACACTTAACTGACTGAGCCACCCAGGTGCCTGTTTTATAGTCTTCTTAATTCTGGAAAAATTGTTGGCCATTATATTTTCATGAGGCTCCCCCTCTCCCCTTTTGTTTCTTTTCTCTTCTTGGAAATCCAATCACATGTATGTCATGTTAGATTCCTTGATGTTGTTCCACATGTCACTGAGGATCTTCCTCCTCCTCTTCTTTAATTTTCATCCTCTTTATGCTTCATTTTGGGGAATTCATATTGCATTGTCATTAAGTCCACTATCTTTTTCTTTTCAGTTTCTATTGTGAACTCAAAATATTCCCAGTCACGTGTAAACTCTAGAGTTGTTTGCAGCTCTCTGGCAATTGTTCTCCTCTTAGAAGTTGTTCTTTGCATAGACTTGTAGAATTTCACCCTATCCTTGTGCAGACTGATATTTAGCCAAACACTAAAGGGGACTCTCTGAATATTTATGATGCTCTTTCTCTTCATTACTCTTCCCTGCACATGTTAATTCCCTCAGCCTCCTTGAACTCTGAACTCTGTTTCCTCTACCCAATGAGATTGATGGGTTCCTTCTTTTGTACTGAGTTTTGGAAATTAGCTCCAGGCATAACTCCTAGGAACTCACAGGATTCACCTTATTAGTTCCTTATCTCTCAGCCATCACAGTCCTGTGCTACCTGTTGTTCAATGTCTGACAATTGTTGTTTTATATATTTTTCACAGTTTTCTAGTTGATTATGGCCTGACAGTAAGTATAAACTTTGTTCTTCCTTATGGATGGAAGCAGGAGTCCGAATTTTAATTTTTACCCACAGTTATACATGCACAGTTTAAAGAGCCAAATAGTTTTCCGATGTTTTTATAGAACAAAACAAAGCAATGGCAGTTCCCTGCTCTTGACCCCATTGCTCACTTCCAAAGGAAATTACTTTCAATTCTTGTTGATTGTCCATGTTAACTTCCATTTTGTTTATATTATTGCTATTTCCTGAGTCTTTATATTTTAAACATTGACTTTGCATGAGAGAGTACAGAAATTTGGCTTTTTATTTATTCTCCACCTTTACTCCATTCAAACATTCCCATACTCCATCTTCCCAATATCATCATACCATAATTTTGATTGGGTAAATGTTCAATAATATTATAGTATGTGAATATTTTTAGCTGGACCATATAATATGCTATTTTTATTTATTGCATACATTTTTTAGTTTTCCTGGAGTTCATAATTATCTTGCTTTTTTTTATCTCCAAAATATCCTCTAGTTGAGTATTTCTCTTTTTATTATGTTTGAACAATTCAGGTATTCTATCTCTACCATCTTATTGAAGAGGTTTCTAGAGCTTAGAGGATCTAATCTGGTTTTGTTATCATCTGAGCTCTATGTACAACCTTCTTCCTGACATCTCTTTAATCATCATCTTAGGGTTACCTTTACCTGTCTCTTAGATTAGGTTCCCTGTTTCCTGTATCCCATGTTTTCTTTCTTCTTAGTTTACCACCTCATTTTTGGTGGAGCAAATCCTCTGGTAATTACCAGAGAAGGATACATGAGATGTATTGTTTTATTTTATTGTTTTGTTTTATTATTTGCTTGTTTTGTTTTATTATTTGTTTGCTTTTTGTGAAGTTGTTTGCTTTTATTTTACCTGCATATGATAGTTTTGCAAATTATATTTTATAAATATTTTTTAAAAATATTTTATTTGTTTGAGAGAGAGTGAATGAGAGAGAGAGCACAAGCAAGGGCAGAGAGAGAGGCAGAAGCAGACTTCCCACTGAACCAGGAGCCTGACATGGGGCTCAATCCTAGGACCCTGGGATCATGACGAAGCCAAAGGCAGATACTTAACTGACTGAGCCACCCAGGTGCCCGTATTTTTATAAATATTTTTATTTGATTAATATTTCCTTGTTTGCTAAGATTTTTTTCATAAATGGATGTTGAATTTTTATCAAATGCTTTTTTTGCCTCTGTTTATAGATATAAATATTGAAAAATTGTTTTCTCAGGACTTGGAGGGATGCTTGGGTGGCTCAGTCAGTTAAGTGTCTGCCTTCGACTCAGGTCATGATCCCAGGGTCCTGGGGTCAAGTGCCGCATCGGGCTCCTTGCTCAGCAGGGAAACTGCTTCTCCCTCTGCTTGCTGCTCTTCCTGCTAGTGCGCATGCTCTCTCTCTGGCAAATAAATAAATAAAATCTAAAAAAAAAAAAAAAAGACCTTGGTAAGCTTTGCCTCACTCTCTTCTAGCTTTCTTCTGTTGTTGTAATATTTGATCTTCTGCCTATGAACTACTTTTTTTTTTCTTTCCAGAAGCTTTTAGGACTTTTTTCTTTATTTCTAAAGTTCTAAAATTTCATGATTATGTATCTTAGTATGTTTTATATTGTTTCCCAGAAAGTGAACTTGAGGCGAAATCTTATTTGCAGTTATTTTACTGGTAGTGCAAGTCCAGAAATCATGGTGAGAGATAAGAGGAGTGAAGGAGAAAAGAAATACAGCCAATATGAAGATGAGTTACTAATGGGTTTAATATTATGGAGCTGTCCTCTTGGATTGAATGCATCTCAGGATCATCTGTTTCAGGTAAGGGGAAGGAAAGAAGTTTATCCATTAGCTCCCGTTTCTTACTGGTGAAAGGTTTGCTCTGAGCTTCAAAATAAGTACATGTGTGCATGTCAAATAGAGTTTTGGGGCATCTCACTCTTTAGTGCCAATGGAAAAGCCTCGGGGCAG
Source organism: Halichoerus grypus (assembly GCF_964656455.1). Taxonomy (NCBI): domain Eukaryota; kingdom Metazoa; phylum Chordata; class Mammalia; order Carnivora; family Phocidae; genus Halichoerus; species Halichoerus grypus. Next base: position 121,936,342 of record NC_135715.1, on the reverse strand, counting down.
GAGTCAAGAGGCATGCAGTGCTGGCTTGAGGTGAGACATATGTGAAGCTTGTGGGAGCCTGGCAGATCTGGTTGTTATAGCAGTGACTGAAACAAGAGACAAGGGAGACCAGGAGGATTTGATGTATTACCTAAGAGTTGTCTGATGCAGTGTAGGTCTTTTTGCTTCCATCATGCTGAGATTTTCATGAGCCCATTTAGTCTGGAAAATTAACAGTTTTGGAAAAGTTCCTCAAATTATTTTTTCATGATTATCTCTTCTCTTTTTGTTTGTTTGTTTGTTTTGTATTCCCTTTCTGGAACACCTGTTAATCAGATTTTGGACCATCTGGCTTCTTCCTGAAATCTTGTTTTCTCCCTATTTCCATACTATGTCATATTGCTTGAATTTTTGAGAAAATCTCTCAACTCTACCTTTTGATTCTTTGGACTTTTTCATTTCTTCTGTCATTTAAATTTTCAAAGAACTTTTATTGTTGTTCCTGAATATATATATGTATGTGTATATGCACACACCCATACACACACATGTGTGAACACACACATGTCCCTGTTCATATTCAATGGTTACAGCATTTGGTTTTGAATTCTCTGGATATTAATTATAGCTCATGTGTTGTTTTCTTTTCATGAAAATGAATTCTTTGTTTCCTCTATGTTTTATTTTTTTCTTGTTAGTTTTGACCTCTGCATTCATATTAGAGTTGTTTTCCAGGTGTCTGCTGTTTATCTGTAAGAGTGGAGCTCTGAGAAACCAGTTGAAAGCTCTCCGTGTATGGGGTGAGGCATTTAATTAAAGAGCTTCCAATGTCATTATCTTGATGACTTTTATTTTTGGCTGGTCAGATTCCCTAGAGAAAACTTTTATAATCTTTGACCTGGAGGGTGTATAACAGGCTGCCAATACTCAGGAATCCAAATGGGGCAAAAGGCTGAGAATCACAACATTTCATATGCAATCTTTTACACATCTGGTTTTTTTTTTTTTTTTTTTTTGTCAGGTTAGGACACCCACTGTCAACTGTGCCCAGAGTTGCCTAGCCAGACTTTCTATTTTACCTTCTCCAGAGAATAAACTCTTATCTTCTACCAAGAGGGAGAGGGGAATCTTGGAAGTAAACTGTTTCTTAAACAGAACTGGAACCAACCATCCTGATTTTAACCCCACCTTCATACCATCTCTAGATGTACCTTGTGCATAGTTCTTGAGCCTTTGGGCATTCTGCAGTGTGAAATGATTTGCTTCTCTGCTCTCCTCACTACCAGTTTAACACTTAGTTTCTTGGGTCTGCTAGGTCATCCATCTCTTTTCCAGCTTCCACAAATTTGTGGGTGGGACTCTCCTCTCCTGTTCTCTTTGTGGTATTCTTTTCCAAATCTCTTTCTCATGGAAAGTAAATGTACTCCTGAAAGTCTACTCTTCCTCCCACCATAACAAATAGAAACATTGACCAAATTAACTCCAGGGGAAATTCTACTGTTTCTTGTCTTGGAAAATTTATGTCTCCACAATGTATTTGCAGCATAATAGAATTTGTGTTTCATGTGTCAACTCTGGCTTACTGAAGCATTACAAGAGATTATACACTTAGTATAGTATACAAAATAAACTCATTCAGAAATTTTTACTCCATCCAAACAGAGTATAGTAGATCTGCAAATCCTTCAATTGATTTAATTGGTTTTCTCTGCACTCAACTTCTAGGTGAGAGAAACAAATTCAAATATAACAAACCTATCAGGAATTTAGTTAAAATAAAAATAAACATTCCGGTAGAGATGTGGGCCCATGGTCTACACTTTGTATTTCTAAATGATAAAGAGAATTGATGTTCCAAATGATAACCTTAAGACACCATAGTATTTTCTTTCAGATAAAAATTATGTTCTATCTTTGTAAGGTGGAGCTTTAGACATTTCAGAAAAGGTTTTAACGATGAGAGTGGAGCATAAAGAGATTTCAGGTTAACTGTAAGTCATTCATCAGAATGTTTGATTCTGCAAAGTTATTCTGGCTTTATCGCACAGAAGTAAATAAATGGACAATTGCCCAGAATATTTAATGAGTGAGTGTGCTTAGTTGGAAGAAGCTGAGTCTACAGAATTGTAAGCTTGAGCCCACATCAATAGCAGCAAACTATTTTTCACTCAGAATCTGTTTTAGTAATCACTTTGCAGTTGCTGCCTCTAATGAAACTTCCAGAATCACAATAAATAACTAAAGCAATTTCCTATGGAAAATTAATACTTTATGTGACAATTTTAAAAATCCCAAGAAAACAGTTTTTTTAAAATTTTTTATTGTTATGTTAATCACCATACATTACATCATTAGTTTTTGATGTAGTGTTCCATGATTCATTGTTTGTGCATAACACCCAGTGCTCCATGCAGAATGTGCCCTCTTTAATACCCATGACCAGGCTAACCCACCCCACCTCCTCCCACCCCCCTCCCCTCTAGGACCCTCAGTTTGTTTTTCAGAGTCCATCGTCTCTCATGGTTCATCTCCCCCTCCTATTCCCCCTTCATTCTTCCCCTCCTGCTATCTTCTTCTTCTTCTTTTTTTTTTCTTAAAATATATTGCATTATTTGTTTCAGAGGTACAGATCTGTGATTCAACAGTCTTGCAAGACAGACCTTCATCTCTGAGCTTTGGGGGACTCAAAGTAGTGTGAAAGAGAGTCTTTGTCCTTAAGAATCTTACAATTTAGTCAAGGAGAAAGACATTATATATAAATATAAAGTAGGAGGCTACATGCCATGTAGCGGTAAGGATGTTAGTGGCTTTAGGAGTAATATAACAGAGGTAGGAAGACCTCTGAAGACCTCCCAAGAAGGAAGCGGTGACAAGACCAGAGGAGGAAATAATTAAGATGGTTCTTGCTTTTTGTTTCTTAGCTTATGCTTAGGTCTTGGGTGGTAGGAACTTAGGCGAGTAGTTAAGATACAGCAAGTTGGAATATAGTGGCAGCTCCAGTGAGCATATTTTAATATATAGTTTGAGTTTCTCAAATTTTAATGAGATCATAGGTCATATAAATAATATTTATTTCATATATGTGTATATATTAGTCAGGTTCCTTCTGGTGACAAAAACCCATTTGAAACTATTTTAAGGAAAGAAAAAAAATTTCTGTTGACTAATGTGATTGACAAGGTCAGGTATAGAATGGATCAGGTATGCATGGATTTAGATATCTCAGATAATGTCATCAGGCATTTATCTTTTTCTCTGGGAGTTACAGTCATCAACTTGGGTCTTATGTGACTGGTACAGCTTTCCATTTCAGATTAGAGAACCTTCATTCTTAGCACCTAGTACATAGGATGTGTCTGGGAAGGACTCCAAGTACCTGCTTTTTGGACCAGTCATGATGAACAGAGGATGACTGACTGAGTCTTAATCACATGGGAAGCAGAGCTTGAGTCTGATGCCTTAGACCACTTGACCATTTTGAGACACTCTGTCTTAATCACATGGGATAAGGGAAGAAGATTTTCTCAGTGAAAAAGTGCCCTGAGAAGGAAGAGTCAAGAAGTGTTGTTACAGACCTGAAATGAATCGTTTTACATTAATTTATGCCAATAAACAAAGGTGGATGCTTCTTGAATTTCAGATTGTATATAGTAAGTTGGATTTATACTACTTAGACATGATTGAAATAATGGAGAGTTGCAGTTGGGGATATTATACATCTTAGATATTAATTATCACATCTTTTAGGTATTACCCATCATCAAAGAACCCACTCTTGAGAATATGTTACTCCTTGGAGACACAGCCCCTATCATGACCATTAACAAATTTGGCACTCACAAGGATAATATGGTAATGAAAAGGGTGAACACTATATTCAGTAGGACCTCAGGATTCTTTCCTGGATTTTTTTGTTCACATTTCACAGGAGTCTTCTGAGCATTCACACTCTTTTTTTTTTCCCTTTTCCTTTTTTTTTTCCCCTGAAGATTCAGAAGCATAGGGAATTGTGCTTACTGAAGTCCACTGTGTAAGATCTTAGTAGCTTGAGTTGAAGAACCAAATATTCTCAATGCCATGTCATGAGAAGAAAAAATACTCATGAAGAGAGGAATGCAAGTAGCTCAGAGTTCAGGCTAGAGATCAAGGCCTTGAGATCTATAAGAACTCAAAGGGCAGGGGAAACTTCAAGTGCTGGGACCAAGGAAGACCTTGATAACTGTTGTAGCTTTTCAGATTCAGATTCATTAGGTGGTTCAGGTATGTATGAAAGAGGCAATGATTAGAAAATCATGGCTTGGAAGGCAGACCAATGGTATGGGCAAATAAATCTTGGTCATTAGAAATACTGCTTAGGCTCATCTGGTTATTTAGTAATGACTGTGTTGAGAATGTGTTGAGTTTCAGAAGGTGCAAGGAAGAGGGCTGTAACTGGTTCAAAAGATCAGCCAGGGGCTGAGTATGGTAGCAGATGTACAGCCCCAGTAATTCTCAAAGGCATTTGGTAGAATGGTATAAGGTAATATCCAGAACTCAAATTGCAACATTATTTACAATAGACAAGATATGGAAGCAACCTAAGTGTCCATCCATAGATGAATAGGTAAAGAAGATGTTGTATATATACAACAAAATATTAGTCATAAAAGAATGAAATATTGCCATTTGCAACAACATGGATGGACCCACAGGGTATAATGCTAAGTGAAGTAAGTCAGTCAGAGAAAGACAAATACCATATGATTTCCAACATATGTAGAATTTAAGAAACAAAACAAATGGGCAAAGAAAAACAGAGACAAACAACAAAAAACCCAGACTCTTAACTATGGAGAACAAACTGGTGGTTACTAGAGGGAAGGTGGGGGTGGGGATGGGTGAAATAGGTGGAAGGGATTAAGAGTACACTTATCATGATGAGCACTGAGTAATGTATAGAATTGTTGAATCACTCTACTGTACACCTGAAACTAATATGACACTGTAGGTTAATTATACCAGAATTTTAAAAAGCACTAAACACAAATATTTTGATTGTTGCATGGAATAGGAAATCAGAATTATAAAATGTTTTAATCTGTCAAGTACTGGAGAAATTAAAATGAGAAACATATTAATAGATTCCTCAAGATTATTGGTGGGGCTGGGTTTTGCAAGAACCTATGGAGGACTATATTGAAAACATTATGTCAATGACTTAAAAAATCACTTGTTTTTCTGAAAGAATTTGTGCTTAGTAACCAAACAAATGCAAGGGCTATTACAACAGACTGCTAATTAGCAACGAACCATTGCTTAATCTTAATGTACTTGTCAATTTCAGTTTCTATACAATCAACTTAAGGATGCTATTTTATATACAAAATAACATAAAGTTTCCAAGCACCTCTAAAAATGTTTTCATTCCTTCAGCAATCAAATATGTATTGAGCACCTACTGTATGCCAGGTTTGCTAAACTCTGGGATACAAGGCTTGTTATGACACATTTCCCCTTATATAGACTTAGAAATATAATATTTCAGTGTACTAAATGCTAACGTAACTCAGTCATAGAACTATAAGAACAGAGAGGAAGGAGAGATTCATCCACCTTTGGGATTTAGGGAATACTTTGCAGAGAAAGTGACATTTGAGACAGGCTTCTAAGGATTGACTAAATGTTATTGGTTACATAATTTCTCCTGATTCACCTGTGGGCTTTAACTTTATTTTTTTTATTATTATTTTTATTCTGAGCTTCTTTATAGATAAAATATGATGAGGAGTTAAACAAAGGAAGAATGAGATAAAAAAGAATTTGCCTACTATAGTTTAGCAGATTATTGAACATTGAAGGATGAGATATAAAGCTTTGAGTAAATGGAATGATCTAATTTTATGTTGTGTGATGACAGCTTCTGTTTCTTTTTTTTTATTATCGTGGTAAGAACATTGAACATGAAATCTATTCTCTTAACACATTTTTAAGTGTACAATACACACTTTGTAAACTATAAACAAAGTTGTACAGCAGATCTCTAGAACTCACTCATTTTGCATAACTAAACTTTTATATCCTTTGTACAGCAACTCTTCCTTTTCCTTTCCCTGCAGATCCTGGCAACCACTATTCTAGTCTCTGTTTCAATGAGTTTAACTATTTTAGATACCTCATATAAATGGAATCATGCAATATTTGTCTTTCGGTGACTGGCTTATTTCACTTAGCGTAATGTTCTCCAGGTTCGTCCGTGCTGTTACACGTGGCAGGATTGCCTTCTTTTTAAAGGCTGAATAGTATTCCGTGTATGGGTATACCACATTTTCTTTATCCATTCATTCATCAGTAAACATTTAAGTTGTTTCCATAGCTTGGATATTGTGAATAATGGTACAATGAACATGGAAGTGCAGAATTCAATTCTTTTAAATATATATCCAGAAAAGGAACTGCTGGATTGTATAATAGTTCTATTTTTAACTTCTTAAGAAACCTCCATACTGTTTTCCATAGTGGCTGAGCTATTTTGCTTTCCCACCAACAGTGTGCAAGGGTTTCAATTTCTCCACATCATCACCAATATTTATTATCTTTTTTTAAAATAATAGCCATCCTAGTAAGTGTGAGGTGATATCTTATTGTGGTTTTTATTTACATTTCCCCATTAATTAGTAATGCTGAGTATCTTTTCATATTCCTGTTAGTCATGTGTATGTCTTCTTTGGAGAAACATCTATTCAAGTCCTCTGCCCGTTTTTTGATTGGGATGTTTGTTTTGTTGTTGTTGCTGTTGTTCTTTTGCTATTGAGTTTTAGGAGTGCCTTATATATTTTGGATATTAATTCCTTATCCAATATATGGTTTGCAAATATTTTCTCCCATTCTGTAGGTTGCCTTTCACTCTGTTGATTATTTGCTTTGCCATACAGAAGTTTTTTAGTTTGATCTAGTCCCGTTTGTCTACTTTTGCTTTTGTTGCTTGTGCTTTTGGTGTCATGTCCCATGTGTGCTTTAGTTAAATTGCCAAATATTGACTGCATATTTAGGAAGTACAATCTAGAGACCAAATGAAGACCTGAGTGTGGAAGAAGCAAACCCAAGTTTCTCAATAAAAAGACAATGTTACAGTTCTCATGTAAATTTGGATTTCAATGGAAATGGTCATTTTTGTTGAGAGACTATATAGTAAAGTGGTAAAAAGCACAGTGCTAGAGCCAATCTGCCTAGATTGAATATAACTTAGACAATGTACTGTGTTTCAGTTTTTTATCTGTAATATGGAATAATAATAGTACCGATATTCCAGGGTTATTGTAAAGATTAAATGAGTTGATACATGCTAAGTCCTATATTCCTCAGTACATAGTAAGCACTCAATAAATGTTAACTAACATTATTATTTTTTTGAAGACCAAGAACTAAACTGTATTAATATTGTTATTCAGACTTTATTTTATCAGGTGTGATAAATTTCAAGACCCTTGTAACTTTAGGCTTCTGGTTAATCAGGTGTGAGACATGAGTGTGTGTGTGTGGGGGGGGGCACATGAGGTATCATGGGTGATGAGATTTGCTTATTTTGTCAATAAAACATAATTTAAATGTTTGTTTGTTGTTGTTGTTGTTGTTGTTTTTACCCACCAAATGCTTTCTCTGACAACCAAGGACAATTCTTCTTTTTCTAAAAAAAAATTGAGGTCTAATTAACATATAGCAAAATGCACAGCTCTTAAATGTGCAGCTTGAAGATATTTTTTATTTTTTATTTCAATTTTTTTATTTAAATTCTTTTTTTTTTTGATGGAGATAAACTTCTTTCTTTCTTTATTTTTATTATGTTATGTTAATCACCATACATTACATCATTAGTTTTTGATGTACTGTTCCATGATTCATTGTTTGCCTATAATACCCAGAGCTCCATGCAGAACGTGCCCTCTTTAATACCCATCACCAGGCTAACCCATTCCCCCACCCCCCTCCCCTCTAGAACCCTCAGTTTGTTTTTCAGAGTCCATCGTCTCTCATGGTTTGTCTCCCCCTCCGATATCCCCCCCTTCATTCTTCCCCTGCTGCTATCTTCTTCTTCTTTTTTTTTTTTTTTTTTAACATATAATGTATTATTTGTTTCAGAGGTACTGGTCTGTGATTCAACAGTCTTACACAATTCACAGCGCTCACCATAGCACATACCCTCCCCAGTGTGTATCACCCAGAAAATAGAGCTACCATATGATCCAGCAATTGCGCTACTGGGTATTTACCCCAAAGATACAAATGTAGGGATCTGAAGGGGTATGTGCACCCCGATGTTTATAGCAGCAATGTCCACAATAGCCAAACTGTGGAAAGAGCCAAGATGTCCATCGACAGCTGAATGGATAAAGAAGATGTGGTATACACACACACACACACACACACACACACACACACACACACACACACACACTGGAATATTATGCAGCCATCAAAAGGAATGAAATCTTGCCATTTGCAGTGACGTGGATGGAACTGGAGGGTATTATGCTGAGTGAAATAAGTCAATCAGAGAAAGATATGTATCATATGACCTCACTGATAATGAGGAATTCTTAATCTCAGGAAACAAACGGAGGGTTGCTGGAATGGTGGGGGGTGGGAGGAATTGGGTGGCTGGGTAACATGTATGGTAAAATTGGTTTCAGGTGTAGAATTTAGTGATTCATCATTTACATATAATACCCAGTGCTCATCAAAACAAGTGCCCACCTTAATCCCCATCACCCATTTAGCCCATCCCCTGTCTACCTCCCTCCATCAACCCTCCGTTTGTTCTCTATAGTTAAGAGTGTCTTATGGTTTTGCTTCCCTCTCTCTCTCTCTTTTTTCCCCATCCTTCATTTTATAATTAAGGAAATTGGAGCACTGACATGTTATTCAGCTTGTCAAGGTCATAAGCTAGAAATGTGCCTAAAAGTCCCTACTTGTGAGATCCTATACCACAGGAATAGCTTTGTTGTTTGAGGTGTTTCTTTCTCAATAGCATTTAATATTTAGTGTCGATGGGTTTCTCTTCTACATAGTTGATTTTTTTCTATCCAATCATGTGATATCCATCCTGATACCATATGCTATGACACATACCGGGGATCGGCACAACACTATGAATCCAAAGTCTTCTTTAATTTAGCAAAATTATTCTTTCTTACAAGTAACAAGGACAAGGTTAATAAAAATATACCAGAAAGAACAATGGAGAAGAAGATACCATAAACATCTTTCTGTTCACCCATTCTCTCCTTTTTTCAACAAATATTTAAGAAATCTTATTACCTATCAGGCACTATGCTTGGCCTTGGGCCATAGCCACGAGCGAGATGCAGTTCCTGCCATCAGAGACTTCCATTTCATGGGGAAGATGGCAAGGAAACAGATGATACAGTAGAGTGGCAAGTGCTGAGATGGAATTATTTTTGTGTTGCTCTGGAAGCAGATAAGAGGGGATCTCCAATACAGTCTGCTGGGAGGGAGAAAAGTTCCTGATTTTGTCCTGATGACCATTTTAGATAACTATCTCTGCTGGTAGAAGTTCTAGATTGAGCATGGCTGTGTCCATTGCTAGGTATCATACATGGTCTAGGTGTCTGTTAGGATCAGGGATATACTAAGCAGCCTACTAGGTGCCGGGTTAGGCCAGTGCCTTTGTAGAACATGCACTTAATAAATGGTAACTATTTATAAAGGAATTTACTCAACCAAGGATGCTTATCTAAGAGGGAGTAAAATGTAATGCAACGTTTCTCAAAATAAACGAAGTTAATGTTTTTGCATGCCTTAATCTGGGGCCTGTAAAATTCATATCTGCTCAGTCTTAGGCCACTTTCTTTTTTCATACTGCACATTCTACATGGACAATTTATGATTTCAATTACTACCTACAAGGTGATGACCATCCAATCATAACTCCAGCCTGATTTTTCTCATGTGTTTCATATCCATATATGTAGCCAATTGCCTACTAGACATTTCCATTAGGATAGTCCACAACCTCTCAAGCTTAGTATATACAAAAACTTCATTCATAATTATCCCACCAGATCTATAATGACGTCTATGCTTCCTAATGTTGTTGAATGTCATCACTATGAATTCATTTGCTCAGAGTGGAAACCAAGAATTCATCTTTGACTCTCCCTTTTGTCTTTCTCCTTGCCACTTCCCCCAGTGGCCAAACTAATCAATTCTGAGTCCTGCAGATTCTAAGTCCCCAGTAGCTCTTTACTCCATTCACTTCTTTCTAATGTCATGGCTCTAGTTGAGGCTACCATTATCCCCCACATGGATATTGTAGTAGTTGCCTCATGATTGTCCTGCCTCCAAGTTTGGTATTTTACGGCCAGAATAATTCTTTTGAGACACAGATATGGTCATATCACCACTTGCCCTAAATATTTAACAGCTTCCCATTGCACTTGGATACAGACCTATCTCCTTCATATGGTTTATTTATTTTTATTTTTTCCTTCATATGGTTTATAAGTAAGCTGACCATAGATCCACTTCCCTGGAAGAGTCTCAGTTTATGCTTGTTATTTCAGCATAATTAACAGTCCCTCCTTTCACTCACAAATGTATTCTGCTTTGGTTGATAGATTATAAGTCACCTGTTTATAAGACTTTTTATTATTTGGGTTTTGCATACTTTTTAATCTTATCTCTCACTATCTCCTACTTATACTCTGTCTTACTGAATGCCTTTCAGTTCTTCTGACATACATGGTTTCTTTTGCTTCCATACACTTCTCTCCTCCTGAGCCTCTTTGCATCTTCTTTCAAACCTGGCTAACAGCTGCCCTTTCTTCAGATCACAGTTTAGCTATATGTCTGTCCTATTATTGCTTACAGCACCAGAATTCCTGCCCTCATGGTTCTTACCACAGTGAAGCTTAATTACGTATATGTTCGTCTGAAGCCACCACTACACCATCAACTCTGAGCGCAGGGGTTAGGTCTGCCTTGTCCATGTTTTCTTCAGGATTACTGTTATCCCAGTTACAAAATTGATGCTCAGTAAATATTTGATGAGTAAATGAATTTGGGCATATGAGCATGCCTAGTAGAGTGTCAACACATCTAGGCTCTCAGGTGTGGAGTGGGTAAGTATAAGAGTCAGCAAGACAACGGGGAGGGCCATCAGTGTTGCTTGTACAGTGAACCTCACAGCACATCAGGAATATCTTTTCTCCTCCTGGCTGCCAAAAAAATTTTTTTAATGTGATTTTACCTGTATCAACAAAAGACTGGTCATAGGTGTATGAGTTCACAGGCTATAAACTTGCCTTGTTTCTTTCCTACTCTTAGGTCTCTTATTCTGCTAGGGAAAACCCAAAATGAGCACAAAGCAAGTTACACGTTAACTTGTGAAGTGGTGGGCACCTGGGTGGCTCAGTCGGTTGAGTGGCTGCCTTCGGCTTAGGTCATGATCCTGGAGTCCCAGGATCAAGCCCCACATCGGGCTCCCTGCTGAGCAGGGAGTCCGCTTCTCCCTTTGCCCCTCACCCTGCTCATGCTCACTCTCTCTCTCTCAAATAAATAAATAAAATATTTGAAAAAAAAACTTGTGAAGTTGTAAGGGGTTGGTACTCTTGTACCTCCATTTCTCATATCTTGCCTGTTTAGAGCACTAGGCTAGGCTTCTGAAGGCGATTCCAAATTTTCTACGAGGATATTAAAACACACAGTTTTGCGTCCTGGTTGCTCCCTTGTTTGCATTCGGAATGTTTTTTTTTTTTCTTTGCCTTGATTAGGCATGGGTAGAGCAGGGGTCCACAAACCATGGCCTGTGGGCCCAATCTGTCCTGCTGCCTGTTTTTGTAAATAAAGTGGTGTTCAAATATTTTATTAATAGCCATGCCTACTTACTTACATACAGGCAATGGATACTTTCTTGTTACAGTGGCCGAGTTGAATGGTTGCAGTGAAGACCCTGTAGCCTACAGAATCTAAAATATTTACTATCTGTCCCTTTACAATAAAGTCTTGCTGACCCCTGGTCTTGTGTCCCCATCTAGGAGACCTTGGGAAAAGTCTAGGAACTTGCTACTCCAAGTGTGGTCTACAGATCAGCAGTAACTGCAATAAGGAATGTATCATAAATATAGAAAATCTTGGGCCCAACCCTAGACCTACAGAATCAGAAACTGTATTCTAACCAGATCTCCAGATAAGTCGTGTATACATCAAAGTTGGAGTGCACTAGTCTAGTTGTCCTGGGAGACTGAGGAGAACCCCAAAGGAAGTCACTCTTAAGAAGGCATTGCCTCTGAGGTGTACAGAAAGTTTGAATGGTGGCCTACTGTTTATGGGTGTCAGGAATATTACTATGCTAACAAGCCATAGGTCTTAACCCCAAGGAATAAAACCTTAACAATGGAATCTTAGGACTATAGAAACTAACAAGGTGAATATTTAGGGGCCAGAGAGACTCCAAGTACTCCTCAAATGATACCATTAGGCAGCCACATACTTTGATTATCAAGGAGGAGGCCAACCCTGAGCAGTTTTTGAATCTGAGAATGGCTATGGGGGATTAGTGATTCTGGTCAAAAGCTGTTGCTGTTTTATTACATGCCTCAGTGCTCCATTTGGTTGCAATGACAAAAATACCCAGTCTCTCTTTGTCCACCTCACTGTTTCTGATTTATTTTCCCCCATGGCTGCAGTTGGTTCTAATAGCTTTGATGGAAAGACGTTTGGTAAATTAAAAAAAAAAAAGTTATTTGCTTTAGTGGTTCTAAAATGGAAAAAAAAGTCAGGCAAAACAAGGCTATTTTTCTACTGCTCTTGAGACATCACACTGGGCACAATTCCTGGAACCCTGCAAGAATCATATTGAACAGTGGGACAGCATGATAGAGCCTGTTCCAACACAAGAAATAAGTTGATTACCATCAAACAATGCTTCTATGTGGATACAGTAAGACCTGTAGAATATTTTGTAAATTATTTAGTGAGACAATGAATGTCTCCAACAGTACATGGTGTTCCTCTTTAGGGCAGGAGAGGTGTTTATCATCCCCAACAATCCAAAATAAAATCCGGGGAACACAGAGTGCTCAGTGTGTCAACCTGGGAAATTTAATCAATATCATCTCCATCAGTGTAACCTGTTGTCACCGTGAGGAACATATAAAAAGTTGGTTTCTCTGTTTTTGTTGCTATTGCTTTGCTAAGATGTTTATTTCACTAATCTTGGGCTAGAGTCCTTTATAAAAGAGGAACACTTTATACACTCTAAATTTATTAGTTTATTAATTGGATAAAAGCATACTTTGGATTTTGTGAAACCTGAATAAAGTAGTCTTAGCCACTTTCAATTCACCACCATGTTAGGGGACAGGGTTGCTTTAGAAACCATTGTTTTGATGTCACCTCTTCCTGCCCACACTAAACCCATTTCTATAGTTATTAAATAATAAGTGTGATGGATTTTGATATAATTTTCTTTATCTAACTCTACCATTTTCTTGATGCAGTTGCAAATGAGTCAGTTAAAATCAAAATTGTGTCTGATAGAAAAAAAGAGAAATGAGAGACTTGGATACTCCAAAATGGATATTTAAGCCCTTAAATATGAAACTGGTTGTATAGATTCATTAAAGTAGTCTCTGAGCTGAGCAGGGTTGGGGTTGCGGGCCCAAGGGTGTTTACAGACTGAAATTTCAATTGTGCCCCTAGTGCTTCTGAATGACGCGGTGCCCCGTAGCTCAGGGAGCAAGTATACAGATTTAAGATTCTGGTCTGTTGCAAGTTGTTCTTACCAAATCCTTTGCTGTTATTAAATACAGTCTCCATAACTAGGGAATGGAGACTACCTATAAATGTTCCCCATATTGAGGGAAAGTCCACCTTCCCTTCTTGTAACAAGCTGTTCTGATCTAAACAAACTCTGTGAATGGGTGAAATGCATGCTCTCTCTTTGCCTATTAACTTATTTTAAAGTATCTAAGATTCCAGTTCAGCAAATAGTACCTGCTCTGGGCCAGGTCCTGTGTCGGCATAGGTCCTAAAATTATCCTCTTGAGTATTATATCATAATACTCAACTTACAAATGAGAAAGGAGACTCACGATGGGTATATATTCTAGCCATTACACCGTGCTGCATTGTGTTATGTGTCGGTTAAAAAGATCTGCTTTATTTAATTATTGTCAATAAGTAATGAATAAGGCAACTACTATGTAATATGCCAGACACTATATTCAGTAGGTAAGTGAGGTAAATGAGTCACTATTTTTGCCCTCATGGGGCTCTATGCCAAGCTGGAAGATATGGATTTTATTTTTCATTGCAAATTTGAGTTCTTGTTTTTCAAATCTTTTTACTGCTTTTACTGGGCATTAGGACTGTGCTTGCTATATGGCCCATGCCTAGTAAGACCTGTGTGAAGAGGCTTCGACAGAGCCTTGGCTCTTTCAGTGTTACTATTTCATGACAGAAATAATCGACACGGAGATGACTAAATGACTCTAAGGCAATGATAAATGTGCTCATTAGCAACACCAGCATACTAATCTAAGAATCTCAAATTTTGAAAAATAACATCCATCCAATAAGTAAAAATGAACCTCTTAGTACCCAAAATAGAAGTCACTGAGTCTATTTACTAAGCTCATATACTTTATTTGTGGGAAAACAATCCAGGCCCTCACTTTGAGCCAATTTCCTCTAATCTTGCACAAAATTTTAACATGATTGGATATCTGTTTGCAGTTTACAGTAAATTTAAAAAGGAACTTGTTTATCCTTGGGCATTGGATGGACAAAAGAAGAGATTAGATTACCCCACAAAAAACTTACTATAATTTTGCTGAGGGCTGATTTTTATCCCCCTGAACTGGGAGATAGTATAGAAAATGTTTTTAACAACACAAACGCATTTGATTGGACTTTCCCATGAAGAGCATGATTGACTTTAACAGTTTGTTTTTAAAACCACCATACTTTTTCTTGAAAATAACTGCATCCTTCACTGTGTTGCTCTGTTGATCATCTCTCAGTGGCTGGGGGGCACTGACAAGGCTCTAGTGCATTGCTAATAGCGCCAGTCGATTACTAACTACAGTGTTTCTGTAAACCAAAGGAGAGTGGTTTTCGATCTTACACCCCCTGCCCCGCCCCCCATTTCATGGGGACATGGACGTGAGGTGGAAAACATCAAGCTAGAGTTTCACCATCTTTTGGCAAAGCAGTACTTCCTGGAGCCCTGCCTAAATTGCTGCATGTTGTCAGTCACTGGACTAGGCTTCTCCAGGGCACGGCTGCTCTAATGAGAAAGGAGCCCCCATGAATCAGAAGAGAACCCATGAGCCAGCTAAATTCAGGCGTGAAACTGCTAGCCATCTGGGCAGAAGGATTATGGATCTAGGTATTAAGAATTTCCATTTCCAGGTGGTACATGGATTAATTTATTCACTTGTGAAGAGTCTTTTTGTGTAGGAGTATGGGACTAAATGTTTCCGAGAGTGGCTTTATAAAAGACTATCGAATGGTGGCTCTGTTCTTGAGAGAAAAAAAAGGAAGTGAAAAAGGGTACCAGGAACACTTTATTTTCACATTTCAAACAACTGTAATACATTAGTTACCTAAGAAAAAGTGGATCTTAGAATCTGAAGATGAAATATCAGGTATAAATTCTTGTTTTTCTTTGAATGATGTAGAAAAGGGATGTGTTGTGTTCTTGTAACTTTTAAGAATGTCATCTGTGGACACTGAGAAATGCAGAATCTTGACAGAGTAAGACAAAATGGAAAGAGCAAGAAAGACAATGTTCATCTCTTGATTTGCATTCACATGTTCTGCATGCTAGTTTCATGTTTTTATAACTCATTTGGATGAGTTGACCATTCTTCACGGATTAACATCTTATGACCAAATGACTGAGAAACATCTCTGGGTGAGGTTGGTGAGAGAAGCATGGTATGATGGATACCACTGGATGAGAACAAGACAAGGAATAATAGACTTGGGATCACTCTCAGTGAGTCTCTATGTCTAATAGGAAACTTACATTTGACTGTTTTTGAGTACCTATACTTGAAATCAAATGTTTAGGTTTAATGTAATTTGGTATTTAAAGCAATTAGTAGAATTGGGGATTTATTTACCCGATGAATAAGTATCTAAGGCACAAGTTGCCTTAAAAGTGACGAGTATAGATGAGACTTATATTACAAAGTTTCTCAACTGAATTTGTCCTTTGACTAATATATATCATCATATTTTGTATTTTCTAAGATCTTATACAGCTTGTAGCTGATCCAAATATTTGTACCTTACCTTCTCTCATAATGCTCAGTCCATAAAATCATCATCATCACTAACAGCAGCACCACCATTATCATTTTCGTCATCGCCATCATGATTATTGGGAGCGGGTTTGGTCCTTGACACATATTAACTCACAGATAACTACCAATAATCCAATGCAGTGTGCTTTATTATTATCCTGGTTTTCCCGATAAGGAACTGAAGCACGAAAAGTTAATAATTTGCTCAAACTTACACAACCAGTACATATCACTGAGGACAGTCTCTTAAACATTAGTCTATATTGCCTTAGACCTGGTGAGATCTTAGGGAAATTTTAACGTTAGCCCTTTATTTTGCAAAATGAGGGAACTAAGGACCATAGAGAAGAACTGACTTTCCTTTGGTGCTCAGCCTGTTCTTGACAGAGTTTTGACTAGGACTCACATTCCCTGATTTCTAGTACTGTGCTCTTTCTAATATTACAATTTGCTCCTGTTTTCTAGGTAATACAATCTTCACCAGAATATCTATTTCATAGGGGATAAAAAGAAAGAGACCAAACTCTTCATTCTTCTATAAACAAAATATTTGGTAGGGGTGGAGACTTAGCCTGTTGATCAAAACAGAGTTCTGGAAATATTTTTACATTCATTGTTTACCATGAAGCCCTGTTCACCTGGATATTTCATGTATGGCATAGAATATCATCAATCTTTAGCCTTTTAGGAAAGCCATTTTATCGCCAATGTACTTAGTCATGCAATGCTGTAGTCCAGTATTCTTAAACCCATTCTCTCTCTCTCTTAAAGATGTATTTATTTATTTGCAAGAGAGAGAAAGTGAGAGAGAGAGAGAGAGAATGCAGGGAGGAGGAGCAGAGGGAGAGGGAGAGAGAGAATCTCAAGCAGACTCTGAGCTGAGCATGGAGACTGACGTGGGGCTCAATCTCACGACCCTGAGATCATGACCTGAGCCAAAACCAAAAGTTGCTCACTTAACTGACTGAGCCACCCAGATGCCCCTACACCCATTCTCTTTAATGTCATTTGTAAATGAGTCATGTTGAGCTATGTTGCAAAAACATATGTAGTATGCATTCTTCCTATCTAAAACAATAAAGTTAAATATCCACATCCCTTGAACAAAGTGGAACAGTACTTGAGTAACTTTGAACAGAACTTGATTTGCCTTGTTGAGTCCTTGGAGGGTTTCATTCCCATCCAGGACTAGTTCTTTAGGCATATGCAAGATAATGGCTTTTTTTGAAAATAGAAAACTCATTGTTGGTTAATATCTGTTAAATACAACTAAAGATTCAAGTACACTAAAGAACATGTGGAAAACATGCTTTCTGCTCATTAATAGCTGGCATTCTAATAAAATCTGAAAGTGAAGGTCTTCTAGCATTTTAGCGTGCCAGTGGTTTTAATTGTGAAATCTGTTGAACATGGGCCTTCTTATAAACTTTGTTAATTACAGAACAGAACTTCTGTATGAAATTGAATTCATTTTAATCCTTTGTGGTGGGGAATTTAGATTATAAAGTACCCAAAGGACTTCATTAGGAGATAGCTTCAGTTATAAGCAGGGCATCAATCTACCCATTTTACTTTTGAGCAAGATTCAAACTTACTGGTAAAATGTTCCCCTGAGGTATGGCAGATGCCTTGAGAAGTTGCATTAATAACTATTTAGAGTAACTGCTTATGATTCATGAGCTAAGCGGGGTTATTTTCCTGTGGCTCACCAGACCATCTGTAAATTGGCCTGACACAGGGCTTCAAAAGAATAAATACATAATAAGAAATTCAGAGTTAAAATTGAGGCTGTTTTCTTAACTTAATTTGAAACCCCATTTTTTTTTTTTTTAACCCAGTCAAGTACCTTTTGAGGTCTAGGTCTAAGGTGTTGACTGTAGGTTAATTTCAGCATGTAAACAATACATATTTCTCATTTATATATATTTCCTAATGTTCGAGTATATTGAGTAGATGAAGTAAAAACTATGCGTGTCTGGGAAACTCAGAGAAAAACAATAAAATAACTTAGTATTATATAACCACCAGGTCCTTGACTTCTCTATCCTCCATTTACGAATAAGGTCTCAATGACTTGTTTTGTAAGACTCTATATATTTAACAATAAATGGAACACATGACATTGTACAATTCAAACAACACAGAAGTGAATAAAAAATTAGAGTGATTATTCACTGCCACCCCCTATTTTCCAGGTACCCATAGAGTGTAAAAGCTTAGGCCCTCTTTCACAAACACACCTAGATGTGTGCATTCACATATGTGGTTTTTGTTTTATAAACATTGGGATCAGATCACACTGATTGTATGTGTTTTCTAATATTAAAAGTGAACATTTGTAAAGACTAAATTGGTGTTTTCACCGCCGCACACTATTTCATGTACCACTTAAAAAAATCATTTCCTTGTTGATAAATATTGAGGTCATCTTTGATATTTTTTCTATTAAAAAATCCTTCCTGCTGAAAATATCCTTGTAAATTTCCCAATAACATTCATCTTTATGAACTTAATAGGTATCATTTATACTTGATTCGAAATTGAAAAGATGCACACAAGTATATGGTGAAAAAGAAATCTCACTCCAACTCCTATTTCCCAACCATTCAGTTTCCTTCCTGTTCTTGTGAATCCTTCCAGAGATTTTCTGTGTATGTTTATGTGTGTGTGTGTGTAGTGGGGAAGGGGGGATATATACAATATTTCCCCCCACAAATATTGCCATAATCTATATGCTCCTCTGTATTTTGCTTTTTAATTTAATGATAGAGTTATCTGTTTAAGCTGCTTATTTCTTTTCACTGATTCTGAGGTATTTCCTTATATGAATATAGTACAATTTATTCATCCTATTAAATATTAAATAGTATCTTATTAAGTTGTTTTCCATCTTGGCTATTGCAATGCGGTGAATATCTTCACATGCATACCATTTGCACAGGTGATCATGTATCTGTAGCACCATACTTAAGTGTGGAATTGTTGGGTCAAAGAGTATGTG
This sequence comes from Halichoerus grypus, assembly GCF_964656455.1. Taxonomy (NCBI): domain Eukaryota; kingdom Metazoa; phylum Chordata; class Mammalia; order Carnivora; family Phocidae; genus Halichoerus; species Halichoerus grypus. The sequence goes on along the minus strand of NC_135715.1, from coordinate 121,917,052 downwards.
CAATTTTATTTGTGAAAAATTAAACGTTTTAAGCCTCCTCTATAGAGTGGATATACTAATATAGTTTTCAGCCAACAATGTGTAAGAAGTACATATTTTCATAATTCATTACATAATGCATTTTCCCTTCAACTCTGCCCAACATAATTTCCCTCTCTCTCTCTCCTCCTCTCTCATTTATCATGGCCAAACTGGTAAATGAAAATGGAACCTCATCATGATTCTGTTTACTACTTTTAAAAATTATCAGTGAGGTCGAACAATAGTTCATGTGTTTAAGAACCAATTTTTTAAAAAAATGTTTTCTATTAATATTTGATTTCTGTGTTTTTTTCAATTTGGTTCTTGGATTTTTCTTACTGAGTTATGTAAGTTTAAAGCTTTTGGTCTTTTATTAGTGATGATGGTTGCAAATTCCTACCCCCTTCTTTTCCCAACGTTATCGTTTGTCATTTGACTTTTGGTCATTTTTGCAATACAGAAAGTTCTTATTTTTACATAGGAGAATCTACCATCTATTTTTAGTGGTTTCTGAGTTTTGTTTGATATTTAGCAAGTTTATTTCCTCTTCCAAGTTATTTGAAAAATCACCTGATCTTTTTAGTACTTCTCTGAATTAATTTTTTATCACATTTAGATCTTATATCCATCTGGAAATTATTCTATTTCTTTTTCTCTATCAATTTTTCATTCCACTTCTATAGATTGAACACTCAACTTAGATGACACAAACCCCTACTTACTAGATTTGAGGACCTCAACCACTTCATTAGTGTCCCTCAATTTTTTTTTTAATATTCTCAAGGACTCATTTCATGAATCATCTAAGTATGAGGCAGGATAATTCCTTGGCTATAATCAGAGCTTCTGGAGTCAGACAGATTTATTTAAATTATAGCTCTTCTAGTTACTGGCTGTGGCACTTTCAGAAAACGTGAGTAGATGCTAATGGTCATAGCCGTAATGCCTACCTACATCATAAGGTCTCTGAGAGTGTTAAATGAGATGATTCATGTCATCCCTGCTACACCATAAGTGCTTAGCCATGTTAAGCATGAGAATGATCATCATCACTATTAATATAGTTATTAATTAATGATATCGTTGTTACTATTATTATGACCATTAAAATCAGTTTGTTAGGTACAGTCCCATTGAGATAGCTGTCTTTGCTGGTCTAGAAAGGAGCCTGAGTGATGACAAAGGTATATAGAGTGGGCATGGTATTGTCTCAGATGCTGTCTTTGGACATGCCACACTCCCAAAGTCGCAATATTTTAGAGCTGGATTATGTTAAAAGGTAGGGAAAGGTCCTGTTTCTAGTTGCACATCGCTACCTGGGCCCTGAAGAGCCTTGCTTATGCTCAGCGTCCACCACATTTCCCTAATTATGAGATTCAAACCCAGGTCAGTAGGTCTGATGAGTAACACATATAGAAAATAAAGGAGAGTATATTTTTGACCCTCAAGTGGGTAAAACCTTCCTGGGGATTCACAAAATTCATAAATTAGGAAGGAATGCATCAACTGATTTTCATATTTAAAAGTGGAGAATTTTTGTTCAATAGACAACAAAAGCAGAGTTAAAAAACAATTGTCAACCTGACAAAAAATTTTGCTACATGTATACATAAAAACATATCAGCCTTAATATCTAAGGTTTCATGCAAATTAAGAAGGAAAAAACAACCTAATATAAATCTTATAAATTATAAATGGTTAATAAACATGTTAAATATGTTCAAATGCAAATTCAAACAGACACATATTTTTGCCCTTCACATAGACAAACACTTAAAATATTTACAAGTCAAGAGCATGGGTACATTCCAGGTAGAATGTAATTTGGGAGTACCTAAAAAATTATACTATACATACACTTTGAACTGGCAAATGCCACTTCTGGATATCTGTTCTACATACATATGTGCACAAAGACATATGATTAAAGGAATTAATTGCCACATCAGAAAGAAAAAGTGGAAATAATCTAAATATCTATTGATAGAAGAATGGTTGATATGGAACATTATAGAATGTGGTTAAGCACTGATGTGGAAAGATTTGTCAAACATGTTATTATATAAATAAGCAAGTTGCAAAACAAAATGCATACTGTGATTCCATAAATGATAAGAAATCCTTCAGACAGAAGCATATATCATATATCAAACTATGTAGAAAAATGTTTGGAAAAAAGGCACACACCTAAATGGTAATGGAGTGCTTCTGATAATGGGAGTGGAATCCATGGTTGCGGAAGCAGTGGGGAGGTAAGAGAGTAAGAGAGAGTTACACTTTTTATTCTCTATACCTCTCTGTTGTTTATTTTATTAAAGATTCATTTATTTATTTGAGGGGGGAGCTGCATGAGTTGGAGGAAGAGCAGAGGGAAAGAATCCTCCAGTGGACTTCCAGCTGACCATGGTGCCCCACATGGTGGGGCTCAATCCCACCACCCCCTGAGATCACGACCCCAGCGGAAACCAAGAGTCAGGTGCTCAGCCGACTGAGCCACCCAGGCGCCCCCTTCTCTGTTGTTTAAAAGGGTTATGACTAGAATATATTCACTTGTACTTGTGTAACTAAAACTTAAAAAGAAAAAAAGCAAAACCCCACATCAATGTTATCCTTAGACAGTCCTGCTTGCTGTGAAGTTTACTGGAATGGTTACTTCTAAAATTTCACCGGGGATCATTTATATTTTCAGAATACAATTGGAAATTCAAACATGAGATCACAAATAATCAGGACGTGTAGCAGGACTGCTCATAAACCACTAAATTTAGGACCGGCTTCGCCAGAGCACATACTTTAAGCTAATGCCGAGGTCCTCATTAGAGCCGGAGTGGTTCCCCTGACAAAGGGCGCCCAGCCCCGTCACACAGTGAGTGACGGCACACTCCGAGATGGACCTTCCTGCTCAGCTGCGCGCCACTCAGCTTGTGCTCTTGAAAGTATGAGAAAAACAGCGGCAGAATGAAACTTCCCTGGTCTTATTAAAACTGTGGAACTGACTTAAAACAGTTGTTTGGCACAGCCGTTGCACAAGGGCGTCGTTAATCTTTCTTGAAATTTCATGACAAAGAGATTGATGCCCTAATATCCCTGAGTGTTCTGCCTCTAAGACTGACCTCTTTGGTCTGTCATTTGTTTTCCTGCTTTAGACTAAGACGGGAGTCCACTAAGTATTTCACTTCCCTCTTCTCTGTACACACTATCTGTATAGGCAAAATAAAAGGCAAAACACGGCGGTAGACAGCGGCGTTTCTCTGCGGCGGCAGGAAGCGTCAAGGGGACTGAGCGGGAATAGTTACGTGTATGCCCCATCCAAGGGAGGCAGCTCCATTCCGATCCGGCTGGATGTCACCATGTTGGAATAGAAGTCCAGAGCTGCACACTTTCTAATTGCCAAAGAGAACCAAAATCTCCTAATTATATGTGATTTTTACCAACTTTTAAATATTGAGAAGTAAAAAATGTAAATACAAAACATAACATATAAAAATCATTTAACGATAAAACATATGAAAGCCAAATTTAGCTTATGGGCTGCCGCTTTGTGATTTTGGATATGTTATTATGTGTCCTGAATGCGCTGCATCATAGGTTTCCAAACGAGGCAGTGTATAAGGGCTACCTATGGAGGTTATAGAAAATACAGATTAGTAGTCCTCACTCAGTGTACTAGATTTGAAACTACGGGTTTTTTTTGTTGTTGTTGTTGTTTTAAAGATTTTATTTATTTAATTTGACAGAGAGAGACGCAGCGAGAGAGGGAACACAAGCAGGGGGAGTGGGAGAGGGAGAAGCAGGCTTCCCGCAGAGCGGGGAGCTCGATGCGGGGCTCGATCCCAGCACCCTGGGATCATGACCTGAGCTGAAGGCAGATGCCTAACGACTAAGCCACCCAGGCGCCCCTGAAACTACGTTTTTAACAAGGTCCCCCATCTACCGCAGACCGCTAGCCCAATAAGAGCGTCTGACTAGCTGCTCACCAGCCATAACTGGAACGGCAGATGGGATCCATATTAAATGCAAGTCCAATCCCTTAATGGTGACTGCTTAGAGCACGGACTTGAGGAGGACTGCCACATTGTGACGAGGAGCGGTGGGGAAGGATTGGTGATCTTTTAGTGATGTCTCCCTTGGGCACAGGGGGAGGGAAATGGAGAACGTGTGCAGTTTCTTTGCTGACTCTGACCCACGGGGTAGGAGCTATGGGTTTTAAAATAATATTTAAATTCCTCCATGATGTGACCCCACCTTCTTCTCTAATCTCATCAACCACTATATCCTGCTGCCTACCTGAGGCTCCAGTAACATCAAAGTACTTGTTGCTTCCTATGCGTGTCCTTCTGTTTCACTGCCCTGTGGCTTTACTTCCGTGGCTTCCCTCGCCCACCCCTCCCTTCCCGGCTTGACTCCTGTTCCCTGTTTGGGGCTCTGCTTGGACATCTACCTTCCAGAGGAGGATTTTTCTGACCTCTTCTTTCATTCAGAATGGATTAAGTGCCTTGTGCTTCCTCATAAAAGCATCTTAAGAATATCTCCATCATGGTATGTGCCTCATATTATTAAAGTGATCCGTTTACACTTGCCATTTCCTCCCTAAACTGGAAGCTTTCCCATCTTGAATATTTTATTCATATATGTGTAACTGTACAGAGTATTATCGATTATATATCTAAACTACATATGGTACATCTGCAGTGCTGAATTAATATTTATTAAATTGAACTTTGCCATTTTTATTATGTATAGCCTTGTAGTATATATATTTGCATCGAAGACCTTTCTTGCTGAATTATATTTTGCTTAAGGACAAGGTAACTGGAAACATAGATGTTAAAGCATAGAAGTGCCTTAGAAATTATCTTATCGATATATTTTTCATGTAATTATGTGTAAGAGATTTCTGGAATCAGACTGTCTGGGTTCAGATTCTGACTCTGCCACTTCCTAGCTATGTGCACTTAGATATAAATTCTGAGCTTCAGATTCTGATGTGAAAATGAGGCCAATAATATTAGCTGCCTATTAGGGATAATATGTTGGTTCAATGAGAAAACCTACTTTTAGGGCTTTACAAAATTCTTATCATGTTGCAAAGACTAAGTAAATGTTAGTTGTCATAATAAATTAAGTAGTTTGCCCCCAGAATAATAGTACTTAGTGGAAGAGCCAGAAGGAGAACCCAATTTGTTATTTTAAACAGTTTGATTGATTCTCTTCTATGGCAGACTTGTTTCCTAGTTCTGGCATTGGCTTGCCTCCAAGTGCCCAATACCTAGCATGCTTTCTCAGATGAGGCTTTTTGCTAGAGCCTTTGAAAAGTAAATGCTAGGTAATGGAAAAGTGTTCTCTAGCAAAAACAAAATGAGAGCAACAGCAAAACAATCTGGACTGAGTGAATCGACAAATTCTTTTTCTCACATGTAATATATTATGTAAAGCATATACATAAGCTACTAAATACATTTGAATCAAGCTTGCTCATAGTCTTTGGGAAAAAAATCATCCAAGGTGAATTGTTGAGAAACATGTCCGGCTGTGTCCTCTCAATGACATTGTGCTTATAAAATGGCTAGCATATGCAAGTCCTTGCTAAAATCATGACAAGTATTTAAGTCCTAATCATAGTGAAGAGTGAGAACAAATTATTCTTCTAAACATTGTTCGTAGCACTTCACATTGTTGAAGTTCTTGTTTTTAAATCAACTGTTCAGGATTCTCATTAATCTGAAGAAACCGAAGAATATTGTACCATTACAGTGGGGCAACCAATTGTGTATCTCTTCAGCTTTATGTAGAATGTTCTGTTTGAGAAAGTGTCTGGCATCAATTTCCTTGTCTTGCCTATGATATTCTCTATCTAGGCTTCTAGACATAATTTTATATTAGCCATACTCATTGGAAACTAATTTGATCATATGTGTATAAACTAACATATAGGACATATCACATATGATCAAATTAATCAGTTTTTAATAAATATTATTTTTAAATTAATCAGTTTTAATAGATATCAGATGTCTTGGGATAATTCCAGCTTTGAAGCTGACAGAAATCAGTCTGTTTTTACTGCAAACAATAATGCTTAATTATAGATTTAGATCAATGTATGGCAGGAACCTAAATCTTTTTTTTTTTTTTTTTTTAAGGGCATATGTTATTTGTGCAGAGTTAAAACTGGCATGGAACTTTGGTTCTTGATGACAATGTGATCTACCAAATGAATACCGAGACTGCCCGCCTCCAATTTCCTTGTTAATGAGTAAGAACTGGGTTATAGGCCTACCACTAGACCAATCATTGGCAAAGGCCAATGATAATTCATCCTAGGGGGCTGGACAAATTGAAACAAGTCAGAAAGAAGGGGATAATGAGTGATGAGAAAGTAACCAACATTGTGTGCTATATCACACATAGAAATTAATTCAAAGAACAGTTCTTAATGCTTAATGGCATTCCTAATTATCAGGCATTCATGTTCATAAACAGCTTGGAGGATAAAGGGTGTGCAAAAGCAATAATTATTATGAACTTAGTTGTGGTAATAAGGTGTACCTTATCTTTCTATTTAAAGACTGCTCTAGTATCTATGCATATTGAGGTATATTTAGGAAAACTTTTATTATTTTAGGCCACTAACTGGTGCCAGTTAATTAAGAGGTTTTAGTTAATAAATAAGATTAATGTTATGCCAAAAGGGTCAGTAAACACCAGTTGTACCCCAAACTGGCTAGGAATCTGAATTACCTGGGCTTTAGAAATTCCAAGGGTCTATGGGCTAGATGAAGAGCATTAGTGTGAAAAATGGAACGGTCCAAGGTATTTGTGATTTGAACAACAAAAAAAGCTTATAGACATTTTGCAACCTATAGAGTTTACAGCAACAATATATAAAATAAACATGCCTGCTCTGAGCATATTAGTATTCTTAAAGGGTGAATAAATGTAGTTAGGTGTGAGTAGAAAACTTCGTTTAAAAAAAATGAAACAAACCTACTTGTGTTTGCCTTGTGTTTTTAACTTTCTTGGTTTGAGGGCCTCATTGAGAATCTGAACAAGATTATGGAACGTTTCCCAGAGATTCGCATTTGCATATTCATGCAATGTTTTGAATATTAATAACCTCTTCTCTAATGTTCTTGGTCCTATTAAAAAAACTGAAGCAGCATAACTAACAACTAACAATAGATACCATTAATCCAATCCTTACCAGTTTTCCAAGTTCCACCTAGATCTCCTGAATTAGAAGCTTCAGGAGCTCAAAAATTCACAATTTTATAAAGTTCCTTCATAGGTTCTGATGAAATTAATTGGATCCCTCTTTATTAGCCAGAGAAACAAGGGCTTTAGAGTCAGACATACTTGCGTTAAAAATCAAAACTTTACACTCAGTGAGCTAGGGCAAGTCACTTAAAACCTTCTGAACCTTAGTTTATCCACCTACAAAATGGGAACGGTAGCTGTCCTCACACCAGTGTGACAAAGAATGTATGACAGCATCCGCACACCCCTAGCATATAGTAAACACTATAAATATCTGTTATTTATTGTGGGCATTCATAAAGGACCTGCTTCGTTTGCGGTGAGGATATTGTCTGAATATTAAATAATTATTTGAGCTAAGAGATTCATGGCTGCATTATTTGCATTAAATGTTAAGAACAGAAATTGGGATACTAAAACAAAGATAACATAGCAATGGCATGAGCTGGAGATGGCTTTTATTTAAGCCACATAATGTATAAACACATTAGCAAGTCAAAGGTTTCAGAAAACAAAGCTCACTGACCCCTAGATCCACTGGCCTCATCTTTAACCCTAATTTTGCAAGGCTTTTGGAGGTGTTCCAAATCTTAAAGCTTTAAAATGTTCATTCCAATACAGTACATTCTTGGTTGTATGGAAGGAGACTCTTTCAAGCATTCAGATTCTGAATTGGGAAAATAAAACAAGCCGTGTCTTATGCATAACAATAACAACAGCAAAAGAATCTTTGAGCGTGATGCAATAAACTGTGGAGAAGAGTTAAGATTTTGAGATTTACCCTGATTGGTTGTTTGGTCAACGAAAAGAATATTCTTATTACAAATGCTAGCTTTTAAAAAGACAAAATGGGAAGTCTGGGTTAGGGGAAAAAAAAAAAAAAAGAAAAGGCAGTAGAGGTACAAGGTAAAAAACTCAGGGAATGGGAGAAAGTCATCCCAAACAGGAGAAGCAGTGATTATTGCTGGCAATTTTGGGGGGATTTTAAAGTACTTACCTGGGAAGTTTTCTGTCATTTCATATGTTAATGCATCTTGGACGTATCCAAAGACCTATGGGGGTAGACCTGGCATACTCAGGTCAATGACGGAGTGTCCAGAAATAGAATCAGATCGATAAAGGAGCTTAGTGACACTTAATGAGCCATGAGGCCACTAGTATTTTTTAGAGAAACAGCTTATAAGATAAATATATGCTCAGAGCTCATGAGTGTCCTATTGAAATGGAGCATGGGGAAGAGTGATTGTGAGTCAGTACTTTCATAAAGAACAGAGCCAACTTATGTTTGCCTTTTTGCAGGGGTCTCCATATTTTTCATTCATGGACCTTATTGAAAATCTGAAAAATGATTCTATATACCCTTCCTAGAGAAATAGTTTTCATTTACATATAAGCATAGGGTTTTGTAGATTGATTACCACATCTCTAATGTTCTTGGCCTTTTTTTTAAAAAGATTTATTTATTAATTTATTTGAGAGAGAGAGAATGCGAGCAGGGGGAGGGGCAGAGGGAGAGGAAGAGGAGCAGACTCTCCACTGAGCCCGACTGGGGACTACATCTCATGACCCTGAGATCATGACCTGAGTCAAAATCAAGAGTCGGATGCTCAGCTGACTAAGCCACCCAGGAGCCCCTCTAATGTTCTTGGTCTTATGGGGAAATGGAAACAGTGTAACTAGAAATGATAGCTTCAATTAATCATTGATTGATTAAACTAATGATAACTAATAGCTACTATTGGGCGCCTGGGTGGCTCAGTCGTTAAGCGTCTGCCTTTGGCTCAGGTCAGGATCCCAGGGTCCTGGGATCGAGCCCCGCATCGGGCTCCCTGCTCCGCGGGAAGCCTGCTTCTCCCTCTCCCACTCCCCCCGCTTGTGTTCCTGCTCTCACTGTGTCTCTCTCCGTCAAATAAATAAATAAAATCTTTAAAAAACAAAACAAAACAAAAAAACTAATAGCTACTATTAATGAAGTCCTTACTATGTTAGAGACATTGTGCTAAGCCCTCTATATGCATTATCTCATTTAATCCTTGTCTTGACCCTATGAAGTAAAAAATATTACTGGTCTCATTTTATATATGGAAAAACTGAGTCATAAGGAAGTTACACAGCTTGCTCAAAGCTCTCCAGCCAGCAAGGGGCAGAACCTGGAATCAAACTGAGCTCCGTTTGATGCCAGAGCATATACTCTTAAGCAGTTTCTCATACTACCTCTAATTTTTTATGTAATTTTTTTTCGGGTACTTAAGATCCTATATTACAACCTAGGCCCGGAAAGATTAGTGAATCTTTTGAATTTATGTGCTACCGTGTGTGTGCGCGTGCGTGCACCCCCGCACATGTGTGTACAATATTTGTTTTGCTGGAGATCCATAGTTTTAATCAGATTCCCTTAGGATATCTCATCTAAACAGTTAAGAGTCTGTCATCTAGCTATGCCACAGTTTAGCTATGGATTAAGTTAGGCCATCAGAGAGCCACATATTTGGGCCACATGGGTCATCTCCCCTCTGCTTTCTCACTTCACAGAATTGCTGTTATGGATTTGGTTTTGGAATTAGGTCCTAATCTTGAATTGAAGCATACTACTAGAAATAGCTGTACAAAATCTACTACTGTATTTTACTTCAGAGATATGTTTGAGTATATTTTTAAATATATCTTTTGGAGTCCTTTAAAGAAAACCTCAAGCAATAAATGACTATTGGAAGAAAGAAAACATCTTCCTTGTGTATAATAAAGAATGTAATGACGTATCCCTTTATTCAAAAGCTGAAATTTCAGACTCAGATCTGCAATCCAACTTTAGTACCTGTGCAGGGGTCTTTGGCCTATACATTTGCAGTTTACCTTTTTCTCAGTCATAACCATCTGCTCCAATTTGTATTTTTCCATGTTTTGAATATATATGTATTTCATATGTTATTGTAAGACATCTCAAATTCTTCATGGAACACAGAAATATAAATTAAAAATTTAAGTTTTGTTACCTCTGCCTTTTCTACCATTCTGTGCCTAAAAAGAGGCAGAACTTCAAAATCTTGCAGAAATGTGTTCTTTAATACCTTAACCTTCACAGTTACAGGAAAATGATCCTCACTTAGGGCAACATAGCAGACTAAAATAATACAAAGACCTTCAATGGCAAACACTTTTCTTACTGACAAACTTAGTTGTGGATTATGTTTTGTTTCCCTCCTCCCCCACAAATACTTATCTCAGACAAAATGATGACTTTCATTCGTGATTGGATTTTCCAAGAAGTAGCTCTATTATATATATTACGCATTGTGAATCAAGTGAAGGCCATATGCTTTAAACCCCAGATTCAAAGGGGCAAAGTTCTATTTCAGTTGTGTACACTTGAGTACAAAAATGTGAAGTCTATCCCAGTCAAAAGATCAACACACCAGCACAGGAATTGGCCAATATAGTGGTATCTATGCACAGAGTCAACATTTTTTTCTCAGGGAAGAATTTTGGATTTTCTTAAAATAGTTACAGCAATTGGCTGAGAGTCCATACCTTGGTGCCATAGAGTATGGCTACTGAAAACTTTTTAAGTCAGGATGAACCAACTGGACTTTGCTGGGAGGCTATAAAAAAATCAGGAAAAAACTCAAGACTCCTTCACTGGATGTCTCATTTAAAAAATGTATCCAGAAAATCTTATCCATAGCCTTGGTTTTAATTACCTCTTGCATACCAGGAGAACTCTCAAAGTTTTCCTTCTAGCCAAGACCAATCTTCTGAACCCTAAACCTATTTTTCTAATTACTGCTTCCTCAGCTCCACTTGGGTGTCTCACAGCCATTTCAAACTCAAAGTCCTACATGGAATTCATATGTATCCAACCTGACTCTTCTCAGTGTTCCCTTTTTTAGTGAATGTCATCTTTGTTTACTCAGTGCAGAGATCAGAACCCTGGGGCATGCCGAGAACATTCCTCTCTTTTCCTGCCAACTCTTTCCTCAACAAAATTCCCTTCTTTCCATCTTCCCTGCCCAAGTGTGTTCTTGCCAAAAAATCCTTTATCACCCAGTTGACTGAATAATCCTCCCGGCTAGTGACCAAGATTTCACTCGTACCTAGGCACAACCTGTTCTCCACACTAGTATCTATAAGTGATTTTTTTTATTATTATTATGTTATGTTAATCACCATACATTACATCATTAGTTTTTGATGTAGTATTCCATGATTCATTGTTTGCGTATAACACCAGTGCTCCATGCAGTACGTGCCCTCTTTAATACCCATCACCAGGCTAACCCATCCCCCCACCCCCTCCCCTCTAGAACCCTCAGTTTGTTTCTCAGAGTTCAAAGTCTCTCATGGTTTGTCTCCCCTCCGATTCCCCCCCTTCATTCTTCCCTTCCTGCTATCTTCTTCTTCTTCTTCTTCTTCTTTTTTTTTTTTTAACATATAATGTATTATTTGTTTCAGAGGTACAGGTCTGTGATTCAACAGTCTTACACAATTCACAGTGCTCACCATAGCACATACCCTGCCCAATGTCTATCACCCAGCCACCCCATCCCTCCCACCCCCCACCACTCCAGCAACCCTCAGTTTGTTTCCTGAGATTAAGAATTCCTCATATCAGTGAGATCATATGATACATGTCTTTCTCTGATTGACTTATTTCGCTCAGCATAATACCCTCTAGTTCCATCACGTCATTGCCAATGGCAAGATTTCATTCCTTTTGATGGCTGCATAATATTCCATTGTATATATACACCACATCTTCTTTATCCATTCATCTGTTCATGGACATCTTGGCTCTTTCCATAGTTTGGCTATTGTGGACATCGCTGCTATAAACATCCGGGTGCACATACCCCTTTGGATCACCATTTATATCTTTGGGGTAAATACCCAGGAGTACAATTGCTGGATTGTAGGGTAGCTCTATTTTCAACTTTTTGAGGAACCTCCATACTGTTTTCCAGAGTGGATGCACCAGCTTGCATTCCCACCAACAGTGTAGGAGGGTTCCCCTTTTTCTGCATCCCCACCAACATCTGTCATTTCCTGACTTGTTAATTTTAGCCATTCTGACTAGTGTGAGGTGGTATCTCATTGAGGTTTTGATTTGGATTTCCCTGATGCCAAGCGATGTTGAGCACTTTTTCATGTGTCTGTTGGCCATCTGTCTTCTTTGGAAAAATGTCTGTTCATGTCTTCTGCCCATTTCTTGATTGGATCATTTGTTCTTTGGGTGTTGAGTTTGATAAGTTCTTTATAGGTTTTGGATACTAGCCCTTTATCTGATATGTCATTTGCAAATATCTTCTCCCATTCTGTCGGTTGTCTTCTGGTTTTGTTGACTGTTTCCTTTGCTGTGCAAAAGCTTTTTATCTTGATGAAGTCCCAATAGTTCATTTTTGCCCTTGCTTCCCTTGCCTTTGGCGATGTTTCTAGGAAGAAGTTGCTGCGGCTGAGGTCGAAGAGGTTGCTGCCTGTGTTCCCCTTTAGGATTTTGATGGACTCCTGTCTCACATTTAGGTCTTTCAACCATTTTGAGTCTATTTTTGTGTGTGGTGTATGGAAATGGTCCAGTTTCATTCTTCTGCATGTGGCGGCCCAATTTTCCCAACACCGTTTGTTGAAAAGACTGTCTTTTTTCCATTGGACATTCTTTTCTGCTTTGTTGAAGATTAGTTGACCATAGAGTTGAGGGTCCATTTCTGGGCTCTCTATTCTGTTCCATTGATCTATGTGTCTGTTTTTGTGCCAGTACCATACTGTCTTGATGATGACAGCTTTGTAATAGAACTTGAAGTCCGGAATTGTGAAGCTACCAGCTTTGTTTTTCTTTTTCAACATTCCTCTAGCTATTTGGGGTCTTTTCTGGTTCCATACAAATTTTAGGATTATTTGTTCCATTTCTTAGAAAAAAGTTGATGGTATTTTGATAGGGATTGCTTTGAATGTGTAGATTGCTCTAGGTAGCATTGACATCTTCACAATATTTGTTCTTCCAATCTATAAGCATGGAAAGTTTTTCCATTTCTTTGTGTCTTCCTCAATTTCCTTCATGAATATTTTATAGCTTTCTGAGTACAGATTCTTTGCCTCTTTGGTTAGATTTATTCCTAGTTATCTTATGGTTTTGGGTGCAATTGTAAATGGGATTGACTCTTTAATTTCTCTTTCTTCTGTCTTGTTGTTGGTGTATAGGATGTCACTGATTTCCGTGCATTGATTTTATATCCTGCCACTTTACTAAATTCCTGTATGAGTTCTAGCAGTTTTGGGCTGGAGTCTTTTGGGTTTTCCACATGAAGTATCATATCATTTGCAAAGAGTGAGAGTTTGACTTTTTCTTTGCCGATTTGGATGCCTTATATTTCTTTTTGTTGTCTGATTGCTGTGGCTAGGACTTCTAATACTATGTTGAATAGCAGTGGTGATAGTGGACATCCCTGCCATGTTCTTGACCTTAGGGGGAAAGCTCTCAGTTTTTCCCCATTGAGAATGATATTCGCTGTGGGTTTTTCATAGATGGCTTTTATGATATTGAGGTATGTATCCTCTATGCCTATACTCTGAAGAGTTTTGATCAAGAAAGGATGCTGTACTTTGTCAGATGCTTTTTCTGCATCTATTGAGAGGATCCTATGGTTCTTGTTCTTTCTTTTATTAATGTATGGTATCAAATTGATTGATTTGTGGATGTTGAACCAAACTTGCAGCCCAGGGATAAATCCCACTTGGTCGTGGTGAATAATCCTTTTAATGTACTGTTGGATCCCATTGGCTAGTATTTTGGTGAGAATTTTTGCATCCATGTTCATCAGGGATATTGGTCTGTAATTCTCCTTTTTGATGGGGTCTTTGTCTGGTTTGGGGATCAAGGTAATGGTGGCCTTATAAAACAAGTTTGGAAGTTTTCCTTCCATTTCTATTTTTTAGAACAGTTTCAGAAGAATAGGTATTAATCCTTCTTGAAATGTTTGGTAGAATTCCCCTGGGAAGCCATCTGGCCCTGGACTCTTGTTTGTTGGGAGATTTTTGATTACTACTTCAATTTCCTTAGTGGTTATGGGTCTGTTCAGGTTTTCTATTTCTTCCTGGTTCAGTTTTGGTAGTTGATACATCTCTAGGAATGCATCCATTTCTTCCAGATTATCTAATTTGCTGGCATATAGTTGCTCATAATATGTTCTTATAATTGTTTCTATTTCTTTGGTGTTGGTTGTGATCTCTCCTCTTTCATTCATGATTTTATTTATTTGGGTCCTTTCTCTTTTCTTTTGGATAAGTCTGGCCAGGGGTTTATCAATCTTGTTAATTCTTTCAAAGAACAGGCTCCTAGTTTCGTTGATCTGTTCTACTGTTGTTTCGGTTTCTATTTAATTGATTTCTGCTCTGATCTTTATTATTTCTCTTCTCCTGCTGGGTTTAGGCTTTATTTGCTGTTCTTTCTCCAGCTCCTTTAGGTGTAGGGTTAGGTTGTGTATTTGAGACTTTTCTTGTTTCTTGAGAAAGGCTTGTATTGCTATATACTTTCCTCTTAGGACTGCCTTTGCTGTATCCCAAAGATTTTGAACAGTTGTGTTTTCATTTTCATTGGTTTCCATGAATTTTTTAAATTCTTCTTTAATTTCCTGGTTGACCCATTGATTCCTTAGTAGGATGCTCTTTAGCCTCCATGTATTTGAGTTCTTTCTGACTTTCTTCTTGTGACTGAGTTCTAGTTTCAAAGCATTGTGGTCTGAAAATATGCAGGGAATGATCCCAATCTTTTGGTACCGGTTGAGACCTGATTTTTGACCTAGGATGTGATCTATTCTGGAGAATGTTCCATGGGCACTAGAGAAGAATGTGTATTCTGTTGCTTTGGGATGGAATGTTCTGAATATATCTGTGAAGTCCATTTGGTGCAGTGTGTCATTTAAAGTCTTTATTTCCTTGTTGATTGTTTGCTTAGATGATCTGTCCATTTCTGTGAGGGGGGTGTTAAAGTCCCCCACTATTATTGTATTGTTGTCGATGTGTTTCTTTGCTTTTGTTATTAATTGGCTTATATAATTGGCTGCTCCCATGTTAGGGGCAAAAATATTTACAATTGTTAGATCTTCTTGTTGGATAGACCCTTTAAGTATGATATAGAGTCCTTCCTCATCTCTTATTACAGTTTTTGGTTTAAAATCTAATTTGTCTGATATAAGGATTGCCACCCCAGCTTTCTTTTGGTGTCCATTAGCATGGTAAATGGTTTTCCACCCCCTCACTTTCAATCTGCAAGTGTCTTTGGGTCTAAAATGAGTCTCTTACAGACAGCATATGGATAGGTCTTGTTTTTTTATCCAATCTGATAGCCTGTGTCTTTTGATTGGGGTATTTAGCCCATTTACATTCAGGGTAACTATTGAAAGATATGACTTTAGTGCCATTGTATTGTCTGTAAGGTGACTGTTACTGTATATTGTCTGTTCCTTTCTGGTCTATGTTACTTTTAGGCTCTGTCTTTGCTTAGAGGACCCCTTTCAATATTTCTTGTAGGGCTGGGCTGGTTTCATGTTTGCAAATTCCTTTAGTTTTTGTTTGTCCTGGAAACTTTTTATCTCTCCTTCTGTTTTCAATGACAGCCTAGCTGGATATAGTATTTTTGGCTGCATATTTTTCTCATTTAGTGCTCTGAATATATCATGCCAGTCCTTTCTGGCCTGCCAGGTCTCTGTGGATAGGTCTGTTGCCAATCTAATGTTTCTACCATTGTAGGTTACAGATCTCTTCTCCCGAGCTGCTTTCAGGATTTTCTCTTTGTCTCTGAGACTTGTAAGTTTTACTATTAGATGTTGGGGTGTTGACCTATTTTTATTGATTTTGAGGGGGGTTTTTTGTGCCTCCTGGATTTTGATGCCTGTTTCTTTCCCCAAATTAGGGAAGTTCTCTGCTATGATTTGCTCCAATATACCTTCTGCCCCTCTCTCTCTTTCTTCTTCTTCTGGGATCCCAATTATTCTAATATTGTTTCATCTTATGGTATCACTTATCTCTTGAATTCTGCCCATGTGATCCAGTAGTTGTTTATCTCTCTCTTTCTCAGCTTCTTTATTTTCCATCAGTTGGTCTTCTATATCACTAATTTTCTCTTCTGCCTTATTTATCCTAGCAGTTAGAGCCTCCATTTTTGATTGCACCTCATTAATAGCCTTTTTGATTTTGACTTGGTTAGATTTTAGTTCTTTTATTTCTCCAGGAAGGGTTTCTCTAATATCTTCCATGCTTTTTTCAAGCCCAGCTAGTATCTTTAAAATCATCATTCTGAACTCTAGTTCTGACATCTTACTAATGTCCATATTGATTAGATCCCTGGCAGTCAGTACTGCCTCTTGTTCTTTTTTCTGAGGTGATTTTTTCCATCTTGTCATTTTGTCCAGAGGAGAATAGATGAATGAGAGAACAAAATGCTAACAGGGTAACAACGTCCCCTGAAAATATACACTAAACAAATCAGAAGAGACCTGAAACCAGGGTAAAAGAAAGGGAAAGAAAGAAAAAAGAAAGAAAAAGAAAAAGTTAAAAACAAACAAAAAGAAACAAACAGAAAAAACAGAATATGATCAAATATGATCAGGCTGGTGCATAGATCAGTACTGCACACTAGATTTTGGGCGTATTTTGGTCTGTTAGAAGAAAGTGCCTCCCAAATATTAAAGAAAGAAAAACTTATATATGTACAAAAATAAGGGTTAATATGGTGAAGGGATGGAATATGAATGTAAAGATGAAAATTATAAAAGATTTTATAAAAGGAATTGATAAGATAACAAGTTGGTTGAAAAAAGAAAGAAGAGGATTTAAAAAAAAAAGGGAGAGAATGTGATCAGGTAGGACACTAGAACAAAGCCATACTCTAGAGATTTAGGGTATATTTTGGTCTGTTAGAAGAAACTATATCCCCAAAATTTAAAGAGATAACAACTTATATATATATATACATATAATACATATATACATATAATAAAGAGATAACAACTTATATATATATATACATATATTTTTGGTATATATATATATACCAAAAATAAGGTTAACTACTTTGAAGGGATAGAATATGACTCTAAAAATGAAAAATAAAAAAGATTTTTTAAAAAAGGGATTGATAAGATGTTGGTTGCAAAAGGGAAAAAGAAAAATTAAAAAAAAAAAGAAAAAGAAAGTTAAAAAAAATTAACTTTGAAAGACTAAAGAATCAGGGGGAAAAAAGCCATGGATTCTATGTGCAGTATCCCCCTAGCACTGGCGTTCTGCCGTTCTTATTGATCGGTAAACTTGGTCTTGGCTGGCTGTTCTCGCTGATCTTCTGGGGGAGGGGCCTGTTGCCGTGGTTCCCAAACGTCTTTGCCGGAGGCGGAATTGCCCCACCCTTGTCAGTCTGGGCTAAGTAATCTGCTCGGGTTTGCTCTCGGGAGCTTTGGCTCCCTGCAAGCTTTCTGTACAGCTTTGGAGGACGAAAGTGAAAACGGTTGCCTCCCAATCTCTGCCCCGGAGGAGCCAAGAACTCGGGGCCCCACTCGTCAGTGCACCCCCAGAGAAAAGCAGTCAGTCACTCCTGTCTCCCCGGTCTCCGGCCGCACTCCGTGCTCATCCGACCTGTGACTGAGCGTTTCTATCTCTGGCACCTGACCCCGTGTGGAGTCTCCAAACCCAGCAGATCCCTGCGGTGCGCTCCCGTGCTGCTCCTCCTGGGGGAGGAAGGGGAGTGTCCCTGGATCTGCCGCTTGTTGGGTCCCTGCTGGAGGAGCAGTGGCCCGACTGTGCCGCGGATCACAGTTTATGACAACCCCGAGCTGAGAGCCCGTGCCTTGGCTCTGTCTCTGCAGCCGGCTTCCCCGCTCTGATCCCTGGGAGCTCTGCCACACTCAGGTACCCCTGGTCTTCCTGTGACCCCGAGGGTTCTGAGACCACACTGTCCCGTGAGGGTTCCACCCCCCCGTTTAGCCACTGGAGCGACGTCCCTCAGCGGAGCAGACTTCTAAAAGTTCCGATTTTGTGCTCTGCGGCTCTATCACTTGCCGGTAGTAGCGGCTGACGGAGGCCCCCTCCCCCGCCATCTATCTTCCCTAATATCCCCTCGGATTCACTTCTCCGCACATCCTACCTTCCAGAAAGCAGTCGCTGTTCTGTTAAGAGAGTTGTTGCTATTCTTTTCTTTGCTCTCCTGTTGAGTTTGTAGGTGTTCAGAATGGTTTGATCCCTATCCAGCTGAATTCCTGGGACCAGACGAAATTTAGGTCTCCTACTCCTCCACCATCTTGCTCCTCCACCCTTTCCTATAAATGGTATTTTAATATTTCAATCTGACTATGGTATTCTCTTTCCTGGAGTTTTTCAGTGACTTCCCATTACCTTAAAAATTAGGACCCAAATTCTTAATGTGGCCTAAAAGACACCCACCTGATCTAAATATTTCTTCTGACTCATCTCTAGTACTTTCCCATCTTGTTGCATTGGCCTTATTCAGGTTCCTCTAAAACCACACGTCTTCCTGCCTGAGTCCTTAAGACACACACAGACACACACACACACAGTCACACACACACAGACACACACACACACAACACCTAATTTCTATTCTACTTTCAAGCCCTGCTCGACATACTTTCTACTACAAACTTTCCTTGCTACATCCAGCAGATCAACTTTATCTTCTTGTGTATTATAGATACAGAAGGATTAACATCTCCCACGTTGAAAGTGTTCAATAAATATTTCTAAACAACTATGTTGATTTACTTAGACTTTTATTAACAAAAGGAGTTGCTGGAATCTAAGTCTATTTGACTCGTGTGTCAATAGACCATTTCCATCACATAGTGGTCACTCCATTTCTGAAAGAATGAGGAAAAGACATCTATTAGCAGTAGTGCTTTGATATATACACTAAAGATCTATTAATGGCCCAGAAAACTTAAAACTTAAATAAAACTTTGGGGGCTCTGTGGAAGTAGTCTTAATCAAATCAAGATAGAAAACAGGAAGTTTTCTATCTGCTTCTATGCCACGTGCTATCAGAAACTTTGACCTCTGAGGCTTATGAAAGCATCTAAAAACATTCTTGTCCTCCATTTCAATTATCCTAAGTCCATTAGAGCTTGCTAGATGTGTCTGTGCTATAGCATGACATGAAACAGGACCTTGAAGAAGCAGATGACAACTGGTTGTCCACTTCCCTGTCCCTATCTTATTTTCTCGGCTTGGTTTCTTAAGAGACACTGGCAACAGGGTAATGGAACTGGCCACCCTCTTCAGGGAAGCTCATCTTTGGTGCTTTTGATTTCAAACTTGACTACCAGTCATCCACAAGAGATAAATCTGGTGCTGCTGCAGAGAATTGAGACCCTTGCTACTGTGTGTGTGTGTGTGTGTGTATGAATGCATGCATGCTTGCACTCATGCATGTGTCTTTTTGGTGCTTTTTTGCTTTGGATTCTGATATGGTTATTCTGTGAAGTGGTAAAGCCATGCCTGTGTGGGTGGGAGGAGAGTGTAGAGTTTCACTTTAAAGAGTTGGATATTCCTGGAGTCAATGATGTGGTGAAGAGGAGGATTCTTGGAAAAGAATGAACATTTAGAAGGTGGGCTTAAAAATTCAACAGGAAATATCTTTTGCTCTCTGGGGTCAGCCTGCACCTCGTTAAAGATGGCCGCTGCCAAATAGGCCACAGGGAAAGGAGCCTGGAGCTGGGAGAGGAGGGAGAAAGACCTCTCTAGAGACTAGAGGAAAAACATGAGCAAATGATACTTTGTGAATTATATTGCCTAGTTGTATGGTTTTGTTTTTATCTGGTTTGTTTCCCTTTTTATTATATCTGAGCTTTAAGTGGAGTTTATTTAAATGCTCCATTCCTGTCAACTCTAGTACTAGAAATTAGAGAAAAGTTGTGTTCCACATTTGAGCCAGAGTATTACAGGTGAACATTTTCTTCTACTTGCCTCCCTCATGTCCTCACTCTCTGGGACCATGTGGTGGTGGCAGCATTGATTATTAGGTATCTGTCCATTTACCTCTTCCCCACCTGACAATATTCTCTCCATTGAAATCAATGGAGATATTACTTAGGCTTGATTTATTGAGTAAGATTCTGGTTTCCTTAGAGGAATATCTTTAGAATCTTCTGTACATTAACATTTCAAGTTTCTCCATAGCCCTCAGATTTCTCCCTAATCAGGTTGTTCTTTGAAAGTCATTGAAGAAAAAATTTCCTCTTCAAAAAAAAAAAAAAAAAAAAAAAAGCTTAAGGGCACAATATACAAATACTCAGCTATAGTGGTAGTCTGATAGAATTTTGTTCATTCTGAAATACAATCTATCAATCAATAAACATATGATTCCATAACATTTCTTGATTGAATGGGAGGAATGGGCCAGAAATAGGATCCTTTTGTACAGGGAAGAAGGAAGTAAGAGAGGCTAGAAATATCAAAGGAAAGCTGGGTTACTTTGCCTTTTTTCTTGGAGTGAGGCATATTTACTTTCAACTAGATCTAGGTAACAGGCCCTGCTCTGAGTTCTTTTGTTCTACGGGGAAAGTGATAAGCTGTGAGCCAACTTGGTTTTGAGTAATGGGCCAAGTACTGGGTGACTTTTTCCCCAACCCCAGCAGGTTTCTTAGGAAGAATCTGACTCCCAGAGAATGCATAAATAGAGGTATCAGTGCATTTTACATTTCTACACAATAGGAGGAAGGGAGTACCAAGAAAATAATGTACCCCACCATCCAAAATGTCATGGTTTGCTGTATGGTTACAGGTCTTAATGTAAGAGTCATCTCAAAGGAAATAGGTGGGTTGGTAATGGCTTATGAACTTCTAAGAGCAGAGACACATTTAGCGGACCTTACCACAAGGCAAGTACCCTATTTTGGCAACAGAATTGTATAAGTTATTGGGTCACATAGAAAATCTAACAGGAAACAGAGTTAGGATCCAAACACTATTTCCTGTTGGGTTTTATTGAGATGGCCCACCATCCTTCTCCTTAGTCTCATACTTGCACCTCTGGAGTTTCAGACAGCAGTGCTTTCCATCCTTGTTCTTTTCAGTTTTTTTTCCTATTAGGTTCTAGAAGAAGCCCTCATTTCTGAGTTTAGGGATAAGTGGCTTAGTCCAAGGGAATAGAAAGTGATTCTTTTTGATATATGTGTATATATGTATTTTGGTAGAGCTTTTGTCGTTTGCAATCTTTTTTTGATTTTTTATATTTTATGTCTTACATTTTGTTTTGAAAAACATGGAAAACCAAGTCCCTGCCAGACAAAGAAACAGGCAAATAGGAACAAATACAAATACACAGTCCCTTAAATTTGGAAACAGTTCACTCATGTCAACCAACATTTGTA
Source organism: Halichoerus grypus (assembly GCF_964656455.1). NCBI lineage: Eukaryota > Metazoa > Chordata > Mammalia > Carnivora > Phocidae > Halichoerus > Halichoerus grypus. Next base: position 121,895,411 of record NC_135715.1, on the reverse strand, counting down.
CATAAACTTCATTTACCATTAAAACAGAAAAGGTAAAAAAAGATCGAGTGTTTTTCAAAGAATTTTAGCAACAATGTAACTTGTGATTTTTTAAATTATATATGACTATCCTACTCTTTTTTTTCTCACACAAGTGATTATAAATCTGTTCCTTGTGTTTGTCCAACTTTTTTGGAAATTCAAAAAGACTCCACATGATCTTATCTTATTGTCAATAGTTCTATGCAGGGGAAAATATTATGTCTATTTTGTGATAACAATATTATTACCACTTTATATTTGCATAATAGTCTAAATAAACCTTGGAGGTCCTTTTCTCATTTTATAGTTGAAGCTTATATAATGTGGTAAAACTGTGGCTACATAAGGCTTACAGGAAAAACCTCAATTTCTGATTGTAACTTTGGAAAGATTAAGTAACTTGCCTAAATTCTGGAAAAGTGAGACTAGAACCCTGGGTTTCCAGATCCCAGCTTGTCATTCCTTTTGGACCACTAGCACCTTCCAGCATTCATCCAATTTGGGGGGAATTCCCTACTTTATGAACCCTTATCCCTCTATAAAAGCCTGATGCTCGGGTCCCAAGTTTCCCCTGAAACTCTAGTTAGGGTGAAGAAAACTGCAGCTAGTGTCCAGATGTAGCAGTTGGAAAGGCTTTAGCTGAATCATCCACCGTCCAGCCTCAGGGTGTTAATGGTGCAAGATGTAATCTGTGCTTAGTGGAGGAATGGGGCAGAGCATCTCTGAGGCCAGGTCTGTGGCAGGATGGGCTTGTTGTCCCTGGCCATGTAACTTCCAAGCCTGGCTCATGGACTTTTCTTTCTTTCTTTCTCTTTCTTTCTAACTTTTTCTTTCTTTCTTTCTTTCTTTCTTTCTTTCTTTCTTTCTTTCTTTCTTTCTTTCTTTTTTTCTTCTGATTTTGTTTATTTATTTGAGAGAGAGAGAGACACAAAGAGAGAGCACAAGTGGTGGGGAAGGGTAGAGGCAGAGGGAGAAGCAGGCAGACTCCCCGTTGATCAGGGAAACAATCACAGGGCTTCATCTCAGGACCTGGAGATCATGACCTGAGCCAAAAGCAGACCCTTAACTGACTGAGCCGCCCAGGTGCCCCTACATGGACTTCTCTAGAGAAGATATGAGCTACTTAATATTCTTTAATAAGCTTAATTCCTGCTTAAACTTACTAAGTAGGCTTCTTTGTTTGCAACTAAAAGCTTTGACCAAGTTTCTTTTGCTGGGATGACTTAGCCCACAAGCTAGAGAGTCTTTAATGAGCACTCTTTGGTCCCTTTTAAGGTTTACTCACTCTCAGGTTTGGCATTCACTCTCATTATCTGTACTTTACCCAAATCACTGTCTCTAGTTTGGCAATGTGAATACAAAGGGAGAAAATCTTTCATTGTAAAAATGCTGCTGTTGTTCAGCTAACTCATTTATTCAACAAATATAGTGTCAGTGTGAGGGGAGCAAAGGGGAAGATAGACAGGCACTTGGAAAAGCAGGTTTGGGACAATACAGTTGAGGATCTTAAACGTCATTTACTCATTCATTCAGCAAATATTTATTGAGTGCTTATTAGTTAGGCTGATTTTGAATGCCAGTGTTAGAATTGTTGGTGTTAGGGGGCGCCTGGGTGGCTCAGTTGGTTAAGCGACTGCCTTCGGCTCAGGTCATGATCCTGGAGTCCTTGGATCGAGTCCCGCATCGGGCTCCCTGCTCGGCAGGGAGTCTGCTTCTCCCTCTGACCCTCCCCGCTCTCATGTGCTCTCTCTCATTCTCTCTCTCTCAAATAAATAAATAAAATCTTTAAAAAAAAAAAAAAAAGAATTGTTGGTGTTAGAAATGGCAATATGTCTTAGATAGCTTTCAGTGCTATGATCACATCTGTGCTATAAAAAGATCCCTCTGGCTGAAGGGTCAGTGGGAATAGATTGGAGAAGAGTGAACCTCAAGGAAGGGAGATCAGTTAGGAGGCTTTTTTTGACATTTCAAGTAAAAGAAGATGGTTGATCTGAAGTAGGATGGTGGCAGTGAAGTGGAAAGAAGTGAAAAAAAATTGAGAGATTTTTATAAGAGTTAAAATCCATAGAAACTACTGATTAATTGGCTATGAAGGAAGAGAGAGAGGGGAGAGATAAGGGAAAAAACCAAGGTATCTGGCTCAAGTGGTGACAATTACTGTTTTACATATGTCAGTTTTGACCATCGTTGGACTATATAGGTAGAGATGACAGTAGGATATACAAATCTGGTGTTTATGAGCAAGATCAAGGCTAGAGACAACAACTTGGGTGTCTTGAGCACAAAACACAGAAATAAACATTGAAGTCATGGGAAAGGATTAGCTCACCAAGGGAGAGTATAGGGAAATGAGCCAGTGCAGTAGGTCTCAAGGTATGGTTCAGGGAGACCTGGGTGGTGCTCAAGACAATTTTGGGGGGTCACAAGGTGAAAACTATGTCCATAAGTAATGCTAAGATGTAATTTGTCTTTTCCAATATCATTCTGGCACAAAGGTACAATGGAATTTTCCAGAAGTTACAAGATGTGTAATGATGTCATTGCTTTGAAGGCTAATGGAATGTGTGCTTGGGTATGCCTGTGTTTTAAAAATTTCTCAATTTAAATTTCTAATATGATAAATGTTATAGTTATAACCCACTTAAACATAAGCTCTCTGGGGTCCTCAGAATTTTTGAAGTATAAAAGGATCATATCAAAATGTCTGAGAACCAGCAGACTAGAGAATTTAGCCTTGATTCTATATGCAAGGGTGATTATTAAAGATTTGAGGGCAGGGGAAAACATAATCAGAATCATGTTAATAGAAAGCTATTCTGATGGCAGTCTTGAGAATACATTATGATGGGGATAACATGAAGTTGTGGAGGCGATTTAGTTGGTAATTATAACAACTCAGGTAATGAAGATGCTAGGGGCTTGAACTTTGGAAATAGCAGTGTGAATGACAATGGACAACACAAAAGAAAAATACATGTGATTTTATTATTGACTGAATGTGGGTCATTGTTGAAGAAATGAAAGGAGTAAAAGATAACTGGTGTTGGAACTATGTGTTTGGAAGAAAGGTCTTGTTTCTCCTACCATTTTAAGTGCAGGAAAAATGACAGTTTCTTGACACCTGATGACAATTCATGAGGTAAACCCTGTCTAATAAAAATAGGATGAAAGCCATATACATAATTCTAAATTTCCTACTAGCTGCATTCAAAGGCAAAAGGGGTGAAATTGATTTTAATAATATATTTCATTTAACCCAATATATCCAAAATATTATCATGTCAACGTGTAATTAAATTTAAAAATTACCGAGACTTTTTGGGGTATTAAGACTTTGAAATCTTGTGTATATCTTACACTCACAGTACCTATGAGATCAGACTAGTCATATTTCAGGTACTCGAGAGCCACAAGGGGTTAGTGGTTACCACCTTCAACACAGCAGCTTTAGACTACTCTTTTGCTTGAGTCAAGGTCATCAGAACGCCAATGTTGATTTGGCTGGTATTGAAATAACTGTGGGTTTTTTTTTTTTTGTTTGTTTTTTTAGTTATTTACTCAGGAAGGGATGGATTTGTACTGAGTCCTAGAACTCTCTCACCTCCTTGTCACCTCACTCTGGTACAGTATAATTATAGGGGCCCTTTCTAAGGAAATGTGCCAGGTAGTGGTGGCCTGCTTACCTGGAACTGAAACTCCGAGCTGTATTTTACAGACAGAGCCTGTATCGAACGCAGCTAATCAGCCCAGCACACGGACGTTGGTCAGTGGAAGGGAAAACTGAGACAAAGTCTGAGGTATGTGGAAAGACCACTGAATAGTATTAGAGGGATATGGAAAATCGGGGAACGGGTGCAGCCATTTTGGAAGGTGGTGAAAACAGATAATGTAGGTACTTAAAGACTTTAAGCTTTTAGCAGTGACAGTGGAGCAAAGAAACTGTTTGATGCCCCATTATCATGTCCACAGAGATGCCATTATTTTTCTTCTTTATGAGACCTGAGCTGTCCCATGAGGTAGACGGATTGAAGGTACATACTGTAGAACCTTAAAAAAGGTCCTAAAACACATGACTATTCTCATGGAATGGAATGAACAATCAAAAGGAGAAGGACGAGAATAGAAGTGAAGCCGGGGTGCCCTAATAGAAAGATTTCTGGGATTACAAAATGAGATGAGTGGAAATGAGTGTGTCATAGGCTCCTTGAGGGAGAATATGAGTTTAGGGAAAGAAAAATGCAGTAAAATGAGAACAGATTAGACCTTGATAGTATATAGCAAATTATCGTAGTATGCCTCCTCACCATATGCTCATTCCATGATAAGTTCATGTTCCAAGATGAAATGAAAAATTAAGATGCATGGCATTGGAGATTCTAGAAAAGATAACAAAAAAAGAAACATGTATGATAAAAAAAAATCCCAAACAACCATACCAACAAGTAGTCATTTTCAAAGTTCAATTATTATACACATTTGTTTGCCTTATTAATTTGGAATGTTAGTCTGCAAATATATCAAGTCATTACAATTTAAAGTTCCTATACTTTTTTCCCTTGGTTATGTAAGAGTTATTCAACCAAAGTCTATTTCGCTGGGGGGTTATGAACTCCTTGATTATTGCTGTTGTTTTCTTTTGATTATGAGAATCCAGGAGTCATGATGTAATGTTGCTATGGTAATGAATATGTACAAATAGATGATTAAGGGTGGGGGGGAAGGTTAAATCCTGAGAAACACATTTGCATATAAATTCTTTCCAGTGAATAAAAAAGCCTCACACATGAATTTTTTCTGTTATGTACAAAATATGTAAAAGATGTGTTATATTATATCATAATCTTCAACAATGCATTGTGTTGCTTATATTAAATGACAGGAGTCACTCAATATGCTCCAAAGAATATTTTCTTAATAATAGTTCATACAAAAATGTATTAGATTGGGCGCCTGGGTGGCTCAGTTGTTAAGCATCTGCCTTTGGCTCAGGTCATGATCCCAGGGTCCTGGGATCGAGCCCCGCATCAGGCTCCCTGCTCAGCGGGGAGCCTGCTTCTCCCTCTCCCACTCCCCCCTGCTTGTGTTCCCTCTCTCACTGTGTCTCTCTCTGTCAAATAAATAAATAAAATCTTTTAAAAAATGTATTAGATTAAGACTGGATTAATTTCTCTAGGGGGGTGTGTGTGTGTGTGAATAAAGTATACTCTTTTAAGTAAAAGTTGGGACACATTATGAGGATTAAGTTCTTTTCTTGGTTGCCACGAAGGTGGTGTTAAAAAGTCAAGCATATCAGAAATATTTATAATTACCTAAGAAAATACTTTGCCAGCCATTGGGGTTCAATGCATTTAGAATGACTAACTCCTTACTTCAAAGCTTCTATAGTATTGATGTTGGAAGAAAAACATGCACAAGAGGACAGAAGGAAATGGTATTTGAAGATGAAGTTTAAAATACTTCTACAAATTACGTCCTTAGCTTTTGACATACTAACCTTTTTTTTGGTGTGTATGTCACAGAACTTTGTGCCAAGAATTCAAAAATCCTGATTCCTCTATTGGCTGGCCATATGTTGACTGGCAAGGCACCCAACAACTCAATTTTTTTTATACTGTGCCTAAGACCAAGGTGATGGTGATGATCCTTGCCATTTGATGAGGATTCATTAGACCAGCACTGCCCAATAGACATATAATGCAAGCCATATGTAATTTAAATATTTTTAGTAGGCATGTTAAAAAGTGAAAAGAAATCAGTGACATTAACTTTAGTAATATATTTAGCCCAATACTTCCAAAAGATTATCATTTCGACATAAACAATATAAAAGTTATTAATGATACATTTTACATTCGATTTTGTACTAAGTCTTTGAGATCCGGCATGTATTTGATACTTATAGCACATGTCAGTTTGGATTAGACACATTTCAAGTGCTCACTACCGACACGTGGCTAGTGGTACCACAGAATGTAGCTGGTGGATACCATAGTGGACAGTGCACCATTAGACTCGGGGGACAGTGTTGGGTTTGTTTAGAATATTAAAGTCATTCAACATTAGACTTCTTGGGTAACAATCTTGCTTTTTTTTTTTTTTTTAGAAAATAACAGCTTTCTGACATGCAAGGATGTTGCTTACTGTATTCAAGAGACAAAATAAATATTAAAAGTAAATACCTGACATTAGTATAATACCTGATGGTTTAACAGTGCTTTCACAGTCACTTCTTCTTTAAATCCCAGTCATGGTTCTGAGAAATAGGGAGGGATGAAGTTCCATTTACTTTTGAGTAAGCAGGCACAGACACTAAATCCTGCTCTTTCAGCTCCAAATCTCATGATCCAATGGTAGATCACAATCTAGGGTTCAGTTATCAAATAATGAGCCAACCAAGTCAGCCAAAATATAATGTGTCCTAGCATTTTCTTGTCTTTTTTTTAAAGCATCTGTTTTGTGGGTGTCTGAAAGGGCTCAGTCTTGTCCCACATTTCCATTTTTTTGTTGTTGTTTGCTTGGATCGAGAATAAAATTAGAACAAAGTCTTTCTACTCTTAGGAATGTTTTGATTCATCCAAGGTGGTGATGGTGAGGGTGAGATCCTCAGGACTGTCACCAAATCCAACAAACATCCCACCCCACTACTGTGATCTTTTGATGGTGAAATCAATTATATACATTATTTCACCATAGGACTTTCATAGACCTTAGAAAGGACACTCTATTTAGAGCTGAGGTGGGTGAGGAAGCCAGTAATACCTCTTACTCTCAAGCAATTAATTTATATGATAATCGAGTTTCAAGGAGCCCCCTAACAGTAGCAATAATACCAATAGTGGCTTTGGGCTTTGTGTGTTGTTCAGGGGGGTCGCCGGAAGGCATCAGGTAAGAAAGTTGACAACTATGGGTAGACAAGACAGTCGGGGAATTGGTTATTTCCAGGGCTGAACAGAGAGGGCGCACTTCCACAGACGCGTGCACAGCCAGGACATGGTGGTGGGACGAGCCCCGCAGGACTACCTGGGGTTGTAACAAGGCTCACTCTAGTTAGAAAACCTTTAGGCCACTGGACTACAAACGAATGTTAAGAGATATGGACGAGTGGATCTTCCGTAGGAGACTGTAGAGCGACCACCAGGAAGCAATTGCGGCAGGGTTTAAGTCTTCCTAAAGGCTCCGTGGGGCTTTCCCTCGCGTCTCGACCCTTTTCCCAGCTTTCGGGTCTTGGGGGTTCCGCGCTACCCAACCCCCTCTCTTGCCCCCAGCTTTGGGCAGTCTCACTGCCTGGCCTTTGGGCCGCCTTTGCCCGCCTGGCCGGCAGCGCCAGCCCCCGGCGGCTGCGAGAGGGCGCAGGGGGCGGAGGCGCGGCGGGGGCGGGCTCTGTCCGCCCCCCCACCCCCCAGCCCCCCCTTTCAGCCGGCTGCTGGGGCCGGTGGCAGGAACGCCGCGCACCGCCAGCCGCGGGGGGCGAAGGATGGGGAAAGCGCAAGACGGGGGCGCCCGCATGGATTAGAGCCGACCGCGCTCTTCAAAAGGGTGACGGGCTGTGCTTCCCTCCCGCGCCCTGGGAACTTCAAAGCGGCCCGCGCTGTCCCGACTGCCTAGCTCCGCTCTGGGACCTCGCAGCTTCGGCGCGGCCGCCTGGTGGCCATGACCCGAGCGCTGTGCGCGGCGCTCCGCCAGGCTCTCCTGCTGCTTGCCACCGCCGCCGCGCTCTCGACAGGTACGACGGGCGCTGCTTTTCCAGCGCAGACGAGGGTGGGAGTCGGGGGCGGTCTGCGGGTGGGCACGCGGGTGGGGTAGAAGGTGCTGCGAGCACACTGACTTTCCACTGGGCGGAGTGGGAAGCGCCAGTTGGATTGATGGGGCGCGGGATAGGGCGCAGCGTGGGCACCTGAGGTCTGGCAGCCATAGGATTAGACAGGTGTGTTGGGGACGAAGCTACCAGGAGGAGAGAAAAAGCGACAGGGACGTGGGGGGGGGGTATGGGTAATAGGGGTGAGGTGGGTGTCAAATTGGGGGGCAGTTTGCAGCGGAGGGAGTAGGAGAGTGTGTTTGTGGTTGTGCGCAGGGCTGGGGAGTTGAGTGGAACCACGAGTTCACTCTGCAGGGGCTTCGGGCGCGCTCTGTACTGGGCTCGGGAGAGCTGAGTAAAGATTGTGGCATGGTGGTGGTGGAAAGGTAGGCCGTGGTGGTGGCGATTCGGTCTGAGTTTTAGGAGGCGAGGGATATCTCAGAAGCCGCTGATGCCAAGCTGTGTAGGCGGGAGAGGGAGCTTAAATCTGCGTGGTTTGCAACGCACATTGCTTTCGAGGTACGATCTTTACTAAGAGTTGCAGGGAAAAAAAAATTCTGGCAAGCGCCCCAGCGTTTTTAACAGGTCTGTGCCTTGATAGGCTAAATAGAGCCCTCGGCCCAAGCTGGAAACCAAACATTTCTTATAATGTTTACTAGAAACTGGGGCAAATGCATCTTCGGTAAAATCATAGTGTGCTATGATGAAAAACCCTTTAGCTCTGAAACTGTTTTCGTTATAACATTATCTTGCGATATGGAGAGCAGCAGCAGACTCCTTGCTAACTCATTCTTTAACCGTTTCAATCAGACATTTAAGACATTTGCACACAAAAACCTGGTGTTTTTCCCTAGAGCCATACTTTGTCCGAAGCTGATTTTTATGCATTTTTGTTTTCCCAGATGACAATCTGTTTGACATTAATAGCTATACTTCAGGGTGGGTAGTTTTCCTTTTAGTGACATGTGCAGGGGAATGTTTTGAATAGTAAGATTGCTGTCATGTGCAGATTTCGTGTTTCCGATGGCCTGAGAGAATCACTAAATACAATATTCAAATGAAAATTGATTATTGGAAGTGATTAATACAATATGAGGATTAAAGCATTTTAGTTATCTTAGGAAAAGCACAGCCTTTTAGGAAAGCCATTACTCAGAGACTGTCCAGAGGATGATGGGATAAAGTGACATATTTGCATTCAGAGTTAGTAAATTCATCAGTGGGAAGAAAACTGACAATGGGAAGGTCTTTATAAGAAATGAGCGGAAACTCCACTAACTCAGAATACTCAAAGTAGTCTTGATGAATTTAATAGAATTAAAAAAAAAAAAAGAATTAAACAGCCTTCTAGGTATCACAGTTTTGACTAGGCACCCGTGAAATTACCTCCACAGGCTGTCCGTACAACCCTTTTTATTTTAGGGAGCTAATAACTTTGCTGCAGACATTTAAAAAAATACTCAATTATTTTTTATCTAGCTTGAAAGTTATATTTTGTTATATGTCAGAATCTTCAGAAAATTTCAGAGACCCTGGGCATAGCAGTATAGGAAAACATGCCAGGCTATGTTCTTTGAAAGGCATGGAAACTTTTGACATTGAAATGTACAAAAAAGAAAAAAAAAAATAGATCATCCATTCAGATTTGATTTTTCCCTCAAAATATGAAGGCTATGAAAAATGACTGATACGGAGATAATGTGTCAATATAGTAGAGAAGTACTTACCAAATTGAACTTTTACAATAAACTTTTCTATGTCAAATGCAATCACTTTCAAATCTCTTTTAAGAACTTTATCCCTCTTTGTGTCCCACAGAAACAATGTCTATTGCTGTCTACTTTTTTGAATCTTAACTGTTATAACCATCTTTGATTATTTGGTAGAGGGAGTCAAGGTAGTTTATTTCTTTATTTCATCTTTTAAATTATTTTTCTTACGTGGTTACCTATATCATTTTTTATCTAGTCACTTTTATAAATTACATTGTTCATCATAATGGTCAATTTTGGAAATGTAGGAGAAGTCTCTGCTGACACTATGACATAGCTGGGTGACAGGAAACACCACCTTCCAATTTGACTCTGCTGAGCACCAGGCCTAGGACTTTAAATATCTGAAGACACTGATAAACCAATATCCCTTTTTGCTTTGACTGTTATTCCCCAGCATCTCTGTCACCTACGGCATGTCATGCATTAGCAGTAGAGTAGAAAACCAGTGCTCCTTGATGAGAATCTCAGAGGGTAACCGCTGATGGAAAAAAAATGAGAAAATATTTATTGGTCTGGGTTGGCTAAAAAATTAGGCTGGAAAGCTAAAAAAAAAAAAAGAGTCCAGGGGATGTCTGGGCGGCTCAGTTGGTTAAGTATCTACCTTTAACTCAGCTCATGATCCCAGTGTCCTGGGATCGAGCCCCCCCACCCCCACCCCGACCCAGGGTTGGGCTCTCTGCTGAGCGAGGAGCCTGCTTCTCCCTCTCCCTTTACAGCTCTCCTTGCTTGTGCTCTCTCTCAAATAAATAAATAAAATCTTAAAAAAAAAAAAGAGTCCAGAAAGCTAGAAGCTGTTGCTCTAAAAGTGAAAAGGTAACCATTTCATTTAATAACCAGGTTGGGGGTTTCAGATAGGGAGATGTTTTCACTGCGCGTTTTAAGGTGTGCTGGAAGTGAAAGTGAAAGCCTTGGGCTGGTTGAGTGTACAATTGCTGAAGATGTTGCCACATTTGCCCTTCTTTAAGCAGGGTCATTTATTGGGTGGTTGAAACACATGTGACAAGAGGCAAAAATGGCCAAGGAAGAGACTTCTCTGGACCAGGAGAAGCTCTGTGCAGAAGTCCTTGGGGGCATATTTCTTCATCAGCTGTAGTGCCCCAACCTGTTATCTAGCCTCAAGTTTACAGAAGTATCAAATAGAGTTCCTCTGATTTGCTATGATCCTATATACATAAATGTAAGGTGTGAGAGAGGAATAGGGGATGATACCAAATTTGATTCGAGCAGTGGAGAAATAGTACCCTTATGTGGGGTCAGGCTGAGGACCGACCACAGGAGGAGCAGGTCCTGCCCTGGGCAGGGGTGGGGGTGGTGGCCCAGAGCAGGAGCTCAGTTTCCGTGTGGAGAGCTTAAAATGCCTAATACACACTAAAGTGGAGATACCAAGTAAGCAATTTGTTGTTTGGGGCCTAGGGTTCAGGGCACAAGTCTAGACCAACGCTAAAAAATCGAGAGTCAAATTAATTGGTGTTTGATTCCGATTTAACTGGGTGTTCTGTACTTTTACTTGGCAACCCCACATGAAGGAGCTATTGTGATGAGCTAATCTGCTCCTGTTGCCCGTATGCCCGGCTCTTAGATTAGAAAGAGAAGCATAGACCTCTTTTCTAGTCCTTGTCTCTTACCACTTGTATTCTAGCCCTGCCACCGTCCCCATATGCATCTCTGAGGGGTCACTTCCAGCACTTCAGCCACGCGTTGGTGTGGCTCCACCATTTCCGGGTGGATGCAGAGGGACAGCCTTTCCTAATCTTACATGGGTTCTTGACATGAAAGGGTTGTGAAAAAGGTTAGAACTCTCTAGACTCCCTGGAAATGATTGGTAGGTGAAAGCGGTTGGTTTTGCCCAAATTTACTGTCTTCTTCTGAATGTGATTGTTATTTTCAAATGCGTTTTTAGAGTATTTGTCTTTGAAATAAGCATTCCTAAGTTTCTCTTTTAGGGGAAATGCTTCCAGGCAGTAGCCAAGATGCAGTTCGTTGTATTTTTCTTGGCAGTACTTGTATGTCTTATTGTAAAAAGAGAAGGTTAAGGGGAGTAGAGAATGGAGAGAGTCAGAGCCAGGGAGGCGGTATGCGTCACAGGTCCTATTCATCTGAGGCAGATTGAGGTTTTAGAGCAGGTTCCTTAGAGAGTGATTGCAAGTCCTTTGGGAAACGAGCAAGGATGCATTAATTTCAGCTATGCACTGTTTAGTTCCTGCTCTTAGCTGAGTCTTGACCAGCTACCAAATGATTAGTACTGGCTTCATTTTGAGATTTGTAGAGGACAGTAACCTATAAATGAACAACTCTATGCATGGGTCATTAACAAGCTCAAATGGATATGTTCACACGTATATAAAGAGTTTATTTTAACTAATAAAATGAGCGAGTTAATTTCTAAATATAAATGGAAAACAGAACCAAACAGGGAAAAAAAGGAACAATTCTAAGCACAAAGAGTGTACTGTGTATTATTCCTTACCACTGTATCTGTGAAGCCACCTCTGGATTTTTCATGGCTTTGGCCTTCTCTATTTTAAATTTTTCACAGCTGATTATCAGATCTCAAGTTTTATCCTTACATTGTTTAAGAAACTGGGATAATAAAGGGATATATTTAGAAGGGATACAGAATTTCCACTGTTCCTAGGAGAAGTAGGAATCCCTAAATACTGGCCTGTCCCAGCTGTGCCTCTCTCCAGCCCAAGAGAAGTCACTCAGGGACATCCAGACAAGAGAAGCAAACTAAAGCAAAGTAACTGTTCTTTTGGTTACGTGCGTGGTACTTTGTCCCCAAATTGCATGGCAGAACTCTAACCTACTCCTCTTTTCAAAATGTGTAACAACTAAACAGCCTAAGGATAAAGGGGAGGAGGCTGTGATACCTCAGAATCCTGGATCCTGACACTGATTGAAAGGCTGTGTGATGCCTGCCAAGGGAAGCCAGGATGGCGGAGCGGGGGGCCTCTTTCTCCATTACCTCACATTAGTCCAGCCTTCATGGTAGCTCTGACAAATTTCAGACAATAATGTCAGGGGCTACTGCTCAGGGAGGAAAAGGTGGAGAGTCTGTGGATAGAGGTGGTTGTTTTTTTCCTACGAGGAAGCAGGTCCTGCTCTTCCCACAATTGTTACCTCTATAGAAGACGGGACTGTGGTCATGAACCCGGTGCCTTTCGCATTCTTTGAAAGCCGCATCCCTAAAGCACGTGGGCCTCTTGGTTCCCTGGAATGGGGACAGTAAAACCACTACTCCTCACACTTAGGAATCCAGTAAAAAGTAAAAGGGAGGGAGGAGGGGAGGAGGAGTGTGAAACAGGCATGAAGACTGTATTTCCATAGAAGAAGCCAACACCCCTATTTCTGAGGGGATGCTCCCTTGCCTTATCATGTGGCTCTTGCATTCACTTGCTCTGATTGGCCAACAAGAATCATAAGGTTCTGCCCTGTCCTCATTCTTTACTTTTTGTCCTCCAGAATAATTTCCCTTTTCTGTTGTTCTCTTCTGTGTTTTGGAGTAGGTATGTGAATATACTGTTTCTTTGGAACTGTTTTAAATTAATCCCCTCAAGAATTCATGGGTGAATCATTCAGTATGATTCAAGAGCTTGGCTTATTATTTTTTTAAACAATTTAAATTTGCCAGTGACTTAAGGATCCCAAATTAGATCAATCTACTTTTTCATTAAACTTTTCACATCAAGAAAATGATTAGGATGCTTTAGTTTTGAAAGTGAGACACATATATTTTCTTCTAATTTGTTTTATCATCCTTATCTCATGATAAGGTACAATGATTGAGAAAGATGCCGTATCTCTGTATGTTGATTGAGTTCCTTTTAAATTTTTCGTTTAACGCCATGATTGACTGAAACAAATACTCCATGGTCAAAAACAGGATTAGAAATAAATCTAACCCATTATGGTCCAGACAATGAGCATTTTAATGCTAAATGTTTAGTTTCATAAATGCATGCTTATCCAAGAGATGTTAACTCAGAGGGTGGTAATCCAGATTAACACAGCTTTAAGGAACCAGATTGTTTTAAAACAGAGCCAAAATATATTAAAGAGTATTAACGCATCACATTTCATAATTTTATCTGATGACTTTTTTCTGGCCTGCTCCCTTAAAAGTGTGTCTATTTCTTCTCTCCATCACCATTATTGCTCTTCAAGAGTAAAGATCTGCTCCGTGAATATTTGCCTGCTCTAATAATCAAAGTGAGACTTTGTTCTCACTCAAATTCCACCTATAATCTGTAGTATATATTTCCAGGAAATAGATAATACATTGTAAATTTGAAACACTAAATAAAGAATAAATATATGATTAGCAGAACATTTCTTACAGGATAATAAATGTGTAATTAAATGAACCTCTCTTTCTTTTTTTATTTTTTTCCTATAGCTGTTCTCTAGCTGTATATTAACTATATTAAAAGGTATTACTTTTTGCACAGAGAAGAAAGTTGACTTCATTAAGACAAATGGACTTCCCTAAAAGAATGAGATTTATTGTGCCAAATCAAGATGAAGATGCTCTTTTAGAACTGTTTTTACTGAACTCTGCTTTTTATATTGCCATTATCATAAAGTTTTTCCTAATATTTCTTTATTATGTTTTTAATATCTGTAGGATTTATAGTGCTGTCTCCTCTTATATCCCTGACATTGGGAATTTGAATTTTCTTTCTTTTTACCTTGATTGGTGTAGTTGGAAGTTTATCAGTTTTATTGAATTCTTTCCAATAAATAGCTTTTGGTTTTATTGATTTTCAGGGTTTTTTTTCTTTAGTTGTTTCCTACTCTTTATATTTCCTTCTTGTACTTACTTTGAGTTTGATTTATTCTTTTTTATTCTAACTTCTTAAGTTGATACTTTAGATCAACAGTGGGCAAACTTTTTCTTAAAGGATCAGATAATACATATTTTAGGCTGGTGGGCCAAAGAGTCTCTTTTGCAATTATCTGATTCAGCCGTTTTCATATAAAAGCAACCATAGACAATACATAAACAAATAGGTGTTGCTTTATTTACAAATGGGCCAACCAATGGGTCATAGTTTGATGACCTTTTCTTAAATCATTCATTTAAGACCTTTCTTCTTTTCTTTGCTTTTTTTTTTTTTAAGATTTTATTTATTTATTTGACAGAGAGAGACACAGTGAGAGAGGGAACACAAGCAGGGGGAGTGGGAGAGGGAGAAGCAGGCTTCCCGCGGAGCAGGGAACCTGATGTGGGGCTCGATCCCAGGACCCTGGGATCATGACCTGAGCTGAAGGCAGATGCTTAATGACTGAACCACCCAGGCGCCCCGACCTTTCTTCTTTTCTAATATAGGCATTTAAAGCTTCAAGTTTCCTTCTTGGCAACTGCTTCAGCTTATCCATAAATTGTGCTATGTTGTATTTTAACTTTCAGTGAATTCAGAATATTTTCTAGATTTCTTTATGATTTTCTGGGACTTGTGGGCTATTTAGATGTCTGTTGTTTAATTTCCAAATATTTTTGGAATTTTCAGGTTGTTTTTTTGTTATTGACTTCCAATTGAAATCCACTGGGAGTGAAAGAATATAATCTGTATGATTTTAATTTTTCTGAATTTATCTATTTGTTTTAGAGCCTAACCTGTGTCTGACCTGGTAAATGTAATACATGTTCTTGAAAATAATGTATATTCTGCTGTTGTTGGGTGGAGTGTTCTATAGATGTTATTTAGGTCAAGTTGTTTCACAGTGTTATTTAAGGCTTCTTTATCTTTACTGATTTTCTGTCTTATTTTATCAATTACCAAGAGAGGATTGTTGATATCTTCCACATACATGTGAATTTGTCTACTCCTCTTTTCAGTTTTTCTGATTTTTGCTGCATGTATTTGAAAATTTTGTTAATGGGTACATTAAGATTGTTATGTCCTTTTTTTAAAAAAAGATTTTATTTATTTATTTGACAGAGAGAGAGTTAGCGAGAGCAGGAACACAAGCAGGAATAGTGGGAGAGGGAGAAGCAGGCTTCCCGCGGAGCAGGGAGCCCGATGTGGGGCTCTATCCCAGGACCCTGGGATCATGACCTGAGCCGAAGGCAGCCGCTTAATGGCTGAGCCACCCAGGCGCCCCTTGTTATGTCCTCTTAACTCATGTTTATCATTAGGAAATCTCCCACTTTACCCCTGGTGTTATTTATTCTTATGACATGTCTCTCTTTATCACTGGTAATCTTCGCTTTAAAGTTTGCTCAGTTAACATTAATATAGCCATCCCAGCTTCCTTATGCTTAATATTTGTATATCTCTTTTAATATAGGTACTCCTACTTTGTTTTGCTGAGTGCCTGCATATCATAGACGTCCCATCCTCTTATTCTAAACTTTTAATGTCTATATGTATACATATGTATATATACTTATGTGTGTGTGACACACACACATAAAAATATATATTTAAATTGGGCTTCTTGTATAGAGCATATGGTTAAGTCCTGCTTTTTTATTCAGGCTTACATACTTGTCTTTTAACTGGAGAATTTAGATCATATACATTTAATGTATTTATCAATATGGGTGTGTTTAAATCTGTCATCTTGTTGTTTTTATGTCTTTCCCTTTATTTCTTTCTATTTTTTGTCTTTGTTTGGTTTAAGTGACAAAATGTTACTATTCTGTATTATTTCCACTATTGGTTTATAAGCTACATCTCTTTGTCTTACTTTTAGTGATTGTTATAAGTTTTATAATATCCAACTTTAAATTATCATAGTTTAATCTGAGAACTGTATTATCATATTCTTCCATTTTCCTCTTCTTGTCATTTGTGTTATTAATCTCACATTTTTTTTTTAAAGATTTTATTTGTTTGACAGAGAGAGACACAGCGAGAGAGAGAACACAAGCCGGGGGAGTGGGAGAGGGAGAAGCAGGCCCCCCGCAGAGCAGGGAGCCCAATGCAGGGCTCGATCCCAGGACCATGGGACCATGCCCTGAGCCGAAGGCAGATACCCAATGACTGAGGCACGCAGGCGCCCCTAATCTCACATGTTTTACTTCTAAATATTTTATAGCCTTGAAAAAATTGTTCTTATTTTGGCTTAAATACTTAATTACCTTTAAATGAATTAAAAAATGAATGTAAGATTTTGCATTTACCCACCTATTTATCATTTCTGTTCATTGCTCTTCATTACTCTGTGTAGATGTGAATTTACATGTGATGTCCTTTTCCTTTAGCTTGAAGAACATTTCTTAGTTCAGTTCTTGTGACAATGAATTCTCATGCATTTTTATTTTCTGGAAAAGATTTATTTCATTTCAGATTCATTTCATTTTTGTTTTTCCTCAACATTTTATTAAACTTTTCATCAATTGACTACCTCACACCAGTCAGAATGGCTAAAATTAACTCAGGAAACAATATATGTTGGCAAAGATGTGGAGTAAGGGGAACCCTCTTACACTGTTGGTGAGAATGAAAACTGGTGCAGCCACTCTGGAAAGCAGTATGGAGTTTCCTCAAAAGGGTGAAAATAGAACTACCCTATGACCCAGCAATTGCACTAGTAGGTATTTATCCAAAGGATACAAACATAATGAATTGAAAGGGCACCTGCACCCCAATGTTTATAGCAGCAATGTCCACAATAGCCAAACAATGGAAAGAGCCCAGATGTCCATCAACAGATGAATGGATAAAGAAGGTGTGGTATATATTAACAATGGAATATTACTCAGTCATCAAAAACTATGAAATATTGCCATTTGCGATGATGTGGGTGGGACTAGAAGGTATTATGCTAAGCAAACTACATCAGTCAGAGAAAGACAAATACCATATGATTTCACTCATATGTGGAATTTAAGAAATAAAACAGATGAACATAGGGGAAGGGAAGGAAAAATAAAATAAGATGAAAACAGAGAGGGAGGCAAACCATGAGACTCTTAACTATAGGAAACAAACAGGGTTGGTGGAGGGGAGGGCGTTGGTGGGATGGGGTAATTGGGTGATGAGCTAAGGAGGGTACTTGATGTAGTGAGCACTAGGTGTTATATGCAACTGATGAATCACTAAATTATATCCCTGAAACTAATAATAATAATAAAAAAATAAACTTTTTATCAACTGGAATTGAAAGAAATTTAGTTAACATCCATCCATATATCCACCAATTAGATCATACCATTATGCTTGTTTTATCACATGTATATCCATTTATCTATTCCTCTATTCATCAAATACATATTATTTTTATGTATTTCTAAATAAGTTACAAATATCAGTACACTACCCTCTAAATACTTCAGTATGCATATCATACAAGTACAATATTTGCTAACATTTTTCTCTTTCCATGAAACAATTGCATATAACAACATTCACAAATCTTATGTGTGCATTCATGGTGTTTTGAGAAATTCATTCCCTTAATCTTTTCAAGATGTTAATAATAAGCATCACCACAGTAAGTTTCCTCCTGTTTCTACCCAGTCATTCCTTAGTGCATATTTTATCCAGCATAGATTAGTTTTAACTTTGAGTGTATTGCTTTGTAAACGCCAACTAGGTAAAGTTTGTGATAGTATTGTTCACATCATCTATATTTTTACTGAGAGGGTTGTTAAAAATCTCCAACTGTACTTGTGGATTTATCTTTCTCTCCCTTTAGTTTGGTCAGTTTTTATTTCATATATTTTGAAACTCTCTTATTAGGTACACACACATTTACAGTTGTCATGTCTTCTTGATGCAATGACCAATTATTATGAAATATCCCACTTCATCTCAGTAATACTTTTGTCTTCATGTCTACTTTGTGCAATTATATAAGTATGCCAACTTTTTTATAATTCATATTTGCATGTTTGTTTTTCCCATACTTTTACTTACACCCCATCTGTGTCTTTATCTTGGATGTGCAATTTTTGTACATAGCATATAGTTGGTTCTTGATTTTTATCCTTTAACTATATTATAATATCTGCCTTTAATTCCAGTGGTAAGGTCATTAACATTTAGTGTAATTATTGGTATGGATTCATGCCTACCATGTTTCTATTTGTCTCTCTTTTTATTGTTTCTGTTTCTCCTTTTTTTACCTTTTTTTGGGCTAGTCACTTTTTTTGAGTATTCCATTTCATTTCCTTTATTGATTTCTTAACACTCTCTTTTAATTATTTTTTAGTAGTTGTTCTAAGCTTACATGTATTTTTTCTTAAATTAATGTTCATTTTGAGTCAGTATAGTACTATTTCATACATCGCTCTTTACACTTAACACTTCATTTTGCCAACTTCACTTCCCTTTTTATCCCATGACACCTCCTTTACACCTCCAGTGTAAAGACCTTATAATTGTATGATTACATTTAACAGCTGTGTAATTATATTGACATCAACCAAACATGATGAGACACACAAATAAGGAAATGACTTGCAAGAGACAGGGCACTCATGATTTATTTATGATGCAGATGTTGGAACTATCATATAGGAATTTAAAATAATCATGATTAAAAACTGTAGTAGAAAAGGTGGAAAATACACATGAAATATGTGGCATTTTAGCAGAAAGAGAATGTAAGAAAATGTCAAATGGAAATGCTAGATATGAAAGCATGAGATGAAGAATACTCTTGATATGCTCATCAGTAGACTCAGCACAGCCAAAGAAAGAATCATGAACTTGAAGATAGACCAATAGAAATGACCTTATAATTGTGTAATTACAGTATTACAAAGTCATTGCTCTAAAATGGGAGGTGTCAGGAAATAAAAAGGAAAGAGTGAAAAGGCCCAAAACAGAGCATCCAAAAGGTGTGAGACAATATGAAGTGGTATAACGTATGTGTAAATGGAATCCTAGATGGAAAAGGGACAGAATGGGATAGAAGAACTATTTGAAGAGATATATTGGTTAATAATTTTCCAAATACAATGAAAGACATCAAACTACCAATCGTAGAGGCTCAGAGAAGCCCAAGCAGGATAAATACCTCTTTTCCCAAACCCCACACTGTTAGACACATCATATATGAATTGATAAAATTCAGATAAAATAGTAAATCTTGAAGACAGCCCAAATAAAATAGACCTATTACAGAGGAATAAAGTTAAGAATTACAGCAGACTTCTCAACAGAAACTGTGCAAACAAAAAAACAATAAAGTGACAACTTTAAAGTGCACAAGGATAAAGCAATCCAGTGTTCCATACCACATGAAATTATCTTTTACTTTTTAAAAAATATTGTATTTATTTATTTATTAGAGAGAGAGAGTGCACAAGTGGGGGGAGGGGCAAAAGGAGAGGCAGAAGCAGACTCCCTGCTGTGCAGGGAGCCTGATGTGGGACTCCATCCCAGGACCCTGACATTATGACCTGAGCTGAAGGCAGACACTTAACTGATTGAGCCACCCAAGCACCCCTGAAGTTATCTTTTAAAATAAAGGTGAAATGAAGACATTTTCAATAAATAAAAACTGAGAATTCATTACTTCTTGACCTATACAGCAAAAAATGTTAAAGGAACGTTTTCAGACAGAAAGTGTGCAGTATCATAGACTTGAATGCACACAGAGAAATACATATCTCTGGAAATGGCTAAAATGAAGATAAATATAAAATATATTTTCCTTAACTTTAATCACTATGAAATATCATTGACTTTCTAAAGCAAAAATAGTAATAGTGCTTTTTGAGTGTATAGCATAGGTATAGATAAAATGTATGACAGCCTTAGCACAAAGAATGGGAAGGAGGAATTGAGAATATACAATTGTTTAGTTTTTTATATTATATGTGAAGGATCATAGTATGATTTGAAGTTACGCTATGATTAAAGATGCATATTGTACAACCAAGTACAACCCTTAAAATATTAAATTATAAATGCACAAATAAGAATATAATAAAGTACATGAAATGAAATAAAAATTTTTAATCCAAAAACATGATGAAATGGCAAAGGTGCACCAAACACAGGTGGAACAAATAGAAAGGAACCAGTAAAATGGTAGATTTTAATTCAACCATATCAATAATTACATTAAATGTGAGTTCTTTAAATACACCAGTTAAAAAACTGAGAGTATAGCTCTGACAATACACTGGCTATAAGAAACTCGCTTTCAATATAAGAGATGCACTTTAACTATAAAGACACAAATAGAATAAAAGTAAAGGTACGAGAAAAAGTTATACCATGGAAACACTGATCATAAGAAGCTGGAGTGACTAGATTAATAACAAAGTAGACTTCAGAAAGTAGAATATTGCAGGGGATATTCCATTATGATAAAGGGCTCACTTCACCAAGAAGATGTGATAATCTTAAATGCATATGTACTTAATCTTAGAGCTTCAAATGCATGAAACAGCAATTGATAGAACTTGAAGGGGAAACAGACAAGTATATAATTATATTTTGACTTCAACACTACTCTCTCATAACTGATAGAATAAGTGGGCCAAAAATTAGTAAGGATATATAAGATTTGAGAAACACTTTAAACCCACTTGACTTAATTGACATTTACGTAACATTCCAGCTAACTACAACAGAATATACATTATTTTAAAGAACATATAGAATGTTAATCAAGATAAACCATAATGTGGGTCATAGAACAAACCTAATACATTTTAAAAAGTTTAAAGTACACGGAGTATTTTCTCTGAACATAGTGGAAATAAACTAGAAATCAACAGGAGCTTATCTGGAAAATTACCAAATATTTCAGAATTAAGCAACAAATGTCTAAATACTCATGGATTAAAGTAGAAGTAAAAATATATATATTATTTTTAATTAAAAGAAAATGGAACTACAACATAACAAAAATTGTGGAATACATCTAAAGCAGTTATTAGAATGAAATTTAAAGGAATAGCAAATGAAGTCAAAGCAAATAGAAAGAATAAAATAATAAAGGTAAGAAGAGAAATCAATGAAGTTGAAAACAGGAACACATTAAAGAATACCAAGAATAGCAAAATATTTTTTTAAGATCAGTAAAATTAACTCACTTCTAGCTAGATTTACTAAGGAAAAGAGGAACAACCCAAATTACCAATGTCAAAAGTGAAAGAGGGGATGTCATTACACATCCTACATATATAAAAATTAAAAACTAGGAAACATTTCAAAACATCTTTATGCTCACAGTTAGGAAACTTAAGAAATGAACAAATTCCTTGAGAAGTACAAACTACCAAAGGCCCCTCAAGTAGTAATAGATAAACTGGATAATTTCTATTAAAGAAGACTCTAATCTCAGATGGCTTTACTGGTGAATTCTGTCAAAAAAATTTAGGAAGAGGGGCACCTGGCTGTTACAACTAGTAGAGCATATGACTCTTAATCTCAGGGTCATAAGTTCAAGTCCCACATTGGGCGTAGAGCTTACTTAAAAATATTAGGAAGAAATAACATTTAGTCTACACAAACTCAGAATACGGAACTGGAGGGGATACTTATCATCTCATTTTATAAGATCAGCATTACACTGAGACCAAAACTAGGAAAAGACATCTTAGTGAAAGAAAACTACATACTAATATCTCTTGTAGAGATGCAAAAATCCCCAATAAAATATTATCAAATCAAATATTATAAACAGGATATTACAGGATAATACATCATGATCAAGTGGAGTTTATTTTGGGGAGTGCAAGGCTGGTTCAACATTCAAAAATCTAATATTCCAATTTACCAGTCAGAAGACTAAAGAAGAAAAAAACGTATGATAGTATCAATAGATGCATGAAAACCAGGTGTCAGTACTCAACATCTATAAAAATTCACCAAAACTAAGAATGGAAGTGAACTTCCTTAACATGATAAAGAGCTTCTTCAGAAAACTTACAGCTAACATACACTAACCTATGAAAGACTGGATGTTTCTCACTACAGGTGAAAACAAGGCAAAGATGTCTATTCTTACCAATTGTTATCAGTGCTGCACTGAAAGTCCTAGCCAATGCATGAAGATAAGAGAAATGTATAAAAGGCATATGGATTGGATAGGAATAAGCAAAATTTTCTCTATTCACAGATTATTTGGCTTTATATAGAGAAAATGCCAAAGAATCTCCAAAAAAGGAATTAGAATTGATAAATTCTAGTTCAAATTCAAGGTTGCAAGATACACATTAATACACATATTCAATTGTATTTTTATATATACTAGCAATGAAAAATTAGAAATTGGAAAAAAAGGGAGCCCTTTATAATAGCATCTAAAAACCCATGAAATACTTAGGTGAAAATCTAACAGGATATATGGAAAGTCTCTTAAAAGCTCTAAAACACATTTGAAAGAGTTTAGATAAGACCTGAATAGATGGAACAATATACTACATTCACAGAATCAAAGTCACAATGTTGTTAATATGGCAATTATCTCCCAATTTGGTTTATAGACTCAGTGTAATCCCAATCAGTGTTCTAATTAAAATTCCTGCAGGGATTTTTGCAGAATTCACCAAGTTGTTTTAAAATTTATGTGGGAAGGTAAAGGAACTAGAATAACCAAATCAATTTTGAAAAAGAAGATCAAAGTTGTCATATTTACAGTAACTTACTTGAAGACTCATAAATCTACAGTAATTAAGACTGTGTTATTGGCAAAAGGAGAGGCACATTGATTAATGGGATAGAATAGAGAGACCACAAATAGACCCATACATATATAGCCAATTGATTTTTTTTTTTTTTTACTAAGGTAAATGCTATGGTGAAATGATAGTCTTTTCAACAAACGATGATGGAATAATTAGACATTCATACTCAAAAAAAGAAAGAAAGAAAAGTACCTCAAAACATGCCTTGCATGTGTGCAAGTATTAAAATAGATCATGGACCTGAAAATAAAATCTAAAACTATAAAAACTTTTTTTAAAATTTTATTTTATTATGTTATGTTAGTCACCATACATTACATCATTAGTTTTTGATGTAGTGTTTCATGATTCATTGTTTGTGTAGAACAACCAGTGCTCCATGCAATATGTGCCCTCCTTAATACCCATCACCTGGCTAACCCATCCCTCCATTCCCCTCCCCTCTAAAACCCTCAGTTTGTTTCTCAGAGTCCATAGTCTCTCATGGTTCATCTCCCCCTCCGATTCCCCCCCTTCATTTTTCCCCTCCTGCTACATTCTTCTTCTTCTTTTTTTTTTTTTTAACATATAATGTATTATTTGTTTCAGAGGTACAGGTCTGTGATTCAACAGTCTTACACAATCCACAGCGCTCACCATAGCACATACCGTCCCCAGTGTGCATCACCCAGCCCATCCCTCCCACCCCCCACCACTCCAGCAACCCTCAGTTTGTTTCCTGAAATTAAGAGTCTCTTATGGTTTGTCTTCCTCTCTGGCTTCATCTTGTTTCATTTTTTCCTCCCTTCCCCTATGATCCTCTGTCTTGTTTCTCAAATTCCTCATATCAGTGAGATCATATTATACTTGTCTTTCTCTGATTGACTTATTTCGCTTAGCATAATACCCTCTAGTTCCATCCATGTCATTGCAAATGGCAAGATTTCATTTTTTTGATGGCTGCATAATATTTCATTGTATCTATATACCACATCTTCTTTATCCATTCATCTATTGATGGACATCTTGGCTCTTTCCATAGTAAAAGTATAAAAACTTCTAAAAGAAAATGTAGAAGAAAATCTTTTGGTCTTGGGTTAGGCAATATTTCTTAAATGTGATCACCAAAAGCACAATCCATAGAAGAAAATATTGATAAATTGGATTTCATCAAAATTCAAAACATATTTTTTTGAAAGATGCTGTTAAGTGAATGAAAAGACAAGCCACACAGCCTGGGAGATAGTATTTGCATGACACATATTTAATAAAACACTTGAATCAGAATATATAAAGAATTCTCAAAACTCAATAAGAAAACAACCCAGTAAGAGTGGGCAAAACAGTTGAACAGATATAAAGAACATATATAAGTGGAAACACCAGAGCTGCCCAGTATCATTAGTCATTGAGGAAATCCTTATTAAACCACAGCGACATGCCACCGCATATCTATTTGAATGGCTAAAACAAACAAACAGCAACCAAAAAAAGCTCAAGAAAACAAAGATGACAATACCAAGTGTTGGTAGGAATCCTAAATAACTAGAACTCTCATCCATTACTGGTGAATATAAAGTGGGATAGCCACTTTAGAAAAAAACACTGTGGCAATTTTATATAAAGTTCAACATACATTCTATATAAAATATAGTAATTTCACTTCTAGATATTTAGCAAAGAGAAATGAAAGTTATTTCCCACAAAGATCTGTATATTAAAGTTTATTACAAGCTTATTCCTAATCATCAAAAATTGGGGGAGAAAACCCACATGGCTTTTAACTTGTGAATGGATAAACAAACTGTTTTACGTCCATTCGGTGAATACCGATATATGCAACAACATGAATGAAGGCCTTAAGAAGTAAATGAAAGAAGCCAGAATCAAAAGGCTGCATTCATTTGACATTCTGGAGAAGGCAAACATCAGGAACACAAAGTATCACTGCTTGCCAGGGGCTGGAGGGGCAGAAGTTGTCTAAAAGAGAGTCTGAGAAGATCTGGGAGGAGGGGTGATTGAACTGCAGTTGTCAAATCCATAAAACTGTACACTAAAAAGGATGAATGTTACTATATGTAAATTCAATCTTAATAAACCAGATCCTCCCCTCCCAGATTGGAGAGCATGTATGAGAACTAAGAAATCTTGTATAAATCAAGAAGTTAGCCGATAATGTTTCCAATTGGTTATTTAAGAACAGCAGTGTATTTTTAGAGTTAATGTCCTATGATAATGTCCTAGAGAACAACAACAAAAATAGTTAAAAGTGCCTTTGTGAAGTGAGACTGGGGAGAAGTGGGGAGAAGTGGGATAGATGCTTTCTATTTTAATTCTTACTATATTATATATATATATTTTTTTACCATATGCACTGATAGGGTTGGTTATATAAACATAAAATATTTTGAAATTACAAATAATTTGCTTTTGCTATATAAATAAGGGATTTCTGTTAAAGTGTTTGTGTGTGTGTGTGTGTGTGTGTGTGTGTATCATCCTCAGTCTGTAAAATGGCATAAAGTAGAAAGAAATGAAATCAAATTAGGATAAATTAGACTGTGTTTAATTCATTAGCCTAGAGTAGTAGTCATTTCTTCTCTGGGCAAAGGAAATTGCAACTAAGGGACATCATCCATACATAGATAAAGCCCATTGTAAATGCAGCATTACTCACCTGCTCTTTTAGGTAAAAGCTTTTGGTTCGACTTGAAAGGTCATTTATCACCTACAAGGGAGCACTTATGGGCTGCTTGGGCTCTTTTTGTTGGTTTCCTATAGCATTAAACTTGCTTATGGAAAATTTTGCTTGCACCAGCAGTCTATACACGGGCTCATTAATGCATTAACAAAGCTCATTTTGCTGAGTTAGATTAGAGGTACCCCTCATTCAGTAGAGTGTCATGCACACAGTGGGCAGTCAGCATTTTCTTGATTGTCTTCTATACAGTTAGGGAAAGTCACTATGGGTGTTTTGACCCTCTTCCAAGACAGATTTAAAGATGAGGGGTAAAATTATGGAAAGATCATCAGGCTAGCGAGTCTGTTGGTTTACATTTCAGGATCAGGTAAGTTTCCAGTGTTGAGTGGGAGTCATCCTGTAATACTCATGTACCTGAATTTTCAGGGACAACCCTGGTTTCAAATATGCTAGCCTATTTTCAGACCACAAATTCTAATTTTTGGTCTGGAAAATAGAGTTACTGTAAACTGTGGAGTAACAATGGCAGTGGGCATGTTGGTGTTCACCAGACTCCAGCATCAGTGTTATTTTAAAGGCCTATGTAGAATTGCTAACTGAAGATATCCCTATGATTTCCAAAACAAATCCCTGTGAATGAAATACTTCTATAGAGTAAGGCATGATTTTAACAAAATATGATGATTTTAGTGTCATAGTATTAATATGTGTTCATTATAGGAAATTAGAGAAAAGAGTTGAAAAATGTAAAAATCATCTTTAGTTTTTAGCTTAGAGGAAACCACTATTAATATTTAGATGTATTTTCTTCTAGTCCTTATTTCTGTGCATATATATGTAAATTGAAATCATATCCTATATGATTCCACTTTTCATTTAGTATTTACAGTGAGCAATTTCCATTCTGTTTAAATATTATTAAAAACAGGATATTATGCCTCATATGTTGTGTCAACATTTACTTACACATTTTGATTTAGGGAGATTTTGATTATTTCCAATTTTTACTTTTGTGAATAGTAACTGCAATAGAAATTTAAAATAAAATTTTGTTTTCCTGATTATTTTATAAAGAGGAAGTGGAAATACAGCCATGAAGAGTATAAACATTTTTAGGATTCCTGAGACAAACATTTCAGATTGTACTCCCAGAAGTTTGTACCAATTGATGCTCTACCAACTATGAATAAAGGTGAAATTTCACTGATAACCCCTTGCTAATTCTGGGTGTTGTAATTTACAAAATCATTTCTTATTTGGCAAATGGAAATAATGTATTGTCATTTACTTTGTTCATTTTTCCATTGACATATCTGTCCTTCCCAAATTTATTTGTCAGACCCAAGAAATAATTGGTTGAGAAGGGAAAAAAATTAATGTAGTAACCAATATGAGAATTAACACTCTAGATACTTCTACTCTTTGATCATGCTCAGATGCCAAAGACTTTTTTTTAACAAAAAATTTCTATTTTGTTTTGGAGCTGCCAATTTTATCACCTTGAAGTGGCAGTGTTAACTACCAAAGAGAAAGTTAAAGCCAGAAATGGTTGTCAAAACACTGAGAGTTATTTTTAAGGAGTGTGGTTTT
Organism: Halichoerus grypus; assembly: GCF_964656455.1. Classification (NCBI taxonomy): domain Eukaryota; kingdom Metazoa; phylum Chordata; class Mammalia; order Carnivora; family Phocidae; genus Halichoerus; species Halichoerus grypus. The sequence continues at coordinate 121,867,950 of NC_135715.1, read as the reverse complement.
GGCCTTGAATGTTGAGCTCTGAATATAGCTTATAATTTGTAATAGCAGGAGCTTAATTTTTAGTTTTTGTTTTTAAACATCTGCTGTGCATGAAATGTTTTATCTAAAATATCTCTTAATCACATAAAAACCCTCTAAGATAGGGAATTATTATCCATATTTCACCAGGGCATAGTCATATTTAGAGAGGTGTCATAACTTCACAGTCCATGAGGCTGGACTAGCAGTGACTCCGGATTTCAACTACAGGGTGGAGAGTCTTCCGATACTCAGGAGCCCTGCACTACACCTTGCTGAAGTCTGATAATAGCAAACTCAAATGAACAGAACTACAAAGATAAGGTTTTTCTTTGTTTCTTTGCTGTAGTTTTGTGTTGTTGTATTGTTTTATACTTGCTTAACATAAGAGAAGCAGCAAAATTGAGAAAAGACAATCTGCCTTAGCCTTCCCTTTTGTTCTAATATGAATTCTTTGAGACTTTCTGAGATCTTCTAATTTCTTTTTATATTGCTTCACTTTTATGTCTTGAAGTATATTTGTGTAGCTGCAATAAAAACAGTTATTTTGTTTAATAATGCTTTGATAAACAAAGGAAAATGTAATTCCCGAGAAAGCCATGTGACCCACCTTCTATAAGCAGCTATGATAATCCCGAGAAGTCTGAGATTTATGTATATATTTTTAAAGTACGTATTTAAAAATTTCCTTTCCCATTCCTCAGCTCTTACTCCCAGTTACCTTCTATGAATAGAGGGGCAGGCAATGCTGCCCGTCTTATGCTTGCATAATATGAGTTGTTCATACTATCTAAGCCAATCCTTTGAGTTTTGGGGTCAATGTCAGAGAGGATCAGCCTTTAAGAAAAAATTTTCTTTCTAAATCACTTGCCCTCTTCTTCCCCTTTCAACTCTTCACTTACCAATCTATTTTTAGTTAGATCATCTTACTTTGGATAGTTTCCTTTTATTTCTAGATTGAGAATTATCTATTCCTTACCATATCTGATCATATAAATGAGTAACTGTGGATCATGATAAAAATTTCTGACAAGTGAACCCCTGAGAACTCAAGGACTTTAACTTTTCAATTTTCTTTGCTACTTTCATTCTAAACTTTAGATAGTTTTTCTCTTTTTCTATCTGCATATTCTTTTAGCCCTGTAGTTTGACTATTAACAATTGATTACTTGTTTCTTTACTGATTACTTAATTGCCTCCCTTAAACAAGCCAGAGCTTCCTTAGCTTTAAAAACTTATGTTTTTATCATTAACTTTTTGTGTTTTATTTCATCTCTGCCAAATAGATTGACCATGTCATGTGCTCTTTTCCTTACATCACCAACTTCTTTGTGATCCTCTCCCATTTGTTTCCTATCTTTTCTACCTCATGGAGATTGGAAACACAAAACTAGATTTCTATGAATTAATGGACCTCCAAAGTATGAACTCAAGATTATTCACGTCAGTCCTTATCAGAATGATACAGTATTTTCCTGAACAATTTTCTTTGTGAACTCTGATTCTAGGACAACAACTTCTTTGTTCTCTGGGTATCAAACACTTGTATTGCTCTTTCTGATACCACATGGTAGCCATGGATGCATTCATCTCTTTGGGTCATACAACTTTAGAACAATTAGAGATCATCAAATTGAATTCTCTCTCAGACAGATCTGTTGAGGACACGGAAGACTCAAAGGCCACATTAATAGAACCAGGATTAGAACCTCAGGTCTTCTAACTTGGACCCTAAATGCACCAGACTGGATTAGAATAACTGCACTGTTCTCCTCTTTACCCAGGTTCATTTCTTCGTGCAACACAACAGCAATTTCTGCATATCACTACAAGATGTTGCTGAAAATTGTACCTTATGGAAGTTGGTTATAATTGGTCATAATTTCCCATGAGAACAGTACTAAAAATGGTATGCTCCTAATCAAGAGTTTATGATCAAGTATATCATAGCTATGACAAGCAATATATTGAATTACAGGTCTGTCATGATCCAAAAACAGTATTTCATCCTCCAAGTCTTGTAAAATAGACCCTAATGTGCATATTGATCAAATATAGTGCTAAGCTCTGTGCCCCAGTACTGATGGAAGCATTGACTACAGTGAGCTCATTGAGTTGAGACCAAAAGGCCCAGTAGCCTGTTCACTAGACAAGGAAGTCCCTTGTTAGCCAGGACTACTGATCTGGGACTATTAGCTTTCCTTGTAGCTTGGGGAGGGTGGCTATTATTATTCAGATTTTTCAGTTTTCCGGAATATCCATACTGAGTAAAAATAGCACTATGGAATATTGCCTTTTCCATTTTAGGGAACATTCTTATATGGGTTGTGGCCATTGATTGTGAACAAAACAAAGTACAGGAATAGGTTGGGCACTCAAGCTCCACTTTCTAATACATAGTCAACCTCCAGATTAACAATTTGTTTCAGAAAAAGATAAAATAAATTTAACATTATAAGAAGTAATTATATTTTTTAACATTTGAAATTTTAAAAAGATATCCTTGATCTTGGCAAAGTCAGTCTATAATTCCTTTATGTTCTTCCATACTTGGTTGGTATCATAATAACTTTTCTTTTTTGAAATGATGGTAATAGAGGGTGCTTCCCCTGGTCCCCAGTGTTCTTCCTTGGGGAAAGCAAAAATTTAGTGCCACCTGGTTGATTCCCAAAATTATTTTTGAAATTTAACTGGTTGGTGAAATCCCCAAATCTGGTAACCACTATCAAGTATGATTTTATGTGAATATCAATAGGTATATGGCCAGGAGCTGACAGGTCTGGAATGCACTCATGCCAGTGCTTGGCTGAAAGCCTGAGGGTCCCAGTAACCTCAGCAAGGGTTGGCAAGCAGGTCAGACAAAGAGGAGGCAGAAGTTCCAGGACTTTGTCCTGGGGAGGGCTCTGAGCCCCATCCTGCAACTCCAGGGAAGGCTGAGCTTTTCCAACCAGCGGCTGACTCCAGGGGCCCTGTGAGGCTGTGTCTGGAATGCTGAGATGACTTTTGGGACTGGGGATGGAGTTCCACATGGGGGGTGGGTGTGACAAGAACACATTAGCAAAGTGGGGGCAGGTTAAAGCCTGTACATATCAGCCCCACAACAGGAGACATTTCCCACTGTTGTTTGAGGACTGCGTCAGTTTCCCCAGGCTGATGGAGGCTGGCTGGAGGATATTTGATGACTGCTGAGAGGGTAAGGTGAGACTATGGAGGAGGGGAGTGGACTGGGTATGGTGAAGAACAACCGTGCTCCTCAGGACTCACCTCAAAGAAAATTACCTGCCTGCTCCTCTCCCCTCTCCCCCAGGTTGGATTAAGCAGCACTCAGCCTCTGTGCCCCAACACATTGTGCACACATCCCTAACTGTCTTACCACACTATCATAATGTGCTTTAACTCTCCAATTCCTTTAGGGAATGGTCTTTTTTTCTTTTCTTAGCTCTTACCATGATATTTGACATATATTTGGGAAGGTAAATTTTATATGTCAACTTGGTTAGGCCATAGTACCTGCATATTTTGTCAAACACCAGTCTGGATGTTGTTGTGAAGGTATTTTTTAGATGAGATTCATATTTAAGGCTGTAGACTTTCAGTGAAGCAGATTACCCTCTATAGTTGGGTGGGCCTCAACAAATCAGTTGAAGGCCATAAGAGAAAACAAACTGAGGTCCCCAGAAGAAGAGGGAATTCTGCCTCCAAACTGTCTTCAGACTTGAACTGAAATATCAACTCTTCCCTGCTGCAGCCTACCCTGGAAATTTTGGAATTGTCAGTCACCACAACCCAGTAAGCCAATTCCTTAAAATAAATTCTCAGTGTCTCTCTCTCTCTCTCCTGCTGTGTGTGTGTGTGTGTGTGTGTGTGTGTGTATGTACATGTATGTATACATATACATCCTACTGGTTCCATTTCTCTGGAGAACCGTGGCTAATACAATATTCTTTAAATAATAATTTAAAGAAATTTTTTAACATCTAGAAATTTACCATAGAGTAATTCACTTATCACCTGTCAAAGAGATTTATTTATTAGATTTATTTATTATCTATACCCACCATCAAATCCACATAAATTTAGGGATTAGGTGTATTTAAAAAATCATAAACTGGATGGGAGATTTCCTAAGCTTGAAGGTAAAGGAAGAAAGTGCCAAGGAAAAGATTGATTGATACAATTTCCATCTGTCACATTAGTTTTTTTGATAGCTATAAGTAAAGCTTCATAGAAAGATATTTGGAGAGGATGTTAACAGTAGTCATTTTGGGGATATGGGATTAGGAGTGATTTATTTTATTTTACTTCTTTATATTATATGTATTACTTGACTTCTTTTTGACAAGGGACAAGTATTATTTTTTTTCAAAAACTATGAAGATGGTACATTAGGAAGAAGCAAATAGATGTGAAGGTGGGAAAAGTTATATGTAACACATTTGGCAAAGGATTTCTACCTTTATAAAGAGTTCTTTCAAATTGAGAAGAAATTTAAGACTTATCAAAGAGCTAAATGGCATGAACAAAAAATTCACCCAAGGGGAAATCCAGAGGAAATATTTGGAAAAAAAAGTTCAACCCCAATCATAGGGAAGTGCAAATTAAAATAAGATGCAACTTCCATCCATCATTTTATTAAGATTTTAGTGAGAATATCTAATGCTGACAAGTCTATGTGAAATGGGTACTTTCATATAGGGCCAATGGAAATCTTAACTGGTACAACTTTTCTGGAAAGCTATTTGACAGTGTCTATCGAGAAGTTCTGATGTTGTAATTCCACTTCTGGGACTCTAGCCTAGGAAACTAAATTTGGTTAAAGATCAATCCACAGAGATATTCAACACAGTGTTATTTAATTGCAAAAATTGGAAATTTTTTAAAAGCCTGCCATACCTAAACGCACATATACCTCAAGATGAGCTTAAAAAAAAAAAGAAAGGAATTTTACTGAGTAAACCAGGAAACATGAACTCTATAAAGGATTCTCATTGTACTTTTGACTAATAATTTACCCATCTATTTAGTCATTTATTCAATAAACATTTTCAAATTCTACTAAAAAAATTGGAAACAAGTGAAATGCCTAAAAGCAAGAAAATGCTGGATGTCATTCAGTTATACCAATGGAGGGTCTATAAATGCCATCAAGTGACTATAAACAGGATATTATAAAAGCTCATGATATAATGCTGACAGAATAAAAAGGAAGCACATAAAATTATGTTTATAGGTAGGATTCTACTATGGAAACCTATTTAAAAAAAAAGACTGGAAGATAATGTACCACAATGAGAATAGTTACAGGGTTGTGAGTCTTTTTATGTGTTTGACCATTTTGCATTCTTCTGTATAGTTTTTTAGACTTTTTAATTTAATACATGTTTCTTGTTTTTTTATCATCTGCCATACCCTATTGTAGGTGTTGGGGATGTGATGATAGATGAGGCAAGAAAGGTCCCTGCCTTCATGGACTTTTCATTCTAGTGGGGCCGGTACAATAAATCAGCTAATATGCCAGAAAGGATGGGGAGCAGATCATTCTTCAAGAGGAGTCTGAAGATTTCCCTGAGGTGGTGACATTTGAGCTGAGCCCCAAGAATTAGGAGAGGAAGCACACTACAGGCAAAGGGAACAGCCGGGGGTGGGGTGGGGTGGGAGGACATGAGGTGGGAAAGAACTTGTTATGTAGAGCAATGAAAAGGAGACCAGTATGTCTGAAGGGCTGTGTGATAAGAAATGAGGTTCAAGAAGTGGGAAGAACCCAACCCAGACCGACTAACCTATGAGGTCCCAAATAATGACTATGAACTTTGCTTTTTTTTTCTAGATGTACTTAGAATCCATTGAACATCAATCACTCTTTTCTTAACTAGAAGACAGTAAAAAAAAATCCCAAGACTGAGAGAACAGTTTGATGAGGAGCCATTTAGGCTGGCAGCCCAAGAATATAACTCCTCAAATTAAAGGAGAATTGCATGGGAGCGGGGTGGCAGAGGAAATGTGTCTTGTGATTAGGAACCTGTTCTTCTTTGACATGATGCTTTGACATGGGAGACCCCAAATGAGGTCCTTTTCTTCCGTCCATGGCTACCAAGTCTAAAGCTGGCCAGAGGACTGCAGGAAGTGTCCTCCCTAAGGAACCAAGGATGCACTCTAAGAGATGTCACACTGTTCCCAAAAGCAGTCCTCACACCACTGCCACCCTGCCAGGCTGCTGCTAACTACTGCTGTGACTTCCAGAGGCAGCAAGGAAAAGGTTGTCCTCTCCCCAGCTCAGAATTCTTCTGCATTTTCATGCTTTCACAGGGATATTTCAAGAGAATCCACACAAATAATATTGTCATACCCTCTTTTTAGATTATATCGCTTTATGGTTGACTTATTTTTGTACCATACAGTACGAGTTTAGGGGATAATGTTACTAATAGTAGTTTTGGAAAAGCCCTTCTTTGACAAGTGAACTTTTCAGTTAATAACTATGCTGATAAGCAAAAATGTTAAACTGATCATTTTTCTCTGTTAAGAAGTTTTTAAATTGCACCAACGGCTTTTTGAGATTATGCCATAGGACATGTCCTTTCTGTATCTAGTCTCTATTTTGAGGCTATAAGTAAATAAATAACATAATCCTGACCAATTTTAAACTCTACTCTTTTTGTCAGCCATTTAAACATTATTGGGAAATGTTTTCACTTCTATTTCATAGAATCAGATTGCTATGCTGTTGTACTCTTGAATAGCTTTTGGTCTTGCATACCATTTCTGTGATGGTGTATATATCTGTGATTGAGGGATTAGGCAAGACTCTGGGTGTCTGGTCCAATTCAGAGAGGTGGTGAACTTCCCCTCTCTTCCTAAAAATATTGTGCTGATATTGGAAAAAACATTAGATTCTCATATGATACACGACAAAATCAATCATCTTCAATTATCAACTGGAGAAATTTTGTTGGATTATAAAGTAGTAGGAGCCGTTCATCCACTGAAATATCAGTGTGGGAATTTGGGGGTATAAACCTATCCCCTTGGGGTGCTCTCTCTTTTTATTTATCATACATAAGATAACCCTGTAGTTAGTTGTATTGAGAATTGCGACATGGGCTCAGAGCATGAAAAGGCTATAAAACTGGGGTCTTTAGAAATCTGCTTCCTGACCTTATCATATTTCAGGCAAAGAATCTAAGATGTGGAGACATTGTAGTGTTGGGTGGTTCGTGGTGGAGGTGGGCTGAAACGTCTGGTTTCATCTAGTGTTGCCTGTGGACCGAGGGCATTCAAAATGGCTAGTCCTATCATTCAAAATGTGAGGACTCTTCCTAATTTGAGCCCTGCAGCTGGAAGTGATAACAGTTCTGGATGGAATCATCCCATGAGAGTGGTTCCTTTCTGAATGTCCTTGGATACAGCCTGGTAAATAGAATTTCTAAAAGTTGCATCTCTATTGAAAACTCCTTTGGCCAAGAAGTTTACCTTCATATTGTCCATATTTTATTAATGCTGCTTTCTTTCTCTATCATATTTTTCCTTACCATGAAGAAAGAGAAATGATCTGAAATGACCCCATGGCAAGAAAATCAAATGTTGAAAAGGAATAGAAGGGAAGCTAGGTCTTTGCCTGATTTCCTTTGACCCTGTCTGGCTTTCTTTTACACACACTAGTGCTAGTTGTCTTGGTGTTCTTTTCATATTCAGCACATGGATGAGCTTGAATTGTTCTTTTGTTAACTCAGAAGCCTGCAAATGATGAAAAAATTATATATTCAGCAGGTCAAATTTGAGATGGTTTTCTGAATTAAAAAAAAATGTGTTCTATAACCTGCTCTAAAATTAGGGAAATTGAATCAACTGATGCCTGGAGAAGAGGAGAGGGTATGTGTCAGAAATTTGGGTAAGGCGCTGGTCAAGAGATATTTTAGCATATAGACCCAAAATGTAGGCAACCGACTTATTGAAAATAGTATCTAATTCAAAACGACTAATATTTCCCAAGCAAATATTTGGCTTTTTAACTCTCGTTAGCACATTAATACAAATCAATATATTTTGTTATTTTTCTGTAGTGTGATGGTTTTTACATTTCTGGACACCACGGTGTGCTTGCCATCACATGTAAATATGGATGAAAATTTATTTTCTGGTTGATTAGGAATGTGCACATCCTTTGGTTTCATGTGGGTAACAGATGTCTTGTGAGTAACAGATGTCTTGGCTTTTACAGACTAATTGGCAAAAAGGGGGGAAAGGGGCTAATTAAAGGGGTGGGAGGAGACACAAGAAAAGGGCAATCTTTCTTGTGGGGAAAACTCTAATCGACCTCCTTATTCTGGGTAATTACCTCCTTCTTCAACTTCATTTGCTATCCCTTTCCATATGACTCAAGTACATTATAATGGGAAAGTACAAAATAAAGAAACATAAGGCTGGACTACTGTCTGCTAACAGCCAGATTTATCCTGTCATGGAATATTCTAGTATAATTGACTCAATTAACATCAGTCTTTTAAAAAACAAAATATGAAAGCATAAGTCTAATCACTAAGGGCAACTTATGTTTTAATTGGCAGCACAAGGGTTCTATGTTGAGGGTGGTTGATATAAATATAATTTAATTATATACCAAATGTGACCATATAGTGGTTTGGTGGGAAATGAAAAATGCAAGACTGAATATGTTGTATGTTAGCTATACATCTTGGGTTCCTTTTGGTTTGCTGTTTGTTCTCTATCAGTGCTATAGTACTGCCAGTTGACCTGGAATAAATGAGAACATTTAGCAGATGTTTGAAGCTATTATCAACAAATTCTCAGTTTTGTCAGTGTTTTCCATTGTGCATCATTTAAAGTAAGGTGGCATTTACTGTGTCTTAACTATGTCACCTCGGTCTGAATTAATCTTCTGATAGGTACATTTTACTTAAAACTGGAGGACATTTTTATAGCTTGTTAAACATGCAGTGAGTATCCACATTATTCCTTGGTAAGAGCTACTATGTAATCATTTTTATAAGGAGCTAGTAGTATTTCCAAAAAATATCAGGTTAGATTCTTAGAGGTTCACACTTAATGCAAAACTCAGACAATCCGAAAGGTAAGGTTATTTATGTAGATGCAAACACATGATAATTGACTTTTATTTAACCACCTGTCTTCCCAGAAAATAAGTAGGTTTTTAAAAATATCAACTGTGTTTTAAAAGGTAATTAGGATAACACATATCAAAATCTCAATTGTCAATTATTAACTTCTTTCTGCTGTATTAGAATTATATTTTATTCAATTGCTAGAAAGGTAGGAAAATGTTTTATGGACTTGTCTTTTAAAAAAAATTTAGAAAAATACATCAGCTTTGGTAGGGTAGAAACAACATTGCTTGAGTAGTCTAATAACTGCTACATTAATTCTTGATCTTTTTGAGCACTATTTCATTATCTATAAAATGGAGATGGTGACAGCTAACCCCCACACTTGCACTGGGAATTTTACATAATGATAAACACACATGAAACTAACATATGTTTAATTGTTGAGTGCTTTATGCTTGTCTTCCTTCAGTGGACCCTTATTCCATAGTTAGTTGCCTTGATTTCCATCCTAGGCTTCTCTTGGAAATAGAAAGTTCATAGACTTTGATGAGGAGTCTAGTAACAACTGGTTTGAGACTGTAGGTCAGACTTATTCTTCCCAACTTTAGCCCCTTAAAATATGAGGGTAAAGAATAACCACAGTGGATTAAGTTTCTTCAGTGTCAAAGAGTTTTCCGTATTTTGTAATTGTAAATTTCCATGAATTATAAAATCATAGAGTCATAAAATGTTGGCACTCTATGAGGTTTCAGGATTTGGGGATCCATTGCCCTGACCCCCATTCATTTCCCATTTGCAGAAGAAGGCACTGAGGCCCTGTAAGGTTAAATGTCTTCTCTAAACTCAATGAGCAAGTTAGTGACAGAGGTAGGACTGAGACCTTCTTTTCCTGAGTTCTTTATTTGGACCATGGCCAGACACCACTCTGCTGTTAGACTATCTAGGTTCTAACCTGGGCTATTAAAAGAAGGAGAGCATTCAACTCATTCCACAAGTAGAAAGGGATGAATTTCTTTGTTATGCCTTTTAAATGGTCTGTACACCCTAGTTCATTCAGCCATTCCTTTATGGATTATGAATGCATTTCAATTGTTAGCATAAGACAACCAGCTTTACCTCCTCTAGTAGAAAAAGTCATAGTTACTAATGTTTACATAGTACTTCCTGTGTACCAGACATTGTTCTAAGAGCTTTACGTAGATTAATTTATTCTTCACAACAACAGTATGAGGAGGTATATTCTTCTTCTTTTCATCTTTTATATAAGGAAACAGAAGCATAGAGGGGACAAGTAATGGCCAAGATTCAAAGCTAGTATAACCAGATTTGAAGGCCTTTGTCAGATTGGAGTTGAAATGTCCTACAGAAAGATTTCACTGTCAGAAGGCACCTGAGTGGATGGATTCTCACTATATGAGCTCTCTTTTATGCAAGGAAGGTGACTTAAAACCTTTTTCAGATCACCTGGATTTTATATATCTAGCTCTACTGAATCCTAATCAATGTAGATGATAAGGTTTTACTATAGCACATAAATACCAACAAATGAGTACAGTTTGACTGTTGAACATGTGTGTTAGGGGCACCAACCCCTCACACAGTTGAAAATCTACTTAATGTTTGACTCTGCCAAAACTGTACTAATAACCTATGGTTGACTGGAAGCCTTACCAATAACATAAGCAATTAACACATTTTGTATATTACGTGTATTATATACTGTATCTTACAATAAACTACAGAAAATAAAACATTATTAAAATCCTAAGGAAGAGAAAGTACATTTAGGGTACTGTACTGCATTTATTGAAAAGAAATCCATTTATAAGTGGACTGGTGTGGTTCAAACTCATGTTGTTCAAGCAAGGGTCAACTGTAGATTTGTTTATATTAATCACCCTTGGAATAAATGGAGGAGTGAGCTATTTTGCTTGGTCCAATGTTGTTAACGAAAGAGTATTTTATTTTATGACTGTATTTCTTTTAGCCCATAGTAATAAACATGTTTATAGAGAGGGGAGGGTATTTTACCAATCAAGAGAAATTACTAAAGAAAAGGTAGTTTTTGTTGATCGATATGTAATTTGTTCTTTCTTACACACCTAGTTATGAAGGAATATTATCCATATTTGCTCTTATATTGGTATTTGAAGTTGAGTATAAAAATTGTCATTTATGTATCAAATATTGTACAGTTATAACATCAGCTCCAATTTCATTAATTAGCAGATTAAAGACTGATCTCAGAAAAAATAATTATAAAACTTGGTACATTCAGATAATTGTGGGGAGCAATTATGATTTAACAGAAAGCTTATTAGAATAATATTACAAAAGTCTATTTAGTGTTGTGCTATTTAAAAACAATGTAATTAAATAAAATTTGAATAAATTGTCACAACCACTGAACTTCATGCTGACAGATATTTTACATCAGAACAGACGAATACTGTGTCACTTGGAACATGTGAATTCATGTGTGTGGGGTGTGTGTGTGTGTGTGTGTGTGTGTAGTAAGTGGGGAAGGTTGAGGAAATTTGTGCAGTGGACAGATTAGCAAAGTCTAATTTTTGAAAGTTTTATTGCTGTAGATTTATTAAATTTTACTGTTGATGTGTTTTGCTTCATGGAATAGATGGATTCATTAAAGAAAATTGCCTGAAAGTCATGGTCTGTGTTCAAAAGACTCTTTTTTTTAAAGGTTTTATTTATTTAATTGAGAGAGAGAGAGCATGAGAGGGGTGAGAGTCAGAGGGAAAAGCAGACTCTCTGTTGAGCAGGGAGCCTGATGCGGGACTCGATTCCGGGACTCCAGGATCATGATCTGAGCCGAAGGCAGTCGCTTAACCAACTGAACCACCCAGGCGCCCCCCAAATGACTCTTATTCTACGATGTATTTCTTAGTGAAGAGGGGGAAGTGTGATGGCTCATTAATGCCTTAAATGTTCTAAGACAATAGCAATAATACGAACATATCTTCGAATAGAAAGGTAAAGAGTCACACTGGTTTTGTTTTTTGTTTTTTTGTTTTTTGTTTTTTGTTTTTTTTAGAGCTGTAAATTTCTACGGTTAGTTTTGTGTTTAGCACATTCACTTAAAAGTTGAAGGGAGAAAGGGTAAATGAACAGAGCACACTGGGTGGTTTTGTTACCCAGATCTCTAACCACACTTTACAAGAGATGCTGGACAGCGCCCCTTGGTCACTGTGTTACTGTATCCCAGTGTTTCACGGGAGCTGTTGATTTAGGAAAAGGCCAATTGAGTTTAAAGAAGGAGGGACTTAGACCATGGCTGAGAAAATTGTTTTAAAATATGGTAGCAACTGAATAAATTCACAAAAATACAAGCAATAGTAAATGAAGGTTGGGCCACTGGTTTAATAAAACGCATGACTGAGGGGTACTAAGAGCAGTAGCTTATGTTTATCCAGTGCTGTTCATTTAAACTCTTCCTCAATTTTCATTAAGATTGAATTCTTATATTCAAATATGATGAAATAAATTTGCACGGTATTTTCTATATCTTAAAACTTTTTACTTTACACTTTCCAGGATTGAAATGTGTATGTCTTTTGTGTGACTCTTCAAACTTTACCTGCCAAACTGAAGGAGCATGCTGGGCTTCAGTGATGTTGGCCAATGGAAAAGAACAGGTGATCAAGTCCTGTGTGTCTCTCCCAGAACTGAATGCTCAAGTCTTCTGTCATAGTTCCAACAACGTTACCAAAACGGAATGCTGCTTCACAGACTTTTGCAACAACATAACGCTGCACCTTCCAACAGGTAAGGCATTCCTCTTTGTTCATTCCAAATTTAGTTTTACTAGTGGGAAATTATAAGCATGGTAGAAATCAAGGTGTTGGTTGTTACTTTAAATAAGAAAATCCGTTTTACAGTTCTCTCCTTTTTTTGACTGGTGACATTCTCTAGAGCCTAGATGAGGTTGATTTTTTTGTTGTTGTTGTTTTAATCGCACAAGGCTGTCAAAACATTGACAACAGCATAATAATTTTGAAGACATTTGTCCATGTGAATTTTATTTTTTGAAGTGGTTAATGGACCTAAAGTTAAATGTCAATTTGTATGGATTCTTGTGAAGGAAAGAAATTAAAAAGTATACCAAGAAAAAAAAGAATAAGGAGCAAAACTAAAAGTAGTAGATTGCCAACTTTTATGGAGACAAAATCTTTTTTTCATGGGCACCTTCTTCATGTCTTCTTTGCCTGCCTGCACTCAGGTGCAAGCCCTCATGAGCAGAAAGATGGAGGTAGAATGGAATGTAACTCTTCATTATTGTGCAGATAAATTCCCGCCTCACCCCGCCCAATTTCATGGCATTTTATGCTAATTTACAAGACATTGAAAATCTTAATCTCATTTTTTTATCGGTAATTTGGAGTCTGAAACTTTGGGGGTTGTTAAGGGGCAAGTAATTAAAATCACAAGCTAATTTATGACATGAAAGTATTCTGTGGCGAATTTTCTTTAATGTGTATTAATTCAGTAATAATTCAGTGCTGATTGATATGTTAGTATCTACACATGGATACATAGTCTTCCTTACAAAGTAACATTTTAAGGTACCATTATCCAGTCTCAGGTGTTCCTCTATCACCATATGAATATTCTACTATAGTATTTTTAACCTACTATTTTTTCTCACAAATTCACTGTCCCCCTTTTCTACTGAAGAACAATTATTTTATGCAGAAACTTGGCATCACTACTACAAATGAAAAACCAGTTTACTTACCATAAGTAGAAGACGACTATGTACTTAAACAAACATAGCTACTGCATTCCAGTTAGGTATTTTGTATTTTCTTTTTGTTTAAAAGAGAGAAGAATGTGATGTTCGAGACATACTAGCACAAAATAAGGCTTTTTGATAATCAGAAAAACTAAGAGAACTAGAGAAAAAATTATCATGTAATTCAATGTTATTTAAATCATGTTTGCTGACCACTCCAAATCATCTCAAGAACGCTTAGAATCATTTCATGTGCCGCCACTGGGACTTGTCCCAATCTTTGGGAAACACTGTTCTAAAACATTACACTACTGATTGCAGCCTCAGAAGTCATACCTGGCATATTTCATCCCCCAAGGTTACTTGCAGTCTTGATTTTTAGACCACACTTATTCTCCCTGTCTCAGATTGCATAGGCTTCCTTGGTTTGGTGGTGATCTGGTATTTATTCTGGATACTTTTCTTCCCTTATATTTTCTCCCATGGTTATCTGTGGGCCCAAGACACCCTGAAATGAAGGCTCCCTATATCTGATGCTGGTCTTCCCATGACCAAGATCCAAAAATTAAGGAGGGGGAGCTAGGTCTGCATTAGCCTGCGGCTGTGGCATCTTTGAGGGGGCTTCCCCGTAATGAATTACCCACAAGACCACATGCTGCCAGTCAGTATGGACACAAGAGAGTACTTTGACAGCAACGAAAGGTCTTAGAGGACAAAATGGTTCATATGCAGTTGGGCAAATTAAAGATACTTAGTGCAGATAGAATGTGGGTCCTTTCCAGCCTAACTATACACTCTGTCTAACTACTGAGAAGCTTATGTTCTACCCTTAAGTCCACGTAGGAACCAGTATTTTTTTAAAATCAATTTTATTGAGGTATAATTTAGATATAATAAAATGCACACATTTGAGCATATGGTTTAGTAAGTTTTGACACACACACACCACCACTTTTCCATCGCCTCAGGATATTCACAATCACTCCCCACTTTGACCAGGGATGGACTGATCTATTTTCTATCACTGTAGACTAGATTTACTTTTCCCAGAGTTTCACAAAATGGGGGCCTTATGGAAGATATTATTTTGCCTTTGGCTTCTTCCACTTAGCGTGTCTTTGAGATTTATTCATGTTGCGGGTGTATTAGTAGCTTGTTCCTTTCTTACTGCCGAGTGATATCCCATTATATGGATATATTACAGCTGTTGCTGTTTTACCCATTCACCCACTGATGAGTACTCAGGTCATTTCCATGTGGCGGCTGTTAACAAAGGTGCTATGAACGTCTATGTACAAGTTTTTGGATATATATATATATATATATATATATATATATATATATTTTGTGTGTGTGTGTGAGAAAATACCTAACAGTGGAATTATAGGGTCATATAATCAGTATCTATTTATTTTACAAATATAATCTCCCAAGTAGTTTCCAAACTGTACTGTTTTACATCCCCAACAGAAATGTATGATAGTTCCAGTTGGTCCCTATTTTTTTTTTTTTTTTAAGATTTTTTTTATTTATTTATTTGAGAGAGAGAGAGAGAGAGAGCACATGAGAGGGGGAGGGCCAGAGGAAGAAGCAGACTCCCCGCTGAGCAGGGAGCCCGATGCGGGACTCGATCCTGGGACTCCAGGATCATGACCTGAGCCGAAGGCAGTCGCTTAACCAACTGAGCCACCCAGGCGCCCCAGTTGGTCCCTATTTTTATAGTCACCTGGTATAATCAGTTTTTTTTTTTTTTTAATTGTAGCCACTCAAGTGATTGTGTAGTGGTATTTCATTGTGGTTTTTGTTTGCATTTCCCTGATGATTAATGATGTTCAGTTATTTTTAGGTGCATATTGAACAGTTGTGTATCTCCCTTTATAAAAGTGTCATATCTTTTCACATTAAAAAAATTGAATTTAAAACTTCCTTATATATTCTGAATACAAGTCCCTTATCAGATACGTGTATTCTGACAATTTTCTCCCATTCTGTTCTGGGGATTGCCGTTTTGTTTTCTTGAATGTGCCTCTTGCAGAGTAGATTAAAATTTGATGAAGTGTATATTTTTATTGTTTATATGTTTCATGTCTTAAAAGAGGAAGTCTTTATCTATCTAAAGGCCATAAATATTCTCTTTTACATTTTCTTCCAGAAATTTTAACATTTCAGCATTTACATTTAGGCCTATATTCAATTTAAACTTAATTTTTGTTACTATGTGGGGTTTAGGTGAAATTTTATTTTGTATATGGATCTGAAGTTGTTCCAACATCATTTGTTGAAAAATCTATCCTTTCAATTACCTTGCCACTTTGATTGAACATAAAGTGACCAAAAATATATGTGGGTATATTTCTGGCCTCGTTATTCTGCTCAAGTGTTCTGTATGTCTATATTTATGTCACTATCCAACTTTCTTTATTATTGTAGCTTTATAGCAAGTATTGAAATCAGGTCGTGTGACCTCTCCAACTTTGTTCTTTTTTAAAATTGCTTTGGTTATTCTGAAGCCTTTGCATTTCCATTTAAATTTTAGAATTAGTTTGATAGTTTTTGCAAAAACATATGCTGAGGTTTTTATTAGATTGAGTTGAACATATAAATTATTTGAAGAAAATGGTCATTTTAACAATATTAACCAGGAATATAGCACGTTTTCCCATATATTTATTCTTCTTCAGTTACTCTTAGCAAAGTTTCATAGTTGTCAGAGAACAGGTTTCATATGTATTTCCTGGAATGTATCTCTAAATATTACCTGTTTTGGGATGCTATTGTGAATGGTATTTTTAATAGGTCAACATTAATTGTCAGTATATGAAAATAAAATTAATTTTGTATATTGACCTTATTTCCCACAAGCTTGCCAAAATGACTTATATTAGTTCTAGTAGCTCTTTTAAAAATTCTTTGTCGTTTCCTACATACACAATCATCTTATCTGTGAATCTAGGCAATTTTACATCTTCTATTCTGATCTGTATTCATTTTATTTCTTTTTCTTGCTTTTTGCACTGGCTGGAACAGCTAATATGATGATGAATAGGAGTGGTAAGAGTGAAGATCCTTGCCTTTTTCCTGGTCCTAGGAGTGAATGCACGCCCTCTTTTACCATTAAGTATGATTTTAGCTATAGGTTTTTGTAGATTCCTATTATCAGTTAATGAGATTTGCTTTTATTCCTAGTTGGGAGAAGGTTTTTTATCCTATATGAATATTAAATTTTTCAAGTATTTTCATGAATGTATTGAGATTATAGCATACTTTTTCTTCTTCAGTCTATTGATATGATGGAACAGGAAGATCTGTGTTGTCTAGTCAATAATTATGTCTACAAAAAATGCTATGTAACATTTATTGAATTAAAATTTCTTTACTTAAACTAAGAATTTTTGTCTTTTAGTGACATTGTATGGTCAACGGACATGAAATTGAACAGGATTGTATGTGTAGTCATCTTGTGTCGGGTTGTTCTGTCCGCGAGGCAGCACTAAATGGTTATTAGCTGTATTTGGAACAGCAGCTGTTTGGGAAGGAACTTCCAGGCTGAGCCCTGACCCAGTCGGTGCCAAGAACTCCACTGTTTTTGTGTCATCGGCGAGTGTGATTGCTATCCATCCCCTGCTCTGCCTAGTGGAGATTTATTAATTTCAATTGTGGTTACATATATATGAAATATATAAAAGCATCCTGCAGAGTAAACAGTGTGACATTTCTACAGTGTTAATGCTCTGCATCACATTGGTGGACAAGAAAGAGAAGAAAAGGGAGGGAGGTCACTTAGAAGAGATTGGAGAAAATCTGGACTGCCCTTTTTGGTTCCTCTGAAAGCCAAGTGCCTCTTTGGCTCTTTCACCCATCACTCCAGACTGTGGGGCCATTTCTGGGTAGTGACTTGATGGAGGTGGAGTAACCAAGGCTTGGGATCTTTTAGCTGACCCTCTTTTGTCCGTTAAGTCCTGTGTGTAATGATTGGGCTCTTGCTTTGTCTCTTTATGACAAAATTCCTACCTTGAATACAGCTCGGGACTTTTTCTCTCCCTTTCTCTCTGCTTGGACAGTTGTAACTCAGCAACTGGAGAACTGTAGGCCTTTCCCTCTTTGGCTCTTTCCCTCCTAAAAATCCTTTTAGGTGTTTGGCTCTAATTCCTAAACCTTAGAGTAGTGGCTTTTATACAGGTTTCCACTGAGACACACGGAAAGAAGTACATTTTATACAATTTCCCTCAACCTGCATGCACACACAACTGAAATAAGAATTTTACAAAATATTCTTACCCTTAAAATATGTGAGGTACCCTGTGAATTTTCCTTAGGTAGGAATGCTGGTCAGACCCCATTAATAGGCTGTTCACAGTTTAAGAAACCCCACTTTAGAATGTGAGCTCATGTTTATGGGAACGATACCTGGAGGACAATTTTGGGGCCTGTATTTAAAATATGTTCCTCCAGGGAAGATTTACATTAGCTTCTGCTAGGTATCTGGGGATGCTACCAACTGAAACCCATTCAGTGTTTTGATTAGGTTTATTTTGGCCAACGTATAATATGAATTCAGGCTCTAAGCCTACCTGTGGTACACACTTGGGGTGAGAAAGTCTTGAAGATATATTTTTTTGCTATATCAAAGTCAAGGTTTAGACAGACAAATAGACGATTATACACCCTGTCTCTCTCTACAGAACACTTCCTGTTTTATTTTCAATGTAATTCCATTCATAGTTGCCTGATTTATTTGAGGGTCTCTGATCTGGCCTTTCATTGTCTTAGGAACCATATTTTATCTCCTGATCTTGTGCTGCAGTCTGGTAAGCTAAGTGTGTAACCACCAGCCGCTGGCAGATGCCTCCAGGGTAGATAGCAGCCCCAGTGCTCAAGCACCTCTCTGGATTTTCACTTTATTTGTGGCTCTGAGCAATTCATTTCTTTTCCCACCAGCTTAATCATGTAATAGTAAAAAAAAAGTTTTTCATTTATATTTTATTCAGCATTTTTGTGTGTGCTGTACCAAGAAGGGCTTCTGTGGACATCTAAAGTGTAACTTGGCAGAAATGGAAATTCCAGGATAGTTTATTTTTGAAATAATGCTGGCATAATTATCTATCCATCTGGAAGAAAACAGGGCTGTACCACAGTGTCATACCATATACAAAAATAAATTACAGCTTGATTAAATATCTAATTGTGAAATATAAAACAATTTAAATGTCAGAGGAAAATTTAGATAGAAAAAAGATTTCTATGACTTTATAGTATGGAAGCTGTTTTTAAATAAGACAGGATATCCAACTGTTATAAAAGGAAAAGAGATATAATTGCGTGCAAACTAAAATAAAAATGAGTAATGAAAGATAACATAAATAAAACCAAAGATAAGTTAAATATGGGATAGAAATATTTGCAGCATGTGTGACTAGAGAAAAAGTTAACTATGAGAAGGTAAAGAACATCTTGTGTGTGCATGCATGCATGTATGTATGTGTGCATGGCAAGAGAGTGGAAAGAGGAGAGGGGGCACTAAATGAAAAGTGGGCAAGAGACACAAACAGAAATTTTACAGAAGAGAATATTCTTTTTTTTTAATTTATTCATTTTTGAAAGAGAGAGAGTGAGCACAAGTCGGGGGGGAGGGGCAGAGAGAGAGGGAGAAGCAGACTTCCTGCTGAGCAGGAAGCCCAATGCGGAACTCGATCCCAGGACCCTGAGATCACGACCTGAGCTGAAGGCAGACGCTTAACCGACTGAGACACCCAGGCGCCTGGAAGAGAATATTCTATGTGGTCAGAGTATTGAAAAGATGTTCAACATCACTAATAGCTGGAGGAATGCAAATTAAAACAACCATTTTTTCTTTTCCACCCATTAGATTTGCATAAGTTAAAAGAGTGATGTATAGGTCAAGATATTTTCAACTAAAAGTATCAGAAACTTAGATTATAATGTCTTAATAAGTGAGTTCACTAACTCAACATGATCAGAAATCTGGGAGTAGATTGGTTCTATGATTTATTAACAAAGAGACTCAACAATGTCACCAGCCTATTTCCAGATTTCTTGTTATGTGAATCAATAAACACCCTTATTATTAAGACATTATTATATAACTTTCTGATAATTTTATCTGACACTCTTTTCCTCATGTGTGTCTGCTTTTTCTAATATGGAAAATGTTGGGTTTTATTATCAGGGATCTCAAGGTTGAAGGATGACAAAGGTTAAGAAACATGATTTGCTCAAATTGGATCATCTAATAGAAGCCACCATGTTGAGCAGAGGTATCAAAGGTCTCTTTGCTTATTGCAAGTTTAAACAAGATATAAAAAAAAAACCTTCTAACCCGAGGGAGGAGGTTTGGGCTTCTCATTAAGCAGAGCAGGAAAAATGAAAGACAAACAAAAAACCTATTCCTGAGAAGATATGCACATAGCCTGGACATCACATGGATTTTAGGCCTGTGTTCCCATTGCCTGAGTGGTACAGGGACTCTCCGGAGAACAAACTTTCTTTAAGGTAGTCCCAGACTTTTAGTGCCCCTGCCTCTCTAGAGGAAGGGACTTTAATGTTAGGTCTCAAGCAGATAAAACAGACACTTGTTCAAGGACGTAAGCAGTATATAATGAAGAATAAGCTCCCCAAGCACACAGGGATGCAAGGCAGCATGCATGAGCCAGCAGAAAAGAGCATGCAGCAGAAAGACCACAAAGGTTTCATATATCGCAATTATCAGAAAATAATTACAGACCAATATTCTAAGTTTAAAAACTAAGGCAAATATGGAAATATTTTTAGAGAAGAGAAGATTATAAAAAAGTGACCTACCAGATTTGAACAATAACAGAATAAAACTGTTTAAAATTAAAAATACAATAACAAAAATTGAAAACTTAGTGGATAGATTTAACAACAGTTAGTATAAGGAGAGAATTAGGCATCTGAAATATAGTTAAGAAGTTATTTTGTATGGAGTAAGACAGAGAATACATAATTGAAAATATGGAAGCGAGGATGACAAATAGAGGAACACATAAAAAGGTTTAACATGTGTTTTACGTAGTGGTCCATTGGAGAGGAGAGAAAGATTTGGGCAAAAGCAGTCTCTGCAGAAGTAACAGCTCAGAATTTTCTAGAGTTGATGAACACCAATCTATAAATTCAAGAAATTCAATCAATATCAAGAGGAGAAATAAAAAGAGAGACAAACCTTGATATAACATCGTAAAACTGCAGAACACCAAAGACAAAGCAAAATCCTAAAAGTTGACAGACAAAAAGGTAAATGGAATTCAAAGGAGTTACAGAAGAACTGACATTATCTTTTCAATAGCAAAAAGGAAAAAGAGAAAAGGTGGAACTACGTCTTCAATATTCTAAAAGGAATTAACTGGTAACCCAGAATTCTACCCATCAAAAATATCTTTTAAAGAATGAGGTTAAGTAAAAGACATTTTCAAAATAAAAAACACAAATAGGTGAGTTTCACATTATCAAAATCTTTGATAAAGGAAATTCTAAAGATGTACTTCAGGCAGAAAGAAACTATACCAAAGTTCTGGCATGCAAGGAGGAATGAAAAGCAAAAAAAGTGATAAATATGTGACTAATTCTAAAGAATATTAATCTACAACAGCAGCAATGTCTTGTGGGGTTTAAAAAAAAGATAAAATGGTCACTCAATATAAAAACAGCGTACCATACATGTCAAGAGAGGGGTAAATGGAATTAATATTTCCTAGGGGCCTTGTTTTGTCTAAGCGGAGGGTAAAAATATTGGTACTCCTTATGCTTTGAAGTGTCCCTGTTGTCATTTCTAAATTACTTTTAATAGAGTGTGACTATGTTCCTTCTAATCCACAATAAGAAAAATAGAGCAATAAAAACTATCCAAAAGAAGTAAAAAGAAACGAGAGAGAGAGAGAAGGAGAAAGAAGCACACAATAGATGTGACAAAAAGAAAGCATCCAAATGTCAGTAATAATTAAACAAAAATAATTTAATGTAAATAGACTAAACAAAGATTACCAGATTGGAGAAAACAAATCCAATTAAATGTTGTTTTGAAAATGTCTTAAAAATGAAAGTTTACGGAAATGTTGAAGTTATTTTGATGGAAAAGATATACCACACATATTTTAAAACAAAAAAAATGTTAGTTTATGTTAAGAGCAGACAAAATTAACTTTAAGGCAAAAAAAATTCCTAGAGTTAAGAAGGGTCACTTTATAATGATTAAAGTTTCAATTTACTAGGGATTCTTTTTTTTTTTAAAGACTTTATTTATTTGAGAGAGAGAGAGAGTGAGAGAGAGCATGAGAAGAGAGAGGGTCAGAGGGAGAAGCAGGCTCCCCGCTGAGCAGGGAGCCTGATGCGGGACTCGATCCAGGGACTCCAGGATCATGACCCGAACTGAAGGCAGTCGCTTAACCAACTGAGCCACCCAGGCTCCCTACTAGGGATTCTTAATAAATTTAAATTTCTATGTATTTAAGAATGGGACTCAAAAATAAAATATTTTGAGATCTATAAGGAGAAATACAGAAGTCACAGTCTCTGAGGGAGATTTTAATTTGCCACAGTCTTGGTAATTGATAGAACAAGTAGATAAATAATTAGTGAGACTATATAAGGTTGAAACAAGATGGTTTACGAGTAACCTAATTTTTAGAAAATTGTAATTTACCAAATCTGAATAGTCTTATGACAATAGAGAATCTGAATCAGTAGTTTGAAAAAGGTAGTAAAAAATATTTCTAGAAAGAAAATTTTAAAGCCCATGAGGCTCTATCAGAAAAGTTTGATAAGCTTCCAGGAATAGATAAATCTCACACAAACTCCTCCAAAGTGTAAACAAAGAAGAAACACTCCTTCACTCATTTTATGCATACTCTTGATATCAAAAACCCAGTGAAGACAATATGAGAAAAGGGAATTACAAGCCACTCTCACTTATGAACATGTATGCAAATATGCCAACTTGAACCTGGAACCATATACAAAAAGGGATTCTGGGAACCACAGTATAAGGGTAAGGAAATCATTATTCCTCAAATCAGGGTAAGCATTACCCTTGGTGAAGGAATAAGGTTGTGATCATGTGGCGATATCTCAGAGTGGAGAAAAAGGGGGAAGGGAGATGAGGGGCTGGTGAGGCATGGGAGTTTATAATTCTTTTTATACTTAACCTATATAATGTATGTACATTTCTGTATATTCACTATATTTCACAACAAAAGAATAACACATCAAGTTTCAAAGTAATGTTTGAGTTGAGGTTACACATTCTGTGAACATCTGAGTTGGTACTGGAGTGCTGAGCAGCTGAGGACATTATGTAACTCTTTCCTTATCAATTCTTGTACAGCACTGTCTGACTTGTTTCTTTGCACATACATTCTTTTTCTAATGAAAAAAATCTAATAGATCAAAGTTTACTATGCCTGTAAATAAGTGTTTCAAAGACATATTGTTTCCTCCAATACCCACTTAGTAGCAGGACCTAGACTTTTTGCTGATAATATAGTTGTCCACCTAACAGACAGTATTTTCA
The DNA here is from genome assembly GCF_964656455.1 of Halichoerus grypus. Classification (NCBI taxonomy): domain Eukaryota; kingdom Metazoa; phylum Chordata; class Mammalia; order Carnivora; family Phocidae; genus Halichoerus; species Halichoerus grypus. The sequence goes on along the minus strand of NC_135715.1, from coordinate 121,844,555 downwards.
GCTACTCTTACAGATAAGTGTGGCCGTATGACTAGGTTCTGGCAAATGAGATGAATGGCAGTATTTTGGAGAACTTCTGAGAAGACCCGTTAAAACAGAATGGGCACATTCTTATGCCACCCTCTATCCTGCTGCCTGGATATAAAGGTTGGAGTTTAGTGGCTGCCTTGGACCATGAGGATGCACTCTGGGGGTGGCGACGTGGGAGCTGACAGGAGCCTGACTGAAAACTTCATGGAGTCACCCTGCTAACATTGGACTACCCGTCTTCAGGTTTCTTTTCCATGATTGAGAAAAGGAAACTTCTGTCCAGTTTCCTCTGTTATTTGTAGCTAAACCCAATTCTATGAACATAAAAACAACAAAACAAATCACCCAGAGTTCTATCTGCTTATGGGTTATATCCAGTCCACAAACAAGTTTTGTTTGACCTATGATTTCTGGAAAAGGAAAAAAATGTGAATTTCTTTACATTGTTAAAAATTAAGAGTCTTAATATAAAACTTCTAGATATCTGGTTTGTCTTGAAAAGTCAGGTATGGCATCCTTGAGTTCTTCCTCATTTATCTGTTGGTGGAAACTGAGAAGTAACTCATTCTTCCTTAGTGGACATGGGCATTCCCTGTTGATTCATTTGATCAGTATGTAGCAAATTTTCTTTCCTTTTCTTTTTTTTAAGATTTTATTTATTTATTTGACAGAGAGAGAGAGGGAGAGAGCGAGCAAGCACAAGCAGGGGGAACACCAGGCAGGGGAGCAGCAGGCTCCCCGCTGAGCAAGGAGTCTGATGTGGGGCTCGATCCCAGGACCCTAGGATCATGACCTGAGCTGAAGGCAGTCGCCCAACCGACTGAGCCACCCAGGCGCCCCTGTAGCAGGTTTTTAAAAATACATATTTTATTTATTTATTTGAGAGAGAGAGAGAGAGTACAAGCAGGGGGAGGGGCAGGAGGAGGAGCCGAGGGAGAGGGACAAGCAGACTCCCCGCTGAGCATGGAGCCCAACTTGGGGCTCCACCTGGGGCTGGATGTGGGGCTGGATGTGGGGCTGGATCCCAGGACCCTGAGATCATGACCTGAGCCAAAAGCAGGAGGGGGCTGCTTAATTGCGCCACCTGGGCGCCGCAGTATGTAGCAAGCTTAGACCCACTGGCCTGGAGTTCCTGCTATCAATAGTTTAGTATATTTCTACTTCAGCATAGTTGAGTTATTCTGTTTAATACAATTTTATATCTCACTTTTCTCCCTGATTATTAAACGAATGTCTTTTCTTTTGTGAAGGAATCACATTTTGTGGCTTGATTCTCTCATGGCTGGATTGCATTTCGGTTTGTAACAAATGATTTCTTGTGACTCTATGTGATATCAGAGACATGTTCAGAGAAATAGCTCTGATGTCAGATACCATCAAGAACATTCTAAAACTTTCCATGAAAAGTCTTATGGTATAAGGTCAGGAAATCGGGGCAAGAGAAACTGGTCTTTTTTAAAGATTTTATTTATTTGGCAGAGAGAGAGAGGCAGGCAGAGGGAAAGGCAGGCTCCCTGCTGAGCAGGGAGCCCGATGTGGGGCTTGATCCCAGGACCCCGAGATCATGACCTGAGCCAAAGGCAGACGCTTAACTGACTGAGCCACCCAGGCATCCCTACTGGGTTAATTTTGATAGGAATCGCTATTTAGTTCATGCTCTCACTAATTCCCACCTTTCATATGGAAATCGGCTATTCAACAAAAACATCCAAGTTCCAGGTATCTTTGTTCCCATTTTGCTACCAAAACATACAGTGCTTGAAAGGGTAAAGGTACTAATAATTTTCTTTCAGATTTCATACCCTATTTTAATAATGCTATTATATTTTTTGTTTTCCAAATAATTGGTTTCAGTAAAGAAAAGTCACGCACAACATGAAAATATTGGGTGCTTTATTAACCTCAGTACAATTTCCACCTTCCTGTTCTGTTCTCAGTTGTGTAAAGAGGAAAAAAGGAAATTGATTATTTATATCAGTCAGGGTAGGTAAACAATGCATATTGATTAGGTACATGTCTAAATTAGACTTTCATTTAAACCAAACTGAAGGATTACATTTGAAAGAAGATAAACTGCCAAAACATTACAATTAGATTTATCAAAAATTAATGATTTCAAAGGATGCTATAATTATAAAAATTGCAGACTCTGATCGTACTATTCTTTTGGGACTTTAAACGTCTTGTGATCTACAATCCTTAAAAAATTCATTGTTGTTTTCGAACTTTCTTATAGTTTTCTATTTTAAACCAATTCATTGCTCTAGTAGTATTAAGGTGATATCTACCTGCTGAGAAATACTCACAGGACCCCTTGTGGAATTGTTCTGCCATCACATGAACAAATCCATTTATAGCTCATCCTGTGAGGATTCAGTGCACACCTGACAGGTGTGTCAGACAGGGTTTTTTTTTTTTTTCCCCTCTGTAAACTGCAAGGTGCTATGATTTTTATATTTGGGAAAGTGCTATGAAATACAAGCATACAAAGAAGTCAAACATGTGCTTTTAAAGTCTAATATAGGAAGCATTTCCTATCTAGGAAGCATTGCCTATCTTGGGAAACAAGTACACTGATTTCAATTATGAAATTTTGTTCATAGGGATGTAATGGGAAATCGGAAGTAAAATTTATAACCAATTCTAAATTGAGGATTTCACATGATGTGAGCCCCTACTCTCTCAGTTATGTAAATACTATTACCTGTTTGCTGAAGTACTTTTTGGGTATTTATCACGTATGGGACACTGGGCTGGGTCAAAATAGGATTATTTCACATCAGTCTTTTTTCCAAGTGAACAAGCTGCTTTGTGTGAGTGTGTTTGCTGTGGGAGAATTTATAGTAGCATGAACTTCAGGACAGAGAAGCCTAACTTCTCCCTTTTGGTCAATGTTTTTAAATGTCTCCCCCGAACAAGTCTTTGCTATGAGCTGGGGAAACAGTGCTAGGAGATACGGGTGCTACTTCCAAGGATCTTTTATGTTTTCCATGTAAAAGGTTGGCTTAAGGGAAAAAAAAAACACCCTGAAATATTCCTTGAGTAGTTAGCTATCTAATTGTTTTTACAAATGTGTATCATTTGAGAATATGTTTTGATGACAGATAATAAACTGATCTCGGTGCATGCACTGAAGTTAAGAACAACTATGGGGCTGATTTAAATTCTCCTTCCTACATTTTATTAATCTTATCTCGGCTGAAGTCAAAATTCTACAGACCCCGTGCCAAAGATGATATTCTTCAATCTCACATTCCTAATTCCTTAACATATAAAAGCATTATTATTCTTAAATTCAGACAAAAGTAGACAAGAGAAGATTTGAAGATACCCGGTGTTCCTCACATACTCCCTGAAGCCCAGCAACACAAGGAGAACTGGCAGGAAATACTTTTCTGTGTTGTGCAACCTGCGTTCTATAAAGTCATGAAATCATTCCAGGAGAAGACGGTGGATGGAAACAGCCATACGCAGACTGAACACTGAACAGTGGAATGGCCCCATCAGTAGCTCATCTGATTCAGTTAAAAGGCAGAAATGCTTCTCATGTTATTTCTGTCACCTCCATTGCTCCGTTGAATCTCTAGATTAGACGATATTCTGCCCTTGTTTAGTACTTGAGGTTCATGTTGATAAGAAATAATCATGTGATTATTCTTGCTCCGTGGAGAAGGATGACCGTTTGCTGTTCCCGAAGTAGAGTATGTTGGAGGGATCTAACCGAATTCATGTCTCACTGGATTATTCCTGATGACATTTATAAGGGTCACTGTGAAGAAGTAGGAAGCTAGGACAGGCTCCAGGGGGGTCGCCTGCAGTTTGTGAGTGTGGAATTACAGAGGAGCGTTAGACAAATAAAACCGGTATCTTTGACTTAGCAACTGAGACCCGTTCACTTCCCACGTGTAAGTGCAGTTCCATATGGTTTTATATTGTACTGATTGATCATGAATGGAATTCTTCATCATGATCTTTCTCTTATCTCCCACTTGCCTTGCTCTTATGTGAAGTTGTCTTCATATTTTTACTTTCGAAATTGCTTTGGAATTGTTCCCTAGATGGATCACGTATTCCTTAGTAGAATTTAAATTCCATAAGGATGTGAACTGTGCCCCACTTTCTGGCATCTGTCCTAGAGGATTGTTCTCAGTGCAGCATTATACAAAGCAATACATTTGGATCCAGTCTTTTAGTAGAGCAGTAAGAAACCAATTACAAAATGTATTTTCATTACCATCAAGCACATGTTTGAAATGATAGTATCCACATTCAAGGATGATTTGAAATGGCAGGTTAAAGGAGGTTCATCATGAAGATTTGGGAGACTTCTCAGTGCTTAGCATGTCATTCCAGTTTTGGCAAAAGACATTCCTGTTGAGCTAATTAACAAGGTAGCTTTGAATGACTTAGAGGCAATGTATTCCTTTGTTTCAACTGCAGATATTACTTCCACGATGTCCCCCAGAAACCTGTGAACTAAACAAAACAAAGACCTTTTCATTGATGCACAGGCTTGTGTCATAGAGGGTTTATAGGGTAGGTGGATGGACCACAGCGTTCAGTTGACCCTGGTGGCATTTCTCCCATGTGCCAGGACAGAAGCAGACCCACCAGAAAGCATCTCAAGCAGCATTATCTGTTTTGGTTGGCTTACTACCTGAGAACGTGCTCCAGACTGGAAAAATACGTGCTTCCCCTTGTCAGTGGACAGGGGTGGGGAGGCAGTTGAAGACTTGATATTTATACATTCATGAATAGAATCTTGCAAGACGGTATCTTTTCACTTGGGGCAAAACTTTTAATAAAAGGGGTAAAAGTGGTTTTAATATTAAATTAGTCTGTGGTTTCTTTAGGGGTGTTTTGGATCCTCTTCAACTTCTATAGGCTATTTGCTGTAGCAGCTTCTGGGAAGGAAGCACTAAACTGTAAAGTTTTACAAAAATTCATTTTGGATGGAGACCTCTGTTTTCTTTGTCTGAATTTGTTTTTCAACAGCTGTTCAGCCAGTACATATGTCTTCAGTCACTCTCTTCTCAAAGAGTTTCTTTTTCTTTTTTTTAGAGGGGGGGGGAGGAGGGGCAGAGGAAAGGGGAGAGAGAGAATCTTAAGTAGGCTCCATGCCCAGCACAGAGCCCAACATGGGGCTCAATCTCACAATCTCACAATTCTCACAATCTCACCACACAATCATGAGCTGAGCTGAAATCAAGAATTGGATGTTTAACTGACTGAGCCACCCACATGTCCCTTCTCAAAGAGTTTCTATTCCTCACTCCCTTGTAATGTCTTAGTTTCTAGTCAGTTGAAGGTCGTTCAAATATAATGAAGAAATGTGTCTTTACATGGAATGTAGACATTTTCAAGATTTCCGTGCCAATGGTCAGTATGGGCTATTTGAAGCAATTGGTCTAGTCCATAGCTCCACTTAGTTCTCAGTCATCTCCTAATAGCATATACTAAGGAGATATAAATTAATTAATTTAAAGGTCATATAAATCTCATAAGCATCAGTAATTACAAAAATGACTTTTAATAAGGAAAGAGAAGAGGTCAGCAGGAGAGGAAACATGGGGATCATGCCCATATTATCTTTTTCATCTTGAGGACTGCTTCCCTAAAGCTGGAAGTGGGGAGTGGCAAACAGGCACTGTCCTGGAGGAGTTGAGGCATCGAAACTAGTTCTTTTTTTTTTTTTTTAAAGATTTTATTTATTTATTTGAGAGAGAGAATGAGATAGAGAGAGAGAGCATGAGAGGGGGGAGGGTCAGAGAGAGAAGCAGACTCCCTGCTGAGCAGGGAGCCCGACGTGGGACTTGATCCCGGGACTCCAGGATCATGACCTGAGCCGAAGGCAGTCGCTTAACCAACTGAGCCATCCAGGCGCCCGAAACTAGTTCTGAAATTTATTTGAGTAGTGGCAATGGCCATTGGCTTTCACCATCAATAGTTCCATTCACATCTCTAGGGGAAGTTGCAAAGTTCACACACACAAAAAATGTTTTAAAAAAATTTTTCCTCCTTCCTCCCTCCCTCTCTCCCTCCCTTGCTTTCTTCCTTCCTCCCTTCTTCCTTTTCGGTTGTTGTTGTTTTGTCTTATCTTACTTTCTTACATGAGTCTGCCTTTCACATGGCTCTCTCCAGCTGTCCAGAATCTTCCACCCCATTTGGGTCAATGTGCCCTTCTCCCTGCATTGTTAATACTTCCTTTCCCTATGTTGTATTGGTTCAGTGTATTATAGAGCTTATACAGGGGAGATATTTGTGACTTAGGCTCTCACCCATCTGGGCTGGTGCTTTTCTCTCCCCCCCCCACCATTCTAGTCTATGTAATTTGCTCGGGAATGAAATAACATGAATGGACAATGCAGTGTTCCCCAGACCTCACTTTTGGGATTAACATATTCCCCCCATGGAGCTGCTTATAATATGGAGCATGCATTTCATTTGGCACAGGCAATCTCAGATTGGAAATTATGGAATAATAAGAGTTCTCCTATGATCGAGAATGTAAAACCTGCTAGAAAAAATAAAGTGCTCATCAAAGGTAACTTATTAAAATGTATTCTTAACTGCACTACTGTCTCTTTTGCCATGACTCATTGGGTGTAGACTACAGTTTTTCTTCATTTATCTCCTGTAGAGATTACAATCAACATTTGGTTTAGAAGATAGTTTTACAAATGTTTGCTTTAAAAATTGCTCAGTGTTTAAGGAGCTCTTTCTGGATGTTGTTGCTAGCCTTTTTCTAGCTGAGTAATCTTTTTTTATTACTAACTCCTATCAGTAAATTTGTTCACAAAAGTAGAAACATTGCCCATCTGTAATAAACATCTCTGAAAGCAGTAATCTTCACTAGAACAGTACACTTTTATAAAGAGTATTCTATTTTCAGGGTTGCTGACCTTTCGCCTCTTCATTGGTTGCCATAGTGATGAGCTGAACTCTGCTTAATAGAGCTTTACTAAAATGAAGACAATCAATAAGCTTTTTAACTCTGTTTATATGGATAGCTCCTGATAACATATATTGAAATAAGATATAGCCATATAAATGTATCTAATAGTGGAATTTTATTTTTTAAATTTTATTTTGATTTTAAAAACATATTTAAGCAGATGTTTATGTAGGTTGCAAGAGATTAAGTGCTTTCTGTGGCTTTCATAGAATTCCTAGAATACCATCGTGAGGACCTAAAGATACAGATACAACTTGAAATGTAGATTTGAAAGATCGCTGTGTAATGGATAATAAAACCCTTCTATAACAGCAAATGGTAGAAGTTGCAAGTACCATGGTTAATGATTTCTAAAGCAAAGTCAAGTCAAAGAACTCTTTTAGCACCTTGTCATGAGAACATTCAAGGCCAAGTTCTCATACAACTTCGGATGACGTCAGAGGAATCCTGAAACACTCTGGAGAAGGAAAGTTGGTGATCTGGCAGAATTCCCTGGCAAAGTAGAAAAGCATGGATTATGTTTGTTTCCAGAGTTCACTTAACAGTTTTAACTCTTAGTTATCGATCCTAAAAAAACCTATTTTTAGGATTATAATGATACTCATATGAGCACATTTTTTGAGGAATTCCATTCCTTTTCCTTGAGAATTAAATATCTGTTTTGCATTTATATTTACATATTCCGGTTGACATATTGTAAGTAAAATGTAAATGCATTTAATATAATAAGCTCTACAAGATTGTCATTGCAAAGACGGAAGTCTGAGGAATGGCTTAATTCACAAAGTCCATTATCACTGTCATTTGTTTAGATTCTAAGGGGCAGGTGTTGTGCCATTGCTTTCCATGTGTGTCTGCAGCCCTCTCTCTGGGTATGCCTCATCGGCTCTGGGAGGGTGAGTTTGCTCAAGGCATTATAGCCACAAATGGAGAAAGTGTCTGCTCACTTTGGCTTCTCTTTCTCCAAAGCCTGCATTCTACTTCTCCTTGGTGTCTGAGAAGCTAAGACTCCAGAATTCTCTTCCTATCAAATACTTCCTAAGGTTTATTAAAACAAAAATCACCATCCCTAATGATAGGACGTGGAGATAAAATTAAGGTGATCCCAAGACTGTCTTTAGTGAACGAAGAGAAAATGAACTATGTGGTCATTTCAAGTGTCAAAATAATTTCTTTGAAAAATGCAGAAAATATCTGTCATAATAGATTTTTCATGGTTCACTATTTTCCCTAAATTAAAAAGATTTAAGTGCAAGAAGAGCTTTGGAAAAATTGGCTATCTGCGTTTTCATATTAGAGTCACAAATTATATCCCTATGTTACTTGGTTTCAATTATCATGTTTGTTTTTCTAAAACTAAACATCTTATCCCTTACTTATTAAGAACAAAACTAGTAGAACTTTTAGTGGTTCTGCCATTCAAGGGCTATCTATTAATTATTTCCAGTTGTAAATACTAGGGATATAGTTGAGAACAAAGCAGGCAAAAATCTTTCTCTCATGAAACCTACGTTCTTTGGAGGGAATCAGATAATAGATAAATAAAAACACGAATATACCGCGTGCCAGGCGGTGATACAACCCAGGAATTAAAACAAAACAGTAAATAAAATAAAATTAAATAAAAATAAAACAAAACAGTAAAGAGGTGTAGAGAATGAACGAGGACTGAGAAGAAAGTGCTACTCTTTCAGATAAGGTTCAGCCAAGACCATCCTGTCCCCTCCCACCTTGATGACCGCATGGGTCTCTTCGCTTTTACCCCTGGGCCCCTCTGCAGCCCGGTGGAATGAAAGTGAGATCACATTGTTAGTTTGCCTGCTCCAAGTCCTGAGACAGCGTCTACTTGGAATAGAATACACAGTCCTTCACCCAGCCTACAGACCCCACATGCTCTTTCCCTTGGTTGCTTCCTACTGTCCTCTGCCTTTCTCCTCGCTTACTGCGCTCTAGGCAAGGGTTGTTCCTGAGCAGCCCAAGTGAGCCTCATCTTGGGGCTGTACACTTGCTTTCGCGTTGCCCAGAGTGCACCTCTTTGGGATCTTCCTGGTGTTGTTCCCTGCCTCCTCCCAGAGCAGCCTTTGGGAGCAGTCTTTCTAAAGGGGCATCCGGGCATCACGCGCTTTCCCCTCTGCTTCATCATCGCGCTTAGGGCCTCTTGCTTGGGTATCGCATATCCATCTGTTTAGTGGGCGTATGAGAACATAAGCACTATGAGAGCAAGGATTTGGCTCTCACCACCACTGGTGTATCTCAGCACCTGGAATAGTGACAACATATTGCAGGAGCTCAGTAATTATTTGTGGCGTGAATGAATGAATGTGCTCTAAGGATGCTGCTGAAAAATGGGGAGAAGATAGTAGAAAAATGTCAAATGCCTCGGAGGATTTAAAAAGGATCCCATGCACTGGTGCTTTCCATGATCCTCATTCTGGCTCCCATGGTTACCTGGCATAATTATTCCAGATGCATCCTGATCTCGACTCCCTTTCCCCATCTTTGCTTATCCCCCAGAGAATCTTTACCAACTCACGTAAGTGCATAGTGTGTGGCTCCTCATCAAAGATGTGAGATTTTGGTGATCACATTTCCAATTTCCAGAGTATCTTAAATGGGTTGATTTATGGTCATGTTCTTTCTTTTTTAACTGAAGCATCTCCAAATGCCCCCAAACTCGGACCCATGGAGCTGACCGTTGTCATTACTGTGCCAGTTTGCCTCCTGTCCATGGCAGCGGTGCTGACAATCTGGGCATGCCAAGGTCGACTGTGCACAAACAGGAAGAAAAAGAGACAGAATGTGGAGGAACCCCTCTCTGAGTGCAATCTGGTAAATGCTGGAAAAACTCTAAAAGATCTGATTTACGATGTGACTGCCTCTGGATCTGGCTCTGGTATGTGCCTGTTGTCCATTTCGCAGTAAGAAAACTCTTATTTAAAAATAAATAAAAATAAAATCTAACAGAAAGGGCCCAAATATTATGAATTGTATCATTTAGAATGCTTGATGTGGTATGTGGTAAGTTCTGGTATAGAAACTTGTTTTTGGATTTGATGAAGAGAACCGACTATCATGGCTGAATGAATTAAGTCTTCTCAGTTGCCTTTTCTGCTTTTAGGTATTCAGATTCTCATTTTTACATTCCTTCAGAGTTTATTTCTGAAGCGAGAAAGAGTTTCTCTTCTCTCCCTTCCCCCCCCTCCCCATTATGGTTAGTAATAATCATTGTTGCTCTCTTAGTAATGCTTCATGGGCACAAAAGTTACTGTATTTAAGGAGCTGAGTTCTGGGAGAGAGATGTTAGTTATGCAAAGTGGTATTCTTAGAGTGTCTTTGCTTGTGGTAATGGAAGTCTTCAGAATCCGAAGCACCCCCTGCGATGTGTGTGTGTGAAGTCAACAGGGAGCTGACCTGAAATTAAAACCAAGAATGTATTCTTTTTTTTAAATTTTATTTTATTATGTTATGTTAATCACCATACCTTACACCGTTAGTTTTTGATGTAGTGTTCCATGATTCATTGTTTGCGTATAACACCCAGTGCCCCATTCAATACGTGCCCTCTTTAATACCCATCACCAGGCTAACCCATCCCCCCCAACCCCCCTCCCCTCTAGAACCCTCAGTTTGTTTCTCAGAGTCCATAGTCTCTCATGGTTCGTCTCTCCCTCCGACTCCCCCCCTTCATTTTTCCCTTCCTACTATCTTCTTTTTTTTTTTTTTTTAACATATAACGTATTATTTGTTTCAGAGGTACAGGTCTGTGATTCATCAGTCTTGCACAATTCACAGCACTCACCATAGCACATACCCTCCCCAATGTCTATCACCCAGCCGCCCCATCCCTCCCACCCCCACCACTCCAGCAACCCTCAGTTTGTTTCCTGAGATTAAGAATTCCTCATATCAGTGAGGTCATATGATACGTGTCTTTCTCTGATTGACTTATTTCGCCCAGCATAATACCCTCCAGTTCTATCCACGTCATTGCAAAGGGCAAGATTTCAGTTTTTTTGATGGCTGCATACTATTCCATTGTATATATATACCACATCTTCTTTATCCATTCATCTGTTGATGGACATCTTGGCTCTTTCCATAGTTTGGCTATTGTGGACATTGCTGCTATAAACATCGGGGTGCACGCACCCCTTTCCCTACATTTGTATTCTTAAAGCACAGAAACAGATGATAGGGATTAGCACAGCACTGCTGTGCTGGCTTTTGCTAAGGTAGTATGATAAGTCTATTCCTCTTTAATGGAACTCCAGAACCCCTGGTGAAGCAATTCAAAAGACAAGGCTGTTTTATGGCCTGAATGAGCCTTTCTCATTGTACAAGTCATATGAGGGCATTTTGGGTTTCTGGTGACAAAGCAGATTTCCCCGTAATAACAAACTTTCTAAAATGGCCTTTCCTCACTTATATGTCCAGAAATCCTGTCGGCATGTGGTACTGCAGAAGTGTGAACTAAGGTAAGCCTAGGTGGGTCACTTCAGGAGCCCCTGGGTCCCCTCTTGCTTTGGATCATTAAGGATGATTACCCCAAACAGACTTTGAGAAACTCCGCAGCCCGTGGCCTTTAGGAGCATCCAGACAGGCACAATTAACAGGGCAGATGACAGAGAGGCAGTAGCATTTATATGAGTGTCTGTATTTAACATGAAGCAGCTTTAGACTCACCAAAGGGTCCAGAAAAGAGAGACCCAATTAGGTCATCCACAGAGCCCAGACCTGCTCTGTCTTGGGCCAAGGTCTCAATGTTTATGCCATCACTGCACAAATTAGGTGGCATGTTTTCAAAGGAGGCATACCTGGAAAAACGTCTCCAAACTGCAAAGTTTATAGATCTAAAATCCAAATTAAATTATTGCATAGAAAACTGACATTCTTCCTTTAAAAGTAAAGCTGTTCAGATTCAGTACTCATTCTTCCTTGACTATTACATCATGGGGCCCACTGTGTACTAATTTCTTGAGCCCGGGTGACATTCTAGGCACAAAATATGAGCATAGAGAGCTCTGATTTGTGCCCAGTTCCTTGAAACCTTATATAATTTCTTGATAAAGTTCAAGTGGTTAAATAACCATCTATTTAATACTCCCCCCAAACATTTCAGTTCACCTGAAGATGTTAAGTAGAAATGTGTATTTTAGAGCTACTCCTTGAATATATTTAAGGTGACTAAGAATTTCCCTTTCAAATAAAAGTAATAGAGATTTTATAACTGGAGACTGGATATTTAGTTTAAGAAAGTAGTCTTGAGCCAGGACATGAAATAAAAAAAATAACATTAAGATTTTTTGGTGTTTTTGTGCCTCTTTAAACTTAAATCGGGGTTTATTGACTATTGGACTCTTACCTTTATTCTAAGATCTTTCTTAAAAAGAAAGCTGTCCATGTACCCAAGCACAGATGATTTTTTTAATGAACGATTTGAAAGAGTTTTAGGCACTTTTTCTCAAAGTCCGCTACATCCATTTGGCAGTGAGCACTGGCTGAAAGTACCTGATGGAGGCATTGTCTTTGGTAATCAGAGAGAATGGGTCTAGCTGCTGCAAGGTTTCCATCATGAAAGCTCGTTCATTGGGAGGAGATCAGGTGGTTCGTCTTTGCTTCTCTTAATTGGGCCAGCAAACTTTAGGCAAAGGCAGTTTTGTTAGATGTTGAGAAACCAAAACTTGTGAAGCTTATCCCTGACCAGGTCATTTCAAAGAGATAGAATACCTGCAAGAAAGGAAAGTGGACTGATGTGCTGCTGGACTATTTCTGAGAATGGATTGTGTCTCAGGTGGCTTCTGAGAGACTGGGTGAATTGCTACTTTCCTGTCCCAGTATAACACTTCTGATGGGTGGTGACATTACTGAAAGATGCCTTCCCATCAGACATCAGCTTCTACAACCCCTGGTTTAAAAAAAAAAAAAGAAAGAAAGAAAGAAAGTAAAATGAGCCTACAGGGAGAAGCAAAGTCTATGTATCTTCAAATGAAATCTCTTAAGTGTATAAACAAGAGCTAGATTATTTGGAGTGGTTGCCTTGAAAGATACCAAAGCACCTTTCCCAGAGTTTTAGTGTCTCAGCTTGAATTGCTATGCTGAGTACATTTGATGATGTTGTCTTACTCTGTCCATGGTCTGTCGCATTGGTCATGTGCTTGATCAATTTGCAGTTTGAAAATAGAGGCTAATCGAGTTCTCTAATCAGTTGTTGTTGGTAGCGGTTGTTGATGGTGATGTTTTGGTGGGTGTGTGTATGCAAGATGGGGTGAGGGAGGAAAGAGATTGAGATTGCAATTTGGCCTGATGATTGTTAGTACAACTTTTATTGTGTGGTCAAGTAGTAAACTTGGCCATAGCCTACAAGAAACAGCCCTTGGAGTTTGCTGCTGGAAGTCTTCCCAACAGGAGAGGACTGCAGACATATCCACTGAATGGTGAGAGCATGAGTTTGGACTGAACACCAACATTTTAGTTGTAGGTCGGCCTCCCACTACAGCCTATTTCTGGGCAAGTCTTCGATTACTGCAGGGCCCCGATTTTCTCATCTCTAAAATGATAAAGTTGAACTAGACGATCTCAGAACTTTCTGGCTGTGGGGCTCTATGACTAATTGTTGAGATCCATAATAGCAACCTTATAGTCTGTGCTTATTTAGCCACAGTGGGTGGTTCTCATGAAGATGAGCACATCTGAATAAACCATGGCTCATTTCAAGAGCAGAGGCTGAAGCCTGCAGAGCTTACGGGGCTGTAGCAGTGAGAGTTTCCGGGCCATCTGAGTACAAGGCTAAGAACTAAACACGACTTTCCAGAGTAAACTTAGACTGTAACCTCTTTACCTATTTTCCTCTAATTATAAGAGTGATAAGTACCCATTGTGGAAATTAAGAAGATGTATATTAGAAAGAAGACTATCACAATTCACCCTGATTCCACTAAATAGGAAGAACCGTCATAGCATTTGGCAAATTTCCTTTTCTGTCTTTTTCCTGTGCATATTTTGGATAGCTAGGTACACTTATTTAGGTGGGTAGAATTTACTGTGCTATTTTCATTTAACATTATAGCAAAAGTATTTTCCCATGTCATTAAGAAATACCTCCTCATAAGCAGCATCATTATCATTTGTTCTAAGTAATCTGTTCTAAGATAGAATATTAAGGGCTAACCATTATTGAGCATGGAATATACCAGATACTGTGCCAGGTGCTTAGCATGCTTATTCATTCTTGTATTACCCCGATGAGATAGGTACTGTTAATATCCCCTATTTTTTAGATAAGCTGAAGCTCAGAGAAGTTCCATTACTTGCCTGTGGTTACCAGGTGGCACAGCTGAAATTTGAACTGAGGTCTTTCTTATCTGTTCTCTTAATCGCTGCACTATGTTTAACAATTTTTCTATTATCTGATACTTTCCCTTCTATTTCCTGTAAGTAATAATGTATTAAATATTGTGGCATAAATGTTTCTGTGTTTTTTTTTTTTTAAAGATTTTATTTATTTATCTGAGAGAGAGAGAGAACAAGAGACAGAGAGCATGAGAGGGAGGAGGGTCAGAGGGAGAAGCAGACTCCCCGCTGAGCAGGGAGTCCGACGCGGGACTCGATCCCGGGACTCCAGGATCATGACCTGAGCCGAAGGCAGTCGCCCAACCAACTGAGCCACCCAGGCGCCCCTCTGTGTTTTGCATTAAATCTTTAGGTTAGAATTCTAGAAGTGGGGTTATTGGTTCAAAGAATCTAAACTTTTTACATACACTCAGAATGTATTTTCTTTGTTTTTTTTATTTCACAAAGAATTTCCATTTGATATTTTCTATGATGATGCTTTGCTTTTTTTAGTGTAACATGATTACCTCACTTAATTATTGAATCTGATTCTTCACTTTGCAATTTTAATTTGATTTTTGAAAAAATTCACAAGGAATTCTTCTGCTTCCCCAGTTGTACTAGAAACAATGCATTTTATTTTAGAGACTGATGGCACCTTTTTTTTTTTTTTTTTTTAAACTTTGTGTCTTTAGTAACCTGACTGGCTTTCGTGGGCAAATCAGGGAGATTTGCAGCAATTCTGGAAAATCAGATATCTGTAGCAGCAGGTTATGTTCAAGAAATTTTTATTTGGGAATGTGAGAAGAGAAATTCATATTAAGAATTTGGAGTGGTGTTTTTTGAGCATGGTTTGACCTAGAAGTTTGGTACAATGGTGCTTATTTCTTCAAAATCGGTAAAATTATGAAAGCACTTCAATGTTTGCATTTTTTATGTGAAAATAATGGTCATCATGACAGTTTTTTTCTGATACTTCCTTGTTTGTAATCATCAATTCCGTCTTTTCTTTGGTTAGGTCTACCTCTGTTGGTTCAAAGAACAATTGCAAGGACGATCGTACTTCAGGAGATAGTGGGAAAAGGTAGATTTGGTGAGGTCTGGCATGGAAGATGGTGTGGGGAAGATGTGGCTGTAAAAATCTTCTCCTCCAGAGATGAAAGATCTTGGTTTCGGGAGGCAGAAATTTATCAGACGGTCATGCTGAGACATGAAAACATACTTGGTTTCATTGCTGCTGACAACAAAGGTATTTTCTAATTGGGTTCAGCAAGTAAACATGTTATGTCCATCATCAGATCACCATCAATAATTTCTTTGTTTTAATAAAATACATAAAAGTCTAATTTCTTTATCGAGGATAGAAAATGCTTTTCCTCTTCTCCACAGATAAATGTACAGAACCGTACAGTAAAGGCAGGGCAAACGAGTGATATGAAATCATGATACCATAGCCAGGTTGATATTTAAAGTATTTGGTGACTGGTATGGCAGAGGAATCAACCAATCAGAACAGAAGCTTCAATTGGAACAGAGAGTCCTGGGAGAGCCCTGCCAGTCTAGCTTTTATCCCTTACTTGCTGGTCCATGAAGAGATTGGGAGGCATCTTGTCAGAGGGTGGTGGGAGGTGGGGGAGGTTGCTTTGGGTGTCTAGGGCAAAGGGATGACATTGGAATTTTGAGTAGCAACTGTTAGCCAATGAGGACAGAAATATTTCAATATTTTAATAACCGGTACAGACGTAACACTGAATGCTAGTTGAATATTCACCTTTGCCAGGACTGTACTTCTCCTCTGTATAAATAGGCTTCAACTCCGGACTCAGATTCTCTATGAACATTGTCAGAATGGCAGCAAGCAAATCAATTTTAGTGAAATTTTCTATCAATGTACTTTGAGTATGAATTATATTGAGGTTTAACATCAACAACCTCAAACAGTATATGACTTTTTGAGATTTGTGGAGCAAGACAGAGCATCAGTTTAGGTATTGAAATCAATATTCATAAAATACAGTATAAATCTCCGAGTAATCAGGGACTGGATATAATTTATGGATCACCTATGCTTTCCTTCCTCTTTTTGCATAGCTTTTATTTATTTAACTGTGCATTAGTTCCCATAACAAAGGGCAACAGGGCACCAAGATGAGCAAAACATGATCCAGTCAATTTTTTTTTTTAATTCAAATCAGTAATACTCATGAAGAACTTCGGTGAGGTAGAGATTATAACCTCTGTCTAAAAAATTATCTGTGGATATCAGGGACCCAGCATTACCTATGGAAATTAAAATCTATGATTATTTTTATCTATTATAAGCTTGATTATTACTAATCAGATGACAAAAGAGAGGCTTAGAATTACTGTACATTTTGGCCTTAATTATGTTTGTAGACAGTATGTGTTTTCTGATTTGCCAGGTATAAACTGAGTAAAGCCAACATGAGCTTTAAACAAGAAATGTTCTTTCCAAATTCTTACCTCTACATACTTTGAAAATATATCCAGACTATTGAAAATGAGACATTTCTTAGTAAGCTAAGACCTTTTTTCTTATCCTTCCTAAGACTGAGCTGAAGTGTACCTGCTGATTAGATTAATTAGCATTGTTGTCAAAGCAGTGATGACTTTAGTTATATGGATCATCTTGATGGGCCTAATTTAATCATTATGTTTATTTGATTATAAAACAATAGGCCCAAGGGAGATCATCCTTGATTGTCTCTTCTTCAGTTTAACTGGTCTACCTTTGTCACTGGCTTACTTATCAGTGGCTTTGTGCATGACTTTAAATGACCTCCAACATCGCTTTCATCCTCATTTCTAAATCTTTTGTGGTATTTATAGTTCCACTGGTTAGTCAACGGTCTGACAGAGACATTGATATGAGAGGGCAAGATAGTCACTGGCACTGAGCAGGAAGAGAGGTAGAATAAGGATTAGTTTTGTACATGGTCAGTTTATTACTGAACTTTGTCATGTTATGTTGATTTTTGTATTCGTAGGAAATTTTATCACTACCCGGATTTGGAAATTAAATATTTGGATTAAGAGTAGCTCTTGTACATAAAGCATTTAATAGAAAAAGTCCCTAGCAAATGTTCATTATCGCTTCCTTTCTCTGAGTGTCAGAACTGGTCAGGACTGCCCCGGGCTGTTGTAGACACTTCCAAAAGCTAAAGCTAACTCCAGGGACTCTAATACCTGAAGTTTTAGGCTAATTTCTGTTCTGCTAAAAATATTTTATAAGCTGGATTAGCTTTTGGTTGAATAAAGTAAATTACTTGAAAATGTCTAGTAACTGTATTTGGCTCTTAAGGTAAACTTTTGGGGAAAATCATCAACTTCATATTTTGAAAGGTGAACAATGTGAACATTCTTAGAATTTTAGAGCTTTTATTACAGTAATAACACTTTGTGTAAATTTTTTGCATTTCTTGTTTGTACTGGAACAATCTTTCTTAAAAGCTCAGAGTAATTTACAGCACAACACTGCGCCTAAATTCATCTGTCAGTAGTTTCTTCTAGAATACGGTACCATCAGTATATAAAGAGAATAAGAAAGGAGTTGTTCACTTAATCAGAATCACTCTCATAGCTTCCTGTAGCTCTGGTGGATACATACAACAGGTTCTAGTATATCAATATCTTCAGGGATTCAGTGAGATATTTTACTTTGCTAATTTGGACTGTCAGCATCCTCACTAAAGGAATTAGCTTTGCTTTGTGAACAATACAGATTTACTTTAAATACTGACATTTGCTAAAAGCTTTTGGTTTCGTTCTCAACATATATTTATAGCAATAAAGAGACTTTTTCCCATTTAGATAATGGAACTTGGACTCAACTTTGGCTTGTCTCCGAATATCATGAACTGGGTTCCTTATATGACTATTTGAATAGAAATATAGTGACCGTGGCTGGCATGATCAAACTGGCCCTTTCGATAGCTAGTGGTCTGGCCCACCTACATATGGAGATTGTTGGTACACAAGGTACGTGTTTTCTTTCTAAGTTTTTTCTGCTTAAATATGAGGATAGAAACACCAAGCTGTGTTTTAGTGTTTAGTTGTATTTTAGTTTATTACAAATGACTATCAAATGTAAAGAAATACTAAGTTACTTTAAAAAGCTGAGGATATTATCATGATACAGCCAACTCTCATCTATGTACTCATCATTTTGTATATTAGCCATAATAATATTTTTACACCTGGTGGCTCCAACTTTGCCATTTAGCACACATCCCTGGGAGATCTTGCTTTGGTGGCAAATGCTCTATATTCAGAGAATATAAATACTTTAAATATTTACCTTTGATAGCTAAAATAATTGGAGATGTAATGTGATCTTAAAAAATATTTACATATAATGGACTCAAAGATCAAATAATACCCACTGTCTTTTCTATTTATTGAGTTAATAAAGAATTTGCTCTAGAAAGTCATTAGTCCAGTCAGGGCAGTGGTCCTCAAATTTGGATTTATGATCCCTTAAACTCTTAAAAATTATTGAGGACCCAAAGGTTTTTGTGTATTTGGGTTCTATCTATTAATATTTACTCTATTAGAAACTAACATTGAAAAATTCAAAAAGTATTTATTAATTTACTTAATAATAACTAATTATTAAACAAATTTCAAAAAATTTGCATCTTTTTTATAATACAAAAACCAATCTAGTGAAAATATGGTTTTGTTTTACATTTTTGAAATCTCTTTAATGTCTGACTTAATGTCTGGATTTTCAAGCATGTTCTTCATTCAGTTGTTCCTTTATGTTTTGGTTGAAGTATGTGAAGAAAATGTAATATCCCACAGATAGGTATTTGGAAAAGAGTCTCAAAGACTCCCAAGGATTTTGGGGTCACATTTGAGAACTGCTGGTCTAGGGTAGTAAAAGTTTGAAACTTGTTTTCTAAGAGTTTATTTGCTATGTTCTTATGTAGTTGTAGTAATGCTAATTCTTTCCCTGTTCATGCAAAGGAAATTTATTAGTGGCTACTAAGTGCTACCTAGGGTCCTAAGCATCAAAGTCATGCCGATGGGTGATGAGTAACACCCAGGCATTGCCCTGAGGCAGCTTACAGTCCAGTTGGGAGAGACAGATAATTAAACACACATGTAAATGAACAATATAATTTAGATAGTAATAAGGGTTATGAAGAAGGCAAAATGACGTACTCTGTGGAGACTGACAGGGGATGTGGAATGTGTGGTCAGAGAAGACCTGTCTTCAGAGGTGACTTTTGAGCCAGGTCTTCAAAGTGATTCCTCTTAGAGAGAGTCAGTCTTCAGTAACAACAACAACAAAATGAGTATTCTTCTCTTATGCTTCATAGGTAAACCTGCTATTGCTCATCGAGATATAAAATCAAAGAATATCTTAGTGAAAAAATGTGAAACTTGTGCCATAGCAGATTTGGGGCTGGCTGTGAAGCATGATTCAGTACTGAACACGATTGACATACCTCAGAATCCTAAAGTGGGAACCAAAAGGTAAGATCACTAACTTTGGTGGTGCGCTCAGACATATGGCCGCCCCGTAAACATGAAATCCTGGGATGAGTGTGTGGGTTTTTTTTGGGGTGGGGGTCCAAATGAAAAATCATTAGGCCCAAGAAAGCAAGAAGTCTTCTCTGGGTCATTGAGAAGTCAGTGACACAATGGTTATAAAGCAAGGACACTTGGCCTTTTAGTCATATAGATAGTAGCCATTTGGGTGGGGAATGCAGTAGAGAGGGATAGTGGAAGAGATGGTGATACATTATTTTGAGTGGGTCAGTTTCTGAGAATACATTTTCCTATGGATAGGAGGGAAAAAAATGTCATCAAAACAAGTATGAGAGAAGCAGAACATACTACATATATATTACGGCAGACCCATTAGTAATGGGATTTCTGGTGGTTTCTTGTTCTGGCCAGCCTGTGGCCATATGGCCTGCATACTTCCATTTCCTTTTATTTGAATATCAGGCTCATGCTACTTTGACATAATTCCTGGGTTCTTTTTTTTTTTTTTTTTAATTCCTGGGTTCTTGATCTTGAAGTCAGAAAACAACCAAAACATTTTCCTGGAGTTGTCAAAGGCTCTTCAGAGTAGGAGATTTCTGGTACAGTTGACCTCCAAGCCATGTTTGAGATTCTAAGCCTATCCATCTGAGTCCTTCCCATGGTTCCCTAGGAGAATTTAATGAGGCCCCAGGAACACTTCAGGGCAGTTTACTCAAACTGGGCAGCCCTACGGAACTTCTTTTCCCTATAAAAAGTAAGCCTTGGCTTGCCCATCAGACTGTCTCCACATCAGGGACCCCTCAGGGAAGCCTTGGATGCTGGACTCCTTCAGAGAATCTAAAACTTTTAAGAGTTTGGGAGGGTATTGCATCCTCCTCTTAATATTCTGGGAAATCGTGAAAATCCCCTTCGGACAGCTAGGCTCCGTCAGGTCCCATGGACTGTAGATTTCTTTGGTTTAGTCTTATTCAAACAAGGCTGTCATTTTCTTGTAGCCAATATATAATGTGTATATATGTCTGGAAGCCACTGTATAATAAAATTGTTCATTCAGAGAAGATGTTTATGGAATGCTGCTGAGTCCTGGGGGCACCATGATGAATAAGAGATGCTCTTTGCCCTCAAGGAACTTTCCATGGCAACGTTTGTTGGTGGAGGTTGAGTTCCGTCTCTCCTATTGAATGCTTTGCTTGCTGAATTTCCCTCTAGCTTGTCCTTTGCAAGTATTTGGCTCCTGGCACCTGTGCTTTGACACACTGAGTAGGATGACTTCTAGTTTTATTTCAAACATTTTTAAACTTATAGTTCAGTCAGTCGCTGTATTACTTAAATTTAATTTATTATAGTGGCTTAGATCTACTTTTAAAATTGATGTAAGCTATTAATTCATATTTTATGTGAGGATTTATTAAGATTGTATTTTATTGGATTGCTGTAGTCATACAGAAGATCTGAAATGTGCATGTTTTTGAAGGTATATGGCTCCTGAAATGCTTGATGATACAATGAATGTGAATATCTTTGAGTCCTTCAAACGAGCCGACATCTATTCTGTTGGTCTGGTTTATTGGGAAATAGCCCGAAGGTGTTCAGTTGGAGGTAAGATGTTGGGAGATATTCTTTGTATCTGTCTTTCCTTGATGCTCTGAATACAAGATACTTTTTCTATGTATTTTTTTCTAAGCACTATATTGAGTCATTTTTTATAATATTTAAGAGTATACCTTTTGGTGGTATCTTTCCAGTTTCAAGAGTGGAGCATCCTACATATAATGATGATTTTGTATTATGATTACTGCTCAGGTGGGGGTGACAGTTCTCTTGATAATTCTGATTTTCTTAATGATACTTTGCAAAGCACTTGAAAATTTTCTTGAGTTTGTATGCAGTTAGCTGTAGCCCTATTTTCTACCAGAAATTGAACCCAAAGATGTTAAAACTTTACCAAAAGCCACAGGACTTGAAGTCTTCTAGTTTTCAGGCTTTTGCTGTTTGTTTGTTTGTTTTGTTGCTGTTGTTGCTTTTTCTCTGTGTTAATGAATGTAGAAGTGAGAAAGTGGAGCCCAGAGGTGAGCAGAGACTAACTTCCTGACTCTACTGCTCCTAGCTGTTTACAGATTAGTAATGAGAGGAGGAAGAGTTTGAAGGGATGAAACCCTACAAATGCAGCCTCTGAAGTTGTGGCATCCGTGGAGAAAAGTTAACTACTGGTAGGAAACGGATTAGAGTTTTCACTTTCCAGTGAGACAGATTTCAAACTAAGCCGTGGTTTAGCAGATTCCTGAATGTCTGACTTTAGGCAAGTTACTTGGTCTCACTTTCCTCATCTGTAAAATTAATAATAAAACTGACCCCTTGGGCTTTGAGGATTTAACGGATTCATTTGGTTAATTAATTAGTACAGAGCACAGTACAGAGTAAACATTCACTAAAAGAGCTGTCATTATCAGACCACTGTCAATTTTGTATTTTGTATTGATATCATTGTGCCTTACACCAATTTCATTTTTTAAAAAATGAGTAAAAAATTTTTTTAAACTTACAAGGGTAAAATTCTTTTGAATGAGAAAACATACTTTTCCCCTTTTTATTAACAGGTAAGATAGTAAACCATTCAGGAAGATGAAGCTATTTATTATTTATTTATTTTTAAAGATTTTATTTATTTTTTTAACAGAGGGAAAGAGAGAGAGCACAAGCAGGGGAAGTGGCAGGCAGAGGGAGAGGGAGAAGCAAGCCCCCCTGCCAATCAGGGAGCCCGATGTGGGGCTCGATCCCAGGACCCCGGGACCATGATCCGAGCCAAAGGCAGACACCCAACCAACTGAGCCACCCAGGCACCCCAGGTGAAGCTATTTATAGCAGCAGTAGAATTAGAGTGGAATTCTCGAGCCTGGGATTGTTCTAGATCTGCCACTTATGAGCTCTTTGATCTTGAGCAAACTGGTGACTCTTTGTGCCTCAGTTTCCTCATTCTGTAAAGGAGGGATAATATGGTAACTCCTAGTCAGAGGTTTTGAGGAATAATTAAAATATGTAAAGGGTTTAGGACAATGTGTGGTAAATAGCAAGATTCAAACATGTTTGTAATAATTTTTTAAAATTTCATATTAATATTTTTCTAGATCTGCTTTTAGGTTATTGTCCTTAAATTTTCTTCAACCTTTGAAATAGTAAGTTAGTTAACATAATAGTAGGGCATTTCTTAAATATTGTAAATTGAAAAGACTGTTAAAACAATTTTATGAGGAAATTCTCAAGTTCAGGTAATATTCTGATAATTAAGGTCAGGTCTTTGTATTTGAGACTCTTTAAATATGAAACTTCATGTTGAATTGTCCATCTTGAGTACCTTTGCTGCTTCTTTGGCACATTCTCGGGTACAGTACTTCTAAAATCCAAATGTAAGAAATTCCACTTTTAAAAGATTGCCTATCAATTTTCGAAAAGAGAAAGCTATTCTGTTTTGAAAAGGTTATTTAATGTGTCTGTTAGCCATTTGTATGTCTTCTTCAGAGAAGTGTCTGTTCATGTCTTCTGCCCATTTTTTGACTTGATTATTTGTTTTTTGGGTGTTGAGTTTGAGAAGTTCTTTATAGATCTTGGATACCAGGCCTTTATCTGTAGTGTCATTTGCAAATATCTTCTCCCACTCTGTGGGTTGCCTCTTTGTTTTGTTGACTGTTTCCTTTGCTGTGCAGAAGATTTTATCATTAGCCATCAGGGAAATTCAAATCAAAACCACATTGAGATACCACCTTACACCAGTTAGAATGGCAAAAATGGACAAGGCAAGAAACAACAAATGTTGGAGAGGTTGTGGAGAAAGGGGAACCCTCTTACACTGTTGGTGGGAATGCGAGTTGGTACAGCCACTTTGGAAAACAGTGTGGAAGTGCCTCAAAAAATTAAAAATAGAGCTACCCTATGACCCAGCATTTGCACTACTGGGTATTTACTCCAAAGACACAGATGTAGTGAAAAGAAGGGTCATATGCACCCAAATGTTCATAGCAGCAATGTCTGCAATAGTCAAGCTGTGGAAAGAGCCAAGATGCCCTTCAACAGATGAATGGATAAAGAAGATGTGGTCCATATAGACAATGGAATATTACTCAGCCATCAGAAAGGATGAATACCCAACTTTTACATCAACATGGATGGGACTGGAGGAGATTATGCTAAGTGAAATAAGTCAAGCAGAGAAAGTCAATTATCATATGATGTCACTTATTTGTGGAACATAAGGAATAGCATGGAGGACATTAGGAGAAGGAAGGGAAAAATGAAGGGGGGGAAATCGGAGAGAGAGAGATGAACCATGAGAGACTATGGACTCTGAGAAACAATCTGAGGGTTTTAGAGAGGAAGGGGGTGGGGGGATGGGTTAGCCTGGTGATGGGTATTAAGGAGGGCATGTACTGCATGGAGCACTGGGTGTTATAAGAAAACAATGAATTGTGGATCACTACATCAAAAACTAACGATGTATTGTATGGTGACTAACATAACATAATAAAATTAAAAAAAAAAAAGAAAAGGTTATTTAATGGAGAAAAATACTTCATTCCCAAACAAGGCCATGATATAAATTTTGCAATTAGGCATTACTTTTGAATTGTACAATGGTATTTTATATAAATCAGAACTCATATAATTTTTATAATATAAAATTATATTTTATATTATTATGTAAAAGTAATTTATTTATATAATATTATATATAAAATATAATTGTATAAAATTATATATTTTATAAAATAGAAATAATTTTATGTTTTATATAAGATTTATATAATTATCAGAATTATGTAAAGTTTCATAATGTGCATTTTATAAAATTATGCAATAATTATTCAGCTGAGTGCTTTATACTTACATAATTCATTTTTAGTGATACAACATTTTCATAAACCTGACTTTCCAGTTTCCCAGGGTGCCACTTGTGCCTAGAGGACTTAATTGTATTCTTTTGAAATAAGCATCTTTGTTTATTATTCACACTGGGAAATTTATTATGCAAATTTCTTACAGGAATTGTTGAGGAGTACCAGTTGCCTTACTATGACATGGTGCCTTCAGATCCCTCAATAGAGGAAATGAGGAAGGTTGTTTGTGACCAGAAGTTTCGACCAAGTATCCCAAACCAGTGGCAAAGCTGTGAAGTAAGTATGTTCCTTTTTGGCCGGGGATGGGGGGGCAGGGAGCAGGGGCTGGGGAAAGGGGCAGAGGGAGAGGGACAGAGAGAATCTCAAGCAGGCTCCATGCCCAGCATGGAGCCCAATGTGGGGCTCGATCTCTTGACCCTGAGATCACGACCTGAGCCAAAATCAAGAGTCAGACACTTAACAGACTGAGCCACCCAGGAGCCCAGGCTATGTTCTTATATATGTTTTATCTATTATAATTTTGAGGTAAGTATCAGGAAGATTTTCAGAGACCATATAGTTCTTCTCTCTTAATCTAGGCATCCAGTTCATGCCACATATGTAAGTATATGTCCTTGTATCAGTCTTCAGAAAGATTTTCTTCCCTTTAGCCATATGTATACAGACTGCCAAGATAAGGGGCAGTAACAAGCCCTGGTATCCCCAGTGACTTTACGCAACAAGACTATTTCTTGCTATGTAAAGTCCCCTACAGGTCAGGCAGCTGTGCTCCCTGTGGTGATTCTGTGATCCAGGTAACTTTGATTTCGGGATGCTGCTATCTCAACACATAGTTTCCAAGTGTCTAGGTCAGGGATAGAGAGGAGCTGGAGGGTCACACATGGCTCTTTAATGCTTTGGCTTCAGGTGACTCACATCACGTCTACTCATGATTCATAGACCAGAGTCAGTCATGCAGCCTGATCTGCCTGAAGGGGGGCTGGTAACTGTAGGAGCGCAGACATGTTTGATCGTCAATGTCCATGCCAGACGGAGTATTACAATTCAATCATCTTTATAGTCAGTAAATTTGCCGAAGTTTGAGCTTATGTTCTTATATCAGAAAAGCTTCCTCATGGCAGAGACCACTGTTCTCTCCTCATCTCCGACAATGCATACGCTAAGCATCATGTCGAAGGCATTCAGGGTGGTTATCACAGTGCTTGTTCTGCCTTACATGAAGCTAGAAACTTTTCTGGTTCCCACAGGGAGAAGAAAGGGAATAGGAGGGAAAGACTACAAACCATCTAATTCCACAACTATTTTACTGCTTTAATCTCCACCAACCCCATTATTCCTATTATAGTCTACCATATTTAATTATAATAGTTGAGGTCTTTTTAAAGTGACATTTTTTTAGTTTGGCTTTGCCAGAAGGGTTATTTTATACAGCAGTTTTTTTCCCCTAATTTCCCCCCTCCTGCATGTTTCACTCATTTCTTTTTCTATTTAAGGAAGGAATTATGTCTCGATATTTCTATTTTGTATAGATATCTTACCTACATACTTATTTTAGAAGCAGAATTTGAGCGATTTACAACCAAATTGAAATTAAATTCTTCCTAATTTTAATAATTTTATGTATATGAAAGAATATGTAACATATATGTAAAGTTTAAAGTGTAATAATGATGTGAAAATCAGTGAATTCGCTACTAAGTTTAAAAAATAGAACAAAGATTTCTTACTCCTATGAGAGATTACTATGGTGATTATTTATTATTGCTTAACTTTTCTTTAGGAGAAAAAAATATATATTTATGTATAATTATATGTATATGTATACTCACACTAAAAATATATTGTTTACTTTTCTGTAATTGTGAAACATATTATTGAAACTTACTGTAGATATTCTTGTTAATTTCTTTTCACTTTCATTTACAGATGTAGCTATAATCTGTTCATTCTCATATTGGTGGAGTAGTCCATTATATGGCTAGAGTACAATTTTTTTTCTATTGTTGATTGTCTTCTGTGTGATTTTAACATTTTTAAACAATGCTGCTATATATATATATATATGCATGTGTGTGGGGGAAATGTCTTAGAGTATAAAACTGTAGAATCTTTTGGGATGTCCGCATAGATGATCATATCTCCAAATAATGAGAGTTCTGGGACCAATCCTCAAGCCTTTTCTTTACTTCTTACTTTAGTTTCTAGGACTTCCAGTATAGTGTTGCTTGAAAGTTGATAGTGGACATCCGTGTTTTACTTCATAAAATTTTGTATATTTCTCCTTCCAGTATGATACTTGCTGTAGGTTTTGTTGTCAAAACTTTAATCAGGTTACATAAAAACTGAATTTGTTTTGATAAAAGCTTTCTTCCTACCTATGAGGTGAAGATATGGCCTCTCTACTTTCTCGTTTCTTAATGTGAAATTGCATTTATAAATTTTCCACTGTTAAACCAATCATACATTCCTAGAATAGACCTAAATAGTCATTTTTTTACATTGCTGATATAAACAATTTTTGTCCATTTTTGTCCAGTATTTTAGTTCTATTTTGTTTTGTATTAATCCCATGTATTAGATACTGGGTGTAATTTTATACCATTATTATTTGTTTAAACTTAAGAACATGTTTATCATTTTCTTTGTTCAACATTCCTTTTTGCTTCTCAAAGCTTCCTTCTAAGATCATTTTCTGATTTCCTGTTGTGCATTTCTTAAATGTATTTTATTTAAATTGTTTTTTTAGAAGGACCTAGAAGTGATGAGTAGTGATGTTGAGCATCTTTTCATGTGTCATTCTAGGTCATTAATTCTTCTAGGTCATTAATTCTAACATCTAATGTTTTGATGGGTTTGATTTTACCGTTTGTTGTTTCAGTTGATTCTTGCTTATGATACTTTATTTTCTCCTGTCTTGTGAATTTTTGTTTTGAGCTTAGGTTTACTGTAACATTTTAAGGCCTGGGCTTGATTTTTTCCTTACCAAGAGTCAAGATTTAGATAATTTTCTTTACAAAATTCCTTCTAAGACTGATTCATCCTTATAGTCAGGACTTTGGAAACATCTTGACTTGATACCTCTGGGTGCTTTGGCTGCATTTTCTATCTTTTACATGTGGTTCATCACTTCTGAAATTCTAGACTATGAGATCAGCTGATGTCACCAGAGTGGCCACTTGCTTCAGTGATTTCTTATATCTCTCTGGATTCCTGCATTCTCATTGTCTTCCCCTCTGAGTATTTATCTTATTTCTTGAGCAGTTCATTTATACTGTTTTTTTAATTCAGAAGTTTTGATATTTACACCTAGATCATTATTTTATTATGGCATAATTTAAATGTTAAAATGCACAAATCTTAATATACAGCTTGATGAATAACAAAAAAAGTGTGCACATATGTACTTACCATCCAGATCAAGCAATTCGCAACTCATCCCATATCCCTTTTTGTCTTTCATGTCCCTTCTCAGAAGATTTTAAAAGATAGCTACTCTACCATATTCCCAGAAATCAGTGGATTGAATTTTCAATTAAAAGTTAGTCTCCATAAGGTGTGTGTGTGTGTGTGTGTGTGTGTGTGTTGACTGGATTTTTAAAGAAGTTTGGTCCTGATCTTCCGATACAGTTTTAAGTTTACTGTTTCTTCACCAGAGCTTAGCATCAATTCCTGGGTTTGTGGTTATGCTTCTCTTGGACTGTGTTTGTGTGACTAGCTAAAGTGTTTAATGTTTTTCTCTCTTAAAGGCACTCCGAGTCATGGGGAGAATAATGCGGGAGTGTTGGTATGCCAATGGGGCAGCCCGCCTAACGGCCCTTCGTATTAAGAAGACTATCTCTCAACTTTGTGTCAAAGAAGACTGCAAAGCCTAATGATGATAATCGTGTTAAAAAGAAATCTCTCACAGCTTTTTTTTTTCTCATTTTCCCTCTTTATGTGAATGTTTTTACCTTTTTTTGGTTGTCGTTCTACCTCAAAGATAATGCAGTACAGTATTTAAGAGCTCAAATGCAGCATGGAAAAAATAACTCTGAAGTCAAGCACAGGCAGGAATTGACTTCATCCCATCTCTGTGTTGTCTTTAATTTTATTTTGAAAAGCACCACATCAATTCATCTTTTTATTTAATAAGAAAGATATTACAAAAATGTAAAATAAGCTATATAAAACTAATACAAGTCATTAAGGTTTTATTTTACTTGAATCAAGAGCACATGAATGAAGAAAAAGAAATGTAAAAGCATTTTTTTCCTGAGATGAAAACACCTTCATTAAAAAATGTGAACTAGAGAACGTTATATCTCAGCAGAACTTTAGATGATATAATCTGCGGTTTTCTTTTTTTTTTTTTTTTAAGTTAAGAAGGATCTTTGAAAAAGATACATATTGCCCTGAACTTTAGTGTCTAAAACACTTAAAAGGGGAACCTCTCAGTTGGAAGATGGAAGTGAGGTCCGAGTAGCCACTGACTTGGCCTCCCCTCTTCCTGCTGTCCTGTTCTTCATAATCCACCACCACAGCAACCCCTGAAGCTGTATGAAAGCCACCTCCATTGTTACTTCCTCTCATTTACAAAGGAGACATCCAACAGCTTGAAACATTGAGAAATCCCGCAAGTCACATACCTAGTGGTGGAGCTGGCTCTAGGTCCAAATCTTGTGATAACCCACACTGTA
This sequence comes from Halichoerus grypus, assembly GCF_964656455.1. NCBI lineage: Eukaryota > Metazoa > Chordata > Mammalia > Carnivora > Phocidae > Halichoerus > Halichoerus grypus. The sequence continues at coordinate 121,815,159 of NC_135715.1, read as the reverse complement.
GACTTAGCTAGTTTCCTACTTTCCTGTTAATTCCCATATAGTACTTTTCTCCTTATGCAGAAACAACAGCTTTCATGATGGTATTCGTGGTTTAGTCAGACAGAAGACCGATTGGGTCATTCTGCACAATCATAATGGACCTGCATGAATTCTGAGGACAATATCCCTTGACATTTTCCTCATAGAAATTTCATAGTCTGCCTATTTGTTAGAGAAATATTAATGTTTTCTGAATACTTCCAGAGATTAAAGAGGCATAAAGATCCATTGTTAGAAGGGGTCTTTAAGATTTATTTCAGAGGTCCCCACTACTTTTGTACATACACACTTAGAACCAGAGGGAGGAGGAAGTAGAAGATATTTTGAGAAAAAATAAGAGAACTCTTCAGTAACTGTAAATAGCTATTTCCCAACCCTTTCAAAATGAGCAAGTAGATGCAAAAGAAGTCTCATGGTACTCTTGCCTTTATTCTACTTCCTGTGGAGACAGAGATGATGAATTCTGAATAATACATGGAACATTGCATCTTTCTTTCAAATCTGTAATTTTGTTTGGGTAAAGGAGATTTAACATGGTATCTTTTGTTGTTCTAAAACACTGTTTCCTAAGCTCTGTTCCTTAGAACATTCTTCTGGTGAGATGTTCCAAGACCAAAAGCATTCTTTGATAGATTCTTAGAAAGTGATAGTGCACATTAGCATATCATGTGCTTTGAGGAATCTAGCAGTAAAGAAATGTTGAGTTTCTTTGAATTAGATTTCCCAAGTTATTTGACCATGGAACCCTTTTATTAAGAGGAGAGGAAACCTTTTTACTATCCCACATTTCAGTGTTCTACAAAGCATAACTTGGGTAACAGTGTTTGAAAGGATATATCTATGTATTTTCATGCAGATCACAATGTAGTGACTATAGTTCATTTCGCTATGGAAATATGTTACTGAACCCATCTTCATTTGACTGGGATGAGATATCAAAGGCAAATATCTGACAGTTGTGGTACTCTTACTAATGCAGTCATCCATTCATTAAATAAGATAGGGGACCCCATATCTTCATTGCCACAATATTGGGGCCAATAGAGAAAAGATGGATAGGTTCTGCCCTCAGAGATTTTAAAGATTAATTTGGAAATGGGGACCAGGATGTAGGTGTCGGTTAGGGGGAAGGAAATAAATTGACAAAGTAGGGAGTCTTGAGTTCCGTATGACAGTGGGTTCTGGAAGTTACTTTCAATTTGCAAAACATTTAGAAGGTATCTTTATTAGGCTATTGCAGACAATCTAAATTATATAAGCAGTTTTTTAAAATGCATATGTGAAAGGATTTTAAAAAGAGCTTACGTGAAGGGGTAATCTTGCTTATGCTTGTTACCTTGATTTCTTGTAGATTGTTTTTGAATATATGAGAATGAAATTATTTATTTACTGTTGTTGTACTATAGTTAAATGGCTGTTCAAATAAATAAGAATAATATTTCCTGTTTTATTCACTAATGTTGGGTGAATATACTTATTTAAGTTTTGAAAGAATGTTTTAACATCTCCATTTTCCTCGACACTATGTTTTGTAATTTATTTGGGTGTGTCCAAATAGAACTCCATAGTTTTATTGGTTCAACTTTTACTCTAGAGAAATCTATACATTTTGAGATGTTTTTCTTGTTTTCTTGTTAGTTTACTGTAACTTCTAACTGACAAGTCTTATATCTTAATTACCAAACACACTTTTTAAAGAAAGAGGTAGGTCAACAAAAACGATAAAAAAGTTAAAAGTTCTCATTTTTTCTTAACTCCGAACATGATTATAAATAGAAAATGCTCACAAGAACAGGATAAAGTTTAGAGCATAAAACAAATTTATTGTATATACCTATACTGTTAAACTTCATATTATTTGTTTTCGATGGAGTGTCATCGTGTAATATTTATTTCTTTTGAATTGTGTTGTAAGCAAAAAATATTCTTAGGCTCAATGTGTCAGTGTTCTTTGCTCCTTTCAAATATTTTGACTTTGGGTATAATATAAAGCTTGGGAAATTGCTATTTATGAAATGTCAGTACTGTATAAAGTGGTGATGGGGTTTCTATGCAACATCACTTTTTAAAATAAGAGAAACATTATTTGTTGTCAGTATTACAGCATGAACTTGTTGCCTTTAAGCTACATGTTCAAGGGTGTAATTGGTAGAATTCTGTTGTGTGCTTTCTTCTCTGTCTAAAATATTTGGCATGTCACATCTAGAATTCTTAATTTATGTTCTGACTTGAAAGTTAAGTGAAACATGACTGTGTCGTGCACTATTTTAGGCATAGCACTTGCTTTTCATCTTTATACTTTCAATTAACTTTGCATTTTAAATTTTCATGATTGTATGAAAATAGTAACCTGGTTGCAGTGTCTGAAGACTTCAAAATCAGCTTTTATTTTAAAATGAAGATCTGCAATAGATTCATGAGGTTACAAGTTCCATAAGAATTTATTATTCTTAATACTTCTACTTTAGTAGAATTATTAAACAAAACTACTGCTGTGCTGGAATTTTGCCACCATGTGACTTACTGGGGCAGAGAAAACTCAGGGCTGTCTTAGAGTTTACGCAAAAATACCAGGGAACCTACTGAGCAAATCACCTGAAAGCAGGGAGCCCCCATTTGCTGTTATATGAAGTTCAACTTAAAATTGCTTAGCAGGGAATACTTTCTGATTATTTATTTAAAATATATATGGAGTTTTTTTTAAAGATTTTGTTTATGAGAGAGAGACAGAGGGCACGAGTGGAGGGGAGAGGCAGAGGGAGAGCGAGAAGCAGACTCCCTGCTGAGCAGGGAGCTCAGTGCGGGGCTGGATCCCAGGACCTTGAGATCATGGCCTGGGCAGAAGGCAGATGCTTAACCACCCAGGCACCCTGGAGATGTTTTTTGTTTCAATAAGTTTATTTAAAGTATGGACATGGGATTTTATTTCCCATCAGGAAATTGAGAAAGTAACAGTAACAAGTGAATCAAGTTGATGGCGGTTGATTTCTTCAATACGCATCCCTTTAAGTAAATTTACAAATACAGCATTTTAGGTTACTTTGAAATATTTAAGAATTCATCTTAAAATGGTGTCAGTATGGTTTTCGAAGATATTCTAAATATCTTTTCTTTTGTGAAACCTGCTCCTACTGTGTGTGACGCTGTTCTGTATTAGCTCCCTCCATAAGGCGATACCTAACGGGACTTTATGCACTATTTAGTGAAGACAGTCATCCCTTCGCTTCTGATGGCCTCTTTTATACAGAAGAAAATATGTTGGTTGGAATACAAAAGTTTTGTTAAAAATGTTACTATTAAGTAGAATTTCCATAATAGGCAGTTTTTCAAAGTGTGTCAATGCAATTTTTCCAATATTTGACACTCTTTTTTCTCTCTAGCTTGCTTTTAGGTTTCATTGTCTTTCTCACCTCCTTTTAAAATATTCCCTACTGTCTTCCAAAATTATATTTAGTCCCTAATTTTAAAAAGCAACTAGATATCATTTGGCTTAATCATTCTAATATTTAGCCTTCTAATGAAAGAGAATCCCTTGGTGGTCTAAGTTATTTTAGATGTGTCACAGACAAAAACAAAAACCAGACTTTTGGAAATTGTAAAGAATGTAAGAGGTTTTATAATTTAATTCCCATATTTTATAGATGGCAAAACCAAGGATCAAAGATTAGGTGACTGCTTGTTATTAGCAGAACTGATAGGGAAACCCAATGGTGACACCCACCACAGGGCCCTACCATAGTCAACATTTGCTAATTAAAAAATAATTAGCATGCATCTAAACCTACCTTGAATGTACACTGATAGAATGCATCATTTAATGGTGTTGATCAAATCTCACTTCTCTCTCTCTTTTTTTTTTTCTGCTGAAATAATTTGCTCACTCATGGTGGGGTCCGTGAGAAGAACTAAAACAGGCCAGGAAAAAGTTGTAAAATAGTTGTCAAGCTAGGTAGGCAACCACTGAAGTGCTGAATAGAACTGAGGAATTGTAAGAATGTAGAATTTCTTTGCGCAGGTCACAAGTAATGATGGGACACTTCATGCCTCTTCTCGTCCCCTTTCAGTAAGGATTGTTCTTTTTATGCCTGGGAATGGAAGCGAGAGATGATTGGTCACTGAATCTCAGACCATGGCTAGTAGCATATTGTCTTCTCTCTTTTCAGTTTCTCATTAGTTTGTCTTCTGCATTCATTTTCTTTCCACACATTAAAAAAAAAAAAAAAAAGACATCTTTGCCGGATATCGTCATCAGTTCCAATCACTCTGTAATTCCTGTTCTTCTAGTCTTCTAGCCCATGTTCAGATTGCTCCACAGTGAACTTCCTGGCAAGATTTTAATTTGCCATACCCACGTGTGAGAGGTTTCATCTTGTGCCTTTTCCAGTGATTTTTCATTTGGCACAATGAAGAGAGGATTTGTTAATGGCAGAGAAGATTTTCTTTTACATTTTAAAAAGACAACTAGTCTAGTTACATTCTAGCATTTAGCTAACATATAAGAAATGTCTACTTTTGCCTTAATGCTAAATTCCACTTCAGAGATGATGACTTGGACAGAGAATGTAAAATTTTTGTCTCCTAATGTGATTGCTAAATTTATTTCTGCTGTTTCATACAATCGCTTTATTTTGCTTTGGTCGTCTTTTAAAACTAAGCTGTTATGGCATATGGTTTGTAACATAAGATTGTATCAAAATTAAGTAATCATCCCCATTTTAAACTCCCTCGATTAGGAACTTCCAGGGTACTTTCTTAATTCAGTTGTAGATTAACACAACATTTGGGAGAACATGCACACTGTCTCATCCTAGTTTTTAATATATTCAGATAGGACTATATTTTCTTACCACTGGTCCCCATTATTATACAAGAAAATTTTCTCTGCAGATCTAACAGTTTTAACTGCAAGATTTGTATCAGGGGCTACATGAACCTGAATGTTAACAGAACCACTAAGAATCTGAATGTATTCGGAAATTGGCATTCTACTGAGTGTCACCAGATCCAGCTTGGTATGTGGTACTCTGCAATAGTACTTTCCCCTGAGGGGCAGATAGGAGCTGAACTCTAACCTGCAATTGGCTCCTCAACTCAATATTTTTATATTTTTCAGAAAAGCATTTTACATGATGTTTATCTTCAGAAAAAGCACCCTTCTTATACAACCTCAGAAAATGAGAATTAAATTTTCAAAATGCTTCTTGACATCTGCAAATTGACTAGAGAACCTAGGGAAAAAATTCTGTAGATTTTCATCCTAGCATTTCCAAGAGAGCAAAAGAGATTGTGTGTTTATTCTGTTGATTTAATTTTTCAACCCAGATAATCTGCAGCAAGACACATGGGCCCTCATTTAATACCTCTGTTGAGTTTTCTTTCCTTGTGCAAACCTGTTCATTGACTTTGCCTATAAAGAGCTAACTACATGCCTAAATTCTGTCTAACTAATGCAGGTATAAAATGAGATTTATCAGTATCTCCATTTCCTTCAATAGGTTAATACAAGTAATTAACTATTTTCCAATAATCCAACTCTTTTTTCCTATTTATATAAGGTGTGTTCGGCCCAAAATATTAAATTTTAGTTTGTTTCCACAATGACTAGTGTCAAGATCTTGTACACTTCTGAACCTAGACTGGAGAAAATTATTCTAACTTAATCTGTATTTCAGGTTTTAAAATGTCCTAAATACAGAAAATTAGATTCATATCTAAAAAAAAAAAGAATTTTGGATTGACTTTCAAAGTACTAATACTAATTATACTTTTCTTTTGGTAGTGTGACTTTTCTTATACCTAAGAACATATTACAAATGTCAAAACCATTGCATTTTGACATTGCAAAACATGCCTTGAACTCTTGAACTACTGTAAAAAGAATCACTGTTGTAAAGACTTATTGTAAGCTGGTTGATATTCATAGGTATGTAAAAAGATATTACCCTTCAACAAACAGGCCCAAATGAATGTATATAAGGAATATGAAGAAATAAATTAGGTTTTAAAATGAGAATTGGGCAATAAATTGTATAAAAAATGCAGATGGCAATTTTAGTAGTTACAATTTTAATTGTTGAAGCTGAAGAGAATTCCAAATTCCAAAGAGAAAAGAATGATATTCAGATGTTTCATTAACTTCTAGTCTATAGAAATACGCTTTTTGTAGTAATACATATACTTATTTTCTTTAGAAATAATAGTATTTTAGAATTTAGTGAGAACTCAGTGATAGCCTTCATACCAAAATGTTTAACTACCAACAGCAAGTCATAAAAGTATTTATTTTAAAGCTTTTTAAATATTATTGCATAACTTTTAGCTGCCTCCAATGTAAATACTTATCTGCCTAAATGTTATATTTTTATGTATGCATTTCTGAAAATGTATTGTTTTGTAAAGTGGCAAAGTTAATAAATCAGTCACTCCTTGCACTTGTTTTTGTGAAGCATATAGAGCTCTATTTTAAATAAAAAGAAAATGTGTCGTATTTTGGTTTCTTTGTTCTGTTACTTTAAAATTGTCTTTATATTTGAATGTAGTAAATGGAGGGGTTATGGAAATTCAAATGTTGCCTCCAATGGGTACTGGACTTTTTCTTCCTTCCTTTCTGGAAGAAGCACTTGCTTCTTCAATAGCCATTTCTCTATGTGAAACTTAGCACAATAGTCTTTGCCCTATTTTTCCTGTAGAGTAACCATGCCTTGTACTTATTTAAACATTTATTAAAAGACTTTTGGGTAGCTTGCTCTCAAGCCAAACATACCTTCCTTCACATTTAGATAAAATCCTGAACATTCATGTGGTCTCTAAGCACCTTCAGGATATGGGACTGGCAACTTCTTTGCCTTGATTTCTGGTATCCCCCCCACCTCCAGCCCCAACTGCTCTCTAGTTTTCTGCTCCTTGCTATTCCTTGAACTTGCAATACAGCTGCTTGTCCCAGGGGATTTGTTCTATTCCCTCTGCCAGGACTATCCTTCCTGCAGATAGTTGTATGGTGTAGGTCTCTGTCAGAATATCATCACACAAAATGAGCCTTTTTTGCCACGCTTTCTAGAGTAGCACCCTTTATCATTCACTGTCCGCTTAGCCTGTTTTATTTTTCTTTATAGTACTTTACATTAACTGGCATTATATTATATCATATACCTTGAGCACTAATATTAGGGATCTTTGCACTGAAGTTTGAAGATGTAATTTTAAAACACAAAGAATTATATATTGTGCACTGTGAGAAGTACTCTGTGGCACTCATTACCCACCCATTCCTTCCCCCATGTCTGTAATAAACCCAATCAAAAATAGTTTATCCAAATTCATAGTGGCTGTTGTAGAATGACAATGATGAGAAAATTAGGTTGTGTGGATTATACTTTCAACCCTACAAAGTTGGGTGTTTTCTGGGCCTTAGCGTAGAGAGGCAAAATACTGCATTGGTTTTATTTTTGGTATGGATTCTTCATTTTCTTTACTTCATTTTTTTCATGTTGAGGGCAATTGTATTCATGTGTCCTCATTGCATTAAGTAGATACTAACCAGAATCACACTCAAATATTCTTCCCCAACAATCATTAAGTCAGGTTCTCATTTGGCTTCATGATTACCTTCTTCTTGGAGTTGTACAGAAAAGCAAAATATTTATCTTCTGTCAATCTGGATTGTGAAACCCATGCCTGAAATAAGACAATTACTTTTGATTCAGCAGGCCTGGTAGTAGTGGGTTTTTTCAGTTGTAACTTTGTAATAACCTCTCAGTATTTTTATTTTTTAACACTAATGTGTGCAAAAGTTGATGAACATCCACAATGATGAAATAATTTACTTAATGAGTGAACTTAAAAGTGGATAGTCAACTTTTATTCCCTTAGGATAGATTCCTTGAGATTGGGGGATAACTAAATCCAGGCTGTTTCATGGGGTGTTCTGCAGGTGCGATTTTAAGGAAATGCTCTATAACTTTGATCATATGTTGTGGTTAAAGAGAGTATTTGAGCTTTGAATAGTTTCTTTAAAATCTATTTAATGAGAAAAACTTTTCTATAGAGAAATTTTTTTGTTTTTGTTAATGCTATGTGTAATAAAATTGTAATTAGCATCAATCACTCCTATAGTTAAAATAGGTTCAAATTCTTTCCCTCTCAAGTGTTAGTGGACAAATCTTTATCAAACGTTGCTGCAAAGTGCATGGTATCATTGCAGTTATTGTAGGTGCTACTAAGAAAACAACACACTCCTGCATTTCAGAAGATAATTTAAGGAACACAAGGCATGCACACAAATAGCCTATCTTACCTTAGAAGCTAGTAACAGAAGAGATGTCATAAGGAAGAAAGTTATTAAGGCTGAGTGTGGGTACAGACATTAAATGATAGCAAAGACATAGAAATGAAGTATGAGTTAAGTTGGAATATTCAAGAAAATTAAGGAGTTGATACTATAGGATGGGAAAGATTTTTGTTAAGTGGAACAGACAGAGAAGTCCCTGGTAGGAAAAAATGTCTGAAACAAAGGCAGGAATGCTCAAGGCACTGAATAACCTACAGGAGTAGAATGGAGGGTTTTTTTTTTAAAGATTTTATTTATTCATTTGAGAGGGAGAGAGACAGAGAAAGCACAAGCGGAGGAGAGGCAGACGAGAGGGAGAAGCAGACTCCTGGCTGAGCTGGGAGTCCGACATGGGGCTCGATCCCAGGACCTGGAGATCATGACCTGAGCAGAAGGCAGATGCTTAACCATCTGAGCCACCCAGGTGCCCCAGAATGGAGGGTTTTTATAAGGTTTAGAATACAGCATTTAAACTTGATTCTGCCTTTGAGGGAGACTGAAGGTTTTAAAGCAGCAATGATAATGGGACATTGGGACAGGCATACCTTGAAGATACTGTGGGTTCGATTTCAGACCACTGCAATAGAGCAGATACCATAATAAAGTGAGTCAAAGGAATTTTTTGGTTTCCTAGTACATATAAAAGTTATGTTTACACTATACTGGAATCTCTTGAGTGTGCAATAGTATTATGTCTAAAAAAAAAAACAATGTAAATATCTTAATTTAAAAATACTTTGTTGCTAAAAAATGCTAACCATCATCTGAGCTTTCAGCAAGTCCTAGTTTATGACCGCAGATCACCATAACACATATAATAATAATGAAAAACTCTCAAATATTGCAAGAATTATCAAAATGCATCACAGAAGCACAAAATGAGCAAATGCTGTCAGGAAACTGGCACCGATAGACTCACTTAACACAGAGTTGCCATCAAACCTTCAATTTGTAAAAAGCACAATATCTGTGAAGTGCAATAAAGTGAAGCACAATAAAACAAAGGTGTGCCTGTATTTAATAAAGGGATTTAAAATGTTACCTTCTTAGGAGATATAGCAAAGAGACCTGAAGATTCCTCCATTACCCTTCCTCCCTAATTGAAGGATATTTAGAGATAGCAGACAGGTGAAGAATCTTAAGATGAGCTGTATAGTTGGGGAGATGTAGGTGTCTTTATATGGAGCTTTTTTCTACTCTTTCGTGTGTCTTAAAAGTAGACTATATTCACAAGGAAGATAAAAAAGAAATGAAAGATTATGAAAGATTTCATCCTTATGAATTTAATTTTATTGCAAATATGAATTTTATAACACACACACACACACACACACACACACACAGAAACAGGTCATTTAAAAAGATCTTCCTCGTAATTCCATCTCCGCATGAAAAATTTCCAGGTGCCACTGAACTGTGTGCAGTCCATTTCAAATATAATCAAGTTGGCTTTAGAAATACTAATGGTGATTTCATAGAAGAAACCTTGCTTCAGCAACTTAGGAAATTATGCTTGATTTTCTTTTGAGTGTTACTCAATTGTGCTTGAAATTGTTCATTTGAACTCTTCTAAACAAGAGGCAGGTGGTTAAATGTGGGCACTGTTTAACATTTACACAAAACATTCCAAACATAATGCACGTCTGCCCTTTGAATGTCAACCAGCTTTCTTCTCTCTCATAGCCTGTCCTTCCTTGGCAGTTTGATTTGACCTCACTACATCCCTGAAAGGAGAATTGGTTCAAAAGTAGTTACCTGCTAGGAAGCATTATAATCTTCCAGCTATAGCTTTTAATGTGGCAACTGCTGGTTACTGAAGCAGTTTAAGAAAAAGGAACTGCTGAGTTTGCCTTTTTTTATTTTTTTTAAATAGTAAAACACAAGGTGACACAGAGATATAAGTGAACCAGAACAGGGAAATCGAGCCGAGTTTTCTACACAGAGCGAAAGCAAGACTGCAAAACACATTTCAATTCTATACCGCAATCAAGATCTTTGCTTTTATATAATACGGAAACTAGTTCATGAAATGCACTTTTCTCTAAGTCAGCTTTTCCTTTCTCAGAAATACATGGGTGATATCATGAACTTCTTGCTGAGAATCCATTTGCTACAAAGTACTTAGTAAATACCCCCAATTTACAGTCAGGTAGGAAGATGACATCCAGAGACACAGACTTTGCTATTTCTTTATTTCTTCTTTCTCTCCTGAAACAAACTTTTGTAGACATAGGGAACCATTTTCTGTCCCCATCTCCTTTCTGCCCATTCACTTCCTCCATCCACCGCAGTGAAACTTTTGCTCTCATTACTCTTCTATCTGCCTTCTCTATGCTCACAAATGACATTATGTAGCTTAGGGCATCATTAATTTATCATAATCTATCTTTAATATTGTCATATCATGTTATGTATAATGTAAGAATTTTACAAAACACTTTTTCATTTTCTCCCTCTTGTCCTTTGTGTTTTTGTTGTTGTGCAATTTACTTTTATATGTTGTAATTTCACTATATATTGAATTAATTTTTTCTATAAACTGAGTTATATTTTAAATAAATTAAATTTAAAAATTTAATTTTTGTTTTTTAAGATTTTATGTATTTATTTTGAGGGGGTGGAGGGGCCCAGAGGGAGGGAGAGGGACAAGCAGACTCCCCACTGAGCACAGAACTGGACACGGGGCTTGATCTCACCATCCTGAGGTCATGACCTGAGCAGAAACCAAGAGTCAGCTGCTTAACCGACTGAGCCACCCAGGTGCCCCCAGATTTGAGTTTTAACCTGATATTATGTTCTTTAGTCAGAAGATTTTCCTTTAACATTTCTTATACAGCACCAAATTTCCTCAGCTTTTGTTAATCTGCGAATACATTTTATTGTTGAAGAATATTTTCACTGGACGTAGAATTCTAAATTAAGGTTTTTTTTTTTTGTTTGTGAGTCTTTTTTGTCAATGCTTTAAAGTCATTATTTTGTTATCTCCCTGTTTGCATTGTTTCTGATAAGAAGGTCACCACTAATTCTTGTCTTCCTCTCTGTGTTGTGGCCTTTTTCTGCTGTCCTAAGATTTTCTCTTTTCACAGGTCTTTGGCAATCAGATTATGATGGGCCTTGGTGTAGTTCTTTATTTTTATTCCACTTTTGTTTCAGTGATTTTCTTGGATCTACATGTGTACAATTTTCATTGAATCTGGAAAATTTCTGATTCCCACAATTTCTTCAGAAGTTTTCTACCCCATGAACTGTCTTTTCTTTTACAGAGAGCTTCAAATACATGTATACTAGATATCTTGGCATTGCTCTGTTGGTAACTGAGTTTCTATTTGTTGTTTTCCTGCTGCTTTCTTTCTCTCTGTGCTTCAACTTGATTTATTTTGATTGTTTGTGACTTCAAGTTCATTACTACTTTCCTTTGCATTTTTCAATCTCCAGGTACACCCTCCTGGTGAAATTTTCATTTCAAATATTATATTTTTCACCTCTAGAAGTATCATTTAGATCTTTTTTATATCATATCTCTTCTCATTATTTTCGTGTGTACTTTTAGTCCCTAAGTCCTATAATACTGTTATAAAGTCTTTGTCTTTCTCTAGGCCTGTTTGTATGAATTGCCTTTTCTCTTGTTTTGGATCATATTTTCCTTACTTGCATGTCTAGTATTTTTTTATCAGATGCTGGACATCGTATAGTTGCATTATTGAATGTCTGGATTTTATTGTCATTTTTTCCCTGGAGATTTGAAGTTTGATTTAGAATAGTTTTATTCTTTCTAGTCTTGTTGTTTTAACATTCGTTAGGGTTAGGTCTAGAGTAGCCTAATCCTAGGGCTAGTGAGGATTGTTTGTTCTAGTTCTGCAAAAAATGCTGTGTTATTTTGATCAGGATTACACTGGATGTGTAGGTTGCTCTGGGTAGTATAGACTTTTTAACAATGTTTCTTCTTCCAATCCATGAGCATGGAATGATTTTGCATTTCTTTGTGTCTTTTTCAATTTCATTTATAAGTGTTCTATAGTTTTAAGCATATAGATCTTTTATCTCTTTGGTTAGGTTTATTCCTAGGTATCTTATGGTTTTTGGAGCAATTGTAAATGGGATCAATTCCTTGATTTTTCTTTCTGCTGCTTAATTATTGGTGTATAGAAATGGAACAGAATTCTGTATATTGATTTCATATCCTGTGACTTTGCTGAATTCATGTATCAGTTCTAGCAATTTTTGGTGGTCTTTCAAGTTTTCTACATAGAGTATTATGTCATCTACAAATAATGAAAGTTTGACTTCTTCCTTGCGGATTTGGATGCCTTTTATTTCTTTTTGTTGTCTGATTGTTGAGACTAGGATTTCCAGTAATATGTTGAACAACAGTGGTGAGAGTGGACATCCCTGTTGTGTTCTTGACCTTAGGGGAAAAGCTCTCAGTTTTTCCCCATTAAGGATGATATTAGCTGTGGGTCTTTCGTATATGGCTTTTATGATGTTGAGGTATGTTCCTTCTATCCCTACTTTCTTGAGGGCTTTTATCAAGAAAAGATGCTGTATTTTGTCAAATGCTTTTTCTGCATCTATTGAGAGGATCATATGGTTCTTATCCTTTCTTTTATTTATGTGGTGTATCACGTTGATTGATTTGTGGATATCAAACCACCCCTGAAGCCCAGGAATAAATCCCACTTGATCATAGTGAATAATCCTTTCAATGTACTGTTAAATTTGATTAGCTAGTATCTTGTTCAGAATTTTTGCATCCATGTTCATCAGGGATATTGGTCTGTAATCTTCCTTTTTAGTGGGATTTTTGTCTGGTTTGGGGATCAAGGTAATGCAGCCATCATAGAATGAGTTTGGAAGTTTTTCTTCCATTTCTATTTTTTGGAGCAGTTTCAGAAAAATAGGTATTAATTCTTCTTTAAATGTTTGGTAGAATTCCTCTGGGAAGCCATCCAGCCCTGGACTTTTGTTTGTTGGGAGATTTTTGAATACTGATTCAATTTCTTTGCTGGTGATGGGTCTTTTCAGATTTTCTATTTCTTCCTGTTTCAGTTTTGGTAGTTTATATGTTTCTAGGAACTTATCTCTTTCTTCCAGATTCCCAAGTTTGTTGGCATATAATTGTTCATAATAGTCTCTTATAATTGTATTTCTGTGGTGTTGGTTGTGCTCTCTCCTCTTTCATTCGTGATTTTACTTATTTGGGATCTTTCTCTGTTCTTTTTGATAAGTCTGGCTAGGGCTTTATCAATTTTGTTAATTCTTTCAAAGAACCAGATCCTAGTTTCATTGCTCTGTTCTACTGTTTTTTTTTATTATTATTTCCATATCATTGATTTCTACTCTAATCTTTATTATTTCTCTTCTTCTGCTGGTTTTAAGCTTTATTTGCTGTTCTTTTTCCAGCTCCTTTAAGTGTAAGGTTAGGTTGTATATTTGACACTTTTCTTGCTTCTTGAGGAAGGCCCTGTATTGTTATGTACTTCCCTATTAGGACCACCTTTGCTGCATCCCAAAATTTATGGACGATCGTGTTTTCATTTTCATTTGTTTCTATGTGTTTTTTGATTTCTTTCTTATTTATTTATTTATTTATTTATTTATTTATTTTTATTTATTTATTTGAGAGAGAGAGAGAGCAGGGAGAGGGTCAGAGGGAGAAGCAGGCTCCCTGCTGAGCTGGAAGCCTGATGTGGGACTCCATCCCAGGACTCCAGGATCATGACCTGAGCCGAAGGAAGTCGCTTAACCAACTGAGCCACCCAGGTGCCCTTAATTTCTTCTTTAATTTCCTAGTTAACCCATTCATCTTTTAGTAAGATGTTCTTTAGCCTCCATGTATTTGTGGTCTTTTCAAATTTTTTCTTGTGCTTGACTTCAAGTTTCATAACACTGTTGTCTGAAAATATGCATGGTATGATCTCCATCTTTTTGTACTGGTTGAGGTCTGATTTGTTACCCAATATGTGATCTATTCTGGAGAACGTTCCATGTGCACCTGAAAAGAATATGTATTCTGCTGTTTTAGGATGAAATGCTCTGAATATATCTGTTAAGTCCATCTGGACCTGTTTGTCATTCAAAGCCATTGTTTCCTTGTTGATCTTCCGCTTAGATGATCTATCCATTGCTGTGAGTGGGGTGTTAAGGTCCCTTACTATTATTGCATTATTATCAATGAGTTTCTTTAGGTTTGTTATCAAATGATTTATATATTTGGGTCCTCCCAAGTTAGGGGCATAAATATTTACAATTGCTACATCTTTTTGTTGGACAGACCCCTTTATTATGATATAGTGCTCTCCTCCATCTCTTATTACAGTCTTTAGTTTAAAATCTAGTTTGTCTGATATAAATATGGCTACTCCATCTTTCTTTTGTTGTCCATTAGCATAATAGATGGTTTTCCACCTCCTCACTTCCAATCTAGCGATGTCTTTGGGTCTAAAATGAGTCTCTTGTAAGCAGCATATTGAGTCTTGGTTTTTTTTTTTTTTATCCATTCTGATTTTTGTCTTTTGATTGGAGTATTGAGTCCATTTACATTCAGAATAATTATTGATAGATATGAGCTTAGTGCCAGTGTGTTACCTGGAAAGTCACTAGTCTTGTAGATTGTTTCTGTTCCTTTCTAGTCTTTGTTGCTTTTGGTCTCTCTTTCCCACTCAAAGGGTCTCCTTTAGTATTTCTTGCAGGGCTGGGGTTTAGTGTTCATGAACTCCTTTAGTTTTTCCTTGTCTTGGAAACTCTTTATCTTTCCTTCTATTCTGAATGACAGCCTTGTTGGATAAAGTATTCTTGGCTGCATATTTTTCTCATTTAGCATGTTGAGTATATCATGTCACTGCTTTCTGGTCTGCCAAGTTTTTGTGGACAGGTCTGCTTCTAACCTTATATGTCTGCCCTGTAGGTTAAGGACCTTTTGTCCTTAGCCGCTGTCAGAATTCTCTCTTTATCTTTGTATTCTGCAAGTGTCACTATGATGTCTTGGTGTTGACCTGTTTTGTTGATTTTGAGGAGAGTTCTCTGTGCCTCTTGGACTTAAATGCCTGTTTCCTTCCCCAGATTAGGTAACTTCTCAGCTATAATTTGTTCAAATAAACCTTCTGCCCCCTTTTCCCACTCTTCTTCTTCTGGGACTCCTATGATACAGATATTATTGCACTTTGTGGAATCACTGAGTTCCCTAAGTCTATATTCCTGATTTAATAGCTTTTTCCCCCCTCTTCTTTTCAGTTTCATTATTTTCCATATTTTTATCTTCTATATCACCTATTCAATCTTCTGCTTCCTCCATCCTCGTCGTGATTACATCCAGTCAGTTTTGCATCTCAGTCATAACATTTTTTATTTTGTCTGATTAGTTTTTAGGTCTTTTATCTCTGCAGCCAGGGTTTCTCTGGTGTCTTCTATGGTTCTTTCAAGCCCAGCTAGTATACTTATGTCTGTTGTTTTAAATTCTTGTTCAGATATGTTGCTTATATCTGTTTTGAACAAATCCCTGGCTGTGATTTCTTCTTGATTTTTCTTTTGGGAAGAATTCCTCTATCTTGTCATTTTCTCTAGGTTTTTGTCTTTTGCATATCAAGAAAACATGTTATGTTTCCTGCTTCTGAGAGTAATGCTATATTAACAAGGGGTCCTACACTGTCCAGGGCCTTGTGCTTCAAGAAATGTTTCTGCTGTATGCTGTGCGCCCTCTGCTGTTGTGCTTTGGCTGCTTTTTCCCATAGGTCAGTCCCTGCAGAGTGTTTGGACCTTAACTAGATGTGCTTTGATTTGTTTGGTAAGCCTGATTAAAAACAAAACAAAACAAAACATGCCCTGATCCAAGAAAAGAGAAAAGGAAAAGGAACAAAAAGCAAATAAACAGACAAACAAAAATCTAAGCCTGATTCCAAAGACTAAGAAAGAAAGAAGAAAAAAAAAAAAAGAAAAAGAAGGAAAAAAAAAATCTGATCCAAAAGAGGAGAAAAGGAAACAAGCCAACAAATGAACAAAAAAAAACCCTATGAAACTATAAATCTGATACCAAGGGAAAAAAAGAAAGAAAAAAAAAGAAGAAATGAAAAGAAAATAAAAATTAAAAAAAGAAAGAAAGAAAGAAAGCAAGCAAGCAAGTAAGCAAGCAAGCCTGGTCCTATTTCCACCAGAACTGAAGCTGACGCTTCAGTGGAGCACTGTATCATTAGCAGACCTGGTACATGTTGGGGGCGGCTGTGTAGGTCTTCTGAGGGAGAAGCTGGCTGGACTGGCCTAGTAAAGATTCTCTTGCAGAGCAGAGGGGCGTTGGGTTTGGTATAAGTGACTCCAGCCTCCACTGGAGGCTCTCTGAATTCTAACCATGTTGCTGGGCGGGGAGGGTGGAATATGGCCTCACGCTGCCCTCTCATCCCCAGGGAGGAGAACGCACAGCTGCTGCTGCTCAGGAGGCCCTCACAGAAAAGTGAAAAATCTCCCATCCTGTGTCCCAGGCTTTTGTCAGATTCCTGCCCTCAACATATCTGTGTGTAGGTTGTTGGCATGCCAGTGCTATAGTTCTCCTGTGTTTTATCTCTGGCGGGTGGCGAGGATTCAAAACTCCAAATCTTCAAGGGCCGGGTAAGGCACGGACCCACTCCCCTCCCCCAGAGGAGAGCCTCATAGTGTGGCACTGTTTCGTCCCAGAAAAGCAGTCACATGGTTGGGGTGCATGGTGGCTGGAGTCTATTGTGACTCACAGCCAGAAGCTGCAACCAGGTCACCTGCCCTCTGTGGGCACCTCTGTCCCCTGCTTCTGAACAGGGGCTCAGTGGCTCCCCGTGAGTCCTTTGTCCTTGAAGAGGCAAAATACCCTCTTCCAAATGTACTCCAGGAGGGGGAGAGATCTCTCCCAG
The DNA here is from genome assembly GCF_964656455.1 of Halichoerus grypus. Classification (NCBI taxonomy): domain Eukaryota; kingdom Metazoa; phylum Chordata; class Mammalia; order Carnivora; family Phocidae; genus Halichoerus; species Halichoerus grypus. The sequence continues at coordinate 121,797,924 of NC_135715.1, read as the reverse complement.
TGGGACCCAGGGGATCCCCTCACCACTCCACTCTCTCTCCTGCTCTCTCCCTTACTCTCTGGCTTCTGTCTGTAAAAAGGGCTCCCTCCCCTTTATGGCTCTGTGGCTTTTCTCTCCCCCAATTCACAGCTCTGAACCCCGCATCTGTCACATTCTATCCCTCCAGTTGTGCAGATTGTTTTCTTAATCCTCTGATCGACTTCCTCACTGTTCAAAATGATTTGGTGTTGATATAGCTGTGTTTGAGGGATGAGGCCAGCCCAGGGTCCCTCTACTACTCTGCCATCTTAACTCCTCCCTCTATTTGAGATTTTTAACTGTTTATGGCAGGAGGACAATTACAGTACAAGATAGTCTGTTATGGATGGAAGCAGACATCTCTTTATTTCTAAAGATTTTTTTTTAGGATTTTTATTTATTTATTTGACAGAGAGAGGCATAGCGAGAGAGGGAACACAAGCAGCAGGAGTGGGAGAGGGAGAACCAGGCTTCCCGCGGAGCAGGGAGCCCGATGCGGGGCTCGATCCCAGGACCCTGGGATCATGACCTGAGCCGAAGGCAGATGCTTAATGACCGAGCCACCCAGGAGCCCCTATTTTTAAAGTTTTTAATGTATTATATTTGTTTTTCCAATTATTTATCCAAAAGCTTATCTATTCTACAGACTCGGTTTATTTAAAACTAAATTAGGTCAAGTTCAATGTAATGTAATGTAAGATTTTGGATATGTTCAATTCATTCAAATGTGTTTGTAATATGAAGAGTGACTGGGGGACAAGGAATGAGAGAAAGATCACAAGAGCTTCATGATCATTTGTTCATACTGAGGTGTTGGTGTAAACAGATGATGGGAGATAGTGAATGATATTAACTTTAGAGGGATGGGATACTTGTATGCAGTGCAAACATGTCCAGAATTGTACCTGCAATGTTCAATTTCATCACAGACATAGCTTGAACATAATATTTTGTGTGGTACCTATATTACTTGGATCTGTAGTGTTAGTTCTCTACAAATTTGCAATTTTTACAAAACTCTAGAACAAAACCATTGATTATTATCCTAAATGAATGTAGGTAATTATATATACTTTTGAGACTTCTACCTTATTTCTGACAGTTATCATTTGTCACTGTAATGATGGGGGTTGGAGTGGCACGTGCCCGACATGGTTCTTAATGTGACACTGAGGCTCCCCTTTATTACTTCCACTTTTTCTCTTCTTATTTCTGGTTGTGTGTATTCTTTCATTTCCTACTCTTTGTTACTCAAGAAGGAGTAGATATTGGGAATTACAGTGGTGAGAATTGGTATAGAGGAGGAAAAGAGTTTTGATTAATTAGTTTTTCTTTTGCATGGTTTGGTCACCTGTGAATCATGATCCACATAAATTGAGAGTCTTTTGAGGCTAGATTCCTGAAACCAGAGGTTGTTTATTGAAATCTGAGAAAAAAATAACTCTAGGAGCAGGTTGACCCAGTTTCCAGTGACTTTTGGAACTATCATACCTTCTTTTGTGGCCGCTCTAATGAAATAGGAATGCTGAATTACTGCAAATTGATTTTGTTTTCAGTTGTGAGAGCTTATTTAGGGGCAAGATGGAACAAAGAGACAGTATGTGTTTTCTTAAGAATATACAATGCAAATTGATTGGATTATAAAATGATATAAAATTTAATTTTTGTTTTATCAATGCTCCTTTCTCCTTCTGCTAATTTCTCCATAGGAAACATCTGTAGAATTGGCCTTCAGCACTACAGGAGATAGGTTCCTTTTCCAAAAATATTTTATTAAAATAGTGTACTCTATGATGCAGACCATAGCAATGTTTTTATTCACGTTTTTCCTGGTCATTGATATTTTAAGACTCTAATGGGTTCTCTCCATATTAAAAGATATATGTACACAGATGCATACTAAACAGATTTTACATTCAATCCAAGTTATCTTTAAAAATCATGAATATATCCCATGTTAAGGCCATATTTTGAGTGAAGATAGAAGAGAAAAGTGTATTTTGCTTGAGACAGGGAACTGACATGAGTTGCACATCTATTTTTTAATGTAAATTATTTTGACTCTTTTGAGGCAGACTGTATTTTCCAAAACTAGTGGGATATTTTTTGGTCTCACATGCCCTTCCAGAAACTTGTCATTGTCCCATCTATGGAATCTATTTTTCTGCCACTTGAACTTAGGGTCTATGTAACTATCTCAATGAAAAGACAGCAGCAGAAGTGACATACCTGACATTTGAGGCTAAGTTATGAAAGGCAACACATATTCTTTCTGGCTCACTATTTTTCTCAAAATGTTCACTCTTGGAATTCAGTCACATGGTGGAAGCTTAGGACACATGGAAAGATCATGCGTAGGTGTTCTGGCCAACAGCCCCAGGAAGGCAGCTAACAGCCAGTATCAACCACCAGACACGGGAAGTAAGAAGCCCGCAGATGATTCTAGAATCCAGTCTGAGAGTCGTCCGTAAGCTACGCATCATGGAGCAGAGGTGAAATGTTAATTCAGTCCTCAGTCTTTGAGATGCCCCTACTAAGGCTGAGTTGAGCAGAGATGAACAACCCACAGAGTCTTCCTCAAATTGCAGATTTTTGAGCAAAATAAATATCAGTCTTTTAGGCCATTAAGTTTTACGGTGCTTTTATAGGCAGCAGTAGATAGTTGGAACACATTTCAATTCTGGGCAGTAAAGTGGGACGAAAATTAAACTTAATATATGTAGTAGCAGCTTTAGGACTAGGAGGCAGGCAGAAATGGGAATCATCTTTAAAAGTGTTAGTAAAATCCTAAAGGGGTCAAGGAGACCAGTAGAGGAAGCCTCATGGACCTGGAAAGGCTGTTGGTAAGGACTTAAAAGAAAGAGAGGAAAGTGGCATTGGAAGCTGGAGAAAAGGGGACTCTTTTTATATAGTGATAGAAAGTTTAGCAACAATGTCCCCTGCAGTAAGGTGGAAAATAAGAAACATACCTATTTTCTAGCTAAGAAGATTTGCAGAAAGAGGGTTGAGAATGCTTTGCCACCTGTCTGTTTCTAACTGCCTGTAGTAAAATGTAAGGAAGAGAGATGAGCTAAAGAAAGAACTGTTATATATAAAGTCTCCAGGACTTGCTGGGTTGGAAAAGAAAACTGTTTCTCATTCCCAGCCTCTCCAGATGGCAAATGATACTAAAATTAAGATGTGGCTTCTGAGCAGAGATCAAATCCAGGGTGCTGTCAGGAAAACATGGTCTAAATATAAAACCATTTGTTAAAGCCTCATAAAATTTTAAGATAGTGCCTTATAGACCACTTCAAATAGACAAAAGTACCTCTAAGGATCTTAAGGGGTGCCTTATAGACTCCTTCCATAAAACAATCGGGCTTCTAAGAATCTTCAGGTAGATATCTTTAAAGGGAGCCCAAGTTAGAAAAAAAGGCTTATCTCAATTAGATTTGGACATATTACTTTTGTATAATGGGGTGGGTTATAAAGTGATTCATAAGAAACCCACAAATTGTTTAAAGGAATTTTGTCTTCTTGTACTAAAAATGATAGTACAAAATTAAGAGGCGTTTGTATCCCCCAAAATATGTGGGCAGGAGGCAGATTAAGAAAATCACTCAACTGCAAAGATGATTTACATTTTATGGAATAGAAAAGATAAGGTAGTGGGTTGAAAGAGCCCGAGGACAGAGCAAAGAGCCCTGGAGACCTCTTAGGTGGTAAGACTGAGCTCTGGTCAAGGAACTGGTAACCATTTCTGGTTATATTTTGGAATGAACCAGTGACAGCCGTGTTCCAGCTATTTTCCCTATTTTATTTTATTTTATTTTTTAAAGATTTTATTTATTTATTTGAGACAGAAAGAATGAGAGAGAGAGAGAGAGCACATGAAAGGGGGGAGGGTCAGAGGGAGAAGCAGACTCCCTGCCAAGCAGGGAGCCCAACGCGGGACTCGATCCAGGGACTCCAGGATCATGACCTGAGCCGAAGGCAGCCGCTTAACCAACTGAGCCACCCAGGCGCCCCTATTTTCCCTATTTTAGATGTGCATACATTTAATGGTTTTCTTCCATCTATCACATCATTATTGGATGTCAAGTGTGTGTGGAATGGAGGAATTATCTTTTTAGTTCACACATCTGTAGATTAAGAGGAATGGCACTCAAGCCTAAACCCAAGGAACCACACCCAAAGAACTTCATCTCATTTAGATACAAGATCCTGGATCTCAAGCCCAAGCCTGATGAACTTGAGAGGGATTATGGCAAAGAAAGTGAGCTTATCGGTGTGGCCAAAAGTGGATTGTGGCAGATTTTAGTTTCCAAAAACTGCCTCCACAATATTTCTGGTCCCAAATGCTCTTCCAGGATGTTGCCGTTCACCCATTAATGGGATGCATATCCTATCCCCTGAAACTTGAGTAGACCTCGGTGACTACATCAGAGAATAAAATGCTGCAAAAGTGATGCTGTGTGGCTCCTGAGGCCAGAGCATGAGAAGAAATAGAGCTTCCATCTAACGTCTTTCTCTTGGAATGCTGACCTTTGGAATCCCATGCTATGAGGAAGGCCAAGTCACAGGGAGAGGCTGTGTGTAGATGTTCTGGCTGATAGCACCAGCTAAGGTATCAGACAGTATCCAGAATCAATTGCCAGACATGTGAGTAACTGAGCCTTTACATGATTCTGCTCTTAGCCTTCAAGCTGTCTTAGCTGACACTGAGTGAAGCAGAGATGAGTTATCCCTATCAGACTTCGATCAGCTTACTGAATTATGGGCCAAGTAAATATCAAAATTTTAAGCCACTAGATTATGAGGTGATTGTTATATAGCAATAGATAACTCAAATGAACACTAAGAGTACTGTAAGCTGGATATGATCAACTATTCTACAGATGAAGAGATACACTAACAGCCACATAGCATGTAAGTGGGAGAGCTGAGCTGTGGATTCTAGGGTGCCTGAGTCCACAGTTTGAGTTTTTTCCACTCTTTGACCCACTCCTGTGAGAAGGCAGAGATTGACCAGAAAGACATTGAGCTGAACTAAAAAGTCCATTAAACTCTAGCCTGAGAAGATTGAGCCCAGTAGAAAGAAGATGAGATTTGTAACCTGCCAAGTGTACAGGCCTTCCTTGAAAACAAGGCACACTTTGCAGTCAGGAAAATTTATTGTCAAATTCTGCCCTTGTATTTACGAGCTTTGGTGTGCCTCGAGAAAGCTATATAACTTCTCTGTGTGCAAGTTTCCTGAGTTGAGAAATGACGATATAATATCTGTCTTGCAAAATTGTTGTAGGGATTACAATTTTTGTAAGGAAATAAGAGAAGCTATTATTACAAGTCTAGATGTCTGAATGTAGTCATCTGAAAATCATGCTGGAATATGGGTGGCACACATCCATTGCTCTCTGACTTCTGATCAAAATGTCAACATTGAACTTGGCTATTACCTCTTTTTCTTTTGGAATCCTGATGCCACCTGCCATCTCTTCCCCTAATTTCAGATACTCACTGCCCTCAGAGCCTCTAGTTATCAGGAGTCTGCCACTTCCCCTGCTCCTCAAAAATGTTCTTCATATCTCCTTCCCTTATCACAAAATTTCTGCCTTGAATTTTAGCTATAATCGATTATTTGTTTAATGACATTCAGGTGCAAATGAGGCTTAACCCCATGAGAACTTTGCACTTTAAAAGAACAGCTCATTAACTACTATGAATCTTTAATTGTTAGAAGTAGTGGGAGAGACAATTTTGTTCCCAGAGTTCTTTGCCTACTCTCTCTTTCCACCCACAATAAGCAAAGAATACTCCTGAAAGCTACTTTGTAACCTCTCTGCACCCCTTTTGGAAAACACTCCATATCCCAACAGGCCCAAAAGAAATGAATTGTTGCCTGGGGAGAGAACTGAGATTGGCAGCAAAGCACAAATGACTTTATTTTTAAATTGTGACAATTTTTTTTCTACTTCTTATCCTCCACAAATAGTGGATGGAGTTGGGTAAGGGAGGAGGCTACTATTTATTGATCGCCTTGACATAGCAAGTGCTTTATTATGTAGCTCTCATTTAATGCCATTGTCTGCTTGTGTATTTACTTACTGGATTAGCCAAATTTTATATTCTTAGAAATATATTCACTATTAGTAATTATTTGAATCCTATGAGACACTCAAAGAAAAGAAAGAAAGAAAGAAAGAAAGAAAGAAAGAAAGAAAGAAAGAAAAAGAAAAAGAAAGAAAGAAAAAGAAAGAAAGAAAGAAGGAAAAAAAGAGAAAGAAAAGGGTAATTATGTTTTTCCTTTGACTATGGCAGGGTGACTTTACTCCATTTTGTTTGACAAAAGCATTTCTCTATGCTGAGCTGTAGAGGCTCATGAGGTAGAAATTACAGAAACTGAAGTGTATAACTGGAAGGTCTTTTGAACAGGCATTTTGTTTACTCCTTAGGAAATATGCAAGAGAGGCTTTTACAGCTCAAGATAATGAGGGAAATGAAGAAAGGGAATAGGAGTAGATAGAGCTTGTATCATATCACACATATTTTTATTCACTGATAGTATCCCCAAAATACAAAAAACAAACCCCCCCCAAAACTAAAAAGGCATAATGATTTAATCAAGATACGGCAATATTTTGGCCTAAACAATATTCAACAGTCCCATCCAAATCTCTGGCTCCATTTCCAGTCAATATAAAGTCGTTAATTTCATTGCATTTCCTTTGGATTTAATACTTTGAATTTTTATTTTGTTTAAGTGCTCTGTCTTAAAATAATTAAACGCACAATTTTATTATGGTAACTTTCCATTTTCTTTAGTCTCAATCTGGTCCCCTTTGACCACTAATTTCCCCATCCAGGGCTCATGTCTCAATTAATGTCACTTTAGGGGGCCAATACGTATTCTAGTTCCCATGGATGACTGTGTTTCAGAATTTTCTGGAGAGATTTGAAAATTATGGATTTCTAAGACCCATCCAAAGCTAGTGCACCATGATTCTTTTCATATCTGTCCCTTCCTTTCTATTCTCATTACTACCTAATCCAAATTTTCACTTGCTGGGTTGGTAATTATCCATTAAATGGTGTCTCCAGCTAGTCTCCTGTCTTCCCAAGAATGCTTTTGCTGGATTAATATTCCTAAAAGAGTATATCACACATGTTGTTCCTATGTTCAACAACTGTTAATTTATTCCAGTTGCTCTCAGGAATACAACTACCTTTAGTCTGAAATTTAAAGATTCTACCACTTGTCTTCTACACACCTTTCCAATGTACATCAGTTTTTTTTTTTTTTTAAGATTTTACTTATTTATTTGACAGAGAGAGACACAGTGAGAGAGGGAACACAAGCAGGGGGAGTGGGAGAGGGAGAAGCAGGCTTCCCGCGGAGCAGGGAGCCCAATGCAGGGCTCCATCCCAGGACCCTGGGATCATGACCTGAGCTGAAGGCTGATGCTTAATGACTGAGCCACCCAGGCACCCCTGTACATCAGTTTTTAACTGACTTGAGTTCTCACTAGCACATAAGTTTGATGAATCTTTCTGTCTTAATTTGGGTTGCTATGACAAAATACCGTAGAGTGAGTAGCTTAAAAACAAGACTTTATTTTGCACAGTTCTGGATGCTGGGAAGTCCAACATTAAGGTGCTAGTAGATTCAGTGTCTGATGAGGACCCCTTTCCTGGTTTGCAGATAGCTGTCTTCTTGCTGGAAGCTCTGGTTTCCCTTTCTCTTCTTATAAGGGCATTAATCCCAGCATGGGGCCTCCACCCTCATGACTTAATCTAAACTGAATTACCTCCCAAAGGCCCTGCCTTCTAATATCATCACACTGATGTTAAAGCTTCAATATATGCATTTGGGGAGGACACAATCATTCAGTCCAAACACTATCCTTCCTATTAAAAGGCTTTCTTCGCATGAGTTTTTTGATAACATAAATTATTTTTTTAAAACTTTATGTTGAAAAAACTTCAGGCTTACAGAAAAGTTGCTAGTGTAAATAATTCCTGATTACCCTTTACTCAGATTCCTCATGTTAACATTTACCACATTTGTTACATCATTCTCTCTCTCTCTTTCATATATATGGCAGACATGATGCTTCTTTACCTCTACCTATTCAATTATGTATCTCCTAAACACAAGGGCATTCTCCTAGATAACTATGTACAGTGATAAAAATAGGAAATTACCATTGATAAAATGCTATCCTCTAATCAGCAGAAAATGAAAAGGCAAGACATTAAATAGAAGAAAATATGGGCAGAATATACATGTGCAAGGACCTTGTATTGAGGCTATTAAAAGAACTGTTATAATTCAACTATAAGAAGATAAATGCTCCCCTTCCCACTGGGCCAAAGGCTGGAACACGTCACAGAAGAATATTGACAAATGGTTAATAAGTGCATGAAGAGGTAGTCAGTATTAGAAATGCGAGTTAAAACCACAGTGAGACTCCTATACACTCGGTAAAATGTCTAAAAACATGAAGATAATATAACAACCCCAAATGTTGCAAAACTATGAAGTGATTGGAGCTATCATGCATTGCTTATGAAATATAAAATCATTCAGTCACTTTGAAAAACTCCTTGGCAATTTCTCAAAAAGATAAACAATAGATTTTCCCTGTGAATCATCAATTTCACTCCTCTTTAATTGAAAAATAAAAACATATGCTCACAAAAAGATTGTACAAGTATACAGATAACATCTTCAGGTATAAAATCCAATAACTAGAAACCACTTGAATGTCCATGATTAGGAGAAGAGATCAATTGTCGTCCTACTCATACAATGGAATAAGACAGTGAATGAGAGAGGAGTCAACTATATGATCAATCTCATAGAAGTGATGTTGAGAGCAAAATGCAAGACACAAAAGAATAAAAACCGTATGATTCAATTTATACAAGTTCAGAATAGGCAAATGTAACCTATAGTGATAGAAATCAGAATAGTTCTTACCTTGGCAGACAGTACACTGACTGGAAAGGGTCACGAGAAAACTTTCTGATGAGATGGAAATGTTGTATATCTTGATTAGAATGTGGGATTTCAGGTGTGTATGTTTTTCAAAGTTGATTGGCTCATGTGCATTTTACTGTGTCAATTATACCTTAATAATAAATGTAATACAAAAGATGTAGGCAGGGTGCACTGGAACTACAGAGCTATGCAGGAGCCCAAGTTTACCGGAAGTAGAGCTACTAACATCTCTGGATGGGAAGGCCTGGGTGGGAGCAGAGATTTCCAAAATTCAGGAGAGTGAGTTCCCTACAACAAGCCAGTGAACTGACTTCACTTAGGGGCACAGACAACCTTTGGTGAATTTGCAGGGATGGAACCAGGTACAACTTGATTATCCTCTATCCTTTCCATTTCCTGCCAGGCTTTTCCATTGCTTGAACCATTTGAAAGCCAACAGGGCATGGTTGTTCTGTAATATGTAGTCCCTATAGGTCAGCTATAGAGTAGAGAGGAGAAGGAAGGAGATTGGATCTTAAGATGAAAACAGAAGATATTGGCATTCACTTTATTTTTACTCAACTTCAAAGGGCATCATTTAATTGTCATAATGGTGGCTTGGCCAAGAGATTCTACAGATTGGGTGGCGGGGGGTGGTAAGTGAGTTGGTATAAGAAAGAGTGATCAAAAACTAATGATGTAATATATGGTGATTAACATAACATAATAATAATAAAAGAGTAATCGGAATGATTGGTTCTGCAATTTAAGCTGTTTAGTAATGTAATGGATATAAACACATGACGGTATGATGAACAGTGTGATCCGGGTAGTATCAATGGAATCTAAGTCCCAGTAGGGTCAAAGGATTATTGGAGTTGGTGTACTAGGAGTTTTTGCAAATAAAACTATGGAGGGATTTCAATTAATAGTAGCAAAATGTCAAGTATATGTCCATGGGAATCAGTGGCTAAGGTAGCCTAGAATACAAAATGTTTGAAGAAGAAGTCAAGGAACCAAACAATCAGGGTAATGGGAGAATTGTTTGCATATATCTTGAAACCATCAAGAATTATCACAGGATGGTGAGAGCGAAAGAGAGTGCGGAGCTAAAAGTTTCAAAAGAATGATGAGGAGTAATGAGAGCAGAACCAGAGATGACTACAATCAGGAGGAGAAGTGGGTGGTATAGTCTGTTAACCTGAGTCATCCTTGATACCTTCTCTTTCTCAGCCCCAGAGTTAACCAATCATTAAGTCCTGTCGATCTAATGCTTTTCTCAATATTGCACTACTCTAGTCACCAGTCAGATTTTTTTTTTAAATCATTTCTCCCTGTTTCATAACATTTGTTTTCTAATTGGTCTTCCAGTACATACTCTTGTCAGTTTGTTTTCTTTGCTGCTATCACAGTGAAATTTTCTCAGTAAATATGATCATGCAGATCCCCCTTATTTTCCTCTAGTTTAGCACTTAAATTTTTTCAGTGGGTCTCTGCTGATTTTAAGATTAGGGGCACAGTCCTTCAGGTCTAAAGGGTCTGAATGATCTGGCCTCAGGTCTACCCATCTAGTCTTATCCGGTGACATATTCTCTACCACCTCTCAGTGCATCGGTCACAGCAACTCTCCTGTTCTGTTCTCCAACTGGCTCGTTGTAGATGCTGCTTGCTTTGCATGGGATGTGCACTCCTTTACCTCCCCACGTTTCACCAGGTTAATTAGGAGTCATCAGCTGAAGCTCTGTTCAAATATCACCTGCCTAAGAAAAAAAAAAAAAAAACCCAAAACATTCCCAACATTTCCCAGACTGGGTCTATGCTGGCGAGACCCTCTATATATGGAACTGTATGAGTGCTTCTTATGAACGACATCCAAAGGGCTATCTCATATGGGCAATATTTAAAATTTATGTTGGCTTCTCCTTTGTTTAGGGTTATGCTCAGCTGGTTGCTGGGACAGTAAAGACTAACAGACACGAATAAGAGAACACCTTTAAAGAAGTCACAAATGAAGTCTGGTTTAATGATATGGTTTCACAGCACGAGTCTCGTGGAGGAGAACTGGTTTGGACAAGTGTGTAACTTTTGCTGGAAGCTCCCTCCAATGCCATTTTTATAGCCCAGTGATTCTAATTCCACGTTGAAGAATAAGGACTGATTTTGAGCTTCATGCTTTTGTTCAAAGTGAAACAGGTTCCGCTAGATCTAAGCCAATAGGGGCGCTGCAGTAAAGGAAAAGCCCAGTGCCTCCAAGTAGCAGAATGGGCCTTTAATAGCGACACCCTGTGGTACCATGTGGTACCAACAAAAGTGTACCCGTTAGTGGTCTCAAACTTGATTTTCATCAGCTTTGAAAACATACCAGTACGGGTGATGTTTGAACAACTCTATAAGTGTACTTTAAAAATTATTGAATTGTACACTTACAGTGTGTGAATTTATGGTATAAATTATACCTCAATAAAGTGATAAAAAAGTATAAAAAATGATACCAATGTTTGGTCCCATTCTTTAGCCAATTATATCAGAACCTCTGGGGGTAGGGCTTGGATATCGTTAGGTATTAAAATCTCCCCAGGAAAATTTAACAATATCTAACAAAGGTCCATATGCATTTACCTTTTGACTCAATCCTGTTTCCAGAAAATTATTCTGAAGACAGCAATACAAATAACATGCACAATGTTATTCATTGGAGCACTGTTTGAAAATGCAAAATATGAAAAACCATCTAAATGCCCATACATAAGAGAATAGTCAAATAAACTATGGTACATCCACACAATACAGAGCATTATGCAGCTATTAAAAAAAAAATGAAGAAGACCTTTCCAAACCAACATACAGTGGTATCCAGGATAAACTTTGATGTGAAAGATAGCAAAGTTCCAAAATATATCAATAGGAGGGTAGGGTACCCTTTAAGTACAAATGAAGGAACTGTAAGAACATATACATACATCTGCTCATTTGGGCAAAAAGGAATATAGAAAGAATAAATTAGACACTAAAGTGCTGCATTATGTAAGAGGTGAGTGGGAATGGAGTGGAAAGAATGTGGGAGTGGGAATGGGTGGAAGGCATGAGTGGGGGCACATCTCTAAGCCCACCTTCTTGTATAGTTCTGACTATTAGGACCAGGTAGTGTTGCACATATTAAAAAAAATAGGTAATTAGTGTTAACTAGGATGTGTGGGGAACCCCAACAGAATACACATGGTAACCAATGAATCCAACCGCTAAAAATGAATACCATAGCCACAACAAATGCGATAAAGAAGAAAATAATAGGCCTAGTACTAGAAATATTTGGCCTACGAAGCCAAAGACACACAAATATGGCACTCTTTTTAGTAAATTGTTTTTCACAGAGGTTTGTATTAGTAATTCTGAAACTACATATATTCGAAACTTGAATAAATAAGTAAATTGTGGGTAGTGAGAGCCAATTTATTACTGTCAGAGAAAGGAGTTACAAATGAAGAAAGAGGGAAAGCTAGAATGAACTCTGTGGATTAGGGGCACAGGGATGAGTTTTAACTAGTGGCGTTCAGTACGTCTATAGAGAGGGAGATACAGAGATGCACAGATGTGCGTGCACTGGTGTATACTTGTATATATCTCCTGGCTCTGTTCAATTAGAGGACCTAGAAACAATGACACCCCAGCAGCAATGAGTACACCTAATGCCCAAAACTTGGTTTCTAAGTACTATTCTTCAATGAAATAGCTGAGTCCAGGGCTGAGTGCCAGGTAAGCCTGGATCATCTTGTGGTGCCAGAAAGTGAATGTTCAGAAAATGATGGAAGCATATTGAAAAGGTCAGATACCAACTTGAAGTAGTTCCCAATTGCCAAAGCTGGGAATATTGGATTATAATTCATAGGATAAAATAAATAGCCAAGTCTGTACTGATAAATCAGGTAATTGAACAAATAACTAAATACATATAAAAGAAAGGGCTGTTTTTCCTTACAGTGGAATTCCAATGAGTAAATGTAAAAGGAACAGTGGAAATATAAAATCACCATTTGGCAAGTGCCACTGTAATAATTGTTTTAGGGAAGCCTCAATGGATGCTAAAATTAGTGGGCAAACATATAATTAGAAACAAGATATTTGCATAATCTCAGAATATCTCACCACAAGATACTAATTACAAAGAAAAAAGTAGTATCCTTACAGTGGAGAAACTTGGCAGACACTAACTTCACCAAGTAATCAAAATGAACGTCACCAATAGGGTGACACATTGACATCCTGGACTTCCTAATAGGATGGCCTGGGAAGGGCATGACACCATTTCTGTGGTTTCTTGTCAAAAATACATAACTTTCATTTAATCATGAAGAGACATCAGACAAACCCAAACTGAAGAACATTTTACAAAACAACTGACCAGTACTCTTCAAAAGTGTCAAGGTCATGAAAGACAAAGGAAAAGAGACTGAGGGCCTGTCCCAGACGGGAGGAGACTGAGAAGACGTAAGGGCCAAATGCAATGTGGGATACTCAATTATGTCTTGTTTGGGGGTTGGGGAGGCTCTCTGGAGAGCCAGGCAGGACTCGGTGCTTTTGGAATAGGTGATTGCTTGAGTAATGGAAGAGATAGGGCCAAATGCACAATCCAGGATGTGGTACGAGTCATAGAGTTTAAGAATGGTCTTGTGTCACCCTGTACTTTTCCAGTGTAGCATTTATCAAACTATAATCACATGCCTGTTTCCCCTATAAGAATATAAGCTCCATGAACAGATAGGTGCCCATCTATCTCATTCACCACTCTGTCCTGGGGCTGAATCCATTATTCAATAAATGTGCAGAAAAACATACCCTTAATCTTCCTTTGCTGGTCAGGTCCCTGCAAGCACATTCGTCTCTCACCTTTGCTCCGAGTACCTCCAGCGGTTGGAATGCTCTGTTCATAGGTGAGTGAGGGCTCTATCCCTTTATTTAATGCCTCTCCTTCTTTCGGATTCAATGCAAGCCCCATTTTTACTGGGAAGCATCTTGGGCTTTGGAGACTAGATATAAGTATTCAGGGCTTGGGGGCTAGATATAAGTATTCAGTATATAAGACTTCAGGTCTTTCCCCCTTTCCAGGCTCAGTTATTCAACAGTAAGCAATGATTTTTGAGCAGTGATTTTCAAACTGCTTTTAAAATTTGTTCTTTTGTAATTATTGATGAGTAGATTGTTTATGTTTACAGGCCCCTTTTCTTTAAAAAAAAAAAAAAATCATTGTATAATACCCAGAGGTATACATAAGTAATACAGGTAAAAATGGAACTGCTTTCATCTGGTTGGAGGAGGGGGGGAGGGGAGGGGAGGGGAGTGGGGAATAATGCAGAACGTTCCCAGCTGACCACCCCATTCCCAGCCGCCACTCCACTCTCGGAGCCTCTGAGGTACGGGTGACAAACATTTTGTCCATAGTTTGAAAACTCTGGGATAGGAGATTGCTACAGTTTCTCTGCCATCTTTGGAAGCACTGGTTGGGGTCTCCTGTGAACTCAGGCACTCATCCTGCTCCCTTCCATTTTGTATTTACTACGCTACAACCTGGACTAGAAAGAACGTGTGTATCTTTTTAGACCCAAGACCTGGCACAAAGCCTTCACCTCTTGATTCACTTGGTGAAAGTTTCTTAATGATGATCGCAGGACCAGGATTTCCAGAAATTTTCCTGAGATGGCCCCAAAATCTGGCCTGGGGACAGAGAGAGGATTTGAATTAGTGGGCAGAGCTCACTTTCTTTTATCAGTGGGGGCTGTGCAGTAATGTCAGACAGAGGAGGCCATTAAGTGAGGAACCATTAGGAGTTTCGGAGGACACAGAGAGATATCATAGGTGCAGGATGGACTGGAGTGGGGGAGGGGCGCTGACGAGGCCCATGAGTGTAATAGCCCACTGCAACCCAAGACGGCCTAAATCTAGAAACAGAAATGATCACGCTCTGTCTTACATTAATTCCCTACGGCGGCCTCTTCAGCAGGTTATTCCAGGAAGGTAATTGGAACTGGCTAGTTTCCAGGTACCTTAAAGATCAAATCCCAACAAAACGTGGGCAGGCTCCAAAGCAAAACTTTCCCCGACATTCCCCAGTCTTCATCCCGCAGCCCCTATCCTCGGCTCAAGCCCGAACTCTTTTTCAGATCCAGATGAGAAAATGACCGCGACTCTAATGCTGAGCACTCTCCTAGGTAGTTGTGCGGGCTTGATGGGCGGCGCCGGCTCCCGGGCTGTTGGTGGGAACATCCTGCCCTCTGCTGGATTTGGCAGGAAGAATGAATTTGCATTGCCTGCCAAGGAATTAATTAGATGGAAAGTTTTTGATTTTCTCTGAAAACAAATATTTGCTTGCATGTTGATGAGGTCTAATTAATCAGGGAGCACATCCTTTAAATGACATGGTTTCTTAGGGGATTTCCAGGTATCCAGGACAAAATCATTTCCGAACGTCTACCCCCTGCTCAGTAAGCAGGGGTGTAAAATATGCAGTGCAGACATTTTTAAAGAACTGTGAAGAATCAAAGCCACGTCTATAATAATTTTTAATGTATGCATATGGTCTGATGTGATAGAAAGAACTTCGGGAGTACCGTCAGATTGCTTGGGTTTAATTCTGTAAGATACTAAATGTCCCTGAGACTGAGTCTCTTCATGTGTCAGGCGTCGAACCCACTTTGAAAGGTTGTCGTGAGGACCGAGCGAGCTAATCACATATGTGAAGGGACTTTACTGTGCCCACTAATGCTGTGGTATTTTATACATATGCACTATGCACAGGTTCGCACAAGAGGACACACGCGTGCACGCACGCAAGCACACACACGCACAGACACACACAAACGAGGTTCACACAAAAGTACCAGGCAACATTGTTTGATTATTGACTTTTATTGACTTCCTGAAATTGATTCTGGGTAAAACTAGAAAACAGACCAATATTTCAAATCTAGAGAATGAAAGCAGCTTTCTTAAACATATTGAAAGAAAGCAGGATGCCCTTAACATAACTTTTGCAAGAGGGCCAGGAAACAGAACATTATTTTACTAAGTAGTACTTACCTTCGAGGGCCTATCGTCATGTTCTGTACCACCCATAAGAATGCCAATATTTCTCACTTTCATAAACAGAAAAATGGCCAAAATGAATTCTAAGGAGAATCTTGTACAGCAATCCAATCCCCCCTCTTCCCTCCTTCCTTCTTTTGTTCTGGGTCCTTCCCTATTCCTCTCTGTCCTGTTCTCCTCCTGTTTGATTTGAAACCGGAAATAAGTTGTTTCCACTAGCATTGTCATTGCTGATGAGGCTGAACCTTTTCTTATCCCCTATAGCCATTCCATAAGCATACCTACCCTTTTCTCTTCAGTGCTATTATTACCATTGGAGTAGAATATGGCCCCAGCTCTTAAGTCGTTAGTCATCCATAGGGTGAAAAGTTGAATGACAGTGATGTTGTAGTAGCTTTTTAATAAAAAAAAAGATTTCAACTGAAAATTTTTTGATTTTATTCTATTCATCAGCAGCTCTGCTTAATAAAGGGTTTTAAAACCTCCCATTTGTGCTTGCAGCTGAAGACTAAACCCAAGGGTAATTGATCTCCTTGCCAGCCTCAGTAAGTGCTCTACTGATGTTTTATAGAAAATTTAACTTCAAGAAAAATGTAATACTAGTTGCTGAAGATACAAAGGAATAAGATACGATCTTGATACATGAGATATTCAGGCTTTAGATACCTATATAAATAAATATGTGATAAGGTGGTGATGTGGGAATTGAGGAAGAAATAACCAGAAGAAGTCACCTAATCTTGAAGAATGAAAAATTTTTCAGGTGGGCGAAGTGTGTGCGTGTGTGCGTGTATGTGTGTGTGTGCGTGTGTGTGTGTGTGGTTGGAGTAGTAGGCAAGGAGCAGCCTTCAAGGCAGAGTATACCAGAGAAGTATGATATAGTATTATGGAAATCTGTGCTGCCGCTAGAATAACAGGGAGGGTGTGCCTGAGGCCAGAAAGGTAGTTTGGGGCCAAATGAAAACCCTATTTAAGGGCTAAGATACGGAGCTTGAATCTCACTGGGTATGTGTGTTAACGAATACACGTGAGTGGCGAATCAATATTATAGCTCTATAATATTCTGTTAGTCAGAGAAGTGTTTACTAGGGAGGAAAGTTGGGTTTAAAGTGGTATTATAATTCCCTAGTCTTTAAACATATGTGTAAGTTGCTGACTGAGAACTGCACTAGCCTCTATGTTCCGTGCAGACTGGGTTGAGTTAGTGACTCCCAGAACAGACTAGAATCCTTACTTAGCATCTTTAAAACACAACAGCTTAAATCCCTTCCGATGCATCAGAGAGTCATGCATTTTTTTTTTATATTTTTATTTATTTATTTGAGAGAGAGAATGAGAGAGAGAGAGCATGAGAGGGGGGAGGGTCAGAGGGAGAAGCAGACTCCCCGCCGAGCAGGGAGCCCGATGCGGGACTCGATCCCGGGACTCCAGGATCATGACCTGAGCCGAAGGCAGTTGCTTAACCAACTGAGCCACCCAGGCGTCCCGAGAGTCATGCATTTTTAAAAAGTAGTTATGTCTAGTTAGTCTTAGATAACCATACACTCTAAAATATCTGGAATCCAGCGCCTGAAGAAAAGGGTTTACAATGGCATGTGTCATTTCCTATACCCGACCTGCCATTCTTTTTTTCACATAAAATAAAAGAGAGGTCAGGAAAAGACCTGTGGATAAAGGCTCTCTGCTCCACCAAACATGCTTGCTCACCTGACTAATCATTTTTAAAAAGCCGGATTATTTATATAAACTGCTTGGCGTGATATTACTGATCTTAACTCTCCTTGTCTGACTATAGTAATCCCATAAACATCGCAAGAGACAGGATTGCTCCCAATAAAGCTTTGTTTATGGCATCTTAGGAGAAAGCACTTTGAATTGATATTCCCAGTCCCTATCCTCATAATGAGATTTACGGGTAACTTAAAAAATTTTTCTTTTGTGTGTTTGCTCAGCACTGAGCACATTATAGACATTCTGAAGAATGGAGCACATTCCATTAAACAATTTGGACAAAAATAACGTGCAAATAAATGTAAGTAGCGTAGCCTGGAGCTTTGTGCCCCCACCGCGGCTGTAGGAGCACAGATCATGTCTGTCCTGTTTGTTCTTCTTCCTCTAGTTCCTGGCACATAGCAGGTGCTCAACAAACATCGGAGGGATAACGAACACAATGCCTAGACCCCCTTTCCTCGTGACTTTGCTCGCTGTGGTTATCCTAAGGGCGCAATAAAGTAATACTCCCTCCATGACTGCTGGGGCTCATGAGTTAATGTTTGCAAAGCACTTTGAACTTCTTGGGAAAAAGAATGGTGTTTTTGTTGGCACTGTATCATGTTTGCAGTGGCACATAAATTACTCCTCCTTCTCTTCCTCCAGGTGCTCGCTCGGTGCCCTCCGCCAGCTCTATGCCAGGCCAGGATCTCGCTGAGGACAGCTGCATTGCTCCTCCAGCCACCTCCAGCCCTCCAGCCCTCCAGCAGAGGTAGGGGCAGAGCAAACACTGGAAAGATTTCTCTCAGGCCTCCTAAGAGACTCCGGGGAACTGGAATTCGGGTGGATCCTAAGGATTCTTAGAGCAATTGGGATTGAGAGGGATGCAGCTTCCTGGCCCACCATGGAAGGAGCTGTTAGGTTAGACAGGCTGATCCCTGAGGCCTAGGTTCTGAAGGAGAACTAGAGGGCATCATACAGGCAACTGGGAGTGTGTGCTAGCACAGGTGGTTTCTTTCGTGTATATAATTTTGTTTACGTTGGAATGATATCCATTTTTTTCAAGGATTTTATTTATCTGACAGAGAGAGAGCACAAGCAGGGAAAGCGGCAGGCAGAGGGAGAGGGAGAAGCAGGCACCCTGCAGAGCAAGGGAGCCCGATGCGGGGCTCGATCCCAGGATCCCGGGATCATGACTTGAGCCGAAGGCAGACGCTTAACCAACTGCACCACCCAGGCGCCCTTTTGTGTATATAATTTTAAACACACAATACAAAGCCTTGACTAGTAACTGGCAGAAAATACAGTTCATTACAAGGAACTCCTAAGACAAGCCCGATTGCTTTTACATGGGTAAAACTTTCAACTATTAGTACTCCTTTCTCCATAATTTTTAAATATTCGATAGTGGCAAATAAAAGGGTTCTATTTCACAACAGATACAGGCTTCAATGTTTTCCAATGTATTTATGACTACAAAAATTGCCTTTATTTTTAGAAACTCGATAATTAAGCAGTTCAAGTTTGATTTGGGAAACAAGTTTTTGTTTTTGTTTTGTTTTGTTTTATTAAGAATGGCTGTCCCTTATGACCAAATTCGAGAAAGAGGTTTGTGTTTTTTTCAGGTTACAATATATTGACTTTCAGCTGATCACACACAACAAATATCTCAAAGTAATGCAGGGAGAGCTGGTTACAGGCAGAATAACCAAACTGATCATCAGTGGCAGCTTTTGCCTTAAAGGCAGGAACAGGTCCTATTTTCCACAACGTTGAAGTGACTTGTTTTCCAAACCAACTCATGAAGTTTCTTCTGCGTGTGGAAAATTTTCCATGATGTATATTTATTTTTTTCCATGATACACATTTGTATGCTTGTTTCTGTACATGTAGCAAATATGTTCTCTCTCTATATTGTTCCTAGGGCCTGGAAATGAATGTTATGTGGACAAAAACTAACCTGGTTTCCTGTTAAAAAAGAACACATAAACAATGACTGTTTTGCTTCAGAGAAAAATCTCAGGTAAGTCTGGTTTTAGTTGACAGCATGAAGTTAACCAAAAGTCTTACATTTTGTTTAAAAAAATTATGGCAGGAAACTTCTCTCCAATTAAATTAGGCTCATGAATCTGAAAACAAACACAAGCAGAGGATATTTTATAGTTATAGTAAGCAGCATTTGAAACTCTGAGAGCTTAGTGTACCCATAAAAGCCACATGTGAAACATTTATTTGGGAGTGACTCCAGATAAGAAATGGTTTCTTTCTCTACTTGATTCATTATAAAATGAAGAACCCTAGTTTTCCATTTGTTTGGGGCTTGAAAATCACATAGGCGTTATTGACTTTTTATTGTCCCCCCCCCCTTTATTTGTAAGTTATTTGATACTAGGCAGTTTGCCCAGGTCCTAAAATAAACAGATGGGATCCCCCTTCAGGAAAGAGGAGGAGGGCAGTATGAATTAGGGAGAGATCAAATTTCTTTTTCAGAACGTTAGTGTCCTGCAGTATTGCAGGGGACTGTAAGTTCATGTAGAGAAGACAGCAGGAAAACTCGGGTGCCCCGGCTCAGAGACCAGGAGGAGTCACTGTCTATTTGCCAACCAAGGTTCTATGGTAAGTTTGAGTTTGGAATGTGTGGGTTGATTCTCATTTTGCGTTATTTTCTTGCGTTTGGGAGGGGAGGAAGTGAACAAGTTTTAATGAAGTGTTATATATTAAGGTAAATAAAATATTGAGGGAATTATTGCTGGGAATTCCTCATTCAAGTGTTTAATGAGTAAGCCCATTGGCTCTTTCCGGTTTCTTTCCTAAATATCTTGGACTTCTACTTTTTGTTACTCAGTCTCTCTTTTTTGTTTTTGTTATTCTTCTTACTAGAATTCTACTTCTTCTGTACTAATGGGGTCAGTGGATTTGGTGGTGGGAATGTCTTCTGTAAAGGCAGATGTTGAGTTTGTGACAAACTGACTATTTTTGGTCATAGCCGGAAGGTCCAATAAGTATGGGAGTGTGACATTACAGCAAGGAAAAGGGAAAAGAGAAAAGAATGGACTAGAAAGTTGAAAGTTCTTATTAAGAGGAAAGAAAAGAAAGAGCTGGTTAGGAGCCAAGTTTAAGTTGGCTAAGCCCTGGAGCTCAAGCCTGATACTGCCGTGATAAAAACAGTGTAAGACTGCTCATGGAAATTCACCGTGTGTGTGTGTCTCCTCAGCTCTGTATCATCTGCAAAGAATAAACAATCAAAATATTTATTGAACAAAAAAGCTCTCTCTTTTGGTAGCTGCAACAAGAAAAAAAAGGTCAGCAAACTAGTTGCTCTCAGGTCCTTTTTGTGTGATGGGCCTGAAGAAGGTAAGCAGAACTCAGACAGAGGCAGCTGAAGCTCAGTTGAATAAGTTGCAGCCAGAAGGTGAGCCGTGAGCAGATCACCAAGTGTTCCCTCAAATCATCATGATGGCAGTCACACTTTTGGGTTAGACCACCAGGGGTCAGCGCATTGTCGCCAGGAAAGCTTTGTTAGAGGACACTGGGTGTCAAAGGTACAGGGCAATGGATCTCAAACTTTTAAGAATGACAAGTGTTCGAGTACTGGTTCCTGGGTCTTACCTGTAGTGATTCTGACAGGAAGTCGGGGTGGGAGGTGGGGGAATATCCCTGGGAACGTTCATCTGGTAAAAGATGCAGGTATTGAAGAACCTTACCTTTGAGAAAGATGTGTAGGGTTTCTCTAGTTTGTTAATCTCATTAGAGGACTCTTGGTTTGGAGGCCACCAGGAGCCTGGTTCTGAGGAGACTCACGGCAGCTGAGATGAAGAGGCAGTGCCTTTGTCACACAGAAGTGGGTTTGAATCCCTTGTAGCTTTGCACAAAGTGCTTTTCTTGTCTGAAATTCAGGTTTCTCCTTTCTAAAAGAGGACAACCATATGTCTACCTCTGGGATTTACAGAAATAATGCACACAAGGCGCTTAGGAGAGTGGCACAAAATAATGCAATTAGTAAATACTACCACTTGCGGTGGGGAGAGAAGGGAAATGTCAGTGCTAAGCCCTCTGTGGCCAGGAAAATGGTCTGGGGCAGACAGAGCTAAGGTGTGACCAACCAGGAGGCTAGTTCTTGGATCTTGGGGGACAAGATCTGAAGATAGATCGTAGACCGGAAAATGCATAAACATGAGGGTGGGAGACACACTTTCTCACCTTTACAAATGTTTCCCAAGAGTGGTAATAAGCAACCCAGATGGCACAGTTAATTGGAATTGTCATTGATCCCCAAATAGTATTTAAGTCAACAGTTAATTGATTTTCCTCAGGAAAACCTTTATAAGAACTTCTAGAAGGGAACAAAGAGAAATGCATCAAATTCAGTGATTTGTTCATATCTGCCACCCACTCCTCATGGAAGGAGTAACGAATGAGGAGAAAAATGGAAAGGAACAGGGACCACAAATCATAAGGCTGTAATGAAATGAAATCCTTTTCTGGTAATTCAGTGCGGTGTCAAGTCGTACTGAACCGGCTGGCTCGCTTGCATCTGA
Organism: Halichoerus grypus; assembly: GCF_964656455.1. Lineage (NCBI taxonomy): Eukaryota > Metazoa > Chordata > Mammalia > Carnivora > Phocidae > Halichoerus > Halichoerus grypus. The sequence continues at coordinate 121,775,619 of NC_135715.1, read as the reverse complement.
CTGTTGCCAGGTACTCTCCCAAGATGAAGCAGGAAGGGTAGAGGAAGCAGGCTGATACCTTAGTTAGGTGCCTTTCTTCAAAGACAAAGATAAAATTTAGAGGCACTTAAATGTATGCTGTAACTGAAACAGCCAACAAATTAATGGATGAGGGATATGAAGGACCGGTGGGGGTGGGATGCGACCAGACTGTCCCTAGGCAAATTAGTTAGTCTCTTTGGACCTTACTTTCCTCCCTAAGTGCCCTTCTGATCCTGATGCACTGTGATAAGGTATAGATGGTGGGACAAATCTCGATGCTTTCATATTTTCACCTGGGAAGTAGTCCCTAAACTAGGGTACCTAAGTTATTGCCGAACGCTAGCTATTTTGAAGATTTTTGTTTACTCTGAAATAGAAATTTTTCAGTGATTTTCCATAAACCCAAATTTCAACTTAAATATATTTTGACCAGTGCTGTTATTTCTCTGGATGCTACTGAGTATCTTCTCAGTAAATAACCATGATAATGCATGGTAAGGACAAATAAATGATGAAGAAAGAAATGCTAACAGTAGCTATAGTTTTTTGAGCACTTAATGATCTCCTAGGTATTAGGCTTGGTATATTTCCTCTTTGATCCTTATACTGACTCTGTTAGGAGGCATCATTGTGGTGATTTTCTATGAGGATTTTAAGAAGTCACAGAGGTAGCAAATAGTAGAGTTGGGATTTGAATCCAGGTCTTTCTAACTCTAAAATCCATGTTTCTAGTCCTGTAATATACCATAAATCTGCTATTCTAAGTGCATTCTTTTACTTTTCACTTGTGAGCACTTTAGGGGAGCACTTTTCCTAACAACAATATCATATACTGATATATATATGTACATATATATATATATATATATATATATGTATTTTTTTTTTTTTTACTTTGAGCAATGAGTTTACTGACTAGTCTGAACTTGCCTGTGGGCATATACATGAAAGTAACAATTTTTTCTTCTCCAGTTACTTAAGCTTGGTCAAATTTCCTTTTTCCTTAGGCAGATACCATGGTCTTTGTTTTTTCTATAAAAAAATGAAAACAAAACACAACTGACTCTGGGTTATAAAAATTCAATCTCAATCCAATTTAAAAGTATCTCCTTTGACATCATCCATTCATATAAGGTCTTAGAATGGAAGGATGGGCTGTGTTATGTCCCTGGGATACCATCTCTCTCTCCCTCTCCCAGGCTACTACAATTGGAGGAGATCTGGGGCAGGGAAGAAGGAGAAGAAAAGGACAAGTTTTTCACATTTCATGGTGAAGTTTTCATCCTTCCTCTAGTCAAGATTTTGATTCTTTTTCTGGTTAATGTTGAGTGGCGGGCTGAGGTCTGTGTATGGTAGGCATCCACATGACAGTTCTCAGAGTGCTCTTTGGGGGCCTCTCCAAATTATTAAGATGGGAGGTCCAGCTCCAGCAAGATCTTATCCATGTAACACGGCCCTTCCCCAACACTACCACCCAGCCTCCTGGGGCTGGGTCTGCTCAGTCAGCAGCCTGCGCTTGCTGATGGAATATGACAAGGTAACACGAACTGGCTTCTTCCCCTGAGTTTGCTTGCAAGTTGCCCCAGCGCTGTGCCCTCTCTCCACAGCTCTTTTTTCCCCTCCATTCCAATAGATACAGTAAGTGAACTGGCAAGGCCACTTTCTATGCAGATGTCAAAGTGAGCCAGGACACGCTGGAACCCCCTTCCCACAGCCCCCAGCCCTGGCTTGAAGAATGCTTCTCTGGGTGGCCCCTGCACTGGGCTCAGTGGTGACAGGTGTGTCCTCGGGGAGTGGATGAAAAACCAGCAGAGTCACTCTCTTCCACCCTCGTCAAGGGCGCCTCACAGCTTTGAGGACTTGCTGCTTCCCTTTCCCCGCTCCAGTCGTGCTCTTAGCCTTCCCCGGGGGAAGGGGGGGAGCACAGTTTGGGGTGGCAGTTGAGAGCAGCAGAGCCACTTACTCTTCCCTCAGGGAGCCTGGAAGGACATGGACGCCACACTTGTTCTCCAGTTTCTTTATCCCAATATTGGGGCCCCCAATGGCTCCTTGCCGGGTGGCAGAAAAACTTGCACTTAACAGCTTTGTTACATTTGTGCACTTCTGGGGGCAAAAATTAATTGATATAAAATGAAAAACTTCTTCTTCGTAGAAGACGCTGTCAAGAGAATGAGAAGGCGAGCCACAGAATGGTAGCAAATACTTGCAAAAGACGTATCTAATGAAAAATTGTTATCCCTAAAGTACAGAGAACACTCAAAACTCAACAGTAAGAAAATGAACAAACTGATGAGATAAGTGTGCAGAAGATTTGAACAGACTCCCGATCAAGGAAGATATACAGATGGTAGATAAGCATTTGTATGATGCCCAATATCATATGTCATTAGGGAATTGCAAATTAAAGCAACAACGAAATACCGCTACACACCCGTTAGTACAATGAAATCCAAAATACTGACAACACTGAATGCTGGCCAGGATACGGAACAACAGGAACTCTCATTCATTGCTAGTGGGAATGCAAAACAGTACAGCCACAATGGAAGACAGTTTGGCAGTTTTTTACAAAATTAAAAACACTCTTACCCTAAAAGACAATGATTTCGCTCTTTGATATTTACCTAAATGAGTTAAAAAAAAACTTATGTCCATAAAAAAACCTGCATAAAGATGTTTATAACAGTTTTATTCATAATTTTCAAAGCTTGGATACAACTAAGATGTCCTTTAGTGGGTGAATAGATAAACTGTGGTATGTCCGCACAATAGAATATTATTCAGTACTAAAAATAAATGAGCCATCAAATCATGAAAAGAAATGGAGGAACTATAAATGCATATTATTAAGTGAAAGAAGCCAGTCTGAGAGGTTACATACTGTATGATTCTAACTCTATGACATTTTAAAAAGGCAAAACTATGGGGACCGTAAAGAGATCAGTGGTTTAGGAGGGAGGGAGGGGTGAGTAGGTAGAGTGCAGAGGATATTTAGGGCAATGAAACTAATCCGTACTTATTACAATGGTGAATACATGTCATTATGTATTTTTTCCAACTCACAGAACATACAACAGCAAGCGTGAATCCTAATGTAAACTATGGACTTTCAGTGATAATGATGTGTCAGTGTAGGTTCAATAATTCTAACAAAGCCCCTGGTGTGGGATGTTGATAGTGGGAGAGACTGCGCATGTGCAGGGGTAAGAGGTATGTGAGAACTCTATACCTCCTGTTCCACTTTGCTGTAAACCTAAAACTGCTCTAAAAAGTAAAGTTTATTAAAAATTAATTTATATTAAAACTATTCTTTTTAAAAAGATTTTTGTTTATTTATTTATTTGAGAGAGAGTGAGTGTGAGAATGAGAGAGCAGGAGTGGGGAGAGAGGCAGAGGGAGAGGGAGAAGCAGACTTCCCGCGAGCAGTGAGCCCGACCCAGGGCTCAATCCCAAGACCCTGGGATCATGACCTGAGCCGAAGGCAGGCGCTCAACCGACTGAGCCACCCAGGTGCCCTATTAAAACTATTCTTATAAAGAGTCACAGGTAGCCAAAATAGAGAAATCTGCTTTCCAAATGGATAACAGATTTCTTCACATCTGTGTGGGACCAAGTAATCTGTTCTATGTTTGTCCATCCCTTGGACAGAGAATGCCTAGCAAATGATAGATGCAGTTTCGTCTTCTACCCCCTGTCTGTATTTTATGCTAGGAGATACTGATCCTGAGATGACTAGACGGCAGCCCAGGTGGAGGGGTAGATACCTCTTCCTGGAAGCCTTCTCCTAGATAGTGCAGCCACCTCAAGTCTGCAGAGAACTCTGCATCAGTTACGGTTCGGCATGATGTGACTCTATAGTGAGTCATTATTACCTAAAAAAACGACAGCTGGGATTCTGTTTTCTTAGAACACTCTTTTCTCTGTTCACGACTTTGGTTGGTCTTTAGTCGGTAGAAGAAGCAGAGAAAGACAAAACTGAAGCTGTCAAGTCAGACGTGGTATAGCTCTGAGACATTGAGTCACTTGGGCAAAACTGGCATCTGACCACTGTAGTATCATTTCACGTTTAGTGTGGACATCCATTCTGTGCCTTGGTCTCTCAGACACCCGCTATCCACATAAGATGTCACACACAACTAACGAAGAGTTAATATTTGGCATTTTCCTCCATGTGTCTCTAGGTGATGGGGTTGTAAGTGATTTTAAATTACATTTATGCACTTTCTGAAAGTTGTTCTTATAATGAGTATGCATTGTTTATCATCAGAAAAAAATAAATCTATTTCCATATGAAAACTTGGATTACTCCCAAGAAAAATAGATAGAGTAGTTACGAAAGCGTTGAAAGATGAGGGTTACATGGGCTTGTCCTGTTAACATAGAAGAAGGACAACAAATAGCCTGCACTTCTGTGGCACTCTGTATGTGCCCAGCACTGGTTCGAGCTCATTATTTTACAAACTAATGTAAGCTTCAGAACCTCATGAGGGAACTAATATTGGTAGGCCCATTTTACAGAGAAGGAAACTGAATCACAGAAAGGCCATAACCAGCCCATTGTTAGATAGCTAGTCAGGGGTAGAGTTAAAATCTGAGAACAAGCACTTAGCTTAGCTTAGCTTAGCTTTATCACTCTGTTGGGTTACAAAAAAACAAAATAGTAAGAACAACATTGCATTAGCTAAAGATCAGAGCTCTTAATGTAATAAAAATAAATAGACTGGAAATAGAATATAGAAAAGCTTAATAGGAAAAATGAAGCACCATAAATCAGTGAAACAGAAGGTGGGTAGTTTTACAATGCTATTTGGGGAAAGTAGTTATTTAGACTTTAAAAATTCAGTTTAGCGTACCCCCCTCCATAAAAATAATTACCCATTTTATTCCACATAAATTCAGAAGTTAAATCTAAATAGTTAAGCCAAAATAACTTGGAAGAAATATAGATGGGTATCATCTGATCTCTGGATGAAAAAAGATTTTCTAAACTTAAAAGCAATTAAGAAAATCACAGAGGAAAATACTGATGGATAAAATAAAAATTTTCTGTATATCATAAGACAAGAAAAATAAGATAAACAGTGAACGTATTTAAGAAATTGTTATTTTTCATACATACCTGTAAGAAGGCCACAAAGGAGGAATGGAAGTGGCTAGGAAATATTAAACATACTCTCTAATAATACAAGAAAGACAAATTTTCAAAAATTCAAATTACAGCAAAAATTAGGTGGCATTTTTCACAGAGCAAGTTTTAACTGGGAATAATCAAGGTTGTCAGGAGCTCTGCAGGGTGGATGGATGGTTGCATGTACAACCTTTCTAAAAATAATTTACCAATAGCCACCGAAAGTTTGAAAACAGCCGTATTTTTCAAATCAATATTTTTATATAAGGATTTATCCTAAGAAAATGGTTATGTGGACAAATATTTATGTTCAAGTTTTATCACATCATCATTTCTAATAGTGAGCTGTTAGAAACTACTTAATATTTAATAAAATTGGATTAGTTGGTAATAACTGGAAAATATGGCATAGCTATAGGGTGGACTATCCCACCACAATTAAAATCATGTCATGAATAGTTCTTAGTGAGAAGAGAACATGGCTATTAGATAGTGCTTTATTTATTTATTCATTTTAAGGATTTTATTTATTTATTTGACAGAAAGAGACACAGCGAGAGAGGGAACACAAGCAGGGGGAGTGGGAGAGGGAGAAGCAGGGGGAGTGGGAGAGGGAGAAGCAGACTCCCCGCCGAGCAGGGAGCCCGATGCGGGGCTCGATCCCAGGACCCTGGGATCATGACCTGAGCCACCCAGGCGCCCCTAGATAGTGCTTTAAGTGTAACCAAAGGGGATACATAATTATTTATGTATCTAGTTAAAAATAATAACAATGAAAAAGGACTTGAAAGATCATGACAAATGTTCACCATGGTTATAAGCAGTGGTAGGGATTTCTATCTCTTATAAGCTGCCTAAAACAGATAACAATGGAAAAAAGCTTATTTTCAATAAAAAAATAAGAAATATAGGGGCAATACAGAGACAAAGGAAAAAGGGCAGATCATTGAAAATGGTGAGAGACACACAAATATGATCTTAAATCAGGGATGATGGCAGAGTGGGAGGAATTCTAGAATGAATAAAAATAATGAAACCATTAACGCTCTTGGACAACCCCTTCAAAGCAAGAGAGTCAATAGAAAAACTGCAAGGACAGTTGCTTCTCTCTCTAACTGTGGGAAGAGCTGCCAACCCATCTCCTGGGATATGTTGATAGAAGCCGGTTTTTCTCTAAAACAAACCAGTTCTCTGCCCAAACTCATGTTTTTACAGATGTCACGTAGATTCTCAATGTTACCTCTAAAATGTCTGGCTAAGATGTTTTCAAAGGAATGAGTCTTGGAATTCAGTCCGTAGCATTTCTCTTTAAGTCTGCGAACTTCTCTTTAAGTCTGTGAACTTTCCAATTCATACTCTATTATAAATTGGGGAGGGGGTCAGCCACAAAGGTATATGTAATTGGTCTATTAGCTGCTGCCTTCATTTTTCTATAAATACACACAGAATTGTCCAACTTTTCCCACTGTCATTTCAACGGGACTTTCTAAAATGTCTTAGAGAAATTTGAAGCTCTGATTATTTTCTTCAAACGTTTGTCTCTCCCGGGAAGTTGGACATATCTATCTCTTGTAGGCTCTGCTCCTTGTCCAGGAGGATTTATTTCCCTGCATTTTTAGTTCTCATCTTGACCTCTTGGTTCCAATCAAACCCTTCCAGAATTGGGCCCTAACATGCTTGTCTTCAGCATACTGGATCCCTGGTCCACACTCAAGTTTATGCTCTCAGTTTCTGTCTCCTCAAATTACTCTGGGATCTCTTCCTATGTTCCCTTGCACTAGCCTGCCTACCACCACCTAATCCCAGATGTCCAAAGTGAGTGGCCATGTATGTTGGCATTGTAGAAAAGAATGTTGTTTTCTCATTCCTTTTTGGGAGGTATCAATGTATTTGGTTCAAACATGAATGTAATCATTTCTAATAAACTTGAACAGAAATTAGGTGCATTTCAAGCTGTATTTTCCATTGAGTCATCACTGAGCTGTTTTATATAGAGAAGAACATTTTTTCTCCCTTCTCTTAGTAACATCCCGTGGGCTTCTCCATCAGCCCACAATAGGAGATTCTGGCTGTTGGATCTCAAAAGGTGATGTCACCGATTCCAGGGCCTGAATCATCATGGCATGTTCATTGTGTCACTGCTTTGTTCTGTGGCTCCAAGCAGATGATGTGTGTGAATTCACACTCCGCCATGCTCTCTTTCTTTCCTCTCTCATCTCTACTTTCTCTCTAAGGGCAGTTTTGGCTGTCACCAAACACTGTCCCCCAAGTGCCAAATTTTCAAATGCCTATTTATAGGAACATCTTGTCACTTGGGCCAGGTCATCTTTCAGCGAGCACCTGCCTACTGGTAGTATAGCTATGATTTTAGCTGCTGGTTTGTAAATATAGAAGTCAGGAACAGAATTGTAAAATGCTAATTTAAAATCAGAATGTCTATAGGTAGGTTGAAATGCCCGTGGAGTCACTCAGTCTCTTTAGAAGTGTGGAGCCTGTTTAGCCTGGGACTGTACTCCACGTCACACAAGCCCCTTTGTTTCCTCTTAGAAATCCTGGTGCTGTTAACCTCTCAGGTAACCCTGCCACTGCGTCTATCTCTAGCATTCAGTAATTCGTTTAGCAAATCTAAGGAGAGCGCCAATCGCCAGGCATTCTGGTAGGTGTTACAGACCCAAGTGAAAAAGAGTTGAGACCCTGCCCTGAGGGAGGGGCAACCTACTAGAAAATATGGAAAAGAAAGAGCCAGTTAATAATATGGTGTGGTAAGAAAAATCCCCCATGCTGTAGGACCATGAGTTCAAAAGAGGGATGCTCAGAATGGCTTTGGACAGGGAAAATTTCCTGGCAAGGCAGTCTAGAATCTGAAGGAGAGAGGCAAAAACTGTGTGGGTCTGATGCTTTCAGGTCCCTCCTCCACGGGAGGCACCTTCATGATGCGTGTGACCCAGGCACACACAGGGATTCCAGAAGCACCAGGGGGAGAGGGCAGTAAATCATGCAAACCAAACTTGGCCAGGCTCTGGGAAAATAACAACCATTAATCTCTGGTTCTGGGGATGTCTTGGTTTGTTAAAATTTGGGGGCGTTTTCTCAGTGTTACTAAATACATGTTAAACAAAAACTATATATAAATGGTGATTTCTTTTTTGTGAACAAAAATCTTGAATGTGTCTTGCTGGATCCCAGGGTTCTTCTGGTGTCCGACTGCAGATCTAACTTTCCTGGAGGTTAGCGTGAGGCCCAGACTGAGCTCTGAGAATGGACCCACCTCGTGAATAACCCATTCGAGAGATCTGTGTGGGCAAGGCTGAAGCGATGCTGCCAGTTCCCCAGGATGCCCTCTATAAAGTTTTCTTTGTTCTCCTCAGATTCTTTGAACCTTTGTATCCTAACGCTTGCCACGACTGCTCTTCAACTTGATCTGCCTGTGATGTCCAGGGTCTCCACTTAACTCCTCCCTCCTCCTCATTCTTCCTGCAGCATCCCAATATCCTTATTCATGTTATGACTAACCCCGCCCCCCCACTGTTATTACTTGCACAACTACAACCATCACCACCACGGTTTTTACTACTACTGCTATTTGTACTTCTACTCCTCCCATTCTGCTACTGCTAGTAAACTACTACTTGCACTACTACTACTACGACTACAGCTCGTACAGCAATAGCCACTTCTTCCGCTACTGCTTAGACTCCTACCCCTTCTACTTCTCCCTCTCCTCCTCCTATTGCTATTTGTACTTTTTAAAGATTTTTAAAATTTATTCATTTGAAACAGAGAGAGAGAGAGAGAGTGAACATGAGCAGGGGAGGAGCAAGGACAGAGAGAGAAGCAGACTCCCCGCTGAGCAGGGAGCCCGATGTGGGGCTCGATCCCAGGACCCTGGGATCATGCCTGAGCCGAAGGCAGACGCTTAACGACTGAGCCACCCAGGTGCCCCCACTTGTCTTTTCTTACAAAGGCACTAATCCCGTCACTAGGGTTCCACCCTTATGACGAAATTACCTCCCAAAGACTTCATCATCAACTACCACCTCGTTGGGTATTAGGGTTTCAATATATGAATTTGGCGGGGGGGGGGGGGATGTAAACACGCAGTTCATAATCCAAGGCAAACAAAGGGTCTTCTTGGGGGCAAGTGGGCCTCATTAGAGGAGAAACACAGTCCAGAGGACTCCAGAATCAGCAGTCAGTGAGGAGCCCTGAATACTCCATCCTGACACCCTGGGAGTATCCCTAGGCGTTCCTTTCCTGTTTTGTTTTCTTTTTGTTTTTGTTTGTACTGTCTGCTGAGTGTTGGTTGTCATGGGCTTAGAGATGTTATTTCTTGGCCAAAAAGATACTCTGAGGTACTGTAGTTGAAACCACCCCTCTTGGGGACAGGGGAAGAGGTGCCTGGGTTATCAGATCAACATTGTTAACATCAGCAATTCCTATGTAACCCAACAAATATATGGACTCTTTGACATACTCTACAAGTTTTATTATTTTTTAAAAACCACTTTTTTATGGAAAAAATCTTACTTATTGTAAGACTACATAAAATAAAGAACACCTAAACTAATTACAACGTTTTTGTCTATGCTAGGTGAGGGGCTGTGTGCACGTGCGTACTTTAACAAATGGATCAGAGAATGTAGAAATTCCTTACCTAGAGGGCATGAAGATAGAGCAGGTGTCAGATTGGTCTTAATCAGACCACTGAAGAGGCACTTTTAGTGATGGAGAAAGAGGTATGGCCTGTGTGGCTAAGAACAGAAGGTGTGTTCAGCCTCAGGCCATGAGTTAGTGGGGCTCTCTCTCTTGCTGTTTTGAAGTAATGTCAACCTCAGTAGACATCTTTCCCCCCAAATTTATTGAGGTAAAATTGACAAAATTGTAAGATATTTAAAATGTATAACACGACGATTTGACATATGTATACATTGTGAAAGGGTTTCTTCCCTCCTTGAGTTAATTATCACATCCATCACCTCACCTCTTTATCCCTTTCTTTGGTGTGGGAGAACATTTAAGTTCTATTCTCCTGGCAAATTTCAATTATATAATATAGTGTTAGCAACTAGAGTCCCATGTTATATATGAGATCCTCAGACCTTATTCATCTTAGACAGAGAGCCTTCTTGTTGAAGCACCCTTTGTGCTAAAGACCTGTGATAAAAGGGTACTTAGGAGATAAAAAAGAGAATCATTGACTCATTGCTATCTGAACATGACCTTCCTTTCACTTCCTTTTCCAGAATGTTGCCATAGACAGAGACAATGAAAAGCAGGGGAAAATGGTCTGGAGGAGGGCTGGGGATGACTGGGGTATCACACCAATCCCGTGTACAATGACTACTATTATTATTTTTGCTGGCAGCTTGAACCAACTTTCAGAAGTCCCTGCTAAGTGTTGCCACCAAATCTTTGTAGGTAATGCTTTTCCCCTTCAAGAACTTCAGATAAGCTAATCAGGGATGCTTCGTGTCCCTATCCGATCCCGCCCTACGTGCTAGGGAGCACCCCGAGCGTGCAGTTTGTACGGTCTGTACATTCATTACAATTCACGTGGACATTTGTTCATATTCACCACCCAGTGATGGAATCAGCAAGATTTGTTTGTTACATAGTCATTCTCTTGGCTTATTTAATTTTATCCCTGTTTATACCAAAAGGGATTTAAAGTGGCTACATTTTAGTAAAATTGAATAAGTTGGCTCTTGACCACATTTAGCGTGATTTCTCTTTTCTTTTACTATTTTTGTTGTTGCTTAATTCATTGTGAGCAAAGAGAGTTCTCTTGCGTTTGAGAAGCTGGTATCATCCCTAAGTAAGGAAAGGAAAATGGAGTTTTAAAACTGTGCCTGAAATGCCAGAAATTTGGAAGAGACGAAACACCAGATTCATAAGAAAAGACATCAAGCCCCGCCACCTTTAAGGAGCTGAAATAATAGTTCATCTGTTTCTAAGATACTGGGGGAAGTTAATCAAACAGGAAACAACAGAAGTTTCTGAGTCAGAGAGGAACTGCTCGTTACTCATTTGACTCCGCAGCATAATGATGATGCCATTGCCCTGAAACACACAGCACTTAACATAACTCACTGTCGATTATGAAAATACTATGGTGATACTCTCGCATCATGTCATCTCATGGGCAACTTCGCCTTCTCCATTTCTTTTTGAGTCCGCCAACCCTTCATACCTTGAGAACTAGACTGTGTTTTCACAAACGTTTTAGAACATGGGGCACTCTGAGGAAGAAGGAGTTAACTTAACCCTCTCTGTCTTTGGGGTGACCTACCCCATCCTGTGTAACTCGAATGGGGAAACGACACAGAACAAATGGAAAGATCAGTATTCCTCTGGCATAACTGAGATGATGCCCAGCTTCTCAAAATACAGGCTAAAAATGAACGTTAGATGCAAAAGTGCTGTAAACACTAATCTTGGCCTCCTGCGGACGGCAGTCATCTGTAAGACGCAGACAACTTGTTACACCCGATGAAAACCGTGAAGGGGAAGCCAAATGGGGAAGTGGGATGGAAGGTTTTAAGTTAGTGGTCTCTTCACATTTTGGAAAAGGAGTAAGTCAGTGTGGCATTGGCAGAAGTCACACTGTAATCACTGCTGTCATATGCTCTCTCTTGTAATGTACCTAAGAATGCTGGTTCCTTTTTACCCTTTAATCTTCATACGAGAGAGAAGGTCTCTCTTCCTAAAGCAACAGTCTGATTATTCTGTCCACACGCCACGGCAACGCTCAGCAGCTCAGGAATGCTTGGATCTTTGTATTCATGTTTGTTGAGGGCTTCCTCGTGGCAGGGACTTGTGCAGCGCTTGACTATCCACAGAATCCTACAAGACTGGTACTATGTCCTACAGAGGTGAACACTGAGGCAGAGAGAGAAGATGAAGTTCTTCCCGATAGCTTTCATTGCTTCATTGCATTCGGACCCCATAAGGTGCATGTAGCACTCATTTATCTTCCCCCCCCCTCAACTTTATCGTTATTTTAGACACTTAAACTGTTTTTGAAGTTACAGAAGTATGTGTATAAATAAGGCAAGGCGTAAAGCATACGCAGAGATAGACAAAAAGGAGTTTTCCCTCCCTTACACCTAAGGGCTACTCCACAGAGGTAACTACTATTAATTTTAATGTATTCAGAAATTGCCTCTGCATAAACCAGGATGTACACACATAGGCGTGCACATTCATTTTCATTTGTGGCTCTCTTAAGGTCCTTGTGTTATACCTTGACATATTATGGTCATTTGTGAACATGTTTATTTCCCTAAATTGACTGTGAGCGCTCTGCGGTCATGCTATGCCTGCTATTCCGGTTATCTATTATGAAGTAACAAGTGATCCCAAGACTTAGAGGTTAAAACTAATGACAACATTTTTTTTTTTCTTTTTGCTCATGGATCTGCAATTTGAGCAAGGCTGGGAGGGGGCATCATCTTTGCTCCACTCAGCATTGGTGGGGATGGCTCAGAGGCTAAGGCTGGAATGTGAAGGCTCACTTGCTCATTTGTGGGTGTTTGTCCTGGCTCCCAGCTGGGACCTCAAGTGAGATGGTGGCCAGGACACCCACACATGGTCTTTCCGTGGAGCTGCTTGGCATCCTCAGAATATGGTGGCTGGGTTGCATACATCCCAAGAGAACAGGGCAGAAACTATATATTTTTTTATAATGTACCCTTGGATGTCACAGAGCCTCATTTCTGCAGTAGCCACAGCCTTACCCAGATAGAATGTATAGCCTGCCTCTCAAAAATCACATTGTAAGGAAGCGTGTGGGATAGACTGTATCGATGAGGCCATCTTTAAAAAATACAACTTGCCTCAAGTAGCTTTCCATGCTAGGCTCATCCCTCTACTGTCCTGATTTGTCTCATAGCTTTGTATATAGTAGATGCTCAATTAATGTCCATGAAATTGAATTGTTGAATCCCAGGTAGGAAGAGGAAGAGGAAGAAGTTTTCTGCCCTGAGCTGGGCTAACAAGGGTGGAGAGGTGGTGGTTGGTCCTCATAAAGATACTTCCCCATTACCTCAAAAGGAAGATTCAGGTACAAAATCTCACTGGAGACAATTGTTAGGGGTTGCTGAAAAGGTGTTTATAAAATGACTCCCCTGTGGTAACCGGCAGATGCCTTTGAGCTGTCTTCTTTGTCCAAAAGGCATGTGAAAAGTGTCATTTGACTGTGCAGGAGAAAATGGGACTAGTGTTGTGCTGAGTTTCATGTGAGCAGGTGCACTGGACCTGCATCCTCTAGGGACCACTAGCAGTGCATAAAGCCCTGCCCCTTCCTAGTGAAGCTCACCTGAATTGCTCAAAAGCCTGAGCAATGGTTTGGCAGTGGTTAAATGAGGATGAAAGTGAAAGTCTGGGTAGAAAAGATGAGGCCCAAGGTCCCGGCTATGTCCTACTGGCTCTTAGACTCCGTGAAAAGAGTTATTATAGGTGCCCATGAGAGAAAAGCCTGGACACGATGGTATCTTTGTTGGCCTTCTGGTACCAACACTAGGTCTATAACACCCACTGAGGTCTGGCATCAGAGAACACATCTCTTGACCAAGCAAAGCAGAGTAAGCTATGCATAGGAGGTGTGGACACAAGAGGGATGTCCCTATTCACATAATTTGTTTCAAAACCCATTCCTATTATGTCTTATTTTGTCTTTTTTGTTTCTCTGTCTTCTCCTCTGTCCCGCCCTTCATCCTCTCACACATGGCTTCCTCATTCAGCTCTCTACCTCCTCTGCTCACTAGACATTGACATGTTTATCGTCTCTTGGTGTCACATCACTCAAACCAAAAACCCCAAATGAGACCAGCGTGACCCCGGGGAATAATCTTTCTCCCACCTCCCGCCACGTTCACACGTACACCTGCAATACACATACTTGTAGTCTCTCTCATAGGGGTTCTAATTGGGGCATTCAAGCTCCAAGTGTTCTGCTCTTCTTCCTAGTTTGAACTTGGTAGAGTGAGAGCATAGAATCATTAAGGTTCTGTGATGATGTGCTTACAAGAACTTAGACCCAGAGATATAACTTTAAAAGAGTTTGTGCTCATATTTAAGTGCATTTAGAAAAAATCTATCAGAGAGACAAGGGCAATATCTTTGGCCAAATGTTTCTGGCTACCTGTAGGAGCTTTCTGTCATATTGCCTACGCTGAGTTCCCATCCATATGGGTACCCATTGTATTGTTTGACTCCATTTCCCCTCTAGTTTATTATTATTTTTAACATTTAAACTACTTTAATAAAACATTACTTTTGAATAGGTCATTAAAGGCCAACCTTCAGTTGCCTACCAATCACTGTCCACATTCTTCCACTACTGATAAGATTCACTTGTAGAGTATGACTTCTTGGTAACCACTGGGAGTTGTCTCACATAGAAAGAGGAAGCAACTGAAACAAACTCAATGACAGTCTTTGGATGCTCAGGTCAGATTCTCTGGTTGGACAGTAGTCTGAAGGGATATACTATTATCTAGTATAGTTATTATACTAGATAATAACTAGAATTATCTAGTGGAGTTCAAGACATATATTTAGGGTAGTTTTCAGAACTATTGTTTTTAGAAAACTACAGAATCTTAATACTTGTTGACCTCCAGAAATGGCTTCTGTAGTGTGGGATAAAGAGAGAATTAGATTTCCCAATGTGATTTAATTTTTGGACCTCAGAGTTTGAGCTGAAATTTACTGTTTACTGGAGTTTGGCTGCAGCGGTGGCAGTGAAATTGGAGTCAGACAGTGGAGCAAAATCATCAGGCTCCTTACCATCACTGTCCATGGTATCATCATCCTTCCTATCACCCAGTATGGCTCAGAATTCAACTCTCACTCCCATTGCGCCTTACATCTAAGAGTCACTATGTAAGTCCTATTCCTATCCTTCTTCTGTGCTTCTGGCTTCTACTCTTTCCCCCTTTTCTCTATGGGCACTGCTCTAGTTCAAGACTTTATTGCCTATTTCTAAGATTATGGCATTAGTCAAACTGGACTTTAGCTTTCTCCCTTCTAATTATCTTATAATCAAGTCAATTTTCCTAAAATTTCCATTTAGTTGATGTATGCCTCCGCTCAAAAAATTAGTGGTTCCCCTTTGATTATTGAGTCAAGTCCGAAGTATTTAGCATAGTTAATAGAGCCCTCACCCATCCAGTCTCGGTAAGGTGTTTGGTAGCTATCTCTTACCCAGCAGCCCACACTTCTGAAACACCAGCCTTGTTACCAGTCTCTGATCAATTCTCTGTGTTTTCTCCTCCTGATGACTCTCTTTGTACTCTCATCCATAAGCAGAATGTTGATTCTCCCATGACCACCATATCTAACTGTTGAAATTATACTAATATGTCTAAACTTGTCTTCCTTCTTCAAAGACAACTCCTGCCCCATCCCAAGGAGAAATTAATCCCTTGGTTTTGTCTTCTGGAAATTCTTTGTACCATTCTCTGTCTTTTATTCTGTGGAAGTGAGTATGTTGATCTCTCACTAGATTATAGGCTCATTCTGGGCAGAGATGATGCTTTAAAAACTTCAGCATCACTTTTCCTTAGCTTAGAGCCAGATATATAGTAGGCCTTTCCTAAAGGTTGTTGTTTTAAATTGAATTTTCACAGATTCTCTCTGGGAATAAAAGTTAAATTTAATCCAGACTATCAACTCAAGTTTTTCTCTATACAAAGTGTGTAAAGCAAGTGTGATGAAAATGTACGATTGGTTTGTTTTCTTATTACTATGATTATATGTTCCAAGTTAAAAATTTTAAATATGGTTGAGTAAAGAACGCTTAAGGGATATAATTGTTGAAGGACAATAGGGACAATAGGACTGTTTCCTCAAACCCTGGATGTACAGTGACTGCACTTGCGTGTTAGAATTAATCAACTCTTGTAGATACAAACTCCCAATATATAGTAATACCAATAGTTGCTCACCGGACATGCTGATATGGGAAGTCCTTAAATATCTTGGTATATATGCATATCTTATGCCTTTATTTTCCTCATCTCTTTTTAGAGGTGATTCTATTGTGTGGTGTGCTTATGAGACATGAGACCACCAATGTGTCTTTCCATCTTCAACTACACTATCAAGATCCAACTGATGTGTGAGCTAGCCTGAGAATTAGGGTCACAGAAAATTGCATAGTAAAATTGCATAAAACTGCTATTTTTAAAGAAAAGCTGTTTTTGTGATTTGTTGTTCCGAATCTTTCTTCCCTTGCATTAAAAAAAGGATCACTTTCAGAACTGATTCTCTTTGCACCTTGTAATAATATTTAGTTATCCTCTTTTCAGTTTTGAATAGTGCATCATTTTTCCATCACTACCTCCAGGTAATGTATACTTTCTTGGGGGTAATGTTATTCATAATGGACTTGCTTTTTCAGTCCCCACCACACATTTAACTATTTCTCTTGGGCACAGATCTTTTTTTTGAAGCCAGTGGGAACTTTGTTCACAGATGAAATATGTGACAGGAAGGGGGACATTTCCCACCTTCCTCTCTCTCTCTGACTCTTTCATCATGTGTAACAATGTTTTCCACTCCTCTGTAGATAAGAATCTTTTTGTGAATTTTCTATATTTAACACCAACACTAAATGCTGTTAAGCAGCATCAGCCATTCTCACCACACCCACCCAGATTAAAAGTGAGTCAAAGACAATGAGGTTACTCTAGCAGGAACTGTCATGCCACAAACTGATAATTTTTGACAGTATCCTCCAGTCCTTATAGATGCAAACAATGTGCTCTCTTCTGCAAAGAGACAGACTAAGGCAATTTCCTTTTTTACCGCTTAAAAAATTTTTTTTTAAAGAGAATAGAATATATTTTCTTTATTTTGCATTCTTGATCCTTTGCTTGACTTGTTAGGGCAAGAAAGGTACTTGATGATACTCAGTTCTTATGTGTAATCACTGTATTTCATCCAACCGCCTTCCCTAGATGTCTTGCCTAATTTTGTAAAGCTTCAGAAAAAGAGACTTCACAAATTCCTTGACGGTACATGCTAATGTTGAGTGCTCTTTCCTTTCTGGAAAATGTCACCTCAAGTAGTCACTTGAAGAGTAATAATAACCAGATTGCTCTTGTCTGGACATCTGAGGATGTCAAGTCTTGTCCTCTTTTAGTCAATTGAAAGGCTAATATCAGGTCAGCTCTTGTGCTTTATCCATACGGTGTCATTCAAGTCTTCGCTTCTTCCTGACTTCTCTGCTTCTTCTTCCAAATATCCACAACTTAGGACAGGCTAAACCTGGGGCTTTCTTTACTCTAAATTAGTCTCCAAATTTAAGTATCTTCTTTATGAAATAAACCAAGTGGGGGAAGTTTGCTTTTCACCAACCAGTTCAACTCTGGCTCTTCTGGATAAGGAACTCAAGGCCCAAGAAGAATTACTCCTGTGACAAGTTTTAATAAAGGACATCCTTAATCCTACAATTTAAGTGTTTTCATATACATGGGATTAAACACTTGAGGGCAGGCCATATATCTTTTCTAAATATTCAGCTGTAAATTACTGTTAAACTGATCTTAAAGCCCAGTGCCACCACTCTCTTACCCTGAAGTAATTTTGTTTTGGAATTAATTTGTTTCTTCTAATTTATTTAGAATAATTTTCTGTGTTCTTGGGGAAATCTAATACTGGATATGCTGACATGGGAAGTCCTTAAATATTTTGGTATATATACATATCTTATGCCTTTATTTTCCTCATCTGTTTTACAGACAAATTTCCTTGTCTGTAAAATGTAGCAGAGGAAAGGGATGTCCTGAGGACATTTTTGCTCTAATAACACTTTTTAAATTTTGTGACTTTAGGTGAACTTTAGTGTGGATAAAAAGGTGATCGGAAAGGATGGCGGGGTAGAAAGAGAAGAATTCTAAAGTTAAAAAAGATTTGGGTGTCAGGCAGAACCATCTTCCTCCCTCTGCGAGAGTCTTCCCATAACTCAGGAAGAGTCTGTGACTTCTCCTCTTCCTGCTGCTTTCTTTCTTATTCTTCTTTGTTTCCTATTTTCCTTCTCTTTCCCATTATGTTCTGCTTTCTTTTTCTTTCTTTTCATTTTATTCTTCCAGAGGTAAAAAGGCATAATTTTCTAAGCAGCACACTTGGAACGTTTTGGGAATGACCACCCCAAGTTCTTATTCTTGTGTAGACTCATGTTGAACAAAAAGACTGTGGCAGTGTCCATGTGTATTTTTTACACTTTACTACTAGTATATTAAATTGAGTTTGCATTTCCCTAGTTTTCCACCTGAGACAACAAAGGCTTTGGAGAGAGAATATTTATTAGAGCGCGAGACGCCTTCCGTAGGCATAGCCTTTTTCCTTCTCATGAAGAAACGGCATGCTAATTCAGTGTGCACATTTAGTTCAATGGATTTTTATTGCTTTAATATGTTCATCTTATTTTCTAATGAAATTCCAGTTACCGTGGTTGAATCTATATTCTCTCTCTTTTCCTACCCCACGTCAAATAATCAAGTACAAAAAGTATTTTAGTTTATTTAACTTAAAAGAACAGGCAAAAAGAAAATCAACATTTTATTTAGTGTTGTCTTATCTCAGACTTTTTCCAGGTACCAGAGGAGTGAATTTTTTTTTTTTTTTTGCTTTCCTATAATTATGTTTTAGTATTGAGGGTTATTTTTTTGTCAGAGTATATTTCTAACAATTTGGTTAAATGTTGTAAATCAGTCAGAGTCTTTAAAAAATTTGTCCTGCCAAGACTGTGAAATACATTCCTACATATTCATTTTTGAATTGATGGACGGCTGACAGGCCGTAGGCAGCAGGATTGAGTACTGAACGACTCTTGTGTCAGGCTTCAGAAATCGTAGCAGTCTGATCGGTAGCACATGAGAAGGAGTAGGAAAAGAGCAAAAACAGAAATACATATGAGAGTTTAAAGTCAGAAAATAGCAGTGAAGAACTATTTTTATTAAGAGGAACAGAAAAATAGTAAGGTTAGAGAGCTGGAACATTAGATACCATTATGAGCAAATGAGCTGGTTGTTTTATAGTTTATTGAAAAGTTACCTGCTATCTTATGCCATGTCAGAGTCTTAGAGATTAGTTGAAAGACCATAAAAATGGTGGAAGGTTTAGAATGCTAGACTTATGGGGAAAGAAGAGAAGAAGTTTAAAGTAGTAGTAGTACACGAGAAATGCGCAGAGTGTATGAAGTTAGCCTTGGTAACAAAAAATGTACAACATTTTTAAAGCTAGGGATGAAATAGTCATAAAATTGGGGAAAGTTTTATTCAATCTATGATGTCAGCATTTGGGTGCAATGCTTATCTTCTTTTCCTTCCCTTTGCAAAGCCCATTGTGTCTTGCTTATTCTTAGCAGTTTTCAAATACCAGCTGTAAAAAAAAAAAGATAAAAAAAGAATGTAAATAGAAAAATTAATGCCAAGTACAATTTCTTCTGGGGAGTCCACTGGTTTCCTCTCAGCCTGCCCTACTTTTTTCTCAAACCTTGTTTGCATGCCAATTTTGTGTTTCTTTGTAAACCTTGTTAGAGTTTTTGCAAAAAAGTGGAGGCAAAAGGAAAAGACAGACAATTACAAAATTAAATAAAACTAGCAGACTACCAGTACTTAAAAGCAAAATAACACAGAATTACATTCCTCTCTGTACCTAAATCTGTCAGGCGCCCATGGAATTAAGTAAATAATTAACTTCTGCTTATTTGGGGACTGACAAAGAGGACCTCAGAGTTTGGTAAGCAAGGACTAGATGATCTTCAAAATCCCATTTAGTCCATAGTTTCCACAACATGATTCTTGCCCACAGGGAAATCACATTTCAAAAGTGGTGGAAAAGGGAAATTCACACTAAGCCAGGTGGTTCACTTGAAAAGGACTAAAGCCATATTACCTCCCAGTATGTCCCCAAACACTCCCAGAATTTTCAAGTACATTGTTTTTCCTGGGGAGTTCACTGATTTAGGCAGTTTGATTTTCCATTTGTTCCTTGGGAGAGTGAACCATGTTCCGAAAGCTAAACCATTAAGCAAAGGAGAGCAAACAGCAAACAAGGGATACAGTAGAGAGTGACAAATCTATAATGGTGTGCACTTGTGAACCATTTACTCTTTTTTTTTTTTTAAGATTTTATTTATTTATTTGACAGAGAGAGAGATAGCGAGAACAGGAACACAAGCAGGGGGAGTGGGAGAGGGAGAAGCAGGCTTCCTGCTGAGCAGGGAGCTGTGGGGCTTGATCCCAGGACCCTGGGATCATGACCTGAGCCGAAGGCAGATGCTTAACAACTGAGCCACCCAGGCACCCCAAGTGAATCATTTACTCCTGAAGGGAATTTTTACCCTTAGAAAAATTCAGAGACATATGTTTAATAAAGTCATCAGTTAGCAATTACTGGAAAACAAATCAAAGTTAATTGGAGTGAATACCATTGCTCATGTGATCCCTTCATTTTGGAAAGAATATTTCAAAAGCATTTATTCTAAAAAATCTATTAGAGAAGTCAACTAGTAAACCAACTCTCTAGGCCCGGGGAAGGTGGCAGTGAACAGCCTGGCCAAAAAAACCCACCTTGTAATCCCTGGTTCTGGGAGTAAAACCTTGAGTCTGTTTTCTAGAGTGAAGAGGGAAGGAAAACATTCCATTTTTGGCTACGTATCACTGTGGAATATGTACAGAATTTTTTTGCCAGGTGTATGAATGAGACAAATACGTAACGCAAACCAAGTTTACCCCTGTGATTGCTGTTATTTAGGAAGATGAAATGCAGCAGCATGAGAAAGACCTAGGGAATATTAACAATCTACTTACAGGCAGGGAAAGTGCTGTCCTACACACTGATTATGGAGTTGAATATCGTATCAGAGATAGGAGCGACAGATCGATACAATCTGGCTTTTCCTTCATTCACTTTCTTAGCTTGTGGCTAGAAGCCAGTGATATATTTTGCTGTCTTTGTTCCTCACTCCACACGTGCTCTGGGAAGCAGTAGCGATGCTTTCTTTCCTTTCTTTGCTGAGCCATGATCAGTGCTTCTCTGAGGTCCTAGTGAGAATTTTAATCAGTCCTGGCCAGTAATTACTGTCTCTCTCCAGATGCATCTCGAATACAAACTTCATTTTTATTCTTCTCCAGTGTTACAGAGGAGGATGGTGCTGAAATTCTCCATGTTATAGAGCTTGTCGGCTGAAGTTGAACCACTAGCAGGGAAGACAGAAAAATGCTTCCTTTGCTTTTCCCATTAAATGGCATATTTTTTCTTCCTTTTCTCTTTTCTGTAAAATAGTGACATCTTTTTTCTGACATGGCTAAACTAAAGCAGGTATTTTGGTGATTACATACACTTTAGTGTTCCCCCTCCATGATCCAAGAATTTTTAATATTTTATCTCTTCTACTTTACATTTTTTCTACTTAGTCTGAACAAAAGAAATTGGTCAGGAACTATGGCTATTTTACCATGTAGTGCATCCTTAAGCATGTCAACTGTTCTACCACACTTCTGAGCGCCCCACCAAATGAACATATATGAGATAGCTTGAAATAAAATTCTTATTTTGAGTCATTTTTATCTGCTGACTCCCTCCATGTCACCTCAGAAACCTCCATGTGACATCCAATCAACTGAATTATCTGTTCTAAAAATCTTATTATCTCATTTGACATGTATTCGTTCAATTTTTACTAAACTAACATGTTGTTTAAGCCTATGAAGGTGACATATATAAAACGGGGTTCTCATCCTAATAGGAGGATGACTACTCAAATAAACACCTAGAATATATGGTGATGTGTCAAGGGCTGTGCGAATGGGGCAGACACTAAATTTTCGAGGAGTTCAGTAGTAGCAGTGAGGTATGCTGGCTGCCCTTATCAGGGAATATGTCACAGAGGACGTGGCAGTGGGGGAAATTTCAATGAATAGAAATGGGGATTGGGTTTTAGGAAGAGAGGACACTTTAAACAAAGATGCAGAGGTATGACAGTGCTAGGTGTATTCTCAGGAGGAAGGCTTTTATGTCTTGGGGCCTCTAAATTTATTTAGATTAAAAGTTAAGACTGGAAAATTAGGTAAGAATTAGATTGTGAGTGATTTTTAATGCAAGACTAAGAAGTCTAAACTCAAACTCAGTAGGCCTGTGCTATGACACAATTGGATAGGAATGGTTAGGTTGGGAAGACTGTGTATAGGGAGACCAGTTGCCTGCCTTTTGTTGTGTTGAGGGTTGAACCCAGGGCCTGGCTTGGAAGAGGCAGATAGGGAGTCAGATGTTAGACATTCTAGAGGCAGAAATGACAAAATATAAGGTTCAAGCAAGTAGAAAAAGAGAAGTCCGAGACAAATGAAATGAGAGGCTGTGTTCTGCAGCCTCTAGGCTAGGTGAGTCTAGTTTAACATGTGTCCAGCATGGAGCACTGAGGGGGCTATGTTGGGAGAAAAGAGCCCTAGCTGCACTTCTTCAGTTCTAACGCATATCTTTTTCATAGTTTACAATTCTGATACTAGGATGCTTCTTACCATCTATGGGTACATTTAAGGTGGAAGTTTTCCTTGAGAAGTATAGTAAATCAATGGTACATATTGTGGTTGATGGCACCTTATCATCATAGAAATAAGGTATAATATGTATATTATTGCTGTTTTAAGTTTCCCCTTCAAACTACTGAATTATTTCATACTCATTACAATTAAGCCAAACAATTCAGAAAACCTAAATTACATTTGAATAATAAAAACACAATAAATATTATTCATCAAATACCTACATTGCCCAAAGTAAAGAATCACCAGGAGAATAAATCAACTGCCAGAGCTTTGGGCAGGTTATGAATGTATTCATCAAATGCTTACTGAGAAGCTCTTATGAGAAAGTCACTCTTCCAAGTGCTAGGAGGTTACAAAGATGAATGAGGAAAGAACTCTGTCTTGGGGTTGCGGGTGGGGAGGTGAGCTCACAACTTATTAAGGGAGAAGAGAAAATGTGATTCATCATAAGAGAGATCCCCAAGTTGTGTTTTGGATGCCCTAGGGAGGTGATGCTCATATATGCTTGGGGCTATCAGGCAAGGCTTCATGAAGGATATGGCATTTAAGTCAGACCTGGGAAAATGGGTAGGAGTCTATCCTCCAGATAGAGCTAGAATAGATAAATTCAGGTGAACAATGCGTTGTGAACAAAGGTAAGAAGGTGGAAAAAAACTATTTGTATAAAAGGAACACAGCAGCACAGGGTGGCTGGAGGGCAAATATGAGTAACAATAATAACGATTGCAAGAAGCATTTATTGGGCAATACTATGTGCTGGGTACCCTTATGTTTTACTTGGTGATACGTGGTATACTTGGTCCCGTTTTATGGGTGAGGACAATAAAGCACAGATCAGTTCAGTAACTTGCCTAGGGGCCAAGAGCTCAAGCTGAACAGGCTGGCCTTCCTCCTTTCATAGCAGTATACCTGTAGGGTCACACACAGAGATACACAGCTGGGAAAGGGTGCTGGACACAGGCCAAGGAAGGTGCTACAAACTACGTGAAGGACTCTGAAGTCTACTCTGTGGCTGATGTGACGGCATTCATACAACGTCTCCACTGCAATGGTGTGTGTAATGGGATTGGACCAAAATGGTTTTTAGAAATATGGTACCAGAAGTGTAGGTTGTGTGTCAAAAGCCAGCACCCTCCAGGGAACTTTAAGACGCTTAAATTTTTACAAGACTATAATCTCATAGATCTTTTCCATTTCCTATGTCATTTATTTCAATCCTCATAATGATATGGCCTTTCTTCCTGCATTGGGTCCATGGAGAAACATACCCCAAATTGGCACTGGCTTTGCCAAAGCCCTAAAGCTGGTAAGTGGTAGAGCTGGGGAAGGAAACAAGGTCTTCGGGAGCCTAGATCATTGCTATTGTCCTTACTCAGTCCTTGCTTACTTTTATCTTAACGATTCCTCTTTACAATCAGAGATGCAAATGGGCATACATATAGTAATTGATGGGCTTGCTCAACACTGGAAATCAGTACTGTTTTAAGTAGATTGTATCCTTGCCCAACAAGAGAAGTGGGCCCCTTTTTGGCTGCCACTAGCATGACCACATGATCACGTGCTCGTCCAGAGAAGCAGTAGCTTCTGTATTTTTCCACTGGTGAGGAGGGAAAAGCCCTAGCTGGATGCCTCAGGAGACTTAGTGTCCAGACTTCATGGCAATTTCCCAAGGCTTTTGTTTTGGGAACTAGGCCAGCTGTCCACCTATCTTAGGTTAAATCATTCATTTCCACAACCTTCCTGCTGGCCCCACCCAGGTCATTAGTAAAAAAGAATGTTCAGTGCTTGGCTAAAGAGTAAGTATCATTGTTTCCAAGTTCTGCATAATTCTTTGTCATGAATTTGTGTATAAAATTTCAATACTTGTGACTTCAAAGACCTTTCACTGTGTTCTGAGTCAATATCCAGACCAAAGAGGTGCTGAATGATCACCTTTTCTTGAGATTGACAGCAATTTCACCTTTGATATTGTTATACGATCTCTAAATATAAGGAAGAATGGATGTGTAGGAATTTCCTAGGGCTGCCATGACAAATTACCACAAACTTAGTGGCTTAGCTCAGAATTTTTTTCTTTCGTATTTCTAGAAACTAGAAGTCTGAAGTCAAGGTGTCATCAGAGCCATGCACCCTCTGAGACTCTGGGTAGAATCCTTCCTTGCCTCTTCCCAGCTTCTGCTGTGGCCATTCATCCCTATATTCATTGATTTGCAACTACAAAGCTTACCGTCTGAAATCTGCCTCTGTCACATTGTTTGATTCCTGTGTGTCTCCCTTCAACATGATGTTTTCTTCCTATAAGGACACCAGTCATAACACGGGATTAGGGATCACCCTAAATCCTTATCTTATCTTGATTATATCTGCAAAGACCATATTTTTTTTTAAATTTTTTTATTGTTATGTTAATCCCCATACATTACATCATTAGGTTTAGATGTAGTGTTCCATGATTCATTGTTTGTGCATAACACCCAGTGCTCCATGCAGAACGTGCCCTCTTTAATACCCATCACCAGGCTAACCCATCCTCCCCCTCTCCCCTCTAGAACCCTCAGTTAGTTTTTCAGAGTCCATCGTCTCTCATGGTTCGTCTACTCCTCCGATGTCCCCCCCTTCATTCTTCCCCTCCTGCTATCTTCTTCTTTTTTTTTTTCTTAACATATATTGCATTATTTGTTTCATAGGTACAGATCTGAGATTCAACAGTCTTGCATAATTCACAGAGCTTACCAGAACACATACCCTCCCCAGTGTCTATCACCCAGTCACCCCATCCCTCCCGCCCCATCCCCCACTCCAGCAACCCTCAGTTTGTTTCCTGAGATTAAGAATTCCTCATATCAGTGAGGTGCAAAGACCCTATTTTTAAATAAGGTCACAGGTACCAATGATTAGGACTTAAACATATCTTTTTGGGAGACACAATTCAACCCATAACCAACAATCAGCACTCTTCCTTTTATTATGGTTAATATATACAAGTCTTATCACTTTATCTGATTGTAAATTTCTTGGGGGAATGAGCTGAGCTATAGTAGAGGAAATACTTGGCCCCTCTTTGGTAAATCCATAGTATTTTTTAGAATTATTGTCTTAATTTCTATCATACTGAGACTTTTTTCTCTTAGCTACCTGGATTCTGATCTCCACGAGGGCAGAGGTCATATCTAGCTCATCTTTATGTTCTCACAGTATTAGAGCAATTTTGCAGAAGCAATACTGCACAGTGGTTAACACTGTTGTCATTGGAAATGCATGATGTGGATTTTAATCCTGGCTGTCCTAGGTATTAGCTGTGTAACATTACACAAGTATGTTAGCTTCAGTATCTTCATCTGAAAGAGGATGACAAATATAATACTATTCTTACGGTTTTATGAGAGTGACTACTTTAGGACATCACTCAGCTGTTACTATGATTATATACTCAGTAAATGCTTGAAGAATTGAAGGAGAGCAAGTAGTCTAGTCATAGTTCTTCTTTGGAAATTACTCTGTCTCTTCAGTGAGGCTTACACATATGTTCTAGGCCTTAATGGGGTTTTGTTTGTTTTGTTGGTTGATTGTTTTTGTTTTCTTACCTGAAAACTGAGGGAGTTAGATGAGATGGCTCTGAGGTTCTTCCTATGACTTCAAGGGTATGTATTTTTCACTTCTGTATTTAGTTGATTCTATATTGAAGATTCTAACAAATACTATGGATTTACCAAAGAGGGATGCATTGTTATTGGTTTGTCTCCTATGCTCACTACCTTGTAGTATCTATTTGACTTTATTGTTTTAATTAAATAAAGCTAGGAAAAATGTATCAGTGCCCATTGTTAGGCTCTGTGCTAGGTTATAGGCACATAGAAAGAAATGACTAATATATTATTCTTCCCTATATTACATTTGAATCTCAGAGAAATTACGATTTCATGTCTTTTCCTCTTATTGTAAGTAGACAGGGATAGAAGTAAGATAGAGGGTTCTGATATTCCAAGAGGCTACCTTATCTCTCTTCTGTGGTTCCTTCTTCTGCTCCACATACACACACGTACACCCCACCTCTCAAGACTCTAAAGACAAAAATGGAGAAGGTGAGGAACATTCCATTAAGTTGCTTCCTTCTAGCTTTTCTCTGCTGACTCTCTTCCTCTTGTCAAAGGCAAGTCCCTTACAGATGGCAGGGTGAATCCAGATGGCTCTGGGTGTTCAGTAGATTGGAGAGGTGTCTACTTAGGGAACTCCAAGGTGAACACTCTCCCCAGAGTTATTCCATTTGGATGTGACTTATTTAACTCCTTTATCCATTCAGTTGGGAATAGTTGGGGCCTCTCCAGTAGGTGATATTTGAGCTGACATTTGGAGAGAGAAAGAGAGAGAGAGAAGGACAAGACACTTGAAATTTGGTGGGGAGAGCACTGTCTCAGGCAGAGGGAAGAGTGAGTGCAAAAAGCCCTGAGGAGAAACTGCTTTCTGTTAGAGGGTCAGAGGAAAGGCCCCTGTAACCAGGATGTGGTATGATATGAGGTCATAGGACCTACTAGAACGTACACGACCTCAAAGGACAGGCTAAGGAGTTTGGATTTTATTCAAAGGCCAGGAGGAAATTACCTACCTGTCAGGTAGGTATTTTATTGTTCTAAGTAGTACACAAAATTCCAGTCCCAAACAGGTTTCTGGTTTCCTAAGAAGCTCCTTTCTAAACCCCCCACCCCTCCCAACTCTGCGGGGGTGGCACTGCCCGCAGGCCCTGGGCAAGTGAAGAAGCTGAGCGCCGAGGGTGACGCAGGCTGTTAGCTAAGGAAAGAGGAAGGAACACTGTCACTTGTTTACCTTGAATTTTGATGAAAGATTTGGATTTTGAAATGGAACTCTGCTTGTGTGGGGGGGGGAGGGGAGGGATCATAAATGACTAATGAGAACTGGACTAGGCAGCTGAGAACTGCCGCTTCAGCATGGGTTTCCATAGGACAAACCAACGCCCTTTCCCTGCATAACAATCAGTGGCCTGTGATTGTGTTCCTCTCCTTTGCCACACTGTTGTGGGGACTTTGGCAGTCCTTTCTGAGGGGGAAGTCTACTTGGTTGAAACAAAATGATAAAGAAATATGAAAGAATTTCCTAACTGGGTAAAAAAATCCCATTAAGCAAAATGTTAGCTTCTTTTAAATGTTAGCCTATGAACAAACAGCAAACATCCAATAATTCTCATTGACAAGCATAAACAAGTACGAGGACCTAGAAAATTCAAAGATATTATTATCAACAAAATGTGATTGGCTTCTTAAAATTCTCTGTGAATTATTGGTATTCTTAAAGCTGACTGATTAATATATGAATGCATACTTATTATAAAAGGTTCATACCATACGTAGACTAAATTTTGTCAGTCCTCCCCACCTGTCTCCACTACTCCTTCTCCAGAGGTAACTACTACTAACAGGTTGATATATATCTGTGCAGTTTTTTAGGTTTATACATGTTAGAGTACATATACATACATGATCTTTCTTTAAGGAAAAAGCATGGGATTCTATTATGCACATTGTTCTTTCTCTTGCTTTATTTGCCTTAAAGATCTTTATGCATATGGATGTCTCTTTCATATTTTCTAACGGGTGCAGAATATTCCATTGAATTACCATCAGTTACTTAGACACTTCTCAATTGATAATACATTTAAAACTCCAGTTTTTCACAATTACAAACAATGCCACAAGAACCATTCTTGCACTGTTTTCTGCACGTGTAAGAGTACTTCTGTAGGGTAAATTCTTAGAAGTAGAATTCCTAGTATGTATATTTTAATTTCAAAACTGTCAAATTACTAATAAAGCTTTATTGATTTATATTCCTACAAAGTGTGAAAAGCCCACTAAATTGTAACTTTACCTGTGACCCATTTTTATTTTTTGTTCATCTGGTGGGCAAAAATTTGTATCTCTTATTTCAAGTTTTACTTTCCTGCTTGCTAATATGTTTGAATATCCTTTAATAAATGTGTCGATGCTTTGTATTTCTTTTACAAATTATCTGTTCACAGCCTTTGCTCATTTAAAAGTACTTTTTTGTGAAGTGTAACTGTAAGCACTCTTTATATATTATGGCCTTAATCAATTGTACATCACAAGAAATTTCTTGTTATCTGCCACTTAGCTTTAACTTATGTACATTATAGCTTTCATTGAACACAAATTTTTAATCTTTATGTTGCTAATGCTGTCTGGACTTTTGTATTGTTAGAAAAACCATTCCCAACCTAATCTTACTAAAATATTCTATATTTTCTGCTATTATTTCATCTATGTAGAATTACTTTTACACTTAACTGTTCAAGCCATCTGGAATTTATTATTGTATTGTAATAAAAGACTATGACTTAATTTTTTCCAGGTGGGTACCATCCCCATTTATTGAAAGGTCTATTTTTTCCTAATGAAATAAATTACCTGGATGATATGATACATTTCTGAATATACATGGATAAGTTTTGGGAATCTCTGTTCATTTGACAATATTCTATTTGTTAATATTCTTTTTATTGACCTTTTCTATTCGACAGTTTTAACTCTTATAATATCTTTTGATACCCAAGTGGGGCAGTTTTCTCAATGCCCATACTCACCCACCACTATTATTTTCAAATTCTTCTTGGCTAGTCTTGTGCACTTTCTTGTTCAGACGAGTGTAAGAATGTATGTCAAATGTGATAAAGAAGCTAACCAAACCTGTGGAGATTTTGATTTGCAGTACATTGGATACCTTAGGAAATTTGGGGATAATAGCTTTACAAGAAGGAGTCTTCTCATATAGGAATATGGTATTTCTTTTCCTTAGTTTGGAGTTTATAATGTTCTTCATCAAATCTTAAACATGTTAGGTTCATTCCTATTTTATGGCTTTTGGCTATTTTGATTATGTTTCTTTCCCCCATTAATACAGTTCTTTTCATCCATTGCTGCAGTATGATAAATTCATTTCTCTTTATATGTTGTCCTTTGAAACCTACACTTAAGAAAATCACTTCTTAAGTCTGTTCTTCAGTGGATTGTGGATTGTCTTGGATATTCTAGTTATGCAACCATATCATCAATAAAGCTTACAGTTTTGTCTTTTTACACATTTTCTACCTCCTATCTGTGAAGCAGGGTACAACAGGGACAGGCATGAAGGCTATTGTCATCACTGTCTTCTTTCTCACTCCAGTGGAAATACAGGTCAACATTGAGGATGATATTTGGTGGCTGTTTCTGGCAGATACTCTTCATTATGTTAAAAAAAAGTTTTCCTCCTATTCCTACTTGGATTTTTCAAATCCCTACTTGGGATTTTTCAAAGCAAAGATTAATCTTGATAGCTTTGGCATCTATTACATTGAAATCTTCTTTCATCCAGAAACTTAGTGATTTCTGTTAAAATTTTATGTCCTAAGGTTGAACAATCCTCGTTTTCCTGGGATACAGCCTACTTGGTTGAGAGGCATTATTTTTCATTCACTAGTGGACTCAATGTGATATTTTAATTAGGATGTTAGTGTCAGAATTAATAAGTGAGTTTGACTTAATTTCCTCCCTCCCCTTCATCCCTTCTGTTTTTTCCCCTTCTCTCCCTCTTGTCTGTCCTTTCCTCCTTCCATTCTTCCTTACTTTTCACCCTCTATATCTAGTTTAAACTATATCTAGTTTAGATGCATTCTATAGCATCTTCTTTTATGCTCTGTGACAATTAATATAAAGCTTATCCCTATCTTGATAAGAGGTTGGTAACCTACAATGGCAGAAACATTAAATTGGCAGAGGACCTATTCACAGAGACCTGGCAGGCCAGAAAGGACTGGCATGATATATTCAGAGCACTAAATGAGAAAAATATGCAGCCAAGACTACTATATCCAGCTAGGCTGTCATTGAAAATAGAAGGAGAGATAAAAAGCTTCCAGGACAAACAAAAACTAAAAGAATTTGCAAACACCAAACCAGCCCTTCAAGAAATATTGAAAGGGGTCCTCTAAGCAAAGAGAGAGCCTAAAAGTAGCATAGACCAGAAAGGAATAGGGACAATATACAGTAACAGTCACCCTACAGGCAATACAATGGCACTAAATTCCTATCTTTCAATAGTTACCCTGAATGTAAATGGGCTAAATGCTCCAATCAAATGACACAGGGTATCAGATTGGATTAAAAAAACCAAGATTCATCGATATGCTGCCTGCAAGAGACTCATTTTAGGCCCAAAGACACCTCCAGATTGAAAGTGAGAGGGTAGAAAACAATTTACCATGCTAACGGACACCAAAAGAAAGCTGGGGTGGCAATCCTTATATCAGACAAATTAGATTTTAAACCAAAGACTACAATAAGAGTTGAGGAAGGACACTATATCATATTTAAAGGGTCTATCCAACAAGAAGATCTAACAATTTTAAATATCTATGCCCCTAACATGGGAGCAGCCAATTATATAAGCCAATTAATAACAAAATCAAAGAAACACATCAACAACAATACTATAATATTAGGGGACTTTAACCCCCCCCCCCCCCCCACTGATATGGACAGATCATCTAAGCAAAAGATCAACAAGGAAATAAAGGCTTTAAGTGACAGACTGGACCGTATGGACTTCACAGTTATATTCAGAACATTCCATCCCAAAGCAAAAGAATACACATTTTTCTCTAGTGCCCATGGAACATTCTCCAGAATAAATCACATCCTAGGTCACAAATCAGGTCTCAACTGGTACCAAAAGATTGGGATCATTCCCTGCATCTTTTGGACCACAATGCTTTGAAACTAGAACTCAATCACAGGAAGAAAGTCAGAAAGAACTCAAATAAATGGAGGCTGAAGAGCATCCTACTAAAGAATGAATGGGTCAACCAGGAAATTAAAGAAGAATTAAAAAAATTCATGGAAACAAATGAAAATGAAAACACAACTGTTCAAAATCTTTGGGATACAGCAAAGGCAGTCCTAAGAAGAAAGTATATAGCAATACAAGCCTTTCTCAAGAAACAAGAAAGTTCTCAGATACACAACCCAACCCTACACCTAAAGGAGCTGGAGAAAGAACAGTAAATAAAGCCTAGACCCAGCAGGAGAAGAGAAATAATAAAGATCAGAGCAGAAATCAATGAAATAGAAACCAAAAGAACAGTAGAACAGATCAACAAAACTAGGAGCTGTTTCTTTGAAAGAATTAATAAGATTGATAAACCCCTGGCCAGACTTATCCAAAAGAAAAGAGAAAGGACTCAATAAATAAAATCATGAATGAAAGAGGAGGGATCACAACCAACATATTATGAGCAACTCTATGCCAGCAAATTGGATAATCTGGAAGAAATGGATGCATTTCTAGAGATCTATAAACAACCAAAACTGAACCAGAAAGAAATAAAAATCCTGAACAGACACATAACCAGTAAGGAAATTTAAGCAGTAATCAAAAATCTCCCAACAAACAAGAGCCCAGGGCCAGATGGCTTCCCAGGGGAATTCTACCAAACATAAACCTTTAAATTCTACCAAACATTAAATTAATACCTCTTCTTCTGAAACTGTTCCAAGAAATAGAAATGGAAGGAAAACTTCCAAACTCATTTTATGAGGCCAGCATTACCTTCATCCCAAAACCAGACAAAGACCCCATCAAAAAGGAGACTTACAGACCAATATCCCTGATGAACATGGATGCAAAAATTCTCACCAAAATACTAGCCAATAGGACCCAACAGTACATTAAAAGGATTATTCACCACGACCAAGTGGGATTTATCACTGGGTGGCAAAGTCGGTTCAACATCCACAAATCAATCAATGTGATACAATAAATTAATAAAAGAAAGGACAAGAACCATATGATCCTCTCAATAGATGCAGAAAAAGCATCTGACAAAGTACAGCATCAGTTCTTGATTAAAACTCTTTACAGTGTAGAGATAGAGGGTACATATCTCAATATCATAAAAGCCATCTATGAAAAATGCACAGCGAATATCATTCTCAATGGGGAAAAACTGAGAGCTTTTCCCCTAAGGTCAGGAACATGGCAGGGATGTCCACTATCACCACTGCTATTCAACATATACTAGAAATCCTAGCCACAGCAATCAGACAACAAAAAGAAATAAAAGGCATCTAAATCAGCAAAGAAGAAGTCAAACTCTCACTCTTTGCAGATGATATGATACTTTATGTGGAAAACCCAAAAGACTCCACCCCAAAACTGCTAGAACTCATACAGGAATTCAGTAAAGTGGCAGGATATAAAATCAATACACAGAAATCAGTTGCATTTTTATACACCAACAACAAGATAGAAGAAAGAGAAATTAAGGAGTCAATCCCATTTACAATTGCACCCAAAACCATAAGATACCTAGGAATAAATCTAACCAAAGAGGCAAAGAATCTGTACTCAGAAAACTACAGAATACTCATAAAAGAAATTGAGGAAAACACAAAGAAATGGAAAAACTTTCCATGTTTATAGATTGGAAGAACAAATATTGTGAAGATGTCAATCCTACCTAGAGCAATCTACACATTTAAAGCAATCCCTATCAAAATACCATCCACTTTTTTCAAAGAAATGGAACAAATAATCCTAAAATTTGTATGGAACCAGAAAAAACCCTGAATAGCCAGAGGGATGTTGAAAAAGAAAAGCAAAGCTGGTGGCATCACAATTCCAGATTTTAAGCTCTATTACAAAGCTGTCATCATCAAGACAATATGGTACTGGCACAAAAACAGACACATAGATCAATGGAACAGAATAGAGAGGCCAGAAATGGACCCTCAACTCTGTGGTCAACTAATCTTTGACAAATCAGGAAAGAATGTCCAGTGGAAAAAAGACAGTCTCTTCAACAAATGGCATTGGGAAAATTGGACAGCTACATGCAGAAGAATGAAACTGGACCATTTCCTTACACCACACACAAAAATAGACTTAAAATGGATGAAAGACCTAAATGTGAGCCAGGAATCCATCAAAATCCTAGAGGAGAAAACAGGCAGCAACCTCTTTGACCTCAGCCACAGGAACTTCTTCCTAGAAACCTTGCCAAAGACAAGGGAAGCAAGGGCAAAAATGAACTATTGGGACTTCATCAAGATAAAAAGCTTTTGCAGGGCAAAGGAAATAGTCAACAAAACCAAAAACAACTGACAAAATGGGAGAAGATATTTGCAAATGACATATCAGATAAAGGGCTAGTATCCAAAAATCTATAAAGAACTTATCAAACTCAACACCCAAAGAACAACTAATCCAGTCAAGAAATGGGCAGAAGACATGAACAGACATTTTTGCAAAGAAGACATCCAAATGGCCAACAGACACATGAAAAAGTGCTCAACATCACTCGGCATCAGGGAAATCCAAATCAAAACCTCAATGAGATACCACCTCACACCAATCAGAATGGCTAAAATTAACAAGTCAGGAAATGACAGGTATTGGCGAGGATGCAGAGAAAGGGGAACCCTCCTCCACTGTGGGTGGGAATGCAAGCTGGTGCAGCCACTCTGGAAAACAGTATGGAGGTTCCTCAAAAAGTTGAAAATAGAGCTACCTTATGACCCAGCAATTGCACTACTGGGAATTTACCCCAAAGATACAAATGTAGTGATCGGAAGGGGTATGTGCACCACAATGTTTATAGCAGCAATGTGCACAATAGCCAAACTATGGAATGAGCCAAAATGTCCATCAACAGATGAATGGATAAAGAAGAGGTGGTACATATACACAATGGAATATTATGCAGCCCTAAAAAGAAATGAAATCTTGCCATTTGCAACGACGTGGATGGAACTAGAGGGTATTATGCTAAGCGAAATAAGTCAATCAGAGAAAGACAAGTATCATATGATCTCACTGATATGAGGAATTCTTAATCTCAGGGAACAAACTGAGGGTTACTGGAGGGTGGGGGGTGGGAGGGATGGGGAGGCTGGGTGATGGACACTGGGGAGGGTATATGCTATGGTGAGCGCTGTGAATTGTGTAAGACTGATGAATCACAGACCTGTACCTCTGAAACAAATAATACATTATATGTTAAAAAAAAAAAAAGAAGAAGAAGATAGTAGGAAGGGAAGAATGAAGGGGGGGGGAATCGGAGGGGGAGACGAACCATGAGAGACTATGGACTCTGAGAAACAAACTGAGGGTTTTAGAGGGGAGGGGGTGGGGGGATGGGTTAGCACAGTGATGGGTATTAAGGAGGGCATGTATTGAATTTAGCACCGGGTGTTATATGCAAACAATGAATCATGGAACACTACATCAAAAACTAATGATGCAATGTATGGTGACTAACATAATAAAATAAAATAAAATAAATTATCCTTATCTTGAAAATTTTGCATCGCACTGATAATCACCTGGATCTCAATATTTTTTAAAGGATAGACCTGTGACTACTCTTCCAATTTCTCTATGATTTTTGGTCTATTTATGATTTCTACTTCATCTCTCTCTCTTCCTCTCCCTCACACACACACACACACACACATACATACATATATATGTATATGTATATACACATATGTATATATTATCTATTTATAAATATTTTATCTTCTTGCCCAAATGCTTAAGGTCCTGCTCTTTGACTGAAATGGATTTGAATAAACTCATTTCAATGAATTACTCCTATATTCAAATGGAAACCACCCACTTTATTGATGTAATTTTTTGCTAGGTGTAGCTGATATTATTCATTTATTTCATGGTTATTAGAGCAATTATATGTATTTCGTGATATATACATACATATGTATGTATGAAGATATCTATATCTTCATCTTTAAACTTGGTTGGCTGTATGCCTACTTTATGAGTTACCAAGTAACTTTAAAAGAAAAATAGCAACCTGTTTTTGCTTGTTTTTGTTTTGGGTAAGATAATAGCCCTCAAGCAAAGAAAACACTCTTATAATAGGTGGCCACTCTATTTCTCTTAGAGACTTAATATTTCTCAGAAAGGCATCTTCATTTCGTAGAATGATTTTTTGGGGGATGCAAACGTACCTCAGTTTGGTTAAACCTTCTCCACCTTTGTCTTAATTCATGAAGAAAAATTGTTTAAAAACTGTTTTCAACCAAAAAAAGTAGGAATCTTTTGACTACTGATTATGCTGGTTACTTTGTGTTTATGCTTTTTTTAAATTTTATTACGTTATGTTAGTCACCATACAGAACATCATTAGTTTTTGATGTAGTGATCCATGATTCATGGTTTGCGTATAACACCCAGTGCTCCATGCAGAAAGTGCCCTCTTTAATACCCATCACCAGGCTAACCCATCCCCCCACCCTCCTCCCCTCTAGAACCCTCAGTTTGTTTCTCAGAGTCCATAGTCTCTCATGGTTCATCTCCCCCTCCGATTACCCCCCTTCATTGTGTTTATGCTTAAAGAGAGTTTTTACTATTGTTACAGCAGCAACAGCACCTACCTGCAGTTGCTAGGCAGGGATCCCCAAACCCAAAGCTGGCTGGGCTTAGGTGGAGAAAATGCCTTCTTCCTAACCAGCTGGAAGAGCCTCGTCCTGATTGGTTGAAAGGACCTAGTTCTGATTGGTTGGAAGAGCCTTGTCCTGATTGGTCAATATTGGCAGGAGACGCAGGAAGCTCATTGGTGCTTTTTGGAGCCAGGGTCCTCTGTTTTTAAGTCTGGCTTGCATATGAGGCTGCCTCCCTGTCACGTCCTGGTCCTGTTCTGTAACAGAAACAGTTAAACAACAGCAGACAACAGAAAGCGCCTAGGTGCCCAATATTTTTCATCTGGAGCTCGTTCCCAGGGACCCTGTCTCACAATTAGGGCTTTTCCCTCCAAAAGGGAGCCATGTCTTGGATTTTGGGAAACTCATTTGTGGACTGACACTTTCTTACTGAGTGTACTTCAAAGGTTACTGTTCTTTGCACAGTATGTGTTGATTCTTTTCTCTCTTCTATAAGCCTGTTTTCACTCAATTTTTATCTTTTTTTTTTTTTTAAAGATTTTATTTATTTATTTGAGAGAGAGAGAATGAGAGAGAGCACATGAGAGGGGGGAGGGTCAGAGGGAGAAGCAGACTCCCTGCCGAGCAGGGACTTGATCCAGAGACTCCAGGATCATGACCTGAGCCGAAGGCAGTCGCCCAACCAACTGAGCCACCCAGGCGCCCCTCAATTTTTATCTTTTAACCCAAGGAAACCATGTGGTATAAGGAGGAACACAGTCTAAAGCAAATAACAGCAGAACTACTGTGGTTAAAGTCAGGGCTGGAAATCTCAGAAGCTGTCACCTTTGCTTTCTTCTCCAGGTAACGCAAAGGATCTGCTTACATTTGGAGGAGTACAGCCTTAAAATTATCATAGAGACTGTCTCCTAAAGACTTAACTCTTCTGTATCTACAGAGCATTTTGTATAGATAACATTGACACGTCCACAAAGATCCCGTAAAAACCCTACACACACCTATCATCTCTAAGTGACCCACATATAACTTTATATCTTTAACATGGACCCTCCCAGAGATACATCTTTGGCATGTTTCACCATGCTCAGAGGACTCTCCCTAAACCTGAAGAGGGCTAAAAAAAAAAAATGAAAAAAAATGCAGTTAATGATTTTTCTGTGATAAATACACAAAATGAATGTATCAAGATCATGTACTTTTACATTTAAAAGAAGGCTGGAAATTATCTTACTGAGTGGATTCATGAAACACTGATCTAGATAACCTGGTTAAGGCCCCAGAGGAATTCAGTGGCTAAATCTCTTGGCTGATACTATAATCTACCCATAGCTTCACGATTTGATTGGATTAAGCTTTAATAGGTCAGCAAATTGTTTCCTTGAACTTCTAGTAAAACATAATGGATATGCTCTATTGTTAGCTATTATTTATATTAGATTTAATGTTGTGTGCATGTGTTATGTGTGGTTTTAAATACATACGTCACAACTCTAAGCTAATATTTGGTTTGTACCCACATTAAGATTTTCAATATAGGGACTTCATGACCTCTTTTTCTCTTATTTCCCTTTTCTGAGTTTGCTATTTTTCAGAACCAGGCCTGATTGTAATTTACCCTTTTCTGAAAAAGGCTCCTCCTCTTTTGGGAATGCTCTCAGAATCCCAGTGACCCACACTGAGTGTTTGGGGAAGATAGAGACACCCATCCACCCAGTTCAGTCACTCAAATAAGGTGAGAAATAGGACAAAACAGTTGTCACTGTTGGTTGGCTCTCAGATATGAGAGTAACCTTACCAAACTAAATCTACTTTATATAAATTCAAACATAAAAGAATCAAATATTGTCTGGATGACTTTATCCTGTCTTTTATGTCAGTCCATGTAACCAAATATGGGCTCCCTGTACAAATAAAGACAAAATGCTGAAATAAAACAAATAAGCAAAATGAAAAACCCAAACAAAACAAAACCCTATGGTTCCAGGAAGCAAATAAAGGTTTCCTGTGCAAATAAAGGCAAAGGGCCAAAATAAAGCAAAAACTCAACAGCTGTCTTAAAGTCTAAAGGACACAGAGGAATTCTTTTTTTTTTTTTAACAACCACTTACTCCTCTCCCATATCCACACTAATGAATAGAATAGTTGGGCTAATGGTAATCCAGAAATTTCAGACATTGGCTCTGCCAATGCTTCAGAGGCATAACCTGCCTGGTATACGACAGTGAGGATCTTCACATGTAGTCTAGCCTCTAGACTGCTCTTGGATGGATGAGGCCATTCTGGCTACATATATGAGCGTTTGGTAGTAAATAAGGCAGTTCATAGAGAATTCAAGTAATGTCCTTTGAAGTTTTTCCTTTGAATTCTTATTACTTAAAACTCAATAGTAATACTTTACTTTGTAGCAAGTGCTATGCTTGGACTATTTGATCTGTTTCTCCCTAAAATTTTTATTTTAGATATGTAAAAACTGAGGTTTAGAGAGCATATTAGTCAGCTTGGACTGATACCACAGACTGGGTGGCTTAAACAACAGAAATTTATTAGAGTTACTATAGTTTATTACAGCTGGGAAGTCAAAGATCAAGGTGCCAGTAATTGGGTTCCTTGTGAGAGCTCTCTTTCTGGCTTGCAGACAGCTACCCCCTCTCTATGTCCTCACACGGCAGAGAAACAGAGAGCAAGCTAGCAAGCACTAGCTCTCTGATGTCTCTTCTAGAAAGACATTAATCCTATGGGATCATGAGTCCACCCTATGACTTTATTTAATTTTAATTACTTCCTTAATTGCAGGTCCTGTGTCCAAATACAGTCACCTTGGGGTTTGGAGCTTCAACATACGCGTGTAGAGGGACACAACTCAGGCCAAAGCAGAAAGATTAAGTGACCTTTACAAGGTCACAGTACTGTTGAACAGGAGAGCCAGGATTTGAGGAGTTAGGCACTGAAGCCCCTGTAGCTTCCTATAGCTGTCTATGAGTCTCATGGAGGTCCCAGAGTTGGCCAAGCTTGTCTTCTAGACCCTTCGGCCTTTCTGTGTTCTGTACTTTCGTCATACCCTTCTCACCTGCTCCAGCACATCATCCCCACGTTCCAGCTCCTCAGGATTCATCTAATTTGTACTAAAGGTTGATTCATTTCAAGAGTATTTGCATATTTATGAACAAAATGCCTCATATAAGAATAACCCCCCCCCCAATAATGGGATGTTAGCTTTCTGAATACATAACAGACATATTTTAAAAGAGATTCTTTCCTCATCTCTCAGATTACTCCTTACAGAAGACTGTTGTACTTTGGCATATGGGTGCGTAATACAAACATTTTCTACTAGTTTAGAAATACGCTTTGATGCTTTAGAAGAATATTGTTTAATTCATTTTGTTAAATATCTACTTCCCTGCCCTTTTCTTTTTATTAACAAATATTTCTAGCCCTGCATCGGGCTCCCTTCTCAGCAGGGGAGTCTGCTTTTCCCTCTTCCTCTGTCCCTGCTCGCTCTCTTTCTCTCTCTCACTTTCTCTCTCAAATAAATAAATAAAATCTTTAAAAACAACAACAACAACAACACAAAACCCCAAACATTTCTCGAACACTTTCTACACATAGAACATGAATGTAAATTTAAAGATACAAAATGGCCCTTGCTTTCTAGGTATAATTTAAGTATAATATGTTAAATGTCAAAAGAAATATCTGAGAAAAAAAGATGATATGACATTTCAGAGAATAAAGTTAGCTAAGAACTGCAATTTTTAGAAGTTTTATTTTATTTTATTTTATGAACAATGAGGCATTTCTGAAATCTTTTGAGTAGGTAGATAGCTTGATCTGATTCACTTTTAGAATCTCCTTAATAAAATAAAGGGGAGGATGAAGAGGAAGAGAGTTCAGAATAGTGTAATTGTCCTGAGGTAAATTCTATAAAAAAAAGGAAGTTGTAAATAGTAGAACACCTTTGTGAATGAAGGGTTTGAGGCTTGAAGTCATATTTGTATGAAAAGATTAGTGTTTTCCCACATTTTATCATGGATGTTTGATCAGGGATGTTATTCAAAATATTTAATAACCAGTATGACATAAGACTTTAACAATCAGAACAGGGAACTGGCCAATCAAAATAGACCAGGTCCTAAATATATAATTAACAGATGTGACCATACTGTTATGAACTGGCTGAATGTCAGATCTGCCTTTGTCTCTGGTGGTACAGCCAGGGATCTCATGATTTGAAAGATTCTACTCCTTAAACACATTTCATAAATTAAGTAAAAAAATTTATTTTCCGATTTCTTAATTTAATAACAGACTTCTGTAATTTATATTAGTTTAATATCAGTATAACATACAAAACTGATACAACTTTAGCATTTGTCTGTAACACTTGGTTGTCAGCTGGCCTATATGGCCTTATATCAGGCAAATGTGTAATTTCCACTTGGCATTTTGAAATATAAAAATAATTACCTAACTCATAAAATTCCTAGGGGACAGGTGGACTGCTGTCCTCAATTAATAGTGTTGATTTAAATCATGTACCTCACAGCCTAGAGATGTTTTAAAATGTCTCACACACACACACACACACACACACACACTACATAAATATTTTCATAATTGACATATTATTTAGTTGCCAAAGTCTCTACCACTCTCTTTTGTTTTACACATTTATGTTATATTATTTTATCCACCTGGCCCCTGAAAGCAAATGCATTTATAATCCCTGATTTAGATATTTTTATGTTTTTATTTTTATTTTTTTATTTTTTTTTAAAGATTTTATTTATTTATTTGACAGAGAGAGACACAGCGAGAGAGGGAACACAAACAGGGGGAGAGGGAGAGGCAGGCTTCCTGCTGGGCAAGGAGCCTGATGCGGGGCTCAATCCCAGCACTCTGGGATCATGAGTTGAGCTGAAGGCAGACTCCCCTATTTTTATGTTTTTAGAGACATCGTTTTGTTCATGTCATAATCCAATTCCAATTGTAGTGAATTATGCTGTGATCAGGTTTTAAAAATTCCTGAAGTAGTTCTATCTCTTGAAGCACTGTTAACTCAAAAGATTTTACCATTTATATTTGTCAGGTTCTGCTTGAGCTGAATTCACCCTGACTTCCATTTTAGTTCACAACTTTCTACTCCTTTATATTCTACTCTTGACCTTCAAAATTATTTTGAAAGTCACAGTTGACTTTTTGTCGTATGTAAAACTTCTCTTTTTGATTTTTGTTTTGAATCTTTCCTCTACTTACATCCCCTGCTCCTCCTCTGAAACCAGTTCTCTCGAAACTACATGTGCCAATCCCCCGCTAAAAAAAGTGTATGTGATCTTGTATACTTCATGATGGTGCCCTTGGCCCATCTGAGCATGCAGGGACCAACAGGTAACATTCTTATGCCACCTTGGTTTGCCTGATACCTTCCTGTCCTTTCCATTCCTCCCCCAGGACCACACGCTGATGCTGCAATAAAGTGCAGTCTAAGATAGGGCCAACTTTGAGCTCTGAGTGTGCTGGTCTTCTCTTCCCGTTGTTCCTTGTAAAGATGATGGATCATTTTAGTCAGGACAGAGTAGTAGAAGGGCAAGCAGAAGAATGCTGAATAGTTACAGACCAAGTGGCAGATACAATGTCTTTTTGATGAACATTAATGAGCTAGGGTATACTTCAGGGAAAGTACATTAAAAGGACCTTGTGAGACATTATGACTGGACCCTGTAATTCTTGCTTATATCCACAAGAACTCAATGTCTGCATATCCTGACTTTGACATTGCACTGCCATAGTGAGTAGGAGAATGGGTGGGTAACACATGGCAGAACTTGGGGAAATTTTTCTTTCTTCCTTTAAAAAAAAAAGGCAGATGGTGTTTTGAACAAAACTTGCTGTAGAACATAAAAGCATGAGAGTTCTGGCTGTTTGAAAGAGAAAAAAAATAAGTTGTTTTTTTTTTTTTTTTAAATGGTAAAACTAGTTTCTTCCAGGGGCTTAAAGAAAAAAACGTTGAGAAATGGGAGTGAACTGCAAGATAGGGTTTGTGTAACAAGTACCTAAAACCACAGAAGTCACATGGGCTTTTTCTGCTTTGCTACTTTTGATTACTCGTCAGAGAGTTTTTAGCTTCCCCCATCCTGCAAGGCCACTCAACCATGTGCGAGCTGGAGTAATCTTTATTCACAATGTCTTTACAAAGACTCATGCAACAGAGCTGCAATGGCAATTTGGTGGACTACTGTGCTGGTCCAGCATATAACTCTTACTCCCCGCTCACGGGCAGCTTCCGAATGGATGATAATAGAAGGATTCAAATGCTGGCAGACACTGTGGCTACTTTGCCTCGGGGAAGAAAGCAGGTATGATTACTGTTTTGTACTTTCAGAGTGTTCATGTTCTCTTGAGAGCAGAGTTGATGTGTTTGTCTGACTTCACACCGAAATTGTATTTTAGAGGCTTTGGAATTAGTCACTAAGAGTATGGGTGAGGAAGGAGACAGGGAGCCCAGAGAGCTTGTGGACTAGTCCAAAAGATTTAAGACCATAATATAAAAAAAATTTTCAAGGCAAAACTTAAAAGAAGATTGTTTTTCTCATTTGAAGAGGTGTTGAAGTAAAAGGAAAATCATTAAGTGCATCGAACTTAGTTCATATAGACATGGCCAGTTTGAGAATTATTGATTCCCCCCCCCACCCCCACGTGTCTCATTGATTCCTTTCTCCTGGCTTCACTCCTTGATAGTCATTTCCAATCCAAGGAGAGCACTTTTTCTTCAGGACAAATTTTGTTGACTAAATTATTTTCAGGGCTGGGGTACAGGCACATTCCTAACGCTATTAGGAATTAAGGCTTTTATTAGATAAGTGAATGGCCGATGGAATACCAGCGCAGTCACTTCTTAGCTGTGGGACCTTGGACAATTCATTTGCCCCTCTAAGATTTAGTTTTCTTTTTTCTATAATGGAGATAACAACTGACCCACCCTAAGGAGCTCTTCTGTGGCTTAAGTGAGGAAGTGGGCAGTGCTTAACACAGTGACTGACATGTAGTATGTGCTCAAAAATTATGCTATCGTTTTTATTTGTACTGCAAGGTATTTCCCTAGAGATGAAAACTTATTTAGAAAAATCCATGTCCAGTTGAGTTAGTTTCTTTCATTCTATGATTTCCAATGTTTAAAACAATTTTTTAACCTCTTCAGGTTTTGGTTATATAACTTGCTATCATGCTCCAAGTACATATCTGAATTTAGAATTAGAATTGCTTTAAAGCATGAAGTTTTGCCCTTAAATCCTACTGCACATCACGGGCTCCTCTTAAACCTTCTAATTTCAGGATTAGAGAGTTAAAGCATAGAGGGAGAGTCGTGATCTTTTCTCAGTGATGTATGTAGCTGATTCCTCATTATTTTTCACAATGAAGATAAGGGCATAATTTGCCATGGTTCGGATTTTTGATCTTTTTAATCCCAAATGCTTTTATGACATTAAGCTTAATCAAATGATGAACACTTCTATCAATTTACTACTTGCCTGAAAATAAAGCAGCTGTGGGAAGCACCAAGATCTTTATTCAGGTTTCAGATATAGAGCAGTGTAGGAGGTATAGAGATGAGAAGAACACGTTTCCTGGCCTTGTAGGGTTAACAATTCAGTAGGCAGAACAAATGAATAGGCATTATACAACATAAATGCTCTAATCCAGGGACACGCCTTTTAATATAACCTTGAAGGACAGATATTCCAGTGATTGAGGGGTATTCTAGAGCAAGGCAATAATTAATGCTGAGGCACAGATTTGGGGACCTTTGGGGCACATTGAGATAACAGCACATTATTGTGTCCAGAGGACCCAGTAAGTGTCTGTGGGAGGGGAGGGGAGACCTTGGAGCTGGGCTGCTTTATGAAACACTTGAGCACTTCTCCCGAGGATGCAGTCATTTGACCAGCACAGGAAGCCACAGGGTGTGTTTGAGCAGGAGAGGGTTTTGGGAACCTCACTCTAGAAACGTGGTGTGTCGGTAAGTGGGTAGGGATGAGTGGCGAGGGAGCAACTTTTGCAGTAGTTGGAGAAAGAGGAAATGGACGGAATGGAGAGGAGACCCAGAGACTTGGCTGTGAAAGGCAGTGAAGATGGAAGAGTCACATCTGGTTTTAAGCATGGGTTAAGACAGCGTGGACTAAGAGAAGGCAGTCAGTAGGAGGTTATTGGAAGGAGACTGTGAGAGAGATGGAGGGAGATGGAACACACTCATTGTGCATATGTAGATAACATATACTCGTGAACATGCACGTGCACACATTCCCACACCAATGAATTTATCTGATGTTCTCCTCTTTTTAGGTCCTCTCTTCTCCCTTTTCTCATGTTCTTTCCCATAGTAAACTCCTATTCGAAG
The DNA here is from genome assembly GCF_964656455.1 of Halichoerus grypus. Classification (NCBI taxonomy): domain Eukaryota; kingdom Metazoa; phylum Chordata; class Mammalia; order Carnivora; family Phocidae; genus Halichoerus; species Halichoerus grypus. Next base: position 121,731,051 of record NC_135715.1, on the reverse strand, counting down.
AGCTTTTTCTTCCTGTTGTGAGAATTACTGTAAGGAAAAAAAAAAACACAAAAACAAAACCTCTTCTACATGATACTTAGGGTTCTGTACAATTCTCATCAATGAGACTTGATGTAAGTTTATCCCAACATTTCAGAATTTTCCAAATGGATGTTCATTTCTTTTAAGTGGTTTTTAGAGAATAATCACCCATTTTGCACCGACCAAATTGCAGGCAACAAGATCCCTGTGAGGCAATCCCACGAGCAGGTGTCTCTCTGCCCACTGTTATTTTCAACACTTTCAGGGCTGACGTCAACAATTCGTACTTCTTGTTATTGCTGGCTTTGGTTTCTGCAAAGCTCTATCTGGTGAGCCTGTAGTTTCAGATTAATTGTCAGAAGCATTTGGGTGTTTACACTCAGAATTGCTTAAAAATAGACTTGTGTGTGTGCATATTCCCTCTATACCTGTATTTGCAGGAGGTGACAGACACCGCAGTACAGCTTCTACCTCTGCACATAATTTTAGGGGAGAAAAAATCCCTGCAATGGAAAACACGGTGGAAAGGAGACCAGAGGAAATAAGGAGAGGCTTTATAAATGTCGTGATGGCAAAGGAGTAGTGCTTGTGCCTGATGAGCCCCGAGGGTAGTAAGCTGCGTTTGGAAGGCGGAGTTCACCAAAAGCTGCGACGAGAGCCAGGGACCTGCGGACCAGGCAGGAAGCTGGACTGTGCCTCAGTGGTAGCACAGGCTGCCTTTGCCTGACAGTCTTCCCGTTATCGAATTATTGCTCAATAGGCACCTTCTGAAAGGGCGATTTCACTTAAAAGCTCAGATACAGAATTTTGCAAAGCGTGTATTTCTGGGGTGGATTCTGCCCTTCGGGGGCTTTCACCTGATTTCTGGCCGCACACCCATCTGTTACCAAAGCTCCCAAGTGTTCCTAACTACAAGGTATTTGGATCATCTAATGAATACTTGAGGTAGAAAACTATTAATTTCACTACTAAAGAATTTGAAAAGTGTCCTCTAATCCGTATTGTGACATGCTTGGAATCAATAGCCCACAGTTTTTCTTGGAAAAGGAGCTCATGAGTCCACAATGAGACTTTCTTGGGAAGCTGGGACTTTTATTTGGGTTCCTTAAGGGCACTTACAAGTTAGGAAACTGAAGTCAGCTCCATTAAGCAAGTATCTTAGAATAGTCTGCAGAGCCCTGCTATCCCAAGGCTCCTGGCTTAAAAGGGAAACAGGAACAAAAAAAGCCATATTCATGGAAGAATCAGGGGGAGGGAGGCAGGGACTCAAAAGTGAGCAGGGCACATAATTTGTGGAGGCTTGACACAATAAAAACAAAAGAAACACCTTCCCTGTTAGTAAGTATCCCCTCCCCACCCCCGATACTTTCAGGAAGTGAGTTCACTGAGTGGGGACCAGGAAGTAACAATCTGTTACTTAACAGCTGAAGTGGCTACAATACTGAACTTGGAGCTCCTCCTGGCCTGCTAGCTCTCTGAGCTACAGATGACCCATATCTTTTGCAAACTGACAGCTGAAATATTTGGTCTTCGTGTCCTACTGAAGAGGGGCACTGTGAATCACTGCATAGCAGCAAAAATTACATTTTGAATATTAATGCCTGATCTTTTAAGTCATCTGACTAAAAACAAAAAGAAGAGGAATCGTAAGCTCACCCCCAGGCATCTTTCTATTAGTGGCAGCAAGGGGTTAAGGAGCTTTGTCTTAATCATCAGTGGTAATTGAATGTGTAGTTTGCAGGCCTGCCAAATCGCCAAACCTAGATTTCTCATATTAGATAATGTGTAATAAAAGACAGCTGTTGCCAGCATATACCGTTCGTCACATACCAGCTCCTTATTCGTGCGTCTTGCACTGCCACCCTGAGAAGACGCTCTGGCTGGGAGGGCATTCGGGAGCGCGGCCCCCACTGGTTGGATCTGAGAACAGGACAGCTCACTCTAGGAGAAGGGCTGTGGGCAATACGTTTTCCAAAGCGTGAGACCTTCCATAAGGCCTTAGGCATACTTCCTCCCACTTCGGCAGATAATTTGGTGTGTGAGCAAGGTGGAACCCTGAGAACCTTCCTTTCCACTTCGCCTGAGTCTGACAGCCCAGATCAAAGACGAGTAGGCTTTGTGTCAAGATGTGGCACGTGTCAGAGAATTTGATGGTACCTAATTTATTTAAATTCTTTTTTATTTAAATATTAGGTGCCGAAGAGAGGTTCATCGCTCATCCAGAGTAGAAACTAATTTATACTTTGACTTAGTCTGATTTTTTTGTGTGTCACTGATAACCCAAATCAGTCAGTCCACAGGAATTGAGTCTCTGCCATGCATCTCACGTTGTGCTAGGCAAATATTTTCAACTAGTCAATTAGCTAGATAGAAAGGTTAGCAGGAGAAAGGTGGGGCAGTTTCCTTCTGTGTGGAGGTCTTGGATTTGTCTTGTGGACTTAAAAGATTTTAGATTTGAATTTAAATATAATTTTTTTTTTTATTATTGTTATTTAGAAGGCAGATTGCAGGTGGGCCAGATGGAATCTTGAGGTTCCCATCAATATTATGATTATTTCCCTGGCAAAAGGGCATTTAAAATTGCTGAGGAAAGGTTGGAAATTTTAATAACTCATTAATTCTTGCTACCATTTATTCATTTGGTGGTTATGTATTAAAGCATTACTAACTTCCTTTGCTTTCTATTAGTCCTTTCTCTATGGTTCTTGTTGTTTTTGGATTGAGATTTTTTTTTTTTGATCTTATTTTTTGACTTGATTTTCATTTTTAATGTTGCCACATGTTTTGGATTTTTTAAATTTAATTCTGTATTTTTAATGATTACCCTTGAGATTTTCCTGTGAATATTTAAAATTTGCTGAAGAACAAAGTTGAAAAGTATTTTAACACATTCCTCCTGCATTTGATCTTTCACCACTACTTAGTTACTTATATTGGTGTCTAGTAGTTTACTTCTGTTTGTCTATTTAGCTATTTTTAAGTTTCCACTCTATTCCAGGCCTTGCACCAGGCACAGGGGAATAACAAGTACATTCCCCAAGAGGCCCAAAGGATACGGATAATGATGCTCAGAACTGAGGTATTTGATCCAGCATACCCTGTATATAAACACACATACATGTCTCCTCATATATGAATATCTGAATGATACGATGAATATTGATAGTCAAGGGTAGTATTTTTTAAATAGAAACCCTAGTTACGATAACAGATAACGTAAGTAGATATGACCTACCTAAGTACCTTAAAATTGGAAATAAGAGTAAAAGCCAGGCAGATACAAATAATGAAAACAGATTAAGACAATGTGAGTACAGTATACTGGAGAGATGAGAATGCTTGGGAATGTCAAGTTTATCACTCTCCTCCATACGAAGGTGGCCCCATTGCATAGCTGAGTGGTCCCCGCCCATGTCTGTGGTAGGTAAGACAAATCAGGCTGAAACAAACCATACAAATTGTTGGAGGCCTTCTACAGTTAGTCCTTACAAATTGAAAATAAATAATACTTTTTAACAAAACTAGAGACTCTTTTTGGGGCTGAGCCTTCCTGGTGCAGTCTTCAGGATGATATAAATGGTCTGAGGTCCAGAACTGAAAAGACAAGGAATTACAAAATGTAATTAATTTACATCAAATCAATGAGAGAAGATCAGCTCCTCTTTACAGTAGCTTTATTGATCAATAGGCGAATTCTGAACTCTGAGCCATTCCAGAAAGTTTGTGAGAATGCTGGCATTTGCTACTTGGTAACTCAAATTCATTAACAGTGATATAGGCTTCTCTCCAAACAAATGCCTTAATAAGGATTTTTTTGTGTGTGCATTAATTTCTTTTATGCGTTTTTATCCTGTTTTTCATCCTCTATTTGTCTTATTTGTATTTGTTTGGACTATGTATTGAGAGTATATATTTGTATGTGTTTGGACTATGTGTTCATCTCCTGACATTTTTTAATGTACTCACTGATCGATGACAAGCATATCAGAGTGACAGTGAAACACCATGGTTTAGCTAGTACTGTAAGCTGACATTTTGGGTCCCTGGACCAAGACTTGAGAAAGGGTTAATTAACTTGTGTTAATTCCTAAAGGAATAAAATAAAAACACACACACTCACAGCAATCACCTGAAAAACAAGATGCTTCCTTTTGCTTATTTTTCCTACTTACAGGGGTAGAATATATCCTGGGAGTTTATGTCTATATGATCTTTTTCCAAAACATGCAGGAGAGTGAAGGTGATAGTATTCATACGGTTCATACCATTTTGAGGTTCCTTTCCTTTCTTGGCTGGAAATCTCATTGCACTTTTCCAAAACTATTGCAAAGATAAATCATAAAACAGAATTGAGGTTTTGAGTCCCTGGTTTCACCTCAGTTGTATTTCTGTGTATGTGTTGGTTCTTTAGAGATTATTATATCCTCCTAAAAACAGCAACACATTGAACTATTATAGTAAATACAGTCCTTTCATCAGTATCTCAAAAAACTATCAAGTATTTTATATGCCATTCTATGGGTGTTGTTTTCTTTGGATTTCCGTGTGATTATAAATTGCTCTGGTTAATCTTTCAGGGGCTCTTTTCAATACAGATTAGATATGACATTCTTTTTGGAAGCTTTGGAGTTTTGCCACATTACACGAACTCTTTTGCCACGGTGTATTATTATCTGAGCCTCTTTTTAGCCTTTTAGTGCTTGAATGTTCCCTTTCTGGGCTCTCCTTTGCTACCAATAGAGAATGGAAATTACCACCTTTACGTAACAATTTCCCAGAGCTGGGCCAAAGAAGGTGATAAAGAACAAAGTCCTTTGTGATTTAGAACATTTTATAGATGTGTCTTAGGACCTTTTGATAACTGTGTGCTTGTTATATTTTTCAGCTTGCTTTGACAAGATCAAGTTCTTTAGGTGACTTTTCCTGGTCTCAAAGGTAAAGAGATTCATGAATTTTTTTGGTCTCCTAGCAGCATGCACTAACACACACACACACACACACACGTGCACACACACACACACACACACACACACACAAACACACAGTCTTACATACTACAGTTTACCTGAATGTCAGTCATCTGTAATTGTGATAGTTATTTCATGATAAGAATGTGCCAAATGTGATGCTTTGATCTTCATGCATATTTTTAATGTTTTATTACAGAAAGCTCATTACCGTGGAAAAGCAAGATAATGGAATGTTTGGATTTGAAATTCAGGTGGGCAGTTTTCAATTTTCCAGACTTTTAATGAAGAAAGTGGTGCTGGTAGTGTGATATTTGCAAGGCAAGAGTGAAGTCAGGATTAGAGAGTGATGAACACTGTGACTTTTATTCAATGTGCAGTGGTTTGTTTGGGGTAGTGTTTCAGTAGGCTAGGTACCATCAAGGAAAGAAAACATTGAAGCAGTTAAAATAAAACCCCTGAGACATGCTCAGCAACTTGCTCTTAGTTGCTTTAGTTTTCCTGTAAGTCTGAGACTGACCTGAAATACTTGATATCGGCCAGGTCTCAAATAAGAAAGTGAAATACTCTTTACAGATGTGCATTTTTATATATTTGCATTTCAGATGTGTTTTGCATAATCATTTTTATACTGTAGATCAGATTTTAAATCTATACTTTGGTATTCAAGAAATACTTGAAAACATGTAGATTTGTGTGTATGGGACTGCATGTATTCATATATAACCCCTGTTACATTTTAAAATACTAAAGATTTCATCTCAGATATAAAGAAGAAATTAGGACTTTTATCTTTTTTTTAAGATTTATTTATTTTGAGAGACAGACAGAGAGCGTGTGTGTGCATGAGCAGGGGGAAGGGCAGAGGGAGAGGGAGAGAGAATCCCAAGCAGACCATCCTGAGCATGGAGCCCCACGTGGAGCTCGATCTCACAACCCTAAGATCATGACCTGAGCTGAAACCAAGAGTCAGAGGCTTAATGGACTGAGGGCCCCAGGTGCCCCTGGACCTTTTTCTTAATGACAACATCTTATAATTATTATTTGAAACATTTTAGAAAAGTTGGAGCTACTTGCATATTATCTCATGCTCTAGGAAATTTCTAAGAGTCTTTATAGGTTTCTATTTCTCTCTTTTTTAAAAATCACCATACATTACATCATTAGTTTTTGATGTAGTGTTCCATGATTCATTGTTTGTGTATGACACCCAGTGCTCCATGCAGAACATGCCCTCTTTAATACCCATCACCAGGCTAACCCAACCTCCCACCCTCCTCCCCTCTAGAATCCTCAGTTTGTTTTTTAGAGTCCATCGTCTCTCATGGTTCTTCTCCCCCTCCGATTCCCCCCCTCCCATAGGTTTCTATTTCTAATAACCTAAGAATTTCATTTCTCATTTGCTGTCTGCTCTTTCGTGGCCATATTTGTAAAGATGGTGAGTTAGGTCAAATGAAGTCTAATCCAATTAAGTCCAACAGTAATAGCTTAAGTATTATTGTTTTTTTTTCTTCCATCACACTTTTGCATTTCTTTTTTATGTCTTTTGCATAATCATACTTTTGCACTGCACATCAGCTTTTAGGTCTTAGCTTTGGTGCTGCTTTTAGAAAACTTTGGTGACCGAATATCAACCCCCATATTGGAAAGTCATGTGTATTTGAAGATTAGGAACAGGAAACTGCCAAGTAAAACATGCTTTCTTAATAAAGAAACAAAACAAAATGGAACTCTAGCTATCATGACTAGGGAGAAGGCTATAGGAGGAAGAAAGATACTTTCTACTTTCTGAATTATTCTACTTTTAAATTTGGTGAAATCTATAATTTTTCTATCAGGCTTTAGAAGCATAGTACTCTCACTTCTTCCCCATTCACACGAAACACTCCCTTTCTGTTGTGGAGAGATGGTGCTTTTTGTGACTGCTTCTTTTTGAATGAGAATTACCCACAGGAGGTGTAGCAGTTGCTACTGGAAACAGGATCAATGACTACTCACTTACCCTATTTAGTGCAACAAATGGGGATCTTTTTTCTCGCTCTTCTATGATATAGGTCACTATTTCCCCCGTGTTTCTCCCCCATACCGTGAATGCCAACTCTATGTGAAGCAAGAGTCAAAACTATCAGTACTGGACAGCAGGCTACAGCACCTTGAACCTTTGTAGATCAACACGAGCCAAGGATTTCCCTTCTGAACTGCAGCCTGTTCCAGGGAAGTAGGAACCCATTCTTCTGCCGATTCCCATTTAGTGTATGCTTTCCATTGCCACCTCCACCCCCTAATCTATCCTTTAGCAGTAGTCACCAAATAGGGGAAATGCCCTGGGAACTTTTTGAAGACCAGATAGAGCCTCAGGTCCCCCTACTGTGTGCCCATTGTTAATGTGTATTTGGGGCCTGGTCTCCCGAGTGAAGGGCATGTTGGAAAAGAAACAAGTCCACCTCCTTTTTGGATTTCCATGGGTGCTAATTTTATACTGCTAGTGAGAATCATGCTGTATGGGAGCAAGACAAACGTTAGATTCATACATACTAAAGTCATGCTCTCTCAGTGCTGCCTTGTGGGGTTTTTAGGAGTTTCAAATGAAATAACACATCTTATAAAGTACTTAGTAACGTGCCTGGTACCAGTAGATCAGCCAATGGAAGGCGTTAGCATTAAAGTCACTGGGCCTGAGAGAGCATAGTGTGACTTTTGTATCTCTAAGAAATGCAGGGGATTATTTTGTCATTGGCTTCTAAAAATGGGACCTGGAAGACGGGGTGAGAGAGAGAAATATTTGACTATTTCCATTCATAACGTTGGGGCCTCTGCCTTTTCTTCTTTATCCCCAACCCACATGTTTTACACTGGTTGCAAACATATATCCCGGCTGTGTAAATCAACGCGTTTCCCCCTCACTGTACTCACTTTGGTCACTGTACCTGGAGAGTAGATGCTCACCGATAATAAAAATTGTTGTAACAGTGGTTTCCCAGAGGAATGACTGTTAGAGCTTTGGCCCATGTACCTCATGAACCGGATCACCTTTCCATTCCTGGAAGGGTCCAGGCTCTAGCAAGAAGACTTCCCGGCAGAAAAGCTGTTAAAGAGATCTCTGCCATAGATGGGAAGGATGTTAAATGATCTTTAAGAGGTCCCTTCTACATTTACCATACAGGGATTCCAAATGCCTCTAAATGCCTCGCAGAGAGAATAGAAATTCCTTAGATATTAACAAAGTCAAGTTTCTAGGAGTTGCTTGCATGTGACTGACTTCTGGGTTCTGGAGGCTGTGTGTCCGTAAAGTAAGAAAGAATGAACATCAGACATTAACTTCTCCACAAGGAAGCCGTGCTGTAATGTGGTTTAATTTTAGGAATCAGATTACTTAACTCAGGTGCTGATTTTGATTCTAAATGGAACTAGGCTTCATAACTTAGATGTGTGAAAAATACAAATCTGTTTGTTATAGGTCATTGGGCCACTCTCTCTAGCAATATTTATGCAGTATTCTTGGTACAATTTGACACAAAAATAAAAACAAAAACAAAACCAAGCTGCTTTTGCCAAACTGAGGCGAGAGATGAAGCATAAGTTTTTCTAATTTGGTTGGGTGACTAATGAACCGATGCGTATTCAGGGCAGGCACAGCAGAGAGCACTTAGACAAGAAGGTGATCGTGTCGATTATAGTACTTTTGAAAAAATGCAGGGCAGATTGTCATTATTTGCAGAGCTCTGATTTAAAATAATTATTGTTGGCATATCTCCCTTCCTGGATGTGTACTGTTCCATATGCTGCTGTAATGAGTGCTTTAGCTTGGGAGAACTACACAGAGATTTTTCTCTTTGCTTTTGGCTTCTATTGTTTTATCCCATTGGGAAATAAGAGACCTGATTTTTCTTAATAGATATGTAATAATGAGAGCATCAGGTGGTCTCTTAGGCTTGAACATACAAAATCTTAAACCAGTCTTATTCCTACTTTCTCCCTCAAGCTGGGATTTTTTTTTTTTTTTTAAAGATTTTACTTACTTATTTGAGAGAGAGAGAGAGGGAGAGAGCACGAGTGGGGGCGGAGGGAGCTGCAGGCAGAGGGAGAGGGAGAAGCAGGCTCCCTGCTGAGCAGGGAACCCACGGGGTTGGATCCCAGGACTCTGGGATCAGGACCAAAGCCGAAGGCAGATGCTTAACCGACTGAACCACTCCGGTGCACCCTCCTGCCCCCCTCTTTTTTAATGGTTGGGGTTGGCTACAGATTGCATCATAGAATTTCCCGATTGGTATCTTTGATTCAGTTCATATTCAAGAAAGCCTTTCCAAATTGTTCTTTGTACTTACCTACTATACTGCTTAAGGTAATCAACACCATTTTATTCTTTGACACATGGATTTTGAGGTTTTTGAATAGTAATTATGTATCACTTTAATTTTCACAGACTTACAGGCTGCAGAACCAGAACCTGTGCTCCTCAGAGATGTGCACTCTGATTTGCAAAATCCAGGAGGACAGCCCAGCACACTGTGCTGGCCTGCAAACTGGTAATTTGTAACTTTGCTTGTGTTAGGAATTATTTAAATAGCAAGAAAAGAAAACTTTATGATGTCAAAGGTTGAGATATGATTGCTGCTGTGAATTTTCTTAGCTCCTTCATGTTGCTAAGGTTTGGGGCTTGCTTTTTTTTTTTTTTTTTTTATTATTTGCATGTCAGGAGGGATTATTTAAGCAACTATCTTAACAACTCACTTTTCTTGGCATCTCCCAGGTGATGTCCTTGCAAATATCAATGGCGTGAACACGGAAGGCTTTACCCACAAACAAGTTGTTGACCTGATCAGATCTTCAGGAAACCTGTTAACGTAACTATCCATCTGCTTCCCGTAGGGGCTTCAAAAACGTTACCGTCTTTCATAATGCCTGTTGAGTGAATGAATAGGCTTTTTGTTCAGGATCACAAGAAGGAAGGCAGTGCACCATAGCTTTGGTATTGGGTACAGACATTGTTTATCAGTTCCTTTTGTTTCTCAAGGTTTCCTCAAATTTGAACATGCTGTCAACATCTGAAGTCAGAGGACATCAATAACTCAAATGTCTGTGTGGGAGGGATAGCATTTAGAAAATTTATTTTTTTTATGTCAAATTCAATGAAACTGGCACATATTCTCTTTGGTCAGAGAGGAACTGGTCCCATTTCCATGGTTGATATAATCTTGTGGTTAGAACAAATGAAAGGTCAGAAGGGCTGAAGTTTTTCTCTTATACCACAAGCCAATTGTTTTTCTTTTCTAGTGTCTTATTTGGAAGGAAGAAAAAAGTCTGCTCAATCCTCTCTGCCCTGCAACACACACACTCACACTTACTAATATTCCAGACTTACTAATGGGAGAGTGGCCTCCTCAACCAGAGATTTGACTGACCTTTCCACCATACCATTCTTAGAACCTAGTAAGACTTCAGTAATTAGTTGAAAGATGGAATTTGCTCAATCATTTAAATGATATTTATTGAGCAAATATGTTTCCAGCTTTTCAATAGGCTTAGGAGAGACATAGACAAAGACTCTTATAGTGCTTTATTGATTGTGGGAGGAGATGGACAAGGAGACCCTCCAAAAGAAGTAATTTTGATATTTCAATTATTGATAACTGCTGTTAAGAAAATAAAATAAGGAATGGGATAGAATACTGAGTAAGAGGACTGCTCTGTACCTTAGGTGTTGAAAGAGATCTCTGTGGAGGGGAAATCTGAGCTGAGACTTAAAGAAAGAGAAGGGATGGTCATGTGAACTCCTGGTGAAAGCATTTCATGCAAAGAGAGCGGTGTCTGAATTCTCAAAATGGACTTGGCATGTCCAAGAGATAGAGAGACAACCAGTGTGATGGGTAGTTGGTAGATTAGGGAGAGTATAAGAAGTAAAGGCAGGGAGTTTGCCAGGGGGCAGAGCATGGGTCTTATCAGGCTAAGTAGCTTAGGATTTATTCTGACCAAGTTGGGTCTTACATTACCTCCTTCATTCTTCACAGCTACCTTGTGAGGTTAGTTTTATTTCTATTTATAGATAAAGTGACTGAAGCTTACATTAGGTGGAGTGAAGATCAATGATCTAGTAAGTGACTGGGCTAGGATTTGACCATCTGCTCTGGATGCCAGGATCCATTCTCTTCAGCTACCCCACAGCTGCTCATTGCAAGTTGCCAGTAGAAAATCCATGGGATGCTCTTCAGTGATTCTAGTCTAAAACTTCAAAGATGTTCTGGGTGTGTGCGAGAGTAGTTTTAAAAGACAACTCCTGATGGTAGAGGACTTAGTCCAACTCTGTGGATCTTGTGAGTTCAGGGTAGAGGATCGGGGTGCTCTTTACTCCAGAGAAACTTGAATCTATGAGATTGGAGCCATATAGAATCCAAGGGGGAAAGGTGGCAGTGAGAATCAGAAAGCCACGTTCCAAATGGGTGAAGTGGGCAGAACGCAGGAATATAATTAAGAAGTAATGGGTGGAGACAAATGGAGATCCAGAAATCAGGAAAATGAGAGACATCTGTCTAAACACTGAAGAGAACAACCAACGTATGCCTGTGGCTTTGCACATGGACACCTATCGCTTGGGCAGGTCAGATGGGCATTAAGAGTCCTGTTGAAACAGATTCATAGGATCCTCACTAATGCCCAGAGACGAGGCCACCCTAATGAGAAAGCAGACAACATCCTGGCTTGCATTATCATCTCATTATCTTGGGAATGATGCTATTAGAAATAGAGAAAAATAGGTCTTCATATTTAATGCTATTGTTTTACTATGACTTGAAAAATTTCTGCATCTTAATACAATAGTTACAGCTTACTTATCAGAAGGAATTTGAACCAATATTTTAAATACTTAGTGTGTGACTCACACATGAAATTTGTTACCTTATTCAGATTGCTGACTTAGTAGTCAAAATACAGGTGTCAACATGAGCCCACAAAACAAATCAAATGAGTCAAGATAGAACAAGTCTTTTTATTTTTAGAAAGGCATTTGGTATAGGGAGAAATGGAACACCATTAAACTGATAATTCTAGGACTGAAGTTTATAAACTTAAAAGGTTCTGAGATGTGAGAGTCATATGAAGGCTATTATCTCATAGTGGTTCTGGCTCTGTTTTTTCTAGCTGAAAAATTAAGGCAATTTACAGAGGTACAGTTTCCTAGAATCCTGGGGAAGAAAGGACTTTTCCCTTTTCCAAGAAATGGCATGTCTATTCCACTGTTTGAAGATCCCTATTACATGTTTTATTGCTGGACCCCTCATGCTTAGCATAGTGTCTAAAGTCTGGCACGTGGTAAATGCCCAATAAGCATTGACCAAATAAAATAGGTGATTCAGCCAGAGCCCATAAGAATGAGTTCCAGTAGAGAACGATAGTCATTGTCATATAGTGGTGTCTATAAAATAAGCTACAGCTTACAAGTGAACCAATATCTTTTCTTTCAACCACCCTCTCGAGGGGATTTTTGTTCTTGTTTTTGTTTTTTTTCCCACTTCCTTTCCCTGAATAGTGTCAGAAGATTCAGCCTAGGTCCAGATACTTGAAGTGCCATGAGAATCATAACATTTATATTGCTTTTTTAAGTATAGTCTGTGCTGAAAGTGTAGTACTCCATAAGGATGGTACTTGTTTGAAAGGATCACTCATGCTGTTCTCCCCCCCCTTTTTTTCTTAAAACAGGATAGAGACTCTTAATGGAACAATGATTCTCAAAAGAGCAGAGCTTGAAGCAAAGCTGCAAGTTTTAAAGGTAATTTAATTTAATACAGTGAGGCACATTTTTCATCCTTGAATGTGTGAGTGGTAGAATAAAAATCTATTTGAGGGATTGAAATAGCCCTTGAAGATGAAATGTCGTGATGAGTCTAAACTGCTGAATTATCAAGAGCCACACAATTACCTTTACAGGAATATTAAACTCCACAAACCAGTGCAAATCACTTTCTTCCTTCCTCCTTCTGTGTTTCTATGAGGCTCAGGAAGGCAACAGGAAGGCACATCACTTGAAGAACTTTTCACTAATGCACCTGTGATCTCTCTTGATTTACATTTTGTTCGGGGGATGGGGGAAACAAAGGAGGAGTTGCTGGTCTTTTCCTCATTTTTCCAAGTGCTGCATGTGTGCAGGAGGGCCTGGAAGCTTTGCTTTTCCATTGTCCTCTTCTGTGTCCTTCTGTTCTGCTTCATTCTTCCTACAAAAATCATCTCCCTCTGCTCCTGTGGCCGTCCTTGAATCTACTTTCATTGGCAAACACACAATCAGCTTTTAAGTGGGAAAAAAAAATAAAAGTTTCCAGGAGATAGTACACAATGCAGAGTTCAGAGAAAATTCCCTGGGATGGCTCTTTGAGGGTCTTGAAAATCTCAGTTTGCTAGACTGGTGAGGCTCTGCCAGGCCATGAAGTGCAGACCCTCATCCGTGTGCATTTGAGTCATGGTCCTGCAGACTGCACTGACCTCTTTCTCCCAGAGATCTCCCCTGCGTGGCAGTGAGGTGGCGGGTCTGAGCAGAGACCACATGGCTTACAGGCAGGTTGCTCACTTGCACTGTGTTTGGCAATAGCTGGCTTTTATGAATTTTCTTTATGAAGTATGTACTTCTTAATTACTGAGCCCATGACCGTAGAGGAGTTACTATGTTTATCCTTTATCTTGTATTCTCCCCCCCCATATCTAATTCATCAATGAACCCTGTTTCCTTCTGTGTCCACACTGGTTTTATACTCTTGTCATTTTACTTGTCATTATGATATTTTGAATTAATTTGTAAAATTCCTTGAAAAATTCCTCTGTTCAGATTATGATAGGAATTGACATTTATAGAATAAATATCAATTGACATCTTTATGGTTTTCACCTTTCCTACTTCAAACACAGGATCTTGACCTTTTAATTCAGGTCTTTTATGTACTTCAAAAACATTTTATCATTTCTTCATACACTTTTATATAGCTTTTATTATATTTATTCTTAGGTGCCTTCTAAGTTTTCTTGTTATAATAAACATGATTTTTTAATTTTAAAAGATCTTTTAATTTGTTGCTATTGATTTTTGTGTAAATTTTCAACTCCGATAGTCTTGCTGAACTCTCTTTATTCCAACGTTTGTAGATTTTTTATATAGGCATATTATCATCTGCAGATACTGAAAGTTTTGCCCCTTTACCCCGGTTATTCAACTACAGTTGAATAACCTTGAACAATGCAGGTTTGAACTGCATGGATCCACTTACATGCAGGGTTTTTTGTTTTTTTTTTATAAATAAGATACAATATTGTAAATGTATTTTCTCTTCCTTGTGATTTGCTTAAAAACATTTTCCTTTCTCTAGCTTACTTTATTGTAGGAAAACAGTATATAATATACAAAATCTGTGTTAGTCAACTATTTATGTTATCGGTAAGGCTTCCAGTCAACCCTAGGCTATATTAGTAGTTGAGTTTTTAGGGAGGCAAAGTTATATGTGGATTTTTGACTGTGCAGGGGTCAGCACCCCAACCCCTGTATTATTCAAGGGTCAACTACATAATTTATTTTTCTTCTTTTACAACATTGGCTAGGACTCTTATAAATAGTGATAATCTTTTAAAGGGAATGCCTCTAACATTTTATCATTAAGTTTTTGTATGGAATAAACAGTGATTCATAGTACAGTTAGGTTTTAAAACTGTCAAAACTTAATTTGTTTTTATAAAAAAGAGAGTATTAGTGAGGATCATTTTTTAAAGTAAACATGGCTTTTTTACCTTTTTGTAGAAAAAGGAAAAAAAATGTTCGAAATAAACTGGTGGTGTTAATTAAAACATAACTGAACAAATAGGTCTATATTTCATGGAATAAAGCCTTCTCCAGCAAAAAGCACGTTTCATGTTTCTACGCAATTTCTGCTCCTTCAGTGTTTTCTCTTGAAGTTTTAATATTCACACCTACCACTTTTTTCAAATGAAGTATACATTTTTCAATATACCCATCCTCTCCTAGAACACCATGAGGACCTTAACATATTTAAATGTTCATCTCAAGAAACCATCTTTCTTATTATTGCTTTACTTTGGAGAATTCTATCAATTTTTGGAATAAAAATTGTTCTGAGGTAACACATAGGCTAATGTGTTGAATTGACGTGCTTGCTGTTTTCTCTTCCTTCCCTCTGGGTTTACTTTCTTTTTTTGCTGTAGTACTTCCTTTAGCAAGGATAAGTAGGGCTTTCTTTGTCCAAACAAATCTTTCACTGCTAATGTTGAAGGAGAGTTTTGTTAGGTGATTAAATTATTCTGTTGATGTTTTGTCTCCTTAGTATTTTAAATGTATTGTGTCTTTGGTATTTTTGCTTATGTAAGAGCTCTTATTGTTTATCCTTTGTAGGTAATCTGCATTTTCTATATTTTCTTCCAAAAGTTTTAAAGTTTTTCCTTTTTACACTTAAGTCTGAATTCACCCAGAATTAATTTGTATATGTGGTATGAGATAGGATTCTAATTTTCTTCAATTTCCATATGAATACCCAGTTCTCCCAGTACCATTTCTTTTAGTCCTTCTTTTCCCCCCTGAAATGACCTGCAGTGAAGCCTTTATTTTTAAGCAAGTTTCATATATGCATGGATTTTGTTATAGGCTCCGTGTTCTGATCCATTGTTTCTCTCAAACTCAGTTATTATACCTTTGTAATAAATATTGATATCTGGTTGAACAAACCTTCCAGGTTATTCTTGGTTCTTCTGATCATCTATATAAATTTTAGAATCAGATTATCAAGTTCTATAAATAAACTTTGGACTTTTGATTGGTATTAAATTTTATGTAGATAGCTCAATTTGAAAAGACTTAACATCTCCATAGTTTTGAGTTTTCTTAGTGATAGATGATCTCACCATCTTTTTTTTTTTTGCCCATTCCGCCACTCCCTTCCCCTCCTGCAACCACCAGTTCTTTCTATTTATGAATCTGTTTCTGCTTTTTTGTTTGTTTGATTGTGGGTGTTTCTGCATTCCACATATAAGTGAAATCATATGGTATTTGTCTTTCTCTCTGACTTATTTCATTTCGCATAATACCCTCTAGGGCCCATTCCTGTGGTCACAAATGGCAAGATTTTATTCCTTTTTATGGTTGAATAATATTCCATTGTGTATGTATACCACATCTTTATCCCTTCCTCTATTGATGGACACTTAGGTTGCTTATATATCTTGGCTATTTTTTTAAATGCTACAATAAACTAGGAGTGCATATATCTTTTTAAGTTAGTGTTTCTGTTTTCTTTGGATAAATACTCAGTAGTGGAATTACTAGATCATATGGTGTTTCTACTTTTAATTTGTTGAGGAAACTCCATCCTGTTTTCCACAGGGCTGCATCAATTTGCATTCCCACCAACAGTGCATGAGGCTTCTTTTTCTCTACATTCTTGCCAACACTTGTTATTTCTTGTTTTTGATATTAGCCATTCTGACAGGTATAAGGTGATATCTCATTGTGGTTGTGATTTACATTTCCCTGATGATTAGTGATATTGAACGTCTTTTCATGTGTCTGTTGGCCGTCTGTATGTCTTCTTTGGAAAAACGCCTATTTAGGTCCTCTGCCCATTTTTAATGAGATTATGTGGGGTTTTTTGATGTTGTGTGGTGTAAGTTCTTTATATATTTTGGATATTAACCCTTTATTGGGTATCTTCTCCCGTTCAGTAGGTTCCTTTTTGCTTCAGGGATGTGCAAAAGCTTTTAATTTTGTTGTAGTCCCATAGTTTATTTTTGCTTTTGTTTCCCTTGCCTGAGGAGACATATCCAAAAATATGTCCAGTGTCTAAGAGATTGCTGCCTATGTTTTCTTTTAGGAGTTTTATGGTTTCATGTCTCACACTTAGGTCTTTAATCCATTTTGAATTTATTTTTGTGTATGGTGTAAGAAAGTAGTCCAGTTTCATACTTTTGCACGTAGCTGTCCAGTATTCCCAATTAATGAAAAGACTGTTTTTCCCTCATTGTATGTTATTAACTCCTTTGTCATAGATTGATGATCCATATAAGTGTGGGTTTGTTTCTGAGCTCTCTATCCTATTCATTGATCTATGTATCTATTTTTGTGCCAGTACCATACTGTTTTGATTACTTTGGCTTTGAGTATATCTTGAAATCTGAGATTGTGATACCTCCAGTTTTGTTGTTCTTTCTCAAGATTGTTTTGGCCATTTGGGGTCTTTTGTGGTTTCATACAAATTTTAAGATTATTTGTTCTAGTTCTGTAAAAAGTACTATTTGGATTTTGATAGAGATTACATTGACTCTGTAGATTGCTTTGGGTAGTATGGACTTTTTAATGATATTAATCCTTCCAAGCCATGGACATGGGTATATCTTTCCATTTGTTTGTGTTGTCTTCAGTTTCTTTCATCAGTGTCTTCTATTTCTCAGAGTATAGGTCTTTCACCTCCTTGGGTAAAGTTATTCCTAGATATTTTATATTTTTTGATGCAATTATAAATGTGATTGTCTTCTTAATTTCTCTTTCTGCTACTTCATTATTAGTGTATAGAAATGCAATAGATTTCTGTATCTTAATTTTGTATCCTGCAAATTTACTAAGTTTATTTATTAGTTCTAATAGTTTTTTGGTGGAATCTTTAGGGTTTTCTATGCATAGTATCACATCATCTACAAAAATTGACAGTTTTACTTTTTCCTTAATCTATTTGGATTCCTTTTATTTCTTTTTCTTGGTTGACTGCTGTGGCTAGGACGTCTAGTACTATGCTGAATAAAAGTGAAAGTGGACATCCTTGTCTTCTTCCTGATCTTAGAGGAAAAGTTTTCATAATCTTGACCATTTTTAATTGTTTTTTATGTCTTTCAATAAAGTGTTATACTTTTATGCAGGTAGATCCTATACATTTTTCACTAGATGTATTCCTTTCTACTTATGATTTTTGTTCATATTATAGTTTCTTTATGAAAACAATAAGTGTTTTGATTGAGGTTGATGTATAGATTTGTAAAACCAATTTTATGCTGTCATTCAAACTATATAATTCAAACTATTTCTAAACTATATAATTTCTAACAAATTATCTGTAGATTATTTGGGGTTTTCTGTGAAGGTAATAACTGTTAAGGATGACATAAAGTTCTCTTTCTTCACTACACTGGGTAGGGCTTACTATACAGTGATGAATAGAAACTATAATAATAAGTATCCTTGTTTTGTTCTTGATTTTAAAGGGAATTTCCACTTTTTCCCATCAGGAATGAACTCTCTCTATGAATATACTTTTCAGATTTGGGATGCTCCCTTCCATACTAAATTTTCTAGTAGTTTTTATAGTGCTTGTGTATTAAATTTTATCAAACACATTTTTCTGTATGCGTTATTCTCGCTTATTTATTTTAAAAATATCTGTCAATACGGTGAATGACATTTAAAGATTTTGTAATGTAGAACCACCCTTGCATTTCTAGAATAATCCAACCTGGTCATAATTTATAATCATTTTTATATAAATATAGATTTGATTTGCTAAAATTTTCTTTAGGATATTTGAAAGTAACTTCATTTTATAGGTAGAATGGCCTGCAATTTTCTTTTCTCAAACTATCTTTCTTTAGTTTTGGTATCATGTTTACTGGACTCTTAGCATGAGCTGGGGAGAATCTTCCCCTCTTTCTTCTCTGGTAGAATTCTTGTAACTATCTGAATCATCTGGGCTTAGGGTTCTTTTTTGGTGGGAATACTTCTAAACTCTGTTTCAGTTTCTTTATTAATTATAAGATATCTCAGGCTTTCTGTTTTGTTTGTTTTGCTTGAGTCAGTTTTATTGAATTAATGTTTTTGTTAATAAATTTTTAAGATTTTCAAATTTATTGTATGTGTTGATAATGAAAATTCTGTTCCCATATTTTTCTTTTCTTCACAAAGATTATGTCCCCATTTTTATTTGTATTACTTTTTATGCCTTCTCTCTCTCTCTCTCTTTTTCTTGGTAATTCTATCTAGAGGATTTTCTATTTTTGAGTCTTTTCAAAAACGAGTATTTCGATTTGTGGCAATATTTTTTCTGTTTCTGGTTACTTTTAAGATGTTCCTTTGTCTTACTGATCTAAAGATACACTGAAATGTGATTAGGTCTAGATTCACTTCTAAATTTATACTGCTTAGAAACTGCAGTACCTTTTCAATCCAAGGACTTGTGAATTTCTTCAGTTTTGGAAAACTAACAGCTTGAGCTCTTGGAATATACCTTCACCATTCCTTGAATTATCTTCTGGAATTCCTGTTAGACATATTTTTAGAGTCTTTTGATTTATTTTCCTTACTTCCTAACGACTCTTTCATATTTTGTATCACTTTATCTTTTTTGTTATGTTCCTGTTGAGTTCTTCAGTAACGTCTTTATTCTGTATAGAATGAGTTGTTTCCATTGAGTTTTTTTTTTTTTTTTAAAGATTTTATTTATTTATTTGAGACAGAGAGAATGAGAGAGAGAGAGCACATGAGAGGGGGGAGGGTCAGAGGGAGAAGCAGGCTCCCTGCCGAGCAGGGAGCCCGATGCGGGACTCGATCCAGGGTCTCCAGGATCATGACCTGAGCTGAAGGCAGTCGCTTAACCAACTGAGCCACCCAGGCGCCCCTCCATTGAGTTTTAAGAGTTAATTCAGATCATTCTTTTTCATGTCTATCTGTTCTTGTTTTATTTCTTTGTTTCAGATTTCTTGTTCTGATCGACATTGATCTCATTTCTTCCTCTGAAGATTATAAATATTTTTGTTTTAAAGTCTTCTTTGGACACTGTTCTGTTTTCTTTCTTTCTTTTTTTTTTTTTTTGAGAGAATCCATGTACTGACCATCAATTTTGTTGTCTTTCATACCTTTTTTGAGTTTATATTGCTCACTTCCCATGCATGGTGGTCTTTCCCTTCCACTCAGTATTGTACTTGGGTTGCCTCCACCCTGCATTTTGAAGGCTCCCAAACCAGAGCCAGGTCCTTCCTCGAGGATTCGTGTGCTGTTTGGCTCAGGTCATAGGCTGCATTTATGTACTCCTGCCTCTCCAGGCATGAGCTCCACATGAGCCATAGCCATCAGCAGCAGCTTTTCTCACCCTGCTTTTCATGGTAGTAGAGCTTAGCCAAGGTTCAAGCAAGAAACTTGTCTCTGACCTCCGTCTCAGATAAATAAGTGCATTTAAACTATATATTGCCACAGGATCCAAATTCCTAGCTACCTGTTTCTGCTTCTCCAGGTCCAGCAGATCTTTGGGTTCATTCTTGCTTATCTTCTTGCATTTCTTTTCCTTTTCTAATCTTGAAATTATGTGATTTCCAGTTCACCTCTTGAACCAGAAATGTCTGGATCTGACCTATAACCAGGGTCAAGTTGGCTCCCCCTTCACACAATGACATTTAGTTTGTGTGTCCTATGTAATTATGCATTCATATTTCAAAGATTCCATGAGGCCACAAGCTCTTCTTTAGAAATGGTGGTCTTTTCTGAGCCATGTTTTCAAGGATTTCCTTTCTCATAACCTATGATTCAGATGTTTAACATGAAAACAGCACATCCACTGTGCTAGCTGGAGGAGCTACTTTTCAATCTAGCTCTGCTTTTTACTGGGTTGGTAGTCCTTGGGAAGTATTTTGCTACATTTCACCTTTATTTTCTAATCTGGAACTTTG
This sequence comes from Halichoerus grypus, assembly GCF_964656455.1. Classification (NCBI taxonomy): domain Eukaryota; kingdom Metazoa; phylum Chordata; class Mammalia; order Carnivora; family Phocidae; genus Halichoerus; species Halichoerus grypus. Next base: position 121,710,379 of record NC_135715.1, on the reverse strand, counting down.
TAGGAATGTTAGGAAAATTAAACAGCATGTTATCCATGAAAGCACTGTAAAAGTATTAAAGATGGAAATGTGTAGCTATGTGTCTCATGTATATTGAAAACATTGGAAATATATCCAACTCAAAATATCCATCTGTGTAGTTGAGTTTTATTTCAGGAAGCCATTCTTTGATATATTCATTCAACCAATATTTACTGAGCAGCTGCTATGTACCAGGCTCTGAGCTAGGTACAATTAGGTGATAGGGCCCGGTATGGTTAGATCTCCCACATGTTTTAATTTTCTTCTAATGAGGAGACATCTCGTTTGTCTAAATATACAACTGTATTGTTAATAACAGGCAGAAACAGATTGTGAGGAAAATGGGGAAGCTGAGATAGAGACTAAAAACTCTTAGTCACTTTGACACATCTGCTCTTTACACTGGTGTTTTCTTGGTTTAAGTGATGACGTACTTAAATGACTGGGCCAAGTCAACAGATTAGATATTTTAAAGCCTTTATTTTCACAAAAATTAGCTATCTGGCACAGCATGACTTTGTATTTCTGTATAGCGAGCGCAAAAATACAATCTCTTCTTCTCTCTGTATTTAGTTTTGACTGTCAACCTATGCTTATGCTCCTCTCCTGGATTCTATTCTCTTGCAGGAGATAGACCCCTTTCAGAGAGAAGGAAGGGGTTAGATCCTTGTTAGTTCTGTTCTCTGTGGGTCCTTAACTCTGACCTTCATAGGACCACAGTTGACACAGATGAAAGGAGCTGTGGCCCAGATAGCCAAGCAATCTTGCAGCCATACTGACTATCCTATAGTGCAGAAAGAACGAGAAATTAACTGAGCCAGGCATTTTATGGCTTTGATTTAGTGCTTGCATATTATATAGGTAACCGTAAGGGTTGATGCTAAATGTTACTGTGATCAACGCTTGGAAAATCCCGCCCAGTGATTGTTCAGCCCCCGAAATGAGGAACCAACCATTCTTCCCTTAAGCAGTTGATGACATTCTTGTAATTTTATGATTTTCTTTTCCTTAAGCCTTCTCCTTCCAAATGTATTTTTCCCCCCTTTTCCTTTTTAGCCTGCATCTACCTTTCCCAGACTGCTTCTTGCAAAGGAGTGCTTGTTTCCAACTAGGCTGCCTTTCCTTGGGATTAAGTGTCCATAGGCAAAGCTGAGCCGTGCCTGCCTGCTGGGCCGCCATGGGGATCTGAGTGGGCAGGGAAAGGGGCAGGGCAAAGGCCAGAGGGCGGGAGGGAGAGTGAGCCTCTACCTGTCCTTGACAGATGGCCTCAGCCTGGTTGCTTTGTTTCTCATCACCTCAGCCCCTTTGAAGGGTTGGGTCAGGCCTCATGAGCAGTCTTGACCGTGACAGCAACCACTTCGTTGCCACCCTGGGCCACTGCTTGCGTGTGCTGGGCAGCAGAGGAAGGAAGCAGTTAAGAAGTCAGGGTGCTTAGCAGTGTTCTAAGTTTAGCCCTCCAAGGAAGTCTTTCAGACAGTCTGGCTTCCCCTTTTTGCTGTGAAAAATACATAGGTGTACAGCAATAAACACAGCTTTAATGCCCCAGGCTTACAGAATGATGCTATTTGCTGAACATTTACTAAGCTCTAGTCACTGTTCTGAACATTTTACATCTACTAACTCTCCTAATTCTGAGGAAAATCCCAGGGTTTCGATTCTGTTATTGCCTTCATCTTACACATGGGTGGGGTGGGGGGGAGAAGCCTGGAGTGTAAATCCTTCCCTCAACAGCTAGTAAATGGACACAAACCCAAACAATTGGGTTCTCTACTATTTTAATAAATAAATAAATAAATAAATAAATAAATAAATAAATAAATGTCATGGTTTCTATTGTCTGTTGTTTCTATTGAAACGAAGTCATTGTTTCAACTTGTTGGCGCTACTAGATTATTTCTTGAGAAAGTCATATTCCCAGTATCTCCCTTTTGTGTAAAAAATAATCTTTCCAATGAATGGGAGGGGTTGTTACTGCTAGAAAGAAAGGAAAAAAAAATTAATGACAAATCTCATCACCTCGAAGTAAATTGCTATCTTCACTGGGGATTCCCAATTATTAACACTTTTTTTTTCTTTTTTATCAGCAAACCTTGAAGAAAAAATGGGTGGAGTTCAGATCGCTGCAGTTACAGGAACAGCGTCTGCTTCATGGTAAATGTGATTTCCTGTTCAGAAACCGCAGTAACATTCATCTTTTTGGTATTTCTGCCTCTAAGTTGTTGTAAGATTATCATCATTATAGAAAAAATTGTCTAGCATGGATCAAGAATACTAGTGTGTGTTTTTGGCATGACCTTTGGAGTGACCTTTGTTTTCAGAGGGTGAGTAGGTCAGTCATATCCCCTCCTTCATATATATACCACATATACACATGAAAACATGCACACACTCCCATGTGTGCACACACTCGTATGTGTGCACACACTTACAAGAGGCACCTGGAGATTTTAGGAGAGCAGTAAGAATGATAGATAGCTTGATTTTCCTACCACTACAGTAGATGAATTCAATTTCTGAGAACGTTTGTGGCTCAAGGGTTGTGTAGTTCTCAGAAATTATTGAGGCTGGAATGGAAGCATGTTTCTTGGGTAGAGATCCTATCATTTGTTCATATTATACAAGTTACGTGAATGCAGAGAAATGCCTCTTCATGGCCTGCAAACCTAAGACAGAAATACCAATGATCGTTCTAACAGTAAATGCATGGCTCTTGCTGTTGTGTGAATTCTGAAGGGAATGGTTGAGTTTAAAATTTGTTGATTTGGGGGCACCTGGGTCGATCAGTCAGTTGAGTATCCAACTCTTGATCTTGGCTCAGGTCTTGATCTCAGGTCTCAGGTCATGAGTTCGAGCCCCATGTCAAGCTCCATGCTGGGTACGGAGCCTGCTTAAAAAAATAAAATAAAAATTTGTTGATCTGACATTTGCTACGTGACTGGTGTAGCCTGAGGAATGAACTTGTTTGTGCAAATAATTCACTGAAACCACTAGCTATGTGGGTGTGAAATGTAGGTTATACCTTCTTAACACTGAGCTAAAGTCTCTATTTATAACCTAGAATGTTTGTTTCAAGTAATAATTTATTTACAGGAAAAAAAGATACATTTAATTCATAATTAAGCACTAATGTATGGCTTAGAGGTTTGTGTTGAAATTCTGTTTTTTTTAAATGAAACTTCTATATAAGTTACTTCTCTTTTGTATATTTTTAAATTAATATGCTAAAAAATTCTTAGTAGATTTTTGAGGGGTCTGAAGTTTCCTAGCCAGACAAAGGTATAAAATCCAGCCACTCCTGGATTTCTGTAGACTTGGGGGTGTTTGGGAAAACTTTTCCCCCATTTCTGGAACATTCTGGAGTGGAGATGGGGTTTGGCCTAATATGTATAGGCAGTCCTGGGGTTCTATAGGAATAGCTTGTATAGACAAGGTCTTTAGTTCAAGATTAAGGGGAATGACTCTTCATTAAAGCCATTGTTGTACCCATTTTTTTGAGAGATTGAAGGAGTTCTGTAGTTTACTTTTCCTAGACGCAGAATAAATATACAGGGCATGAGATTCTTAATTGCTTTGCAATCAAAGGAATTCATCAACTCGTTGCCAGATGAAATAAGTAGGTTTTATTAGTAAAAAGGAAAGCATTCTGACTAGTCAGTGCAGAGCTGGCCGAATTTAACCTTGCAGATTAAGTGAAAAATCTGTCTCTTTTTGTATTGCTATTCAAGGACAAAGGAGAGCAACAGTAGAGAAATAATCAGCACAAAGTAAAACCATTTCTGAGTGTGCAATGTTCTATTACTTTTCCTGAAGCAGAGTCACCTTCTAAACTGTCGTTCTTAGATTGGTATAACAAATAATCCCCTTCCTTTTAGTAGCATACCAGCCAGCTCAGATAGTACACAAGCACGTGGGGTAGGGACAGGATGTTGGTGTGCGATTAAAATTTGAGTTTGGAGAGCCCAGATATAGGTTATGAAAGGTTGATGAAAAAATTCAGCTAAGCAGATAAAACTCAACTTCCACAAATGAATTGTTATTTATTTGAGGACAGGGCTGTTTTCTGGGTATGGTACCGTTCCAGAACATTTAAGTATTAAAGTATTCTAGGAAGAAGCATGGAATATTGAGGCTGGAAGATATCCTCTCTGTTTTAAACACCTTTGAATTCTCTATAATCAGTCTACGGGTGCAAGTTATATAACTGTGTTTCCCATACAGTTCGAGTGATGTTATAATAATTTTATAATTATTTAAAAAATACAGTAACTGAAAATCAGAGGAACTTAATGGAGTAAGACGGCATTTTCTCAAGTATATTCTTTATTTTTTTTCCCAAGTATATAGTTTAGAATGCAATTTCTGTGAGCACGTTAATAAAAGGTTGCAGGGTCACTTCCGTTTAAGAAATGATACATTTGGAGATTGACAAGTCACACCGGCATACTCTCAGAGGAGTTGACTGTTCTTATGTGAAGAATCTATTTACATTTATTTGATTTAACATGACTATTTGTGACCGTGGAACAGTTTTACATGGAAGCCAGCCCATGAACAATGGTTTGGGAAACACCACTCTAAGGTTTTATCAAATGACCTCATAAAGAGTCACTTATTCATACGGGCGAAGCTCAGTGAAAAATATTCTTCACCTTTACTCTTTCTTTCCTGCACTGTTTAAAGAGAAATTTTGGTGTGTCTGCTTGTAGGGAGTGATGCTCATATCCATTCCATAGTGGACTTTGTTTTCTGCCTTCCAGGTGACATAGGTAACTGCCCAAGTTTGGAAAACATGGACATAGATGAGTCGGTTTTGTTTGGAACTCTGCCGGGGCCAGGCCCAGCCCTCCTGGACCGGAATCGCCTATCCAGTGAGAGCAGCTGTCTGAGCTCCATGACGATGGACAGCGAGGACGGCTACCACACATGTGTGTCTGAGGACTCCAGCAGGGGAGGCTTCAGTCGACAGACGAGCACAGATGATGAGTGCTTTGTCCCCAAGGATGGGGACGATTTCCTGAAGAGGTCTTCTTCGAGGAGGAACCGGAGTGTTAGTACGGCCAGCAGCGGGTCCATGTCCCCCTTGTGGGAGGGCAACTTCTCAAACATGTTTGGGACCCTGCCCCGGAAAAGCAGAAGGGGAAGTGTCCGGAAACAGCTCTTAAAATTCATCCCTGGCCTTCACCGTGCAGTGGAAGAGGAAGAGAGTCGCTTTTGATGGGTTGTCCTGACCTTTCTTATTTCGTAAATATCTCTAGACCTGTTTAGACTAACTCCACCCAGCCTGGTGGGAAATTGCACATGGATTGCAAAACTGAAACCCCATACCATGACGATAGTGACCTTTATTTAAATTTTTGTATCATAAGGTTTTCTTCTTAAGTCATTTTTTGTAACCAGAAAAGTGCAGGTGATAAACAGAAAGTAGGGGAACTAGGTAATAAGTTGGATAAGATGACAAATTAAGCACATTCCTGCTTATCCTAATGCTGCCTGTGAAGACAAGGGTAATATTTATTTTCTAGATTGCGTGAAAATTGAGAACTTTTCAGTCAAGTGTAAATAAAAGAGTGATGGAATATAATTATTTGGGATACCTTCCGTAGGTTCATTGGTAGGTCATAAAACTTTGCTTAAGATCGGTAGCCTCCAGGGAGGCTTAATAATAGGTCATTTTGAATGTTTCTGTTTACATCTGTGAAGGATTACAAACAAAGAGGATCATCAGTTATTTTTCACATCCACAGCAACAATAAAGCAGGAAGTATGAGATACAATAAAGCAGGAAGTATAAGATTCAATATGAGGGTTTGGGATCCATGGGAACATGTTGTCTAAGATGGGTGCTGAGCAAGATTATGATAAGGGCTTTTTAATAGACAGCCTAAACAAAGTGGGTGAGAATGTCATTCTTACTCAATTCAATTTTTGTTCTGCCTAAACATTGATGGCAAGTCTAGAATTCTCAAGATCCTGCATACAGCTTTGTAAATTTTTTTTTGGAGCAGATGTCTGAAATTTGAAAAATTAGAGCCAGGGAAAGGATTTTCCTCCTGTAGATTTTTTCACATTACTCCTCACTTTATGTTATATATTCCCAACAGTTATTGCCTCAGCACTCTTTTGCCTGTTGGTTATGTTGGTACCACATTACTTCTAGCCTTTCAATCACATTTTTATTCAGTACCCATTCAAGCCCATGATTTCTCTGTTCTGGTGACATAGCTGCTTATGACCTATATTCTAGAGTAGATAATGCAGACAATGTAGTAAATAGTCCTTACTGATTTAAAGCTGTGTGTGTGTGTGTGTGTGTGTGTGTGTTTGGGAGAAATACAGACATTTGATAGGTGACTTTGAGTGTAACCACATTTAAATAAATTGAGTAAAGAATGAGTCATTTTGAGAAAAAAAAAAGGGGAGAGTAAGGAAGCTTGTAGGGTAAGAAATGAATATTAAAATAAAATATAAAAAGATTGCTAATTGCTACCTGCTTTCTATTAATTATTTCAACTCCAAATTATCCAGTGTGCTCAGCTTTGGAATCATTCATATGAAAAGCAGGGTGAGGTGTTTTGAAGGAACAATAACAATGCTGTCTACCATTTACTGAATACCTAGCAGGTTAAAGATGCTTCCCGTTGATCCTGAAACAACCCTGTTAGGTGGGTGTTAGCCATACGTAAGGAGCAGGAGTTTGGAGACGTTCCCACGGCCAGTGGCATGGCTGAAATTGGAAACCAGTTCTTTCCAACTCTGGCCTAGTCTCAGTCTCTCTAGATATTGTTTACTCTTTCGTGGGTTCTGTGTGGTCATCCCTACAGGACTTCCTCCCATCCCCCACCCCCCACCCTTCATGGAATACTTAAAACACACAATTGTAGATACTGCATGGATAAAAATTGTCTTTGGTTAATAAGAGAACAAACAGACATTTAGAATGACTCTTTCTCTTGCCCCCCACAAGCAAGTTTTCAAATATAGGCACATTAATAACTACATGATTAACAATACATTTATTTTCAACAAAGCCTTGCAAGTCCAAGTTGTGATTGGACTAACACTGCTTATTTCCCATCTTAGACTAGAATTATCATGTTAAAAATCTGCTTCCGTGAACGCAACATATCTTGTTAATCCCATCTTGCCAAATCCAGGGGAAAGAAATAATCACATTTATTTGAGGAAAGATGACTTTAAATTCTTCTACAACATGATCAGGGTTTTGAAAACTTCCACAAGTCATCTGGGAAAGCAGATTATAGGTCATTTGCTTTTCTCATGGCTTGAAGTGTTAAATATAGTGTAATTCTTCCTCCTTACAGTAAATATCAAACCCAAAAAGGTGCAGGGAAGGGACAGAGCAAGTTTCACTGTAGTCTGAGGTAAGAAGCATTAGAGTCAAGAGTTCGAGATGTTCTGGAAAAAAAGAAAAGCAGTTTTTAACCAAAGTACAGGAAGGAAGGGTATGTCATGTTTTGTGTGTTCACAAGTTGTAAGAAAACTAGTTATTGTTTAGTGGAAATGTGGGTAAATTTCTCACAGCACAGCTTTTCAGACTATCTGACCTCAGTGGGAGTTGAGAAGATTTCATTTCTCTAATCTTCTGGGGCACAATGACTCACTTTGATGTAACTTACTGGGAGATGAATTGAAAAGTGAAGTGTTTTGTTTTTTGCTTACTCCCAAATTGTCAAATATGTGATATTGGTGGATTTCATTAATTGACAATTGGCTATGAAAATGCACTTTTGTACATGGCATCGATAAACCAAATTCGAATCAAGCATATTGAGAATTACTCTGTCCTGTGGCTGAAGGAACACCACCCACCATGTCCAACAGGTTGGTGCTCTACTTCTTGAAATGATCTTTTATTCGTCACTTTCTACTTTGCAGTACTTTTATATCTTAGTTGCATGTACAAACAGTATTAAAAATCCTAGTTTGAACTGAAAAAATCAAACTTGGGTACAGTTCGTGTGTACTGATCATATAGTATAAGTATTTATGGATGTATATAATCTAAGTATAGTAAATAATACATAACAACTATATTGAACCCTTCAGATCACAAGATTATTGGTACTTTATATCCATTTCTTTACAGAAATATGGGCAATAAAAAAAGTTGATACCTTTCTGAAATAAAGAATGCTATTTTTCAGTGTCAGATCTCTCTTCTCTCCCTTTCTCTCCCTCTGCCCCATCTCTCTATCTCTCAGTCTCTATCTCTTTACCTACTTACCTTAAATGAAATGATAGTTTTCAAGGCAGATTTTTAAAAAAATCTGAGGCGATATCTTGATACCTACTCTTTGAGGTTTTTATTTTTTTTTATTTTTAAAATTTAATTTAATTTTATTATGTTAGTCAAAAGGGCATGGCCTATTTAATTGAGGCTTTGCACTTGCATTAGTTTTCTGATGCTTAACAAATTACTATATACTTAGAGGTTTAAAACACATTTATTACCTCAAAGTTTCTATGGGTGAGGTGTCTGGGCAAATCTTAGCTGGGTCTGCTCAGGGACTCATGAGGCTGCAGTCAAGGCATCACCCAGCATTGAACTCTCCCCTGGAGGCTTGCCTGGGGAACGATACGCTACCAAGCTCCCTCAGGTTGTGATCAGAGTCATTTCCTTGTGCCATAGGATTCGTGGCAGCTTGCTTAGTAAAAGCCAGTAATGGAAAGAGAGAGACTGCAAGCAAGACAGTCTTAAATAATGCAATGTAACCACAGGAGTGACATCTTCTCAACTTTGCCACATAGCAGAACATAATGACACAAGTAAGAGCCTACCAACTATGCCATATTCCATTTGTTAGACACAAATCATAAGATCCATCCACACTCAAGGAGCAGGGATTATGCAAGTTCATGAACATGAAGAGGCAGGGATCAAGGAGGTACCTTAGGATCTGTTCACAACATCATTCAAGGAGTTCACAAACTTGATAATATATTGAGTCTTTTCTAAACTGCTTTGAACAAATATAAATGGTGGATGTTATAATTTTAAATAGAGAAGTAGTAAGATCTCTGAAATTAAAGAACCTGGCCAAGATTGTGTAACTAGCCAAAATGCTGAGTAGGAAACTGAATCCAGGTCTCCTGACTTTGTCCCTCAAGTGCATGAAATGATAGGAAATTTTAAAAGAATATTAAAGTGTGAGCTAGTTACTTGCCTTAAAATTCTTCTCAGGGAATTTGAGTGTATTTAAGTGAATTAGTGATTGGCATGATGAAATTTATCACTTCTATATGGGTACATCTTTATGAGCACAGGACAGGAATTCCACAGAAAAACAAAATAAAATTCTCATAATCAAAACTACAATGCACAAAAGGAAATGATCAACCATGAGGAAAAATCAGGAGGTAGCACAAATATCAGAATTATCAGAACCAGAGAAAATAAAGCAGTTTGAAAGAATATAGATACACATTTCTTAGGATAGAGGATAAATAAAGAACATATGCAAAGAACATGTGCAACCCAATAAAGAACATATGCAAATATCATAATGGTGAGAAACAGGCTCCTTTCCCCCCAGGATCAAGTACAAACCCAGGATATCCTCTCACTACTTTTATTTACCATTGTGCTGAAAGTTTTAGCCAGTGTACTAAGATAGGGAAAGGAAACAAAAGTTATACAAAGTGAGAAGGAAGAAATGAAACTGTTTTTGTTTGCTGATGACACTATTGTCCATCTGGAAAATCATGAAGAATCAACAACAAAAAAAATCCTGAAAGTAATAAGTGAGTACAACAAGGTCACAATATAAATTACTATACAAGCAATGAACAACTGGGATTTGAAATTAAACAAACAGTAACTTTATAATAGTACCCCCAAAATGAAATGCTTAAATATAAACCTGACAAAATATGTACAGTATCTATATGTGAAAAACCCCAAAACTTTGTCCAAGAAAATCTAAATAAATCAAGAGATATTCTGTGTTCATGGATTGGAGGACTTAAGAGTGTTAAGGTGTGACTTCTTAACTTAATCTATAGATTTAGCGAATCCCAATCAAGATTCCAGTAAACTATTTCATAGACCTTGACAAACTGATTCTAAAGTTTATATGGAAAAGCAAAAGACCTAGAATAGCTAAAGTGAGGAAAAAGAAGGAGGTTGAGGAGGAGGAGGAAAAAGAGGAAGAGAAAGTTGGAGGAATCACAATATTCAATTTCTAGACTTTCTATAAATCTACAATAATCAAGACAGCATGGTATTGGCAAAATACAGCATATAGATCAACAGAACAGAATAGAGTGCCCAGAAATCAACCCATACAAATATAGCCACTGACCTTTGACAAAGGAGTAAAGGAAGTTAAATGGAGAAAGGACAGAGTTTTCAACAAATGGTTCTTGAACAATTGGACATCCATATGCAAGACCTTACACATTTCACAAATTATAGACCTATCTATAAAACATAAAAGTATAAAACTTCTGGAAGATAACATAAGAGGAATCAAAATCAGTTTGGTTATTGAATATTGGGTTTGGTGATGAATTTTTAGGTATAATAAAAGGATGATTTATGAAAGAAAAGGTTGATATATTGTACTTTATTAAAATTTTAAAAAAATCTGCTTTGGGAAAGATACTGTAAAGAAAATAAAAAGGCATAGATTGAGAGAAAATATTTGCAAAAAGCATATTTGAAAAAGGGCTTGTGTGCAAAATATAAAAAGAACTTTTAAAATTCAAAAATAAGAACACAAGCAATGTAAGTAAAACATGTTCAAAACATCTGAACAGACACATCTCCAAAGATAATACATAGATGGCAAATAAGTGCATTGAAAGAATGCAGTATCATTTGTCATTTGGGATTTGCAAATTAAAACAACAATGAGATACCACTATATGGCTGTTAGGATGACTGAAATCCCAAACACTGACAATGACAATTCATAGCAAGGATGTGGAGCAACAGAAATGCTCTTGCATTGCTGGTGGAAATGCAAAATAGTACAGCCACTTTGGAAGAGAGTTTGGCATCTTTTTTTTTACAAAGTTAAAGATAGCTTTACCATACGGTTCAGCAATTGTGCTCCTAGGTATTAACCCAACTGACTGAAAACATATGTTCACACAAAAATCCCCACACAGATGTTTGTAGCAGCTTTATTCATAATCACCAAAAACTGGAAGCAACTGACATGTCCTTCAATAGGTTAATGGATAAACTGTGGTATATCCTTATAATGGAATATGATCCAGGTCCAAAAAAATGAGCTATCAAGACAGGAAAAGACATGATGAATCTTAAAGGCATGTTGCTAAATTAAAGAAGCTATTTGGAAAGGGTTATTATTATATGATTCCATTTACATGACATTCTGAAAGAGGCAATACTATAGCAATAGTAAATAAACCAGTGGTTTCTGGGGGTCTGGGGGTAGGATGGAATGATGTGTGTTTGGAGAAAGTTGAAGAGATGGCGCCCTGGTGAGTTTTATAGAGTTGTCTAAGTTTACTTGGTCTACTGATAGAAAATACTGCAGACTGAGTGGCTTAAACAATAGAAATTTATTTTCTCACAGTTTTGGAGGCCGACTGCTCAGCAGCAGAGCTGGGGTGGGGGTGGGGACGGAATGGCCATTCAAGGACAAAACACCCATCTGCAAGCCAGGAAGAGAACTCTCTCCAGAAACCAAACCCTGTGGAACCTTAATCTTGGACTGGATCTGGAATCATCATCCGGAACTGTTAGAAAACTATTGTTTAAGCCAGGATTGAATGCAGAATGGGACAAGACATTCTCAATGTATTACTAATATATGAAACAGCCTACTTAAGAAAAATAGAAGGACTTTGGAAATGATTAGAGTCTGTAACTTAAAGGCAAAAGAAACCATACATAAACATTGTCGTCCATTTGAGAAAATTGCTTCCCACAGGGGTAGCTGTTAATCATTCTGATACATATATATTGTACATATATATTGGAATTGAACTATTACATATATATTGTACATATATATTGGAATTGAACTATTAATAAATGATTGACTAATGATGGGAGACAAGGTTTTTTTCTGTTGGAGTGGTAGTTTACAGGTAATTAAGGGAACAGGCTAGGATGATCCATGTGGAAATGGGTTAGAGATAGAGACATCAATACGCACTCAATACTAGCTTAATATAGATACAGATGGTTACATAGAAAAATATTTATAGATATATACAAGGCTTAATATACATACACATATTAATTTGTTGACAGCAGAAAAGACATAGAAGGAATGAGCAAACTTAATACCAAAATCTTGGTTTCTAATACCATTTCCAGTAAAAGAAACCAAGATTCCTTGGGTAAATGATTGATTCCAGGACTATGGCAGGAAATGTATAAGAACCTGGGTTATTTTGCAGTGCCAGAATTTAAAGAAGTATTTAAAATATAAAACAAAACCTCACAATAAGGGGGATATATCAAAGGGAGACAGAAGTCAATTGAATGAGACTCCAATCAATGGCCAAATATGGAAGTTTGAGCAAAAAATTAAGTAAAAGAGTATTAGACTGTAGCCAAAGATATAAAATAAATAACCATGGATGGTTCACACTGATATAAAAAGATGAATATTTATTATATTTGTTTATTCTATAATATTTATTATAAAATAAATAATAAATGGAGTGAGGAGACAAATCTGTGCAGAAGAATTCCAAGTAACTTATGTAAGATATTCCACTCTCAAGGAGATGGAGCATAATATCTCACTCCTTAAACATGGTTACTTCCTTGCAAAGAGTACTGCATAGAAAGGGGAGAAAAAAAGTAACTATAGCAGAGATACCTGACAAGCACTATTCAGTCAGGTGATCAAGATCAATATCAATAGTGTCAGGTCATGTTGATTTTATGTATGCTTATATGATGTAGCGAGAAGGGCTACATATTTGTGGTCTTCCTCCTCAAACCCATAGCTTATTATGAGAAAAACAGACAAATCCTAGTTAAGAGACATTTTACAAAATACCAACTGGTACTTCTCAATATGGTCAAGGTCCTTAAAAACAACTAAAGTCTGAGACGCTGTCATAGCCAAGAGAAGCCAAAGTGGACATGATGACTAAATGTAATGTGGTATCTTGGATGGCACCCTGGAACAAGAAAAGGACACTAAGTAAAAAGAAATTCTGAATAGAGTAGTTAGTAAGAATTTATCCATATTGATTCATTAATTGTAGCAAATGTATGGTGATGACAGTAATGGGGGAAACTGGATGCGGGTGTATGGGAACTCTGAAGTATCTCCAGAGTTTCTCTATAAATCAAAAGTTGTTCAAAAAATGAAGTTTATTAAAAATAAGTACATGGGGGGGTGGCACCTGGGTGGCTCAGGTAGTTGAGCTTCTGACTCTTTGGTTTCAGCTCAGGTTTTGATCTCAGGGTTGTGGGAATGAGCCCTGCCTCAGGCTTGATGCTGAGTGGGGAGTCTGCTCAAGATCTCTCTGCCCCTCCCCCTGCTCACCCGCATGCCCCTGCTCTTTCTCTCTCTAAAATAAATAAATAAATCTTTAAAAAAAAGTACATGGACATTGATTAAAGAGAATAAAAAGAAGGAATAGAAACAATAGTGGAATTTTTAAAATATCAAGATTAACTGGGAAGATTTAAATAAATACAAACACATTTTTATTCTGAAAACATTGTCATTGAAATTAAGTCCTCTAGATGGGAGGGGCAGCACATCCAACATAGATACAGAGAATCTGTGAACTAAAAGATCTAGAAAATTACCTTGATGTAGAGAGAGAAGGAAAAAAAGAGCAAACCTTAAAAACAGGTTACAGATGGGGGGAGATAATGAAAACATCCATTACACATCGAGTGAAACAGAAAATGAGACAGATGCTATATTTGAAATGCTGATGAATGAGAATTTAACAGAATCCATAAAAAAAAAACAAACTTTGAATTATGAGAGTGAGAAAGACTACATTATGATGAACAGGGTAAATAAAATTAACCCACAGTCACACATTATGGTGGAACCATTGAGCACTTAAGTCAATGAGAAAATCTTAAAAGCAACTAAAGAGAAAAGATAGATTACAAGGAACAATAATGATGCCGGCAGAATCAAGTTTCTAAATACACACCAGTGAGGACACCCACCACTAACTGAATCCTCCATGATAAAGAATGCCACTTTGTGATATCTTTTGTCAGACTGTCTGCTGCTAGCCTTTTGTAGGTACACAACTTAATTTACCTTTGGTGACATGTGCAATTTTCCTTCTTACAATTCTATAGCCACTAGCTGAAGAAGCTATTTATTAAAGGGACAAGAATTTTGATTAACAAAAGTGCTTATGTTCAATTTTCATTTGTTTCTTCAATCACTCAAGAAGTCAATGAACAATTGCCCAATTTTAATTAGTGGGAACTGTGTTAGAAACTCAAAACAAATAAAAGTCCCTCACTTCAATACTTAGAGTTGTGTCAGAAGACACATATTAGAGTATGATAAATTCTAAAATAAAGAAGATACCTAATATATTTTAAGAGCTTATTCAAGGGCCACCTAATTCAGTTTGAAGTTAGAAATGTGATCATTTTTGTACATAAAACCTTCAGGGAAGGAGTGCAAAGAACTTCACTTAAGCTATGACATCAAGTCAGATGTATGATAAGGGAAATTACAAAATTATTCATCCAAGCAAATAATCTGGATTTGAAGTAAGCTTTCCCTTTACTTTACAATAGTGTCAATTTAGTGATTATAACCTGAGAGCATTCTGGGCAGATTACAAATTCATCACTGATGTCCATGCTCAAAATGATGACTGTACAAAATACCGCCTGGTACCCACTTGCCTTCTCCATGGATGTTTGAGGGCAGTGTCTTCCATTCTTGCCACAGCTGTTTATAACCTGAATCTCCAAATGCTAATGAACCCAGAGTGCCAGCAAGGAAATGAGAGGAACAGTATTTACACTGGAGAGTAGAAATTTTCTAATTGCTTTTTCCTCAAATGTCCAGAATTGAGTAACAGTATCTTTCAACCTCATCACTACCTCAACTAAAGAGTGGAGAAAGATAAACTAATTGACTAGACAATGCAGTTTAATACTATAAAATTACATAATTATGCTTAATTATGGTAACTATCATTCTTGACCATCAATAAATGATGTCTAGGCAAATTTTTAAAGTGTTTTTATTAAATAAATAAGTAAAACACAGAAGAGGATAATGGGTAGGAGTCTGCTCCTAACTAGCTTGAAGACGCAGTTGTCATTTCCTCACCACAGTGTGTGACTCTTTTATTTTAGTTTTAAAACTATAGACAGAGCCACTGATTAAAAACAGGATGTGGGTGAGTAGTCATGCATAAGACTTGTTGGACTAGACATGAGCTAAGACAGTGGTTCTAAAACAACAGTCTTCAGACAAGTGCTGGCTTATTGCAAAAGAACCACCTGGGAAACTTGTAAAATGCAGATTCCCAGGCATCCGATCCCAGAAATTCCATCAAATAGGCCTGGGTGGCGTCCAGGAATCTTCTTGTTAAACAAGCTCCCCAACAGATTCTTACACAGATGGCCAAGGAACCATGCTTTGAGAAACACTGCTCTAGAAACTCATTATTCTCTGCCAGCTCTGTTATTGGTAAAGGGTTGGACTCTGAGTGAAAAAGGAAAAAAAAAGTATAGGAAAAATTATGAAAAATGTCAAAAATTAAGTGTCTTTAGAAGAAAGCTACTCCCTAGTAGTTTCCTATTAGATTTCCCATCATGGTTGTGTGAAATCTTTACTCTTTCTAACCTCAATTTCTCCCTCAATTTTCAACAAGGAGTGATTCTGACTCCTACTTCACTGAAATGGAAGGCATCTGAAAGGAATGCCCTCAATTCTTTTATCCCCAATGATTTCTGTCTCCTTTTCTCTCTGCCCCTGTTTCTGAAAAAAGATACTGACTGATGTGAATCCATGTTTTCCCCACATCTCACATCTTTTTTACTTATCCACAGATTCCTTCCATCAGGCCTATAAATGTTTGCCATTTTTCTTTGAATTTAACCAGTTGGGCCTGCTTTATCAGCATAGAATAAAAAGAAGGTCATATGTCTTCAACATTGAAATTAATTTTGTGAGCCTCTGATTTGCTCAACTTAGCATGAGGAAACTATCATTCATGGATCCTATTCCATCTTCCTTCCCAAATTCCATGAGAATGTTGGGGTCTTAGTTGGTTGTGCTTCCAAACTTCCTGAAAAGAGAAATGGAGAATGTGAAAAGTTAGTAGGCAGGTTCAATTACTGTTGCTTCTGTTGGTGTCACAAAATGTCATTACTGACATCCTGCCTTCCAGAGTTCAAGGCACTGATATTGTTCCTGGTCCCAAGGCTTCAATATCTTGGGATTTTTTTGGAAAGAGGCCAGTCTAGGTCATCTGGTGTTTAATTCAGCCAGGAGAATGTGAACTCCCAAGATGACAGTTCTTTTAAGCTTTAATTTGCATGCTTAGTCTTTTGTCTTCAAGACCCCTTTCATATTGGGTTGGCTAAATTGGAAGGACTTATGGTCTAATTTTCACACCGGAGCAACCCTCTTTGCATGTCTAGCAGGGTTCTGGTATTGAGCAAAGACCGTCTGTTGAGACTACTCCTTCCCTTGTGTGAAATCTCCTTTGCATACTTTTCCTGTGAGTGGATCTCATTGAGGACAATCTCAATGCATCAGAGGTCTTAAATCACTAATTTTAGAGTCTAAAGAGAGGGATCAGCATTTCTTTCCTGGTTTCTTGACTCACCTGCAACAGCATCCAACTTTGCATACCAGGGACAGCTGTTGTTAGCTGATAAAAGTTTCTATCATTTCTTTACATCTAGGACAGTAGGTTACATTAGTAACTAAAGAGCCACTACAGTGGCTTCCCTTAATAACAAAACCATACTCTAAGATAACTTGTCTCCACTCCTAGATTTAGGGAATTCTGTCATAATTTTATATGTTTTAAATACGTGTGTATATCTAGAGCTGTATGTATATACACAGAAACGTAAATGCATGTATATGTATATATCTGTATATATGAATCTCCTCTTGGCTGATTTCCCCTTGAATCTGTTACTGTATCTTCTTTCTCTTAACATAACTCATCTTCTCGGAAAAGTGTAGCACCCATTCACTGTCTTCACAGCTTTCCAACGCAATTACAGAGGCTCATCCTCTGTGATCTAGTTTCTGTTTAGCTTAATGCCATCATTCATTCTTGTCATTGATCACCTTCTAAAGAACAATGTTAAGGCTTTTTATTAATCTAGGTCTTTCTCAAACTCTTTGTAACATTTGCTGTCCGCAATCAGACTCTCTCCATTATGAAATACTCTACTCCTGCCTTCTTGATTATTCCTTTTCTAATTCCTCTTTCAGAGACCTAAATGGAGTCATTCCTTGAGTTTTATCCTCTGCTTTTCCCTCTCTCTGCTCTTTTCCCTGGGGTTCCCTGTGAAATATCACTTGGGTTCCTCAGCCATTTTCCCAGGCCAGAACTCCTTGCTTCTATTTTTTTTTTTTTAAGATTTTATTTATTTATTTGACAGAGAGAGACACAGAGAGAGAGGGAACACAAACAGGGGGAGTGGGAGAGGGAGAAGCAGGCTTCCCGCGGAGAAGGGAGCCCGATGCAGGGCTCCATCCCAGGACCCTGGGATCATGACCTGAGCCAAAGGCAGATGCTTAACCGACTGAGCCACCCAGGCACCCCAAATTCCTTGCTTTTAATCTAACCATCTGACCCCATCACTCCCTGTCTCCCGTAGAGATCTTTTCAACTGTATCAAATAGACAAACTTTTCTATAACTACAAAGATTAGGGAGAATACAATACATGAGTGAGTGATGTGGGCAAGGAAAAGACAAATCAGCCTCAGTGTCAGGACAACAGAAAGAGATGAGGACCGCAGAGCTTCTGGCTAGATGGCCAGCTGGTACTCAGCTTCAGTGAACTGTTTTCCAGGTTTTCTGTATTTAATTGAGCCATACATGTTCTCCCGGTTTCTAAACACTGACCACTAAATTTTGAATTTTAGAAAACACAGTGCAGTGCAAGCCAAAGAAGATACATTTGTCAGCCATATTCAGCCTCCTGGAAACCAGTTTGCAATTTCTGACCTAAATCTAGATTGTTGAAGAAACTTCTTACACAATCCACACTCTTCCTCCACTCTCTGCCTACTCCTGCTCGCCCTACTCAATTGCTAGATTAATCTTTCCAAGGCTAAAGTGAACTGCAGAGCATGTCATTTCCCAAGTAAAATATTCCACTGTCCATCAGATTAACCACAAAACCTTAGCAGAGCTCTAAATGCCCCCTTCAACATAGTCACAATTTTATTTTCCCCTGCTTCCATACATGCATCTCATGCCTCGGGAGTGAAGTAGAGGCTTTTTAAACAGACCTCTGCATAAGTGCCTCATCAGACCAACACAAGCTCTCCATGCCCATGTTAATTCACACTCGGTGTGTTCATGTGACTTCTGCATTCTCTTGTTAAGGTGGTGTACGCTGTCCAAGGTTTCGTTGTGTTCCCCAAAATTGTTGATGAAATGGAAGAAAACAGTAAAAACCCAAAATTCTGCACTTAGATTGCTGCATGAGGGTCTTTTAATTCTCCTCTCACTTTAAAGAAATTAGGGCTGGATATTCTGGATAATGCTTTATACGAAATGATACTGTTGGCATTCCAATTAGCGAGTCCATACTCAAAGGAGAGGACTTGGTTTTAGGCCAAAATGTTGGTGAATGAATCTACACCTGTATATTTTAGGTGAAATCTTCAGGTTTTTATGATCACCTGCTTTAACAAACTTTGTAGATTGATCAAATGGATGTCAAATTATCTTAGGTTAAATCTGGTATTTTGCACCCTCCTTTTACCCCAAGCTTTCTTGATATTGTTATCTTGTTGATGCTGTTCCCATAGTCTATAGGTCCCCCTCTCTTCATTTCTAATTTTCTCAAATTCAGTGAATTGTTTACAAATTGATTCAGTTGCCACCCTTCCCATCACCCCACAGATGTGCAAATACACACATGCACACACACCCATACATACACCCACAATTTTCCCCTTGATTTGTCCTCCTTGATGTGAGCTCTCCATCCTTTAGCTTTCTTTGGCTTTACGCTTCCTTTTCCTAATAACTAATTATATTCTTTGTTATACTGTATATAACCGTGTACAATATATAGTGATTCATGTTCTTATGCTCCTAAAAATGCCACCTTCTTTAAAGGTAAATTTGTTTACTTATTCATTTTCATGTTTCTCATAGTACCTAGCATTGTCTATGCAAATGGGAAGTATTGAGACTGGCTTGGTTTCTTGTGCTTCAAAACTCTTCTCTTTCTTACTTGGGATCATATAATGCTGACTGGCAGGCTCATCTGGGCCTCAGATGGGTGCTCAAGCCTACTGTTCATCAGAGGGTTTTGAATGGATTGTATTTGAATACTCAAGAAACTTAGAATCTGTCTCAGAATTTGCAGGCCAGTTATAACAAATGAGTGTCTCCCCTTTCTCTGTCATTGACAGATGAACCAGCCCCTGGTAAAAAGATACACTGAAATTAGAAATGGTATGTTGCCAGACCAATGCTGAGTTCATTGCTTTCAGCAAAATCTTTGGATTTTAGTGTGTGGTCGATCATGTTTGCAGTATATATGTTGATTTTACACTTTGAGGGATTATAAAAGAATCCATGTGCTTTACCTTTGTGTAATTGGAGTGTTTTGATTGTTACTATTTTAGAGGGAAATTTTAATATAATATCCAAATATCCAAAAGATATTTATTGACATTTTTTGCCTTATAAGCAAAAGATTTTTTAAATGTTGTGTACGCATCACTAAGTATGGGACACATGAAAATTTGGCAGTCATATTAGAAAGCAATAGAAACGTGTGCCCTTTGGGCTTATTTTGGAAACAAAAAAGAATTCAAAAATGTCAGGTTTACAAGAGCAAAATCCCCTGTGAGGTGCCAGAAAACGGAACAAGCATGGATTACTTACCGGAAGTCAACCATGGATCACCAGACTATCCTCAAATGAGAATGTCCACGAGCATAGTTGCTTAGCAGTGACAAAATAATTTTTATGCTTTTATTAAATCAAATTAAAAATGTTTCCAGTTAGCTCCAACTCACGAGTTTTCCTACAGGCCTTTGGGCATTTATAAGTTAAATTGTACCTAAAAATATTTATAATTTATATATTAAATGGTAGTTTTTAATATCTAAAAACCATAAAACATTTAAATGTATCTACATGAACTGAATTTTACTATCTATAATGTTCCACAGCTTTATCTTTAAACTTCATCAGATGCATATTTTTTGAACCTTTGATATATCAAAACATTTCTGCTTTGCTTTCTCAGGTGAATGCTCTACTAGTGGGATAGTGCTTTAGGATGGCAGCCCTTTCTCAAGATGGTAATATTGTTGATCTTTTGTCTTCTCATTTTGCATGTAAACAATCCAAAGCCGGGTTTTTTTTTCTTTTACAAAGTATATTCTGCAATACTTATTCTTGGATTCTTGGATACTTATTCTTGGAAAACATTCTTGGAAATATTTTACCTATAAATCAGACTAAGGAGTATGAGTGGTGTGTGTGTGTGTGTGTGTGTGTGTATTAAACTTGTTTAGATTGATCTTTTGACTTGAAAAATTATCTTTTTCTTTCATCTCACTGATAGTTTACTCTTATTTTTGTTCTTTGACTATTGGCTTTAGTCTATATTTTCTCGAATTCCCACTTTGTATAGTTTAAAAATCCAAATATTCTGTTCTCCAAGTCTTTTCTCTTTTTTTCCCTCTGTATTGCCATTGTTTTTCTTCTTTTTTCTTTATTCGTGATGGTGTTCCTTCAAAATCAAGGTCTATTTTCCCTTTTGGTACACCGACTTATTTTTGTAAAACTCAGAATCAAGTTCTTAATTTCTAGAACCCTTTAAAATTGAATTACATCACCTTGAAATTACTAATTACCTTTCTAAAAATTCTCTTCTAATTAGTATATTAACTCGACCTTAATAAGTCCTTTGTTCACTGTGATCATCCCTGCACATGCTAATGATTCCTGATTTTCTTATTCCTTGTCTATGTTGCAGATATTCGATCTGTTCCTTGAAAGTTTGGTAGTACTCAACTATAAAGTCATCTGGGTCTGCTACTTACTTCTCTGAAACACCTTTAAATTTTTATTTGACTTTCTTCACTAATTATAGGATTATTCAAGAATTCTGTTTCTTCTTGGGCCACCTGCCTGGCTCAGTTGGTGGAGCATGTGACCCTTGATCTCAGGGTTGTGGGTTCGAACCCTGAATTGGGGGGAGATTACTTGAAAAAATAAAATCTTAAAAAAAAGAATTCTGTTTCATCTTGAGAGATTTTTAATAATTTACATACTTCTGGGACTCTGCTCATGTCATGTAAATTTCCAAATCTTTTAGTATAATAGTTTTCATAGTATCACTTTATTTTCTTTTTAATCTCTGTTAAATATTGAGTTATGTTATCTTTAAAAATCCTAGTATTTGTTTGTCTCTTCACATTTTGCCCTTTCAATCTTGGATAAGGCTTACCTACTTCAGTAGTCTTTAAAGTATACGTTTTATCTTTGTTGTACTTATTGTATTTTGTCTTTTATTTGATTATTTTTGCTTTTTTTAAAAGGTTTTATTTTTATTTATTTGACAGAGAGAGAGAGCACAAGCACAAGTAGGGGGAGGGGCAGAGGGAGGGAGAGAAGCAGGCTCCCCGCTGAGCAAGGAGGCCAATGTGGGACTCGATCCCAGGACTCCGGGATCATGACCTGAGCTGAATGCAGACGCTTAACCGACTGAGCCACCCAAGCACACCTTGATTTTTGCTTTTTAAAAATTTTCTCCTTTCTGCTACTTTCTTCTGGTCTACTGTTATATTTCTAATTTGTTAGGATGGATTTGTGTTTTTTAAAGTAATCATTTAAGGCTACAGATGTCTTTCTAATTCCTAGTTTGGATGCATCCCATGGGTTTTGACAAATATTGGATATGTATTATTTTTATTATTGTTTAGTTCTAAATATCTTAAATTTGCATTATGATTAGTTATTTTGCAAATGAGCTATACAGAATTGTGTTTTATATTTCCAAATGCATGGGATACTTCATTTAACTTTTGTGTTATTTAATCCTTTAATTAATTACAATTCAGATAATACAGTTTGCATGATACTTACTGTTTAGGAATAGCTGGGATTTGTTTTTAGCTTGTTACATGGTTGCCTTTTTTGTTGTTGCTCCTTGTGCATTTGAGCAGATGTGTAATCTCTAATTTCTGGATGCAGAATTAGATATAATTCAATTTTTTATGCTTGGCTATTAAATGGAGGCAAATACTTAGAAGTTTATCACTTTGGATTAGATTTGTCAATTTCTTGTGTTTAAAAAAATTTGCTTTACATATTTTGAAGTTATTTTGTAGACCTATAAGTCTAGAATTATTATATTTTTCTGATTACTGGAAACTTCTATCACTATGTAGAGATGTCTTTTTCTGTAATGTTTTTTGGAATAAAGTCCATATTTCTAATATAGAATAGCTATTATGGAATTCTTTTATGGTGGTTATTTATTTGGCACATCCTTTCCACACTTTCAACATATGTGGATCTTTATTTTTCTGATGTGTCTCTTGTAAACAGAACATAGCTGGATTTTTAAAAGTCCATCCTTAAAAAGTCTATCTTTTATTTGGAATACTTAGTTTTATTTTATTTGTTTTGATTATTCATTTTATTAATATGTGTCCTACTACCTTATATTGTACTATTGATTTGCTTTCTCTATACTTTTATAAATTCTCCTTTTAAAAAAATAAATTCAGGGGCGCCTGGGTGGCTCAATCAGTTAAGCGTCTGCCTTCTGCTCAGGTCATGATTCCAGGTCTGGGAATTAAGCCCTGCATGGAACTCCCTGCTCAGCAGGGAGTCTGCTTCTCCCTCTCCCTCTGCCATTCTCCTTATTCATGCTCTTTCTCTCTCAAATAAATAAATAAAATCTTTAAAAAAAAATACATAAAAATAAATAAAATAAATAAAAATTTTCTTTTTTAAATGAATGGGTTTTGTTTTTGCTTTTCACTCTATTAGGCTGGATTTGAGGGTATACATTTCTAGTTTGTTCTTTTAATGGACACACTTGAACTTGTACCGTGTGCACTTAATAACCTAGCAAGGTCTGAAATTAACACACACAGTTAACCTCCTCTTTTGAAGAAAGCAAGGATATTACCCATTAACTGTGATTACCCTTCTCTTGACTTGTATGTTATTGTTTCCCAGCATTTCAATTCTTTCTTCTACCCATACAAAATAAATAATAACAATGATTATTTTCTGAACATTTATTACTCTCATCTTTATTAATTCCTTACCTGTTCTTCTTATATCTCAGGCAGTCCTTCTGACATCATTTTCTTTCTTCCCAATATTGAATTTTAGTGAAAGTCTAATAACAAACTCTCATTTTTTAATATAAAAAAATCTTTATTTCACATTTTTTGAAATGTGCCTACGTGTTCATTTCTTTTGTTTATCCTGAATGGCATTTATTTTACTTTCCATATCTAAGGCTTCTTATCTTTCATCAGATCAGGGATTTTTCGGCCGTATCTCTTGAATATCACCTCTCCTTCAGTCTCTCTATTCTCCCCCTCCGTATATTGAATTAGATGTGTGCTAGAGAATCCCATTCTGTGTTTCTGTGTTTGCATGTCTCTTTTGCATATTCCATTTCCTAGTTTCATTTTGTTTTCATCTTGCTTTCTTCAAAGTTACCAATTCTTGATAATTTCTTCAGATGGTCCTTTTAGCTGTGCTTATCTACTATTTAATTCATCCACTAAATATTTAAGTTCAATGCTTCTATTCTCTAAATTTTCATTACTCTTTTTTTCCTTGTGCATTAAAAGAGAAGTCAATCTTTTATTTGTAAAAATAACTAGTACACCACTATTTTATATTCTGTATCTGATACCTCCAATATCTGAAGACCTTAATGATACAATCTGTTGCTTCTTGTGACTCTTACTGAGGGTTACTTGTCCTTACAGTGTGTTCTTGATCACTGTAGCTCTTCATTGACTCCCTTTTCAAAATTCATAATCCCTTTGATTTTGTAAGAGCATAGAACATGATAGCTTAATTGTCTTCTATTTCTTAGTGTACGATTTTATTTGTCCTTGTTCTTTTGTTCATTTTAAAAGTTTTTTGTAGCTTCTGGTTGAGGGTTTCATGTTGGAATCTTTATGTTTATTACTGTTCTTGAATGAAAAAATTAATGTTACTGGCACTTAGATTCAGAGCAGTGTGGAAAAGCACCAATGACCTGAGCTGGAGCCATGGACAGCTTCAGATCAGGAGTGTTGCCTCACTAATCCGCATCAACTCAACATTGTTTACTGACCTTGTTGCATGTTTCTTTTCATGGTGAGCACGTGAACTGGTCCAAGGTCATCTTGGGTTTCAGCAGAGCCTCGTGGCTTACTGTGGTTTTAGAAGTGGTCATTCTGGATTTATTTCTGCTCAGTTGCATTCATCTTTAACTACAAATCTGATCTTTGTTCTCTTTTTATTCTTCTCCTCCTCGTGTTACCTCCAGATGGTTTTTTGAGGTCAAATATCCCAGCCTTAGTGTCAATTTCTCCTATGCTATTTGCATAGTGTTGACTTTGACTTTCTTAGGGATATTTCCCAAGTCTTCTGTGGACTGCCATTCCCTTGTTTTTTCTTCTTTTATATAAAATGCCATTGGGGAAAGTCCTTAGCAATCCTCTGGCTTACTTTAAGATGTATTAAGTTTATAGCTTTCTCCTTCATTTTGGCCCACATTTTACAGAAATTGGTAGATTTTGTGTGAGTATGCTCCCATTATTTTTTTTTCCTATGGTTTGTTTGTTTTATAGCTCTTTTCTGAACTTGTAACATTCTTCCCAATTTAAAAAGTTTTTGGTACTTTTAATAGATTCCAAGGAAAAATACAGAATAAATATGTCTTCAATCTGCATTATTTCCTTGAAACTCCTAATCAAACAATTTTAGAAGGATAGGAATAAATATAAGACCTATTTCTTTCTCAGTGTAAGCCTGCAGGATAGCCATTTCATGTGGTGTACTATGAAATGCCATCTAAGGTGCTCAAGCTGAACAGCAAAGCAAGAGAAAGAGTGCATACACTATTAACTTCTTTCCAGAAAAACATTTTTAGGAGAGTCTCTTTCCTCCATGTTACTTTGATTATAATGAAGTGGCACCTTGCATTCCTGTTTCTACACCAGAGTCTTATAAATATTTTGGATCACAGAAATAGTATGGAAGCTTTCACTTACAGCCTCCTCTCTCCATAGGAATTGGATACTAGTTGACGTGGAGAGTGGGGTTGGAGGCAAAGGACAAGTCCTATAAGATTAACCACCACCAACCAACTGTAGCATTTTAACAGCATGTGATCAGGCCAAGGTCTTTCTAGGAATTTTCACTCTTATTGCAACTACGTGCTTCATGGATCTCAAGAAATGCCCAAAGATATTTGTATGGAGTTTAGCATTTCTATTCACAGAACATTGTTGGGTAGAATTAAAATTTTAGTTGGCATTTATTTAATGCTTACTATATGCTCTAGCACTCTGCAAACTCTTACCTGTACATTGTGTCATCTCTGCTCATCTTACTCCAAGAGCCAGTTATATTATTTTTCACAGAAGGACATTGTGGCTCATTGAGGTTATATGTCTTGCCCAAGGTATGTACACCTAGTAAAATGTGATTTTAATTGAATTTTATAATGATTAAGAGTTTGGGTTTGTAGTCAGATAGCTCTGGAATCAAATCCTGCCGCTACTTTTTGCTAGCTTTGTGATATTGGTCAAGGCAGCAACTTATCCCTTCTGGGCCTGTTTCCTCAGCCATACCACAGAGACAATAGCAGCATCTAACTGGAGAGGGCTGTGAAAATTAAATGACATAAGTTATACAGAGACCTTAACGCAATGTCTGACACATACTGAGCTCTCAATAAATGCCAGCTACAGAAACAATAAATAACTCCTATCTCCATTGAAAGCATGAGGTTACATCACAGGAGGGAATTCCTGTATATCTATCTGAGAATCGGAGTTTACAGAGATTCGTACCTAGTGATAATTTCAAGAGGAAAAGAAAATGGATTGTTGTGTTTATCAATTCACTAAAAATAGGAAGCCCAATATGGAGACTTTCACAGGCTCTTAAAGAAAATGACAATGACAAATTGTCAGACTGTACACCATATCATACTACTCCTTTTGAAGAATTCAATCCCATAAAGTATGGCTAAATACCAGGAGGCTGTATAAATGGAAATGTCTGAGCAGAGGCTCATGACATTTACCAGTGTTACCAAATGGTGCAGTGGAGTAGTTGAGCTAGGACTTTGGAATCAGATGCTGGTATCCTCTGTCTAAAAATTGTATGATCTTGGCTTCTTTTGTTAATTTTAAAATGGATGGCAAAATATTACGTACCTCGCAACATTGTTGGGTGATTAAATGAGATTGTTAATAGAAGCTCTCAGTACAGTGCCTGGTCCACAAAAAAGATTCAGTAAATGTTAATTACGTCAAAAAACTGCCACACTTTGGTATCTGTCTTCCCAATTCTTTTAAAAAGGTGAAGGTTGATAAATTTTTTCATTGCTTCTAGAATTTCTCTTTATTTATGGATAATCCTACTTGAGTTCCGATAACTCACATCATTACTTTCCAACTAATAAAATTCACCTTAAATAATTCCACATTTGGTGTTCTTCTCTAGAAGCTCTGATCCCCTTTCTAAAAATACCATTGAGAGAGAAGAAATTGCCTATCTTGTTAGCCTCTTACTTTAACTTATTCCTTTGATCCCTAAGCCTGTAAAAAAAGGCAAGTTTCCCATTATCTTTTATCTTAAGACTCCAAGATAACAGGAAGAAGTGTACTTATGTAAAGAGGTGGTTAATTCATTGCCACAAATAAAATCCCTCAGTATCATTACAGAGGGAGGATGCAGTATTTTAAAGGAAAATGAAAATATGGAATTCTTTTAGTTTTCTTATTTCTTGAATAATGCAGATTTCCTTTAAATACAAATTGATATAGTTTTGCTACCTATACCAGCGAAGACAACTGTGAATTCAGATGTGAATATGTTTTAGGTATTATATACCAAGGGTCAGGCCCTTTTAAGGTGATGTCTCATTTATGTCTTCCAACAGGTCTATGAGATTAATTTTTGAATTTTAATTTTACAGTTAAGGACACTGAGGCCCAGAAAGGTGAAGTAACTGGCCCTAGATCACCTGGCTGGTAAATGTTGGAGTATGCATGCAAACATTTCTTTCTTACTAGATATTCTGTGCTTTTTTTTGCAATACCATATGGTCTTCCTATAAAGTAGCCCAAATATATGCATTAAGCTATAATCTTACTTAAGCATTTTGTTTTTGACATTTTTTTCCCCAGATTTTTCTTTTACCATTCCAATATGCTAGTTCTTTTTCCTCTGTTGATGGAAAATATTGCTTCTAGAGGAACACGCTGGTACTAAAAAAAAAAAAAAAAAGGAAAACTTGTTCTCTACTTTTATATCACCAAAAATAATGTGTCTGTACCTCCAGCCCCATTATCCAATTTACCTTGGCCATTTTATTGTTAATAGTTCTATATGCTTATTTTGTGAAGCAATACCTCCATTTTAACTCAAGTACCACTTGGTTTTATTTATTCATGTTGACAAAATATCTTCTGTAACTGTTTAAAAAAATGAGTTAAAAGAGTTTAGAGCTCTGAACCTTTAAATTTTCCCTCTCTTTATTCCATGGCTAAACGCACCTGACTTATTTCCCAGATGTAATGAACTGATAAAAGTTGGATGTTTACAATTACCTTGAGACTTACAGAAGTAAAGCTTTATAAAATTTTCTACAACCCAGGTCTACCTTCGTGACATTCATATTGAAATTCCCTTGCATCATTTATAAGGCTATGAAACTAGGTTTACCAAAATACCAAGGACCATGAAGTTCAAAGAAGCAGCTTTCTATGGGAAGCCTTGTGCAATCATATTTGTACTTCAAGGACTTAGCTTGTGATCCCACATCATTCTTCCACTAAGTACAATGGGTCCTGGTCATTATCCTTGTAATACCCATACAGATTGCTGACTTTTTCTCTTGATCTTTACTGTTTCCCTATTTACAAAGCCTTGACAGACATAATGTGATTATTTCCAAATCCTGTCACAAAGAGTTCAGACCTTTGCATTGCCTGGCAGCCTGACGCAAGGTTTCTAGATGAGCCAACAAAGAGGATTAAAAAAAAAAAAAGAGGAGAAAGGCCTAAAATGCAATGGTTTGTAGCCCTAATTCTCTGCAACATTTCCCTTTCAGCTTTTCATGAAAGTTGGTTCATTAGACTCCTCTTTCACTAAGAAAACTAACATACTGAACTTAAAGGATTAGGTTCATATATATATCTATATATAGATATATATATATATATATATATCTATATATATATATTTTTTTTTTTTTTTTGGCCACTGAGAAATTCATTAGAGGACTTTGCGATCTGCTTCTCTTGAGTAGATTGTTTTAAATTTTTCCATTAACAAAGACACTTTATCTGTCTTGGCCACCTTTTGAACTCGCTCAGTTCAAAACTTCCTCAGTTCAAAAGTACACAGGAGCTGATGATCAGAAATGAACTTTCTTTGTATTCCCCAGGCATGTTTCAGGCTTCTCCCCTCTATTTCTTTCATCCTCTTTGCCTTTACATAGTTTTTTCACGGTTATTTTGTTTTCTCTTTTCATTGTCCTCACCTTTGCTGACCAAATTTTACTGAAATTAAGTAGTAGGGTTTTGTGCTTAATGCAACATTGTGCAAAAGGTATAGTCTTGTGGAAAATGCAAAGACAAAGTAGACTCATCTGTTATTACATAGGAAGGAAGTAGAAAATTCAGAATCTCTGGCCTTCCTACAGAGATCACACCACCAGGCTATGCAATGCAGAAACCAGTATAAAATAAACTGAGGGGCAAGGTTCAGAAATTTCTGCCTCCATCCTTCATTTTTCCTTCACATGTCACATCAATTAAAACATCCATTGGCTTTGTCTCCATAACGTGTCCCGAATCTGACCACTCCTCACCATCACCATTTCTTCCCACCTGCCTGTCAACAGTAGTCCAAACCCTGAGCTTGTTTTTGGTCTGTGCTACTAAATGTTTCAAAAGCTGAAGTGATTTCCCCAATTCCATTCCTATCCCCCAAATAACCAGAGTAAACTCTTAAAAATGTAAATTAGATCTCATCGCTTCATTACTAAGACTCTAATTGCTTCCCATTGAATTTAGATTCAGTACAAACTCCTCATCACCATGCACACACCCATGTAGAATCTGGCTGTTGTCTGTCACGCTGACCGCGTTCTGATATCTGTGCTCCAGCAACTCTGGCCTGTCTTCCCCAAACGTGTCATGTCACTGTAGTTCCCTGTGCTCTGACAATTTTGTCCTCTGGTGTTCAAGCGGCAGGCTTCCCATCACTCTGCTCCTCACCTCCGAGGGCCCACCATAAATCACCCCACCTAAAGATGTTCTTCCTCATCCCCATCTCTGTTGCTTCTCCTTATTCTGTTATCCATTTTCTTTTCTTTCTAACACTTGATTCCATCTGGAATTATCTATTAATTTATTTCCTTGTTTACAATCTGCCTTCCTAAAACAGATTTGTGTGTATGGGAGCAGAACACTCATCTGTGTTGTCGACTACAGTATCCTCAGCCCCGGAAGAAATGCCTTAACCCAGTGTAGATGCTCAATAAATGTTTGTTGAATGAGTGAATATCTAAAGATGATCATGTATTGAGGAAAAAAAAAAAAGCAAAGCATCTCCTACTCTGATGTGACTTCCTTATGAGTTAGCCACAACAAGAAGATTGGTCTCAAACAAACCTATTGTCATGGACATAAAGATGTTTAAATAATCCATGCACTTGTCTCTTTAGTAACCAGAAATTAACTGCAGCTTCCCAGCTACTCAGTGAAATGATTCCCAGAGGCTAAATGTATATAGCATATTAAAATAAACATTTTAAAAAAAAGGCTTAGATGCATGTATGACAAAAACGGCACAGGAAATCTATTTTTAGTGATATGTCATGTGATTCTTAATTATTATCTCTGCTTATGCCGAGAACAAGAAATGTGTTATGACAGTCTCTTGGGTATTTCCTCTAGGATTTATTGTCTAAATTGGAACTCAATTTGGTTTGCAGAGATTAATATGAAATATAAAATAATTGGTGGTTCTATACTGAAGAATCATTGAGGGAAAGCAAATGGTAGACCACGAGGAAGAGAAAGGTAAGAATCAAGGCAGAGCTGCTGGCGTAGTAAGTTCATCACCTAGAAGGATGCCTCAAGTTTTTTTGTTCCTTTGAAAATCTCAAATGCCCAATTTTCTTCTGAGCACCAAGCTGGCACTCTACAATTGCCTGAAAGAATTTATTTTGCTAACTGAATATTGAGGGAAACAAAATCCCATGATGTGAATCATTTCTGGATTATTGTTAAGGCATTACAGAAATTTTTGCAACTTATGCAGAATTGTCATACTCATGTTATAAAATATGATTCTCACACCTGAAAGTCAGGTCATAGTCTCTCTATTTTTCAAATAAGGAAACCACATGTTGGAGATATTGAGATCTGCTTAAAATCAGCAAGTAAGAGCCAGGGTGGGACATGGAAAATAGATAATTGTGTCCATGTATATTCATATCTTATTCTCATTTCTCTTTTGTCTCCCTCATTAATAAATGGTCTAGATTAGAGGCTTTTATTGAAAGAAGTAATATTACATTAAGTTATGTTTTGTATTAAATATGGTACCAGTAATCTATTATTTCTATAAGACTTAAGATTTAGTTTATCAATATGAAGAAAAATAATGGGTTAGAGTTATGCCCTAATATAATAGAATATTGGTATTAGAAGGGACTATACAAGAGATATTACTTAATCCCTCATACAAAACAAAAGTACCTTCTAAAACATTCCTATGAGATGGTGGTATTAGATGGGCCATCTAAAGTGTCTGCCATTTATATCCCCTCCTAAGAATGTCTCGCATATAGGTTGAGTGTTTGCTATCCTGTGATCACATCACTCTGGGCATGTTCAGTAGATCGTGGCTGGGTGGCAGTTTCAAAGGCAGCTGACTGGAGCATGCCATCTGGAAGACCGCAGTAAGAGAATTCTAACAGTGCTGCACTCTACTGGATGTTAACAGGCCAATCCAATAAGATGATCTTCTAGGAGGTTTTCAGGTTAAGTCAGAGAGAAAATCATCAGAAAGCACAGATGTCAGAAGCCAAATAACAGAGAAACTAGTGAAGAGAAGCCATGAGGCAGTTCCTCCTGCCTTGAAGTGTGGGAAGCCATGAGAGGGAAAGACGTTTGTGGGTTGTGGGGCAGGTCAATGCAGTTAGAGCAGCAAAGAGGAGAAGCACGGTCTCAAGCATAGTCAATTACTAAAGTTGTCATGGGGTCAACAGAAACAGTTCTTTGATAAACAAAGGGGCTATTCAGTTCTGGCCACCAGTAAATAAACTTTTATTTCTCTTTTAAACATGGCTATGGCATTTCTGAGACTTCCTTTTTCACTACTACTGAATTTTCAGAGTGCATCCTTATTAAATGAGGCAACTGGAAAAATACTTCTGATCCTTGGTGACTTTCAAGAGACCGTCTAACGAGCCTAATCCTTCATCAGTCTATTTTCTTCTGAGACAGCTTATTGAATCATTTTGTTATCTGACATCTAAACATAATCCCTTATAACTATAAATTGTTACTCCTAGTTCAGGACTCTAAGAAAACACCAAGTAAGTCTATACCATTATTCTTATCACAGTCTTAACTATGGGAAGAATGTTAACTACCACATCTTAGCAACCTCATAACTCCAGTCAAATATTTACATCAATTAAAATATTCCCAGATTCCCCAATAAATTCATGTGATACAGTTCCCAGAACTTTAAACTTCACTGTCCATGTCCGATTTTCTTTTAAATTGTCAACATTCTATTTTAAGGTATCATTTAGGGCCAGACATATACCTAATCTCCCTTGATGTAGACAGCATACTCCTACTAATGTAGCCTACGATTTCATTGGTTTTTAGCTTTGTCATCATCTTTAGACTTGTAATAGCCCTTCTCTTGGGCATTTTAAAATGCACTGTTGGCCTGAATTTTGTTCTTTTGTCATTGGACTTTTAAAATACCTAATATCTGATTTAAATTTATCTGTATTAAATTTAGTCTTATTGGTTTAGTTCTATTATAGCCTTTGGCTGCCTTTTCCAAAATGCTTCCAGTGGAACATTCATGTGCTCACAAAGGTAGTAAGAACACAGACACACAGACACACAAAGACACACACACACACAAATACATTTCCCATCATAAGTTTGAGAAGTCCTGCATTAAAGAGATATTAAAAAGGTTAAAAAGATTGATCTCTGCATGACTTCTTAGAGCTTAATCTCTAGAAGAGAGAAACGGTGGGAGCTTTTTTTTAAAAAAAATTATTTAATGCCTTAAACTTATGAGTAAGGAAAAAAAAATTATTTACCATGGAACTCATTTTGTAGAATACTTACCAACATTTGCAGGAACACAAGTATCTTTGTGACCTCAGGCATGTTATTAATCTTCTAGAATGAATATGAAGAAAGTGATGTATTTGACCCATAGAGAGAGCTCAAGGTTTCCTGTTGTTTTATTCTCTTTTGTTAAGATTTTTAGCTAGTATCCAAAATCTATAAAGAACTTATCAGACTCAACACCCAAAGAACAATAATCCAATCAAGAAATGGGCCAAAGACATGAACAGATATTTCTGCAAAGAAGACATCCAAATGGCCAACAGACACATGAAAAAGTGTTCAACATCACTCGGTATCAGGGAAATCCAAATCAAAACCTCAATGAGATACCACCTCACACCAGTCAGCATGGCTAAAATGAACAATTCAGGAAATGACAGATGTTGGCGGGGATGCGGAGAAAGGGGAACCCTCCTCCACTGTTGGTGGGAATGCAAGCTGGTGCAGCCACTCTGGAAAACAGTATGGAAGTTCCTCAAAAAGTTGAAAATAGAGCTACCTTATGACCCAGCAATCGCACTACTGGGTATTTACCCCAAAGATACAAATGTAGGGATCCGGAGGGGTACATGCACCCCAATGTTTATAGCAGCAGTGTCCACAATAGCCAAACTATGGAAAGAGCCAAGATGTCCATCAACAGATGAATGGATAAAGAAGATGTGGTATATATATACACAATGGAATATTATGCAGCCATCACAAAAAAACAAAATCTTGCCCTTTGCAACGACGTGAATGGAACAAGAGGGTATTATGCTAAGCGAAATAAGTCAATCAGAGAAAGACAAGTATCATATGATCTCACTGATACGAGGAACTCTTAATCTCAGGAAACAAACTGAGGATTGCTAGAGTGGTGGAGGGTGGGAGGGATGGGGGGCTGGGTGATAGACACTGGGGAGGGTATGTGCTATGGTGAGCACTGTGGATTGTGTAAGACTGATGAATCACAGACCTGTACCTCTGAAATAAATAATACATTATATGTAAAAAAAAAAGAAGAAGAAGAAAGTAGGAAGGGAAAAATGAAGGGGGGGAAATTGGAGGGGGAGACGAACCATGAGAGACTATGGACTCTGAGAAACAAACTGAGGGTTCTAGAGGGGAGAGGGGTGGGGGGATGGGTTAGCCTGGTGATGGGTATTAAAGAGGGCACGTATTGAATGGAGCATTGGGTGTTATACACAAACAATGAATCATGGAACACTACATTTTAGCTCATTCTTTATGATTTTTCTACATATATTATTCTATTTAGTCAACTAAGTCCACAAAAATGTTGACATTTGTCTTCAGTTTTCCAATGGGATTGTCAGACTCCTCTATGATCTTTTCTCTATTCTTCACTGTATTCACTTTTACCTAGAGTTATTTTAGTCTTGTGTTCAAATATCGAGTTGAAATTCCACTTTGTTAGCTAGTTTTGATGAAGTTCAGTTCAACAGCTGTTTCTTGAGAATGCTCTCCAAGCATATTGACCTGGCCTTCTTTGCTGTGCATCATGAGTCCTCATGTGCCTCTCCATCTCTTTCTCACTTCCTAGAGTCTGATCACATTGAGTCTAGGGACTTTCAGGCTTTCTTTGACTGTCTCAACACAACCTCTAAATCAGACACACAGCTCTTGCTTATTGAGATGAATAGCTGATTGCAGTAAAGTAATTATTTCAATTGAGAACCCAATCTCAAAGTGATCTTGGCCAATATTTGCAAAGCCTTTTCAGGTCTTGTTTTGTTTTAAATTTTGTCTCTTTCTGATTTTCCTGTGGTAGAAATTGAAAGAAATACATGAAAATGAGACAGAGATTAGGACCATATTTGCAACTTCTCTGTTTTGGTGGATCCTCTCTTTATATAGAAGTAATGGTGCTTCCCTTGTATCTCTCCACCCAGGTGTCTGGGGCAGTCACAGAGAATGCCCCAGCTGCTTGTTCAGCTGTGCTGTGCAGACCAGAAAAGAGTGAGGTGGTGAAGGGAAGGAAGCCAGGGTAGGGAGATGTGGCTGAGCTAGCACATTTGCTTTCAAATACAACTCATAGTCATTTGGAATATTAGAATCCATTTTACTTTACTTTCTCATTGCCTTCCTCTGGTAATAATTCATGGAAAATGTTATGTTAGGAACTTATGTGTATGGGCAGAACTCTTGAAATTACTCTGAGTCTACCCTTTCCTCTTTTTTGGGCATCTGTAGTCCCCAGGCTGGGTGTCACTGCTCTAGAGAATTTTATATGTGCCCATTAGCCATCAGCCCTTCACCTGCCAGGTAGTGGATGTAGGATGCAGGTCCTCTCAAGCACAGATGAAAAATCAGTATTCCCACCTTTTCATGCCTCACAGTTTCCTTTACTGTTTCAGGGCAGACTTTCTTCCTCAATCCTACAAAAGGAAACTGTGTTAGAACCATACTTTCAATCCCATAAGTACACATAACTGGTGTGTGTGTGTGTGTGTGTGTGTGTGAAATATGTGGGCAAAATTTGAAGAGAGCACTAATCTTTAACACTCCTTTCTACTCCCCATTTCCTTTATAAAGTGAAGGCTCATCCTGATTTGTCCTCACTTTCTTAGCAAGACCCCAACCTATCCCCCCCTTGTATCCAATCATAGGATTCTTTCTTCCTGTGTGGTGACATGGAAGTTAATGGGGTAATCAATATGTTTCTTTTTCTGTCACTTATAAGATTTCTGTTCATGTTATCACTGTGCCACTTTCTATCTGGCTGATTCTGGCAAGTCTCTTAATAAATCTGGGCCTCAGTTTTTTCATCTGTAAGATGAGGGCACTGGATTAGAATGACTCTTAGGTGCTATCCAGTTCTAAGCTAAACTTTAGTTAGTAACCAAGGAGATGGAAATTTTCTTAACTTCCTAAGTATGCTATTTATTTCTTGGTAGAAAGAGCATGGGGCTCAGAGTCAGATAGCCTAAGTTCTCAATCTCACTTCTTATTAAATTACATCACTATATCAGTCAAGATTTAACCAGGACAATAGAAACCTCTGTGGGGGACATAGCGGGCTCCCTATGACTTAGGTCACACTGCTTTCTCTTCAGAGAGATGTGGAAGTCTTTTCTTACTGGAAACTGAAGAGTGGTGGTAATAAGCTGTTCCAATAAATGATGCTAATAGTGGGCTTTCATAAAACTGTGGTCCAAGGACTTCTTGAACTTCATAAAAATATTCTTGGTGTAAGAGATCCTGTTGGGGTTTTTTCTAACAATTGGTTTATTAGAAGACTTCAGGGAAGGGTGGCACAAATGTAAAAGGAGGGTATGTTTTGGAGAGTAAATAGAGTTTTGACCTAAGGATATGGTGAAGGAGAAAACACTATTTAGGAACATGAAGAAATATATGTAAATATAAAATTCATATACTACAGGTTGCTCCTATATGCAATAAACAGGTGCTAACATGCATTCCTGGTCAGAAAATTTGGGAGTCACAGACTTACATATGGACGCTTTCAGAAGGCAGCCAATTGTCCCAAGCTTTGTTTTTCTCTAGCAGAATCTTGTCTTCTATGAGAAAGCTGAAGGGAGTATAGAATTTTTCCCAAGGCTTGGTATACATTCATGGGAGGAGTATTATTTGCAGGATTCCATTTCCAAGTGCTATCGTTCTGTTAGAAATGCTGTTAATGAGCTCCAGAGGTATGGCTTTCTTGAACTTGACAAAAAAGAAACAATCAAAAGTTATTCATGGTAAACACACACACACACACACAGAAGGTAAGTAAAAAAATAGGACTTGAACAGAAGAAGCTTGGGAATCTGAATGACAGACCAATTATAAGCATTAGTAAGATGTGGAAGTCCGTTTATTTTCTGTTTTCTGCAGAAGGGACAAGAGCATAGTAGCCATATTTGATTTTAACCACATATATATGAACTAACAATAATAGCATTTTAACAGAGGAACTGTTTCACCATAAAAGTTGCCAGAGAGGATACTAAATATCTTTTGAGAGTTGAGTTTCTGATTGGACAGATGAGGAAGAATAGTTGCTTCTTAAGGCAAATGATAAGCTAATATTGGATGCAAGTCAATTGAAATACTCCTTTTAATATTCTAAGACATTCTTAAGATTGACATTATGAATAACACTATTATGGAGCTGGCTGGTGTGATAGAAAGAGAATGGATTTTGTATTCAGACAGACCTGGATTTTAACCTTGCTCTGCCCTTCACAAGTTCCATAACCTTGAGTAACTTACTTAAATTTCTAAGCTCAGGTTTCTTACTCCATATTAAGCAGCCAGCAACACTACCTCACTGGGTTGTTGGGAAGATGATGGGAGAAATTGCTTAAGGGCAAAATGGAGCTTGGTCTTTCACAAAGTTGTTAAACCAGATTCCTACTTGAGGGCAGATGGAAGACTGGTGGAAAGCTTGTTATCAGCAAGCAGTCAGCCAGCCTAATGTTCAGAGGATTCGGAAATCTAGGCTCCAATGAACAACCTAGCATGCCAGACAAATGTCAGAATTTTGGATTCTAGCCAATTATGTTATTTTGGCAGTCATCCATGTCACTTTTTTATTAAGGTCCTTAAGACCAAGAGTCAGAAATAAAGGAAAAACATAGTACTAGTTGAGAGGATTATATAGGCTTAAAGAAGAAGCTAATCAAATGGAATTGGTGTGAACCCTACTAACCTGGCTTCAAGGGCAGAGGATTTTAAATCTACCTCTGGCTGGCCTTCCTCTGCAGCTTTTGGATTTCCTTTTAGATATTCTAATGACAAATAATGCTTCTCATGAATATTTAAATATCTTCCACGATGAGGTTCTGGAAACATTTTGCATTTCTTTTTGGCTTAGGACTTTGAGCAACTTTCTTTGTGATTAGAATGCAGAGGGGGTTACTTTCTCTTTCCTATTGGTTATATAGGATTCAGGTATTTCAGACATTAAAATGTCAGCAGCCCACAGAGAATATGGATGTGGATGAGATCCCTGAAGAGTGACATCAAAGGTCTCACCTTCTGACTGTTGATAAAGGCCCTCTTTATAAGATACGTGTTGTCATGGTGATGGGGAGCAGGGACTGAATTGGGAAGGAATTAGAGAAGACAGTATAGCATGGTAAAAAAGATTAGCATATATATGAACTATGGAGAAAAGTACACTTCCTTGGTCTAGTCTTAGACATCATGCAGACTGCCTGCAGGGTCACTGGCACGCTTTAGGGAGGCAACATATAGCTGAAGATTCTGTGATCCCAACTGGTTTCTTTCATCTCTACTTTATCTGAGCTATAATTTCAAATTTGAGAGTGGAAGTTAGGTGTGGAAATTGTCCTGCTTTTTAACATCTGGAGGCACTTTGAGGAGAGCCGAGAGGCACTGATATCTTAAACATAAACTTTCCCTATATGCCTACATGTCAATTCAAACATTTGAAAATTTACTTAGCAACAGTTGTGCACTCAGACTCTGATGGTTACTGTAGGACATGCGAAGGAGGCAGGATATCACCCCTAACTTAAAGGAGATAAAATCAGATATCAAATGCAAGTTGTATTTTTATTATTTATTGATTAATCCTTTTAAAATTCTGTGTAAGAAGTTTTGAGAATCAGCCTAAGAAACTGTACCAAGCACTAAAGAACTATTTTTCCTTAGTAATAAGAAATAACTTCAAAATAAAATATAATTTCATTGATAAGACTAGTATAATACGTTTAAAAATGTGTACATTGAATTATAGAATATTTCCTCACTTTTTTTTACTCTTTTTTAAATTAACATATTATGTATTATTTGTTTCAGGGGTACAGGTCTGTGATTCATCAGTCTTACACAATTCGTATTGCTCACCATAGCACATACCCTCCCCAATGTCCATCACCCAGCAACTCCATCCCTCCTACCCGCTCCACTTCAGCAACCCTCAATTTGTTTCCTGACATTAAGAGTCTCTCATGGTTTGTCTCCCTCTCTGGTTTTGTTTTGTTTCATTTTTCCCTCCCTTCCCCTGTGATCCTCTGTCTTGTTTCTCAAATTCCTCATATCAGTGAGATCATATGATAATTGTCTTTCTCTGATTGACTTATTTCGCTTAGCATAATACCCTCTAGTTCCATCCACATCATTGCAAATGGCAAGATTTCATTTTTTCTGATGGCTGCATAATATTCCATTATATATATCTATATATCTATATCTATATCTATATCTATATCTATATCTATATCTATCTATCTATCTATCTATCTATCTATCTATCTATCTATATTTTCTTTATCCATTCATCTGTTGATGGACATCTTGGCTCTTTCCATAGTTTGGCTATTGTGGACATTGCTGCTATAAACATTGGGGTGCATGTGCCCCTTCCAATCACTACATTTGTATCTTTGGGGGTAAATACCCAGTAGTGCAAATGCTGGGTCATAGGGTAGCTCTATCTTTAACTTTTTGAGGAACCTCCATACTGTTTTCCAGAGTGGCTGCACCAGCTTGCATTCCCACCAACAGTGTAGGAGGGTTCCCCTTTCTCTGTATCCTCGCCAACATCTGTTGTTTCCTGATTTATTAATTTTAGCGATTCTGGCTGGTGTGAGGTGGTAGGTATCTCGTTGAGGTTTTGATTTGGATTTCCCTGATGCCGAGTGATGTTGAGCACTTTTTCATGTGTCTGTTGGCTATTTGGGTGTCTTCTTTGCAGAAATATCTGTTCATGTCTTCTGCCCATTTCTTGATTGGATCATTTGTTCTTTAGGTGTTGAGTTTGATAGGTTCTTTATAGATTTTGGATATAAGCCCTTTATCTTGATATGTCATTTGCAAATATCTTCTCCCGTTCTGTCAGTTGTCTTTGGTTTTGTTAACTGTTTCCTTTGCTGTGCAAAAGCTTTTTATCTTGAAGTCCCAATAGTTCATTTTTGCCCTTGCTTCCCTTGCCTTTGGCGATGTTTCTAGGAAGAAATTGCTGTGGCTGAGGTTGAAGAGGTTGCTGCCTGTGCTCTCCTCAAGGATTTTGATGGGTTCCTGTTTCACACTGAGGTCTTTCATCCATTTTAAGTCTATTTTTGTGTGTGGTGTAAGGAAATAGTCCAGTTTCATTCTTCTGCATGTGGCTGTCCAATTTTCCCAATACCATTTGTTGAAGAGACTGTCTTTTTTCCATCAGACATTCTTTCCTGCTTTGTCAAAGATTAGTTGACCATTGGGTTGAGGGTCCGTTTCTGGGCTCTCTATTCTGTTCCATTGATCTATGTGTCTGTTTTTGTGCCAGTACCATACGGTCTTGATGATTACAGCTTTGTAATAGAACTTGAAGTCCAGAATTGTGATGCCACCAGCTTTGCTTTTCTTTTTCAACATTCTTCTGGCTGTTCGGGGTCTTTTCTGGTTCCATACAAATTTTGGGATTATTTGTTCCATTTCTTTGAAAAAAGTGGATGGTATTTTGATAGGGATTGCATTAAATGTGTAGATTGCTCTAGGTAGCATTGACATCTTCACAATATTTGTTCTTCCAATCTATAAGCATGGAAAGTTTTTCCATTTCTTTGTGTCTTCCTCAATTTCTTTCTTTCATGAGCATTCGATAGTTTTCTGAGTACAGATTCTTTGCCTCTTTGGTTAGATATATTCCTAGGTATCTTATGGTTTTGGGTGCAATTGTAAATGGGATCGACTCCTTAATTTCTCTTTCTTCTGTCTTGTTGTTTGTGTATAGGAATACCACTGATTTCTGTGCATTGATTTTATATCCTGCCAGTTTACTGAATTCCTGTATGAGTTCTAGAAATTTTGGGGTGGAGTCTTTTGGGTTTTCCACATAAAGTATCATATCATCTGCAAAGAATGAGAGTTTGACTTCTTTGCCAATTTGGATGCCTTTTATTTCTTTTTGTTGTCTGATTGCTGTGGCTAGGACTTCTAATACTATGTTGAATAGCAGTGGTGATAGTGGACATCTCTGCCGTGTTCCTGACCTTAGGGGGAAAGCTCTCAGTTTTTCCCCATTGAGAATGATATTTGCTGTTGGTTTTTCATAGATGGCTTTTATGATATTGAGGTATGTACCCTACACTCTGAAGAGTTTTAATCAAGAAAGGATGCTGTACTTTGTCAAATGCTTTTTCTGCATCTATTGAGAGGATCATATGGTTCTTGTCCTTTCTTTTATTAAGGTATTGTATCACATTGCTTTATTTGCAGATGTTGAACCAGCTTTGCAGCCCAAGAATATATCCCGCTTGATCATGGTGAATAATCTTTTTAATGTACTGTTGGATCCTATTGGCTGGTATTTTGGTGAGAATATTTGCATCCATGTTCAGCAGGGATACTGGTCTGTAAGTCTCCTTTTTGATGGGGTCTTTGTCTGGTTTTGGAATCAAGGTAATGGTGGCCTCATAAAATGAGTTTGGAAGTTTTCCTTCCATTTCTATTTCTTGGAACAGTTTCAGAAGAAGAGGTATTAATTCTTCTTTAAATGTTTGGTAGAATTCTCCTGGGAAGCCATCTGGACCTGGGCTCTTGTTTGTTGGAAAATTTTTGATTACTGCTTCAATTTCCTTACTGGTTATGGATCTGTTCAGGTTTTTTATTTCTTCCTGGTCAGTTCTGGTAGTTGATACATCTCTAGGAATGCATCCATTTCTTCCAGATTGTCTACTTTGCTGGCATAGAGTTGCTCATAATATGTTGGTTGTGATCCCTCCTCTTTCATTCATGATTTTATTTATTTGGGTCCTTTCTCTTTTCTTTTGGTTAAGTCTGGCCAGGGGTTTATCAATCTTATTAATGCTTTCAAAGAAACAGCTCCTAGTTTCGTTGATCTGTTCTACTGTTCTTTTGGTTTCTATTTCATTGATTTCTGCTCTGATCTTTATTATTTCTCTTCTCCTGCTGGGTTTAGGCTTTTTTTTTGCTGTTCTTTCTCCAGCTCTTTTAGCTGTAAGATTAGGTTGTGTATTTGAGACCTTTCTTATTTCTTGAGAAAGGCTTGTATTGCTATATACTTTCCTCTTAGGACTGCCTTTGCTGTATCACAAAGATTTTATACAGTTGTGTTTTTATTTTCATTTGTTTCCATGAATTTTTTAAATTCTTTAATTTCCTGGTTCACCCATTCATTCTTTAGTAGGATGCTCTTTAGCCTCCATGTATTTGAGTTCTTTCTGACTTTCTTCTTGTGATTGAGTTCTAGTTTCAAAGCATTCTGGTCTGAAAATATGCAGGGAATAATCCCAATCTTTTGGTACCAGTTGAGACCTGATTTGTGACCTAGGATATAATCTCTTCTGGAGAATGTTCCATGGGCACTAGAGAAGAATGTATTCTGTTGTTTTGGGATGGAATGTTCTGAATATATCTGTGAAGTTCATCTGGTCCAGTGTGTCATTTAAAGTCTTTATTTCCTTGTTGATCTTTTGCTTAGATGATCTGTCCATTTCGGTGAGGGGGGTGTTAAAGTCTCCTACAATTATTGTATTATTGTCAATGTGTTTCTTTGATTTTGTTATTAACTGGCTTATATAATTGGCTGCTCCCATGTTAGGGGCATAGATACTTAAAATTGTTAGATCTTCTTGTTGGATAGACCCTTTAAGTATGATGTAGTGTCCTTCCTCATCTCTTATTACCCTTTAAGTATGATGTAGTGTCCTTCCTCATCTCTTATTAATCTTTGGTTTAAAATCTAATTTGTCTGATATAA
The DNA here is from genome assembly GCF_964656455.1 of Halichoerus grypus. Classification (NCBI taxonomy): domain Eukaryota; kingdom Metazoa; phylum Chordata; class Mammalia; order Carnivora; family Phocidae; genus Halichoerus; species Halichoerus grypus. The sequence continues at coordinate 121,667,894 of NC_135715.1, read as the reverse complement.
GGATTGCCACCCCAGCTTTCTTTTGGTGTCCATTAGCATGGTAAATGGTTTTCCACCCTTCACTTTAAATCTGGAGGTGTCTTTGTGTCTAAAATGAGTCTCTTGCAGATAGCATATTGATGGGTCTTGTTTTTTTATCCAATCTGATACCCTGTGTCTTTTGACACATTTAGCCCATCTACATTCCGGGTAACTATTGAAAGATATGAATTTAGTGCCACTGTATTGCCTGTAAGGTGACTGTTACTGTATATTGTCTCTGTTCCTTTCTGGTCTATGTTACTTTTCGGCTCTCTCTTTGCTTAGAGGATCCCTTTCAATATTTCTTGTAGGGCTGGTTTGGTGTTCGCAAATTCTCTTAGCTTTTATTTGTCCTGGAAGGTTTTGATCTCTCCTTCTATTTTCAATGACAGCCTAGCTGGATATAGTATTCTTGGCTGCATATTTTTCTTGTTTAGTGCTCTGAATATATCATGCCAGTCCTTTCTGGCCTACCAGGTCTCTGTGGATAGGTCTGCTGCCAGTCTAATGTTTCTACCACTGTAGGTTACAGATCTCTTGTCCCGAGCTACTTTCAGGATTTTCTCTTTGTCTCTGAGACTTGTAAATTTTACTATTAGATGTTGGGGTGTTGACCTATTTTTATTGATTTTGAAGGGAGTTCTCTGTGCCTCCTGGATTTTGATGCCTGTTTCCTTCCCCAAATTAGGGAAGTTCTCCACTATAATTTACTCCAATATACCTTCTGCCCCTCTCTTTCTTCTTCTTCTGGGATCCCAATTATTCTAATATTGTTTCATCTTATGGTATCACTTATCTCTTGAAATCTCCCCTCATGGTGCAGTAGTTGTTTATCTCACTTTTTCTTAGCTTCTTTATTCTCCATCATTTGGTCTTCTAAATCACTAATTTTTCTGTCTTATTTATCCTAGGAGTTAGAGCCTCCATTTTTGATTACACCTCATTAATAGCCTTTTTGATTTCAGCTTCGTTAGATTTTAGTTCTTTTATTTCTCCAGAAAGGGATTCTCTAGTACATTCTATGCTTTTTTCAAGCCCAGCTAGTATCTTTATAATTGTCATTCTGAACTCTAGTTCTGACCTCTTACTATTGCTTCTTGTTCTTTTTTTGAGGTGAGTTTTTCCATCTTGTCATTTTGTCCAGAGAAGAATAGATGAATGAGAGAATAAAATGCTAAAAGGGTAACAATGACCTCAGAAAAATATACACTAAACAAATCAGAAGAGACCCAAAGCCAGGGGGAAAAGAAAGAAAGAAAAAAAAAAAAAGAATATGATCAGGCTGGTGAATAGAACAGAGCCACACATGAGATTTTGGGTGTATTTTGGTCTGTTAGAAGAAAGTGTCTTCTAAAATTTTAAAGAAAGAAAAAAATATATATATACAAAAAATAAGGTTAAATACAATGAAAGGATAGAATGTAACTGTAAAAATTAAAATAAAAAAAAGATTTTTAAAAAGGAATTGATAAGATGTTGGTTGAGAAAGGAAAGAAGAAAAATTAAAAAAAAAAGAAATAGAAAAAGAAAAAATAAAGTAATTTAAAAAATTAGCTTTGAAAGACTAAAGAATCATGGGAAAAAAGTCATGGATTCTATGTGCTGTATTCCCCTAGCGCTGGAGTTTTGCCGTTCTCATTGATCGGTAAACTTCGTCTTGGCTGGATGTTCTGGCTGATCTTCTGGTGCAGGGGCTTGTTGCCGTGGTTCTCAAATATCTTTGCCAGAGGCAGAATTGCCCGCCCTTGCCAGGGGCCAGGCTAAGTTATCTGCTTGGGTTTGCTCTTGGTAGTTTTGCTCCCTGCAAGCTTTCCTACGGCTTTGGAGGACAAGAGTGAAAATGGGGGCCCCCCAATCTCTGGCCCCGGAGGAGGTCATTTCTCAGTGAGCCTTCAGAGAAAAGCAGTCAATCACTCCTGTCTCCCTGGTCTCCAGCCGCACTCTGTGCTCACCTGGCCTGTGACCGAGTGTTTCTATCTCTGGCACATGACCACATTTGGAGTCTCCAAATCCAGCAGATTCCTGTGGTGCGCTCCCACACCACCCCTCCTGGCAGAGGAAGGGGAGTCTCCCTGGATCTGCTGCTTGTTGGGTCCCTGCTGGAGGAGCAGTGGCCCGACTATGTCGTGGATCACGGTTTATGGAGACCCCGAGCTGAGAGCCCACTCCTTGGTTCTGTTTTTGTAACCAGCTTCCCTGCTCCAATACCTAGGAGCTCTGTCACACTCAGGCACCCCTGTCTTTCTGTGACCCTGAGGGTCCTGAGACCACACTGTCCCAGAGAGGGACAGTTCCTCAGCGGAGCAGACTTCTAAAAGTTCCAATTTTTTGCCCTGCTGCTCTATCACTTGCCAGTAGCCAGCTGATAGAGGCTCCCTCCCCCCGTGGTCTATCTTCCCGAATATCGCCTCTGATTCACTTCTCCGCACGCCCTACCTTCCAGAAAGTGGACACTTTTCTGTTCAGAGAGTTGCTGCTATTCTTTTCTTTGATCTCCTGTTGAGTTCGTAGATGTTCAGAATGGTTTGATAACTATCTAGCTGAATTCCTGGGACCAGATGAAATTTAGGTCTCCTACACCTCTGCCATCTTGCTCCACTTCTCCTCAGTCTTTTATATACTGAGTTCATGACTTTTGCCAAAGCTCAACACATCTGTACTAGGTTTTACTTGTTATTTAAAATAAATCAATGAAAAAAATGTTTAAATTAGTTTATTTGAAAAAGACATGGGAAATTGAAAACAAATATTGCTTGCCATAAATAGAAGGTAATGTTAAAAATAAATACAATTAAAACAAAATAATGTAATTAAATTGTAGATAAATTCTGTCGCCAGCTGAAAGGAGGCCTGTGACCTAGTCTCTCCCTGTTTAAAAGGGAGATTAACAAGTTCTAGAAAGCTGTGAAACCATACTAGCACCAAAAAGAGATTTTCTTCTTTATATAATTAGAAGGATTAAAGAGAATTGAAATAATATTCTTACTATGTGACTTAGTAATACTATTTAGCTCATGTCCAACAGCCATCTAAAGCATCAGGTCTCACACTTTGGAATTCACTGTCTTGAGGCTCCAAGGTCAAGTTCATGTACACTATCTTATTTAACCATACAAGAACCTTATGAGATTTGCACTAACAGAATATTTATTTATTAACACAATTTTAGAGTTGTGGAAGCAAAGGCACAAAAAGGTTAAAAGACCCCTTCTTTGTTTAGTGGTAGACAACAGATAAGCCCAGATTTTTGAAAAGCAAAGCCCTTTTCATTATAAGATCATTATATTATCTCATTATGTTATATATTATACAACTATTATTTCCAGCTCTTCCCCCCCCAGCTTTATTGAGATATAACTGACTTATAACATTGTGCAAGCTTAAGGTATACAATCCGTTGATTTGATACACTTATATATTGAAAAATGATTACCACCATTAGCATCACCTAACACCTGCATCATGTCACATAATTACCTTTTTTGTGCGTGTGGTGGGAACATTTAAGATTTATTCTCTTAGCAACTTTCAAGTATATAATACAGTATTATTAACTATAATCACCATGCTATACATTAGTTCCCCAAAACTTATTCATCTTATAACTGGAAGTTTGAACTTTTTCACCAATATCCCCCCATTTTTCCCACCCCACAGCCCCTGGTAACCATCATTTTGCTCTCTCTTTCTATGAGTTCAGCTTTTTAAAGATCCCATGTATAAGGGATATAATACAGTATTTGCCTTTCTCTGACTTATTTCACTGAGCTCTTTTATTATTAAATATCTTAAATAAGTAACAATAGAAATTAACAAATTTTTTTTTATCAAGAAACAAGAAACTGAGTTTCCTTATTTCAATACCTTGATGATAGGCATTTTATTAACCAGAGAGGTAGTCAGCCTCTGCTAGTGATTTATTTCAAGAGGGATCTAGATTGGAAGTAAATTTTTTATTCATCTGCATTTGTATAGAGTACAATAGATGTATGGAGAAAGAAGATATTTGGTGTGGGTGGCAGCATAGAAAGTGTACTAGACTCTGCAATGACCCCCACTTTAGAGCAATGGAAATAAGGGGGATTAAATACTAAAAATATTAAGAAAATATAAGGTGACAACAGAGCAGAAAGCAAAGATCTGAAGATCAGATTTTGAAAGGCTCAGGTCCAAAATGGGTTGCAACTTATGATAAAACAAAAAATGATCAAAAGACCTTAGTTGCAATTAGGACAAGAATAAGATCATCATAAGAACGGGCTCAGGAGGGCGCCTGGGTGGCTCAGTTGGTTAAGCGACTGCCTTCAGCTCAGGTCATGATCCTGGAGTCCCGGGATCGAGTCCCGCATTGGGCTCCCTGCTCGGCAGGGAGTCTGCTTCTCCCTCTCCCATTCCCCCCTCTTATGCTCTCTCTCTCTCTCACTCTCTCTCTCAAATAAATTAAAAAAAAAAAAAAAAAAAGAACGGGCTCAGGAATAGAGCAGTATGTCACAATTCAGGGATAAAGCTGATGGCTGACATAGCAGAATAGTACTCTTAAATTCCTACTTTGCTTTGCCTTTTCTGTGAGAGAGACTAACTTCTACACTAAACTGTATAGAGTAAACATTGGTATGGAAGAATAAAGATTAATATGAGCTAAAGTAGTTTGATAATCCTGCTGCTAAAAATGAGTTCAAATTTTCTGCTGTGGGGAAAGCAAACCCCAGAGTACAATATCCTGGGGTGCAAATGAGGACAGTGATATATGAAGAAATCTTAAGGACAAAGGGGAAATGGAAGATAGGAAAATGCAAATGTAGATTCAAATCTTAAAAAGAGGAACAAAAAAAGAGTGTATTCTAGATTAGTGAACTTTAAATTAATTTTGGGCAAGGTTCCAGAATGAATTATTAAAGAAATGATTCATAAAATCCTAGAAGAGGATTAGCAAAAGTTCACTATGATCAATTCATGGCAGAATTCATCATTTTGATTTTTAGTGAAAAAAAAAATGCCTGCTTTCTGAGTATGTCTGATATTCCACAGGCACATTGCAATTTTTTCATAAAGTGTCTGGGGAAAGGATGGAGAAGTATGTATTTAAAGCAATGGTGAATAATACCTTAGGTAACCATTGCAAGATGGTTCACATATGCCCGAACAAGGGATGCTTAACAGAATGATGTCATCCCAAGAGGAGGTTTTTAGTGTTGTTCCTCAGGATTCTTCCAAGTTTAACATTTCTTGCAGGGCAGGTCTGCTGGTGATGAATTCACTCAGTTTATGTTTGTCTGAGAAAGTCTATTTCCCCTTCACTTTTAAAGGATAACTTCACAGGAATGGAGTTCTAGGTTGATGGCTTTTTCTTCCCCTTTCAGTAATCTATTTCATTCTACTTTTTTTGCTTGCAGAAGTTTGCATCATTCTTATTCTAGTTCCTCTGTAGACAAGGTGGGCCCCCCCACCAGCTTTTTTCATGACTTTCCCTTTTTGTGTTTAGTTTTCTGCAGTTTGAATATGATATGAAGTGTTTGTTTTGTTTATCTTATTTATCCTGCTCGGTATTCTCTGATCTCCCTGGATCGGTGGTTTGGTGTCTGTCATTAATTTGGAAAATTCATGGCCATTTTTACTTCTAATATTTCTTCTGCTCCATTCTCTTTCTCCTGATATTTTAATTGTACATGTGTTATGGCTTTTGAAATTGTTCCATAGTTCTTACATGTTGTGCTATCTTTTTTATTATTTTTCTCTTTGCATTTCAGTTCAGGAAGTCACTTCTGACCCATCTTTAAATTTGTTGATTTTTTCCTCAGCTGTATTGGGTCTACTGATGAGCACATTAAAGGCATTCTTCATTTCTATTACAGCATTCTTTTCTTTATTTTGAGGATTTCCTTTTGATTCTTGGTTCGAGTTTCCATTTTTCTTCTTGCATTGCTCATCTGTTCTTTCATGTTGTATAATTTTTCCATTAAAGCCCCTAACATATTAGCCATTGAAATTATATTATAAAATTCCTTACTGATTTTCAATATCATTTCAATATCTACGGCATATATGAGTCTGGTTCTGATGATTGCTTTGTCTCTTCAGACTGTGTTTTTTGTTTTCTTTTTGGTATACTTCGTAATTATTTTTTTGAAAGTCAGACAGGTAAATAGGTAATAGGTCTTTCATATAAGGATTTATGTTAAGCTGGCTAGCAGTTGGGCTGTCTTTAATGTCCACTAGAACTTTAGTTACCAGAGGCTTCAAATTCTTTCTTAAATGTCTCCCCTCCTGATTTGGGCTTCCCTATGTGCTTTTTTTCAGATAGACTTTGTCTTGCAACTCCTTTGTCTGTAATCCATTGTTATTATACCAAAGCCCCATTGCTGTGGTGGGAAGGTGTGGGGGAGTGGAAGCATTTAATAATTTTATGATTAAATCTCAGTCTTTTCTTTGTGGGGGTGGTGCTGTGTCTGTGGATTGTCACCTTCACAACTGTTTATTCAGTGGCATAACTTTTTAATTTCTTCCTTAGGTTGTACAAGAAGGCTAGAGGGGGCTGGACTGAAGGAATGCCCTCCCTTAGCTGGAATAAGGCGCAGGAAAGTCTCCCCCCTCCCCAAGAGTAGGCCTTTGTTATGGAGAAGACTCTAGGATATTTCACAATGATGATTCTTCCCCATTTTCTGCCACAGCCAATAGGGAATCTTTCTCAGATCTTCACCAGGAGAACCTGGCTGGGTTTCTGGAGGTAAAGCTCATAAATGTGTGGGAGCACCCCTAAGACTGTGACCCCCAGGAATTTTTCCTCTCACATTAATTTTCATTCAGCCTCTAGCAAATTGTCAAAACTACTCTGAAATGTTCCTAGTGGTTTATGATTCCAGTACCTTCTGCTCTAAGTAAACACATATCAGCTATGTCTCTCCAGATTACAGAGTAATGTTTTGTCCTCAAACCTCAGTTCTCTGATGGGTACAAGAAAAGTCATTGAGTTTTAGTTCATCCAGATATTTTAATCATAAGGCTGGAAGGGATGACTTCCAACTTCATTACACTTTGAAGTTGAAGGTGGAAGTCCTCAATTCTGAATGTTAAAATGTTAAACTTCTGTTTAACATTTATAATTCTTGGTCTGAAGATGAAGACATGGTCAACCAGTCTGAGGATAGTTATACCAAGAGGAACAGTGACCACACAGGATGACAGAGTTGTGATATTGACAAGCTGAAACAATGGCATGAATTCAACCAAAGGTAATATAGGAGGGATAAAATTAAATTCCTGTCCTTGGGTTCGAATCACATTTTTCAAGGAGGGGAGAGGTGAGATGACCCTTAACAATGACATGAAAAATATGTGGGACTCTGAGTCGTCATTTAGATTACCATGACTCAACAGTGAGGATCAGCTTCCAAAATAATTAACACGTTGGTTCACTAAAGTGTTTTCGGGTATTAAACAAGAAAATGGTCAAACCTCAAACCATTTTCTTTATTGAAGACTGTTTCAGAATCTTTAAGGTGCTCAAGTTCATCATGATTTTGCAAGAGGATAAAGAACTGGTAGCATTTTCCAATTTTTTTGACCATTGATCTGTTTTTTAACTCTAACCCTGGCATTTAATAGTTGTGAAACAATGGGTAAAATATGTAACCTCTGAGGCTCTTAGTTTTCACATTTATAGAATAGGAATAATGCTGACTACCCTATAGTCATGCTACAACAACTCAATGAGAATAATGTTTGAAAACACTTGCTATTGTGCTAGGCACAGAATTTCTGAGTAAATGTCAGATTTTTAAATTTGTAATTTTTTTTTTATTTCAAGGCATTATCTTTAAAAAGATACTTAAGAATGGGTCATGTTTAAAATATTTAGCAAATAATACAATTTGGTCATTTACCAATCAATAAGACAGTGGTCTATGAACAACCCTTGGTTATTGGTCATAAAGATATCAAGAGGGTCCCAGATGATGGGGAAGGGCGGTGGTGAGCACTCAGAGAGAGACTTAGAATCACGGCTTTTTATAGATCATAGTGAAACTATTTCTATATTTTAATACACTGTATCTGTAACAGTGTATATCTGCCCACTATCAGCTCCGTATATGGGCAAATAGGAATATGTCCAGAGAAGAATGTTGAACAGTGTAAACTCAATATAATGTTATAAGAGGAATAGCTAAAGGAACCAGAGATGATTATTCCAGAAAAGGGAAGACTTGGGGGACAGGGATGGGCATAAAGGCTGTCTTCAAATATCTGAAGAATCGTCATGTGGAAGACAGACTGGATTTGTTCTGTGTGGCTACAAAGGGCTTAATCAAGAACAATAACTATGTGAAAGCTTTAGGGCATGAAAGTTCAGCTCCACACAAGGCTAAGTTTTCAGAACTCAGAGCAGTTCAAAGCATGGATGTCCCCATGAAGTGATGGAATTTTCCATGATTTAGAGATTCAAAAAGAAAATAGTTAAATGCTGGAACAGCAGTTGTAAAGGACATTAAACTATTGGACAGTACATGACATAGATTCAATTCAAAGTTCCCTTCATCCCTAAGCATCTGGGCAGAAATAAATGAAAGCCAGAGAACCACATAAGCTAGCCAGCAAGTTAAGCTGCTGGTAAGTTGGACTACAAATTGAGAACCACTTCATCCCTGAGGGCTACTAACCCAAAGAGAGACAAATAAAAACAATTTGCTATCTTGAAGATGTACAGAGAAATTCAAGACTGAGGTCAGCTTATTTTTTTAAGAGGTGTGTTTTAATGTTTTAATTTTCCTTAATTTAATACATAAACAACATATTTTAGTTACTGATTAATGCCAGTTAGTTTAATGAACATGGAAGCAAGGGAAGATAAGAAAGATTCAGAGACATAAAGAGAAAAGATGAAAGAGAACTGGAAAAAAGGAGGATGGTTGTTCATTTTTTATTCTCTTTTATTTGCCTGACACTTTTGCCTCTCTCATGCCTTAACTTCTGCTTCATGAAACTTTCCACTTCTATGAGGTTTGAGTTTTTTATTTATAAATGAAGGAATTTGGGTAAGATACTTTGTTTATTCACTCAACAAACATTTGTGAAGTGCATATTTGGTGGCAGGCACTGTGTTAGTTCTCTGTGGGTGATGCAAAACTGCAGGTCCTTGCTCACCCTCAGGTTCTCTCAGCCCATGTCAATTCAGTGACAAGATGTCTGTGATCCTAGGTTGCCAGACATTGTCTTTGAAAAACTCTTAACTGGACTCAGTCTGAAATGATTTGCTTCAATCATATGAAATGAATGCCTGGCTGTGAAAGACTGTGACCCTGGAATGCTCCATCTATACACACATGATTATTATCCCAAAGCCCGTGCACTGAGCAGGAGGGGTTAGTAATGAGAAAGGGAACAAATCACTGTTGAATTGTCACCAATTCCCCTTAAGGATGACTATGAGTTCTGATTCCTGCCATTTCCTTACTTGTTTTCCTCTTCTGCCTTGGGATTTTGGTTGAAAGAAGTGGCAAGTTGCTCCTTAAAATTGGTTGCAAAAGCCAACCCTATAAACGAATTTCATTCTCAGTTATAGAATCTCTGAAAACATACTTGGGAAACACTACCCATTAAACTATGTTTCTTGCTTGTAGATGGTAAAAACGAGGTATAACCTTTAGGTTTTTAGGTGCACATTAGCTCTTTCCCCCCAAAACAGCCTTCTGTAGAGATTGCTAGGACTTCTGCATCCCTTCACCGCTGTGAATCTTGACTTTCAGTAAGGATCGGTTGGTTTTATCAGGCAGCTCATTTCTGAAATTAGAAATGCATACATTGCTGCAAGTCTGTCCATGAACATCAGACTAAGAAATGGTAACAACAGGAATTCAGTGTTGGAATATTGTAAGGTAAAAGAAGTGGAGACCTACTGGAAGAGGAGAAATTAAAAAAAATAATAGTGGTTGAATGCATTAAAAGGCAGTCTGTGATTACAGTATTTGTGACCTATTGTTCTTTTGAAGAAGAGCTCTTTAGTCCACATGATTTGGTTTGGTAAGAAATATTGCTATATTTTTAATAAAGGGTGGATTTGTGTTTAACAGCATAGGCTCTGGAGCTTGACTTTTTTGGTTCAGAACCTGGCTCCTGGCTTTGTCCCTTGTAGAAAAACCTTTTGTGGGGCACCTGGGTGGCTCAGTCATTAAGTGTCTGCCTTCAGCTCAGGTCATGATCCCGGGGTCCTGGGATCAAGCCCCGCATCGGGCTCCCTGCTCAGCGGGAAGCCTGCTTCTCCCTCTCGCACTCCCCCTACTTGTGTTCCCTCTCTCACTGTGTCTCTTTCTGTCAAATAAAATCTTAAAAAAAAAAAAAGAAAAACCTTGGCAAGTTACTCAAACTTACTGTTTCCTCATCTGTAAAATGATGACAACAAGAGTGCCTATCTCAAAGGGTTGTTTTGAAGAGTAAAGAGTTATTGTATTAAAGGCTCTTTGACCAGTCATGGTGCATACTAAGTGCTAGAGTGTGTTGGTTATGATTATTATTACTATTATTTTTTATTATTACTATTCCCAGAAGTTTGTCTCAAGGCTTTAAGTTTTAAGTGCTCCAACACGGTTACTACCTTTCATTTTTGCCTTGGGTAGAGTGTGTTGGAGGTCAGAAAGTGTAATGCTTATTAGAATGTATACCCGAATCGCCCAGGTACTTGTTTATAATACATATTCTGGGCCTTAGCCAAATCAGAATAGCTGACAGCTGGTAGAAATCCATGTTTTAAATGAGGAGCCCAGGCGATTTGGGGCAAACTGAAGTTTGATGACAACTAAATAGAACAAGCATGCCCTGCTTTAGCTCAATCACAGCGGCAGGCCCTTTCTACAGCATGTGTCCGACACCAGTCACTGGACTCTCTGGACAGGATCTTAGGCCTCTGAGGGCAGGTCCTATCGTACTCTCAATTTTTCAGATCAGGAATTGTGACTTTCAAGGATTAAATGACTTGCTTAAGATCTGCTGGTGAGCAGCACATTGAAAGATGGGATTGGGTCTACCTGGCCAGAATCTGGTCCTAAACATGTCAAACAAGTTACATCCTGACTGGGCACATGCTCCTCCTCTGTGGAAGCTTTCTGCTCTGGGAAATGTGACCAAAAATATTCACCTCCAAATTAGGGTTGACTTAGAAACCCCTCTACTACAGGATACATAATACATTCTTCTAATACAGGAAGAATGTATTAGCCAATGTACATTTTACAGAGAGGGTCTGTCCAGTGAGCAGCCGGGAGGTGGATGAGAACAGCCTTCTGTGCAGCCATAGAGTTATGTGTTTATTTCATTTTCTAACTTAAATTCTGCCTATCTACCAGTAGGTGGTGTCTTCTAAATCCTACACTGTAGAAAACCCAAGGAATGCTTAGATCCTGAATCCCTAATATTTAATAATAACAGATTTATAAAAGAAGGATGGAAAATTGGGTCAGGGATATGTTCAAATGAATTTTACTGTCACAGTCGAATGTCAGAAACCGCTATGGCCAATTCAAAGTGTATGTATGTAACATAGACCATGAACCAGGTGCAATGTTTGCTCCTGCAGAAATACAAAAATGAATCACAAAAAACTTGCAAGGAACTGATAATATATTAATAAATAGCACAGCTATTATCATTCAGCTCTCACTATGTGTCAGGCACTATAACAGGTTATCCACATATATTTTGTCACATAATTTAATCTTTTGAAAAATTCCATGAGGTAGGCATTCTTTGGATGCTCTGAGGTTCTGAAAATTAAGTAATTTGCCTGAAAATTAAGTTCAGACAGCTTTTCAGTGGCAGAAATGAGATTTAAATTGAGGTTTTTCAATTACAACATACGATTTTTTGGTAGGGAGGTAAAACAATTGTACAAATAATAATGCAAGGCAAAATAATGAGATTTCAGTAAAACATAAAGATAAACTGTGAAGGAGGCTCAAAGAAAAATCCAAGTAGAAACTGTGGGCACAAGTGCCCTAAAATACTTTGTAGAGGATGTAATGTTTGTGATGGGCCTTGAAACATGGCTCTGACTTTTGTGCAGAGTGAAAAGGATGCTGGGTGATGTGAGGAGGCAGGTGTTCCATGTGTGGGAAAGAATGAGCCAAGACATGGAAATGGGAAACCATGTTTGGTAATATAGAATAGCTGTCAGTGAGAAGGGTAAGAAAAAGAACTGGGCAAATTTTAGTAATAAACCTGCAAAGTAGCTGCATCACGTTATGAGTTTATACTTAATATGACAAATAATGGAGCAAATGGGCAAAAGCTGAGTTTGCGTGTGTGTGTGTGTGTGTGTGTGTGTGTGTGTGTGTAGGAGATTATGGCAAATAGAGAATCTTTTAAAAATTCATTTTTTTAATTAAACATCTACAATGAACCAGATAACGTACTATGAGATTATTCACAATATCTCAATTTGGAGGTGGGGGACAAAGGATTGCAGACTGGAGGTGGGGAAAACTAAGCAGAAGACTATTAAATGGTCCATGTGAACAAATCTGAGGGCCCAAATTTACTTTACTGTGTCAACCCCACTGAGTGAGTGTGCTGTTCTCCCCACTTTTGTCTTGAGTTGTTCAGCCCCTGAAGTGCATTTTCTGTTTGCCTTCAAATGCTTGGGGATGAGTAAGTGAATCAATAGAGCTTTAAAAACATTGCTCCCTGCCCCCACTCACCCTCTCATCTAAAGGTCAGGAGAATCTACACAGCTGTCCAATGTTCCTTTCTTGGACTCAACACAAAGGCTTTACAAGAGTTGCTAATATATCTGCAGATTTATTTCACTCATTGAGAATGTGTGATTTTTTCCTTTGTACTCTGAGACAAAGTTTACTGAGCCAAATTATTAGAGGCATTTTAGGAGAATTATATTAGTTCATGGTCACATCACTATCACCTTCTTACAAAAGCAGAGATGACTTTTTTTTTCTTTAAGGAAAAATGTGTTTAATTATTTTGTTGCCTTTCTCCTCTGAAAAACAACATGTTGCCCTGAACTCCTAGTGACTTTCAAAATAGTTCAGGAGAGATGCTGCTGATAGTGACATTACCTTCATACATCTCTGCTTCCCCAGGAGGATTATAAAATACTTTTAAATTACCAAGCAGTCTATATGCATATACAGTTAAAAATTCTTTTTCTGTGGTTTTATAAACACCTGTGCACATTCCACTTCTATCTACTGAACACTTACAGACTCTTCATGAATAGAGAAGCAATTCTTTCCGTTACAATGCATCAGGGAAAATCCCACTGTAAGTAAAACAGGATTATAACTGCCTGGCTAAAAGCTGTAGAGAACCCAGTCCATTGGGGAACTCCTTTATGCATGTAAGATAGTATGTTCTTAAACTTATTTTGTGCGGCTTCCTTTTCCTTATCTGTGCAATTGCTCTCCAGTACTCTCAAACATAATTCACTTTCTACTGCATGGATTCATGTGCGAGACAGGCCTACAGGTCAGGATTTACAGAGCCACCCCATTATTTCATACTTTCTAAGGATCAGTTTTTATCAAGTCAATGCAATGGGGTATTTGTAGTGGCCGTAGACTGGGACTCATACACTAATCCCAATCCCAGATAAAAAGGATGAAGTCATAGTACTCATCCCAATGTTGTTATTAGTTGGAACAAATGCCACCATTGTTTGCAATGATCCCCTACAACAAGTCATTTTAAAGGTGCCAATAACTAAAATATTCCCAGGGACTACGGGAAGGGACAGGACTGAAGCCACATTAGATCTAAACTCCATGTATGTGCACAAGTCTCAGAAGCAGGCATGTCTAAGCCTCCACATTATCTCCTACTGATAACAATAGCCCTTCAGTGATCAAACTCCACCCAAACTGCTACAAGTTTCAGTCAAACCTGTACCATCAAAAAGATGAGAGAGAAGAAAATACAACCTTATTATGAGAGGTCTTTTTGTCCCGTAACAAGCAGTGCAAGATAGTTGAGATTCAAAAATATGTATCCACAAATGGTTGGAAAGTTAAATTTTCTTCCCCTAGCCAGTCAATGAAAATGAAGACAAAGAAGCAAGAAATTAAGTGTATTAGTTTCCTATTACTGCTGTGACAAATCACAACAAATTTCGTGGCTTAAAATGGTACAAATTTATTCTTTTTCAGTTCTGGAGGATCATATGGTTCTTGTCCTTTCTTTTATTAATGTAGTGTATCACATTGATTTATTTGTGTATGTTGAACCAACTTTGCAGCCCAGGAATAAATCCCACTTGGTCGTGTCAAATAATCCTTTTAATGTACTGTTGGAGCCTACTGGCTAGTATTTTGGTGAGAATATTTGCATCCATGTTCATCAGGGATATTAGTCTGTAATTCTCCTTTTTGATGGGGTCTTTGGTTTTGGAATCAAGGTAATGGTGGCCTCATAAAATGAGTTTGGAAGTTTTCCTTCCATTTCTATTTCTTGGAACAGTTTCAGAAGAAGTATTAATTCTTCTTTAAATGTTTGGTAGAATTCCCCTGGGAAGCCATCTGGCCCTGGGCTCTTGTTTGTTGGGAGATTTTTGATGACTGCTTCAATTTCCTTAGTGGTTATGGGGTCTGTTCAGGTTTTTTATTTCTTCCTGGTTCAGTTTGGTAGTTGATACATCTCTAGGAATGCATCCATTTCTTCCAGATTGTCTACTTTGCTGCCATATAGTTGCTCGTAATATGTTCTTATGATTGTTTGTATTTCTTTGGTGTTGGTTGTGATCTCTCCCTTTCATTCATGATTTTATTTATTTGGGTCCTTTCTCTTTTCTTTTGGATAAGTCTGGCCAGGGGTTTATCAATCTTATTAATTCTTTCAAAGAACCAGCTCCTAGTTTCATTGATCTGTTCAACTGTTCTTTTGGTTTCTATTTCATTGATTTCTGCTGTGATCTTTTTTATTTCTCTTCTGCTGGGTTTAGGCTTTTTTTGCTGTTCTTTTTCCAGCTCCTTTATGTGTAGGGTTAGGTTGTGTATTTGAGACTATGTAAGGTCACAATTCACAACTTACGGGCATTAGGACTTAGATATCTTTGGGGTAGTCATCATTCAGCCTACTATACTCAGCTGAGATATGGGACCCAGAAAAAGATTGAACCCTGAGATTCACCCAAGTACCTCCTAATCTCTTAATATTCACCTTGTTTGTGATAGGGAGAGAAAGGTTACCTGTTACATTGTGTTTAAATGCTCAGATCCAAATAAGTAGGAAACCAACTCTGGACTTTCTAGTTAAATGATCTGTTAAGGTCAAAGAGTTTAAGATTCTTTAAATTGAGTTTCTATCATCTGCAATCCAAACAGGTCTGATTGGTACACTTGCCCAGCGTTAAAAAACAGCAAAGCTAGGATTTCATGTCAGGTCATCTGATGCCTGAGTCCATCCTCTTGACCACTATAGGGTTCACTGATGATAATGCCCATTTGTCCTTTGTTTGAGGGTTCTTCTTAATTCTTGGTTGGTGCTCTCCTCCCCATCCCCCACCTCCCTTTATCTTGGCCACAGGGACTTATGCTGTGGCTCCTTTCTTTCAAGGTATACTCTTCTCTCGTTCTCAACAAATGCCGAGCCTGTTTCTTCCAGTACTTTTCCTTAAAACTCCAGGCTCCAGACTCTAGGACCTCAAAGAGATATACCTTTCCTGGGGTATAAGAAAGTTCTCATCTTTACAGAGATGATGGACAGCCCCCACCCCCCAATCCCGACTTACCTCCAAGATTGGAAAACATGCTTCTTGTGAGATATGGTTTTAATTTTCAAATTCTATTACATTAAATTCTTAAAACTCACATACTACCCATAGACTTCACTATTGGTTTTCTGGGGGAAAAAAACCACAAAACATCCTTTATACTTTAAGATCTTATATTGCCAGAATGGCAGCTATTGTTTTATACCAGGCATAAATATAAGCACAAGGTACTAAGATGGTATCAGATAATCAACTTTATCTAATTTGTACTAGGTGGTGGGCAATTATTTTTTGAAGTGAAATATATAGATATTGATAGATTTTGTTATGTTATATTTTATATTTCTATTCACATTAGCTGGGTTGTCCCTTTAATTTGGAATGTTAATCCCTTAAGTGAAGCAATTCAGATTATCTAATATCCTTCAGGACTGCACATTCCCTTGAGATTTTACCTAGTTCCTGTAGAAGATTCTAGGGTTATTGGTAGGATTTTGAACAGAAAATTTGCATGTGGTACCACGCTGGCTCAGAGAGATGCTGAAAGCCCATGGTGCTGATGCTCTTTGTCAACCTGGCCAGTATAAACTACATTTCCCAAAATTCTCTTTCCTGATTGTTTCCAGGAAAAGAAATGTGAGCTAAAAAAGACATTCTTGCATGAGATTTGTCGGGCAGAAGTGAAGCAGCAACTATTTTGTAACTCACACACTCTTATTAACCTGTTGGCTTACCTGTTGCATGGCTTCACTGAGCCTGCAAGTGCCCCACCTTCCTCTGGATCTTCCTTCAGCTTCTCTGATTCCTAGGCCATGGCATGGTAGATAGAGAATCACAATAGATCGATCTATAGATCTCTTAGTGCTTCTACATTTCTGTTTCAACCCTGATTGTTCGAATACCCCTTTTCCAGCCATACAAATCTGTTTGTATAAGAATTGGCTCCAAGCTGTCAAGATCAAAAGCTGATCTTCCAAATTTATTTTTTGTTTTTGTTCAGTGATCATTGGCCATCTCTTAGATATAACACTGACTTGTGGCTTGGGTTTTTACATCTTATTAAAGGTCAGGATTTTATGACTTTTCCCCAAATCTTATTTCTGGACCTAATATAGCCTTAACATTTATCATTTGGTATTTGACAAATGGAGTCTGGATATTTGCATACTTTTATTTTGATACTTTACATTCCCAGGTGATGATCCTTTCATCATTATCATAATTTGTTACTGACATGATAATGGTTATATTTATATGATGTCCTTTACCATTAAGCATAATAACCAGGAAAAAAAGACAAACACCCCACTAAACCATCTTAAAAAAAGTCATATTTCATGCAGTGGAGATTATGCAATAGTATTTGAAGTAAGAACCATTAGTGCAAATTCTAACATACTATACAAGTCATAGGTTGTTACTGAGGAAAAAAAATGTTGCCACCCCAATATATGATTCTGGAATACTGATTATTTTAAGCTTTTAAGAAACTACAGAAAAAGATAAATTTTGAAAAACAAGTAGATATTAGCCTTTTGTAAGAGATATTCACATTTATAAAAGATATTTCCATTTGTAAGGGAGTCTTTCTGCTCTACCAGGAAGAGGGGAATGTCTCAATCTCTAGAAACTCTTATCAGTGGAGAAGACAATGACTTAAATCTGCATAACAAACTTACCCTTATGTGCTTTTCCTGGTAAGCTTTCATAACTGACTCCCCATCCCTAACATCTTCTGTCTTTAGCTAAAGATGGTATTTAAGGTGATGGCTTCAGCTGTGTCAGGGAGTTTTTCTGGGTCTCTCTTGTGTATATAAGATGTATATGTGTTATAAAACTTTCGTTTGTTTTTCTCTTGTTAATCTGTCTCATGTCAATTTAATTCTTAGGCCAACCAAAAGAATCTTGAAAGATAGAGGAAAATTGTTCCTCCCCAACTTTACAAACAATCAGTGAACAATCAGTGACAACTTACTTTTTATGGATAAAACATCCTATGTTTTATTTGGTAGTTGGATAGACAGATCTTGGTGCTAAATGTATCTTGTGTTGCCATGTGCTTGTAGGAAAGATAATACATGTTATAAACCATTTACCTGACCTCCGTTACTCCATAGGACAGTGTTAAAAACTATGGTTTTTATAGAGGTGAACATGCTTATTAGACAGAACTCTGGGTTATTTTTCTCTGTTCTAAATCTGAAATTCTAATGCCAGAAAAGAAAAAAAAGTCAAAGCAAGGCAGTCAGAAAAAAGATAATCCAAAAAAGAAAAATGAAACTCCCATAAAAACTAAGGTATAAATTGCACATTGCTATAGGGTCACAGAAATCTAGGAGTAGGAGAGAGATAAACTAAACTCTTTAAACTCTGCCACATCCCTGAATTGAAGCGTATGGCAGTCTTGAGGGAATTGTGAATGATTGTGGAGTTAGGACTTTAAAGCTAATGTGAGCATTTCCCCATTTCTATGTTTATTGTTGAGCATTTCATTGAATTTGTGTCACTTCCTGCCCTAAGAGTCTCACAATCTAATATATCCTCATGTGTTGCTAGCTTTGCTCTTAATTTCTTCATTCCCCATCTGATTCCATCCAATATTTTCTTCTTTCTCCAGATCCAGGGCTCTTCTAACTCTAAATTAGTGAGGCAGCCTGAAGTTTCAGATTCTGATCTTGGAATTAAGTGGATAACCCCTGTTATTCCTGGTGGGAGGAAATTCCCTGTCTTCCCAGTACTGGTCACTGCAGCTGGGGTGTCTGTCTTGGGAAGGGCCTAATATGGCCTCACGCCCTCTGCTGCCCTCTCCTGGCTACAACTACTTCTGCTGCCAAGGAGGTTAATTCATCAGGCTGGACGGAGCCCTCTGGGACCTCCGGCCCAAGGAAACAACAGCAGCTAGGCCAGGGATGGCACTACCTTTCATCTATATTGCAAACTCTCATCAGTAAGTTTACTAGCTATGTGACCTTGAGCAAGTTTCTTAATCTCTCTGTGCTTCATTTTTCTAGTGTGTAAAATGGGGATGATAATAGCACCTACCTTCTAGTGCTGTTATGAAGATCAAATGTGTTACTATTTGTGAAGCAAATTGAATAGTGCCTGGCATATAATAAGTGCTATATAAATATTAAAGAATTTTTTAAAAGATTTTATTTATTTATTTGACAGAGATAGCAAGAGCAGGAACACAAGCAGGGGGAGCGGGAGAGGGAGAAGCAGGCTTCCCGCCCAGCAGGGAGCCTCATGCAGGGCTTGATCCCAGGACCCTGGGATCATGACCTGAGCCGAAGGCCAGTGCTTAACGACTGAGTCACTCAGGCGCCCCAAGAATTTTTTTTTAAAATAAATGAAGGTAGCAGATTATGCTACCTCAAAATATAACACTTTATAGGTAGAGGGACAATTATTTTGAGCTTATTATTTTTGAGAAATACCAGACACTGAAGAAGCTCTGAAAACAGAGTATAAGTTAGCCTTGTGTAGGGGAAGCTGATGTTTATAAAGAAAATTTTCATTTGTATGTCTTTCTCTCTGTACCAGGAAAAGAAAAATGACTAAATCACAGTGGAATCTCACCAATGGAAAAAGCACGCACTTAAATCTGCATAACAAATCTTACCCTTGTTTACCTCGGTAACTCTTTGTAACTTCTCCTGCCACCCCCAACACACACCTTTTCTTCTTTTGTCTTTAGCTGAAGATGGTATTTAAGTTGGTAGTTTGGGCCATTTCAGGGAGTTACTGAGTTACCATGGCTATCTCCCTTGTATACGTGAGATACACGTTAATAAACTTCAATTCCTTTTTCTCTTGTTTTTTTTTTTCTTAAAGATTTTATTTATTTATTTAACAGAGAGAGAGAGACAGCGAGAGAGGGAACACAAGCAGGGGAAGTGGGAGTGGGAAAAGCAGGCTCCCCGCTGAGCAGGGAGCCCAATGTGGGGCTCGATCTCAGGACCCTGGAATCATGACCTGAGCCGAAGGCAGATGCTTAATGACTGAACCACCCTGGTGCCCTCCTTTTTCTCTTGTTAATCTGTCTTTTATTGCAGGGTTCTCAGCCAAGGACTCAGAAAGGCAGGGGGACAATTATTTTTCCTCTCCTACACAAACAATTAGTGTGTTGGGTAGAGAAGAGCTGGTGATGACAAGGGAGAGCATGTTAGGGTCTGTTAAAGACGTCTTCTTTAAGAGAAGAAGGAAAGGGAAAAGAGGCTGAGGCCAGAATGCCAGGTATCTGTCATACCTGCTATAGGCCCTAATGGGCTCAGCTTTACACACAATTTTAAAGGTGGTAAATTTATAATTATTTGCCAACCTCTATTCTTCTTCCTTTTAGAAATGACCTGAAGTGTATTCTCTTGGGAGTGAAATTTATTTATTTATTCAATAATATATATATTTAATATAAATAATATGTATATTTATCGAGTATTTACCTCATTCAAAGCAGATGGCACAAACTAGAGACACATGTAGAAAAGCCAAACAGGGTCTCTGACTAGAAAAATCTTAGGTTCTGGTTGGTGAAAGAGACATTAGATGGATAATTGTGCACTTATTTGTTTAATCACAATTGTGAAGAGTACTTTGAAGGACAAAGGTAATGTGAAACAGGAGTCCCATCTGAATCTAGTGGATCAAGGACAGTGTCTTTGAAGAGATGATATTTCACCTGAAGAGCTGAGAATTTAAAGGAGCTGGTTAGGAAAGGGGTTTGGCCTTGAGGAAGAGAAAGGCATTCCAAGCAGAGGCAGCAGCATGGGCAAAAGTTTCTGGAATCATTTTGCACTGTATGAGATCCTAAAAAGAAAAAGAATTAATGTCTTCCTTTAAAAAAGAAAGATTGGTGAGTTTTCAGAATTAAGATGGCAGAGTAGTAGGAGGTCCCTGAGCTTTCCTCACCCCTCGAAGAGAGGCTTCCTGACATGTACCAAGACTACTGATCATAGAGTGCTCCAAAGTGCCAGCTTCAGTTCTGGTGGAAATAGGACCATGCTTTCTTTTTAAAAATTTTTTTTTACTTCTATTTTTACTTTAATTTTATTTATTTATTTTCTTTGGGATCAGGCTTATAGTTTTTTGTTCATTGTTGGTTTGTTGGTTTGTTTCTTTTTCTCATTTTTTTGGATCAGGCTTCTTTTTTCTGTCTTTCTTTTTTGGGGGTTCAGACATATAGCTTTTTTGTTTGTTTTGTTTTTGTTTCTTTTCCTTTTTTCTTGGATCAGGCTTTTTTTTTTCTTTTTCTTTTTTTAAATCAGGCTTATCTTAACAAAAAAAATCAAAGCACACCTGGTTAAAGGTCCAAAACTCTGCTTGCAAGCAAGAAGGAACTCTGCAGAGGACTGACCTGTGGCAAAGAGCAGCCAAAACACAATAGCAGAGGGCATACGGCATACACCAGAATCACTTCCTGAAGCATCAGGCCCTGGACAGTATAGGGCCCCTTGTTAACATACTATTACTGTCAGAAGCAGGAAACACAGTGTGCTTTCATAACATACAAGAGACATAAACCTAGACATAATGACAAAATGGAAGAATTCTCCCCAAAAGAAAGATCAAGAAGAAATCACAGCCAGGGATTTGCTCAAAACAGATATAAGCAATATATCTGAACAATAATTTAAAACAACAGTCATAAGAATACTAGCTGGGCTTGAAAGAGCCATAGAAGACACCAGAGAAACCCTGGCTACAGAGATAAAAGACCTAAAAACTAGCCAGGCCAAAATAAAAAATGCTATAACTGAGATGCAAAACTGACTGGATGTAATCACAATGAGAATGGGAGAAGCAGAGGATTGAATAGGTGATATAGAAGATAGAATTATGAAAAATAATGAAGCTGAAAAGAAGACATAAAGGAAACTATTAAATATGAATATATATATATATATATATATATATATATGAATCAGTGATTCCACAAAGTGCAATAATATCTATATCATAGGACTCCCAGAAGAAGAAGAGTGGGAAAAAGGGGTAGAAGGTTTATTTGAACAAATTATAGCTGAGAATTTCCCTAATATAGGGAAGGAAACAAACATTTAAGTTCAAGAGACACAGAGAACTCCCCTCAAAATAATAATAATAAAAAAAAACAGGTTAACACCAAGACATATCATAGTGAAATTTGCAAAATACAAAGATAAAGAGAATTCTGACAACAGCTAGCGACAAAAGGTCCTTAACCTACAAGGGTAGACACATAAGGTTAGAAGCAGACCTGTCCACAAAAACTTGACAGACCAGAAAGCAGTGACATGATATACTCAACATGCTAAATGGGAAAAATATGCAGCCAAGAATACTTTATCCAGCAAGGCTGTCATTCAGAATAGAGAGATAAAGAGTTTCCAAGACAAGCAAAAACTAAAGGAGCTCACGAACACTAAACCAGCTCTGAAAGAAGTACTAAAGGGGACTCTTTGAGTGGGAAAGAGAGACCAAAAGCAACAAAGACTAGAAAGGAACAGAGACAATCTATAAGACTAGTGACTTTCCAGGTAATACTCTGGCACTAAATTCATATCTTTCAATAATTACTCTGAATGTAAATGGACTAAGTGTTCAAATAGAAAGACATAGGGTATCAGAATGTGTAAACACACACACACACACACACACACACAGCAAAACTCATCGATATGCTGCTTACAAGAGACTTATTTTAGACCCAAAGACACCTCCAGAATGAAAGTGAGGGTGTGGAGAACCATCTATCATGCTAATGGATATCAAAGAAAGCTGGAGTAGTCATCCTTATATCAGACAAACTAGATTTTAAACCAAAGACTGTAATAAGAAATGAAGAAGGGCAGTATATCATAATAAAAGGGTCTATCCAACAAGAAGATGTAACAATTGTAAATATTTATGCCCCCAACTTGGGAGCACCCAAACATATAAATCAATTAATAACAGACTTAAAGAAACTGATTGATAATAATACAATAATAGTAGGGGACTTTAACACCCCATGCACAGCAAAGGACAGATCATCTAAGCAGAAGATCAACAAGGAAACAATGGCTTTGAATGACAAACTGGACCAGATGGACTTAACAGATACATTCAGAGCATTTCATCCTAAAGCAGCAGAATACACATTCTTTTTGAGTGCACATGGAACATTCTCCAGAATAGATTACATACTGGGCCACCAATCAGGCCTTTAACCAGTACAAAAAGATGGAGATCATACCATGCATATTTTCAGACCACAGTGCTATGAAACTTGAAGTCAAGCACAAGAAAAAATGTGGAAAGACTACAAATATATGGAGGCTAAAGAACATCTTACTAAAAAATGAATGGGTTAACCAGGAAATTAAAGAAGAAATTAAAAATACATAGAAGCAAATGAAAATGAAAACACAATGGTCCATAATCTTTGGGAAGCAGCAAAGACAATCCTAATTGGGAAGTATATAGCAACACAGGCCTACCTCAAGAAGCAAAAAAAAGTTTCAAATACACAACCTAAACTCCTAAAGAAGCTGGAAAAAGACCAGTAAATAAAGCCTAAAATCAACAGAAGAAGGGAGAGAATTAAGATTAGAGTAGAAATAAATGATACAGAAATTTAGAAAAAACAGTAGAACAGATCAATGAAACTAGGAGATTGTTCTTGGAAAGAATTAACAAAATTGATAAACCCTTAGCCATACTTATCAAAAAGAAAAGTGAAAAGACCCAAATAAATAAACTCTTGAATGAATGAGGAGAGATCACAACCAACACTGCAGAAATACGATTATAAGAGACTATTATGAGCAATTATGTGCCAACAAACTGGGCAATCTGGAAGAAATGGATAAATTCCCAAAAAACATAAGCTACCAAAACTTAAACAGGAAGAAATAGAAAATTTGAACAGTGTCATCACCAGGAAAGAAATTGAATCAGTATTCAAAAATCTCCCAACAAAGAGTCCAAGGGCAGGATGGCCTCCCAGGGGAAATTCTACCAAACATCTAAAGAAGAATTAATACCTATTTTTCTGAAACTGTTCCAAGAAATAGAAATGGAAGGAAAACTTCCAAACTCATTCTGTGATGGCTGCATTACCTTAATCCCCAAACCAGATAAAAAATCCCACTAAAAAGGAGGATTACAGACCAATAACCCTGGTGAACACGGATGCAAAATATTCTCAACAAGATACTAGCTAATCAAATCCAACACACACAAAAATAAATTCAAAGGACAAATACAAATACAAAAATAAATTCAAAATGGATGAAAGACCTAAATGTAAGACCAGAAACCATCAAAATCCTAGAGGAGAAAACAGGCAGCAACCTCTTCGACCTCAGCTACAATGACTTCTTACTAGACATGTCTCTGGAGACAAGGAAAACAAAAGCAAAAATGAACTATTGGGACTTCATCAAGATAAAAATCTTCTGGACAGCTAAGAAAACAATCAACAAAACTAAAAGGCAACAGACAGAATGGGAGAAGGTATTTGCAAATGACCTATCTGATAAAGGGCTAGTATCCAAAATCTATAAAGAACTTACCAAACTCAACTCCCAAAAAATAATCCAGTTAAGAAATGGGAAGAAGACATGAACAGACATTTCTCCAAAGAAGACATTCAAATGGCTAATAAACACATGAGAAAATACTCAGCATCACTCATCATCAAGGAAATATGAATCAAAACCACAATGAGATACCACTTCACAACTGTCAGAATGGCTAAAATTAACAGCTCAGGAAACCACAGACCCTGGTGAGGATGCAGAGAAAGGGGAACATTTTGCACTGTTGGTGGGAATGTAAACTGGTGCAACCACTCTGGAGAATAGTATGGAGGTTCCTCAAAAGAACTACCCTTTGATGCAGCAATTGCACTACTAGGTATTTATCCAAAGGATGCAAAAATGCTGATTCGAAGGGGCACATGCACCACCCTGATGCTTATAGCAGCATTATCAACAATAGCCGAATTATGGAGAGAACCCAAGTGTCCATAGACTGATGAATGGATAAGGAAGATGTGGTATATATATATAATGGAATATTATGGAATATATAATCCAATATATAATAACAGAATATTACTCAGTGACCAAAAAGAACGAAGTCTTGCCATTTTCAACAACATGGATGGAACTAGAGTGTATTATGCTAAGCGAAATAAGTCAGTCAGAGAAAGACAAAACCATATGATTTCACTCATATGTGGAATTTAAGAAACAAAACAGATGAACATAGTGGAAGGGAAGGAAAAATAAAATAAGATAGAAGCAGGGAGGCAAACCATAAGAGGCTTAACTACATAGAACAAACTGAGGGTTGCTGGAAGGAACGGGGGTGGGGGATGGGCTAAATGGGTGATGATATTAAGGAGGGCACTTGTGATGAGCATTGGGTGTTATAGGTAAGTGATGAATCACTAAATTCTACTTCTGAAACCAATACTACACTATATGTTAAGTAACTTGAATTTAAATAAAATAAACTGATTTCTTAACTCAGTGATCACTGTGATAGTCTAAGAAATTAATACAGCAATTCTTATTTTTAAAAGCATTTGGCTACATTAAACTACCCCTTTTCTGCTCCTGTTTGTCAGAACATCTCGTACGGTTTTAATCTAGATTTATCTAGATTTAATCTAGATAACCAATCACTAGAAAATGCTGATCTACTTTACAAAGAATCATACCTTTTTATTATAATCTATTCTCAAACTGACACTTTTATTTTTCAGTTGTATTTGATGTTAGTACTCTACCTGTCTCCTTTAAGTCTTGAAGGAATTTTTTCCAGTTTTTAAATTATTGGAGTACCATGAGTCAAATTTTCATATGGAAAAGAACCTAAACTTTAAAGAAGCTGGTTTTCATGTTGTTTCTAACAGAAAACCAATTAGTGAATTATTCACTGCCATGAAAATTTTTTTGTACATCTTTTGTGAATGTGTATCTGAATTCATATTTTCAATATCACAAGGAAAATAATATGTGAATTTTTAATGTATTTCCATTGAAACTTAATGAGTTTTCGTTGTGCCATAAAATAAATTCTTTTTTTTTTTTTAAAGATTTTATTTATTTGACAGAGAGAGACACAGCGAGAGAGGGAAGACAAACAGGGGGAGTGGGAGAGGGAGAAACAGGCTTCCTGTGGAGCAGGGAGCCTGATGCGGGGCTCGATCCCAGGACCTTGGGATCATGACCTGAGCCGAAGGCAGATGCTTAACGACTGAGCCACCCAGGCGCCCAATAAAATAAATTCTTAAATTAAAAAAATGAAAATATAAAAAATAAAAAGGTAAGGTTGGTAAGTAGCAGATGTTTTCCATAATTACCTGTTTCCCCCAAGGGCAGGCTATGTTGGTGCTATATGATTTTACCAGCATCATGCAATATCAATAGGGAATATTGAGAATAAATCTGATGGGGAAAGGGAAAACTCCATGGAGGAAATTATATTAAGGGTTTAAAAGATAGTACGGGCTTCAATAAACATAAATAAACTAGAGGATAAGAAGCTACGGACCAAATGAATTATTCTAAAATGTAAAATTTTTGGTATTAGCAAGATGGTAGAATTTTTTTGTTTGTTATTTCTTAGGTCTTTCCTCTGGGCTCCTGAAACACACCATGGAATCTGCTGTCAGAACCACTTACAATAAAGTTGTCCTATTTACAGGTTTTTGATAAGCTGTTTTTATTCTTTAATGAATAAGAAACGATGCCATTATCCCTACAAAATAGCTGAGGTTTTACTTGAACAAAATCTGTTTGGAAATGTTAAGCTGGTTACACAGAACTAATATGCCTCAAGGTGGTCATTCTCTCTGGATTAAAGCTGTGGAACAATTGTGGCTCCTGTTACAAGGAAAATGACAAAGGGCCATTATGAAAAGGGACAAAAATCTCTGTTCCCAGGGGGGCACTGACAAGCTGAAAGTCCCCCTCTACATGCCAACACAAAAGCCTGATTGCCTCAGATTGTTTGTTTATGTAAATCAAAAGGCTGCCATTAGTTCAGCAAGTGAGGCTGCCCAGCGACAAAGACGGTGGTGATTGGCTGGATGCTTGCTCCTGGGCTGGTGGCAAATCTGACAAATCCTATTGCTTTTGTTCTAAGCTCTATCTGGACACCTTTAGCAAAAGAGTTTGTTATTGTGTACTGAAGCAAATACTTTGTATTCTCAGAGTAGGAGGTGGAACTATAGAACTTGAAGGGGAGAGAACGCATCTATCAAGGATCTTTTCCTTCAGTTTCCCCAAAGCTCTCTCTGCGTTCTCGGACTCAACTGTACATCATGACAGATGTTCCAGGGACACTCAGTCAGGCTGAGTGCAACGGGGATACACCACCTGAAAATGGTCAACAACCAATCACTAAAACAAATGAGGGATCCAGTGATGTGGATGGTACCTCACCATACTACAGGGTAGAACCCCATCTTGAAGACTTACCCACAGAAGGAAATCAGGAGAAAAGTGAAAAATTACAAGGGAATATGGTAGTCAACTGGTCCACTGATGAGAAGATTCTAAAAGGTAAAGCATTTTCCTTTCTCTTTGATTTGTTTGATTTAATTTGTGAACTCACTTCGTGATTCTTTTGATAAACTGTTATGACGGGAATGTGCTGTCCATCCTCCCACCCATGTCCCTGCCCAAATGTGGCCTCTTATTCTACTGGGGCTGGATAGCTAAGGACCAAACCTCTGCCTCAGGTCAAATCCAGGCTTATTTATTTGATAGCTTTATGACCCTGGACAACTTCCCTAGCCCCCTGAAGCCTTAGCTTTCTCGGTTAGCAGAAGACAGAAATATAAGTACTGACATTTGTAGTGTTGTTGTGAGGATTACTAAGTGTTGGTTAAATGTTAACTACTGTTATTTATTATTATTATGGACAGCCCCATTATTATTTAAGCAAAGGAAATTCAGCATTTCAAGTTTTCTTTCTGAAATATACCTGAACATGTCTGAATTCATGGTTCTATAACATACAGATGGAAAAGGAGAGGTTATCCTTATGTTTATAAGTAGGAACCAATAAGAAATGAGTTGGGAGAGTGAAATAGTTACTTTTAATGATCACATTGCAAATCAAATTGATCTACCTAGCTAGAGTCTAAGTTGATAATTTATTTAAACTTGAGCTGCTTAAATATTATAGTATTAATCTTGTGGGTTTTTTCCCCCAGAAAAACCAGAAGAGAATCTTTTTCTTGTTCATAAGGCTATCACAGATCTTTCTCTCCAAGAAACAAGTGTTGATGAAATGACATTCAGAGAAGGTGAGAGGAACTTCCGTTTTGTACACAGACATTGTGTGACTGAATATGGATGGGAGTTTTTGCATGGGGTGTTTTGTGAATGTGAATGTGATGTCAAAAAAGCAATCCAGGCAATGCCTTCAAAAACTCAAAGCTGCTATAGGCAGATAAGGGAGTAGTCCTGATTATCGGTGGGTTTCACCTTAAAAAGTATTCCAGAAGCATCAAGACTGAGACTGCATGAATTGGTATAACTGATTGGCATGCCCTCACCTGACAAAATGATTATCAGTCTCTTAATAAGTTAGTCCACTAAATCAATTCTTTTGTAAGATTTATTTAGTGTCTCTAAATCTTTGTCAGGCACCTTGTGAAATGTGAATGTTTTACCTAAAAGCTTACCATTGACATACATTTTAAAGTAATATTATAAATTTATTTGATCTATAGAAAAGTTCTAGGCCTCTATGTAAGCAGAAAATGGTTATCTAATTCTTGTTAAAGAAATCTCCCAGGTGATGAAGCTAATTTTAATTGTGTTCTTTCAGAAAATAAGAGAATAAAAAATACATTGATTTTTAAGTGACTTATATTTCAAATAAACTCAAGAAGAACAAAAGAAAACAAAAGAAAAACTAAGAAGAACAAAATCTTTTAGATTTTACCTCTGAGAAGATACCTACATTGAAGCAATTTCTAAATCAAGTGCAGGATAAACACATATTAATTGATCACTCATTTCCTCTTTTGCAACCATAAACATCTTATCTCAAAATTGAAGTCGGTTCATTAGACCTTGAGCAATTTAGCTTAGTTAGGACCTTAATAGGCAAAAATGGAAGAGATTATTATTTTTTAAATATTAGAACATCACATAAAATAGTAGATGCCAAGGAAGACAGGGATGTAATTGGCAGTTTCTTGGGTTTGTCCACTTTGCTTGGACACCTCCCAGACTATCTGCTGTCCCTATGTAGTGGTGGAACAACCACTATTGTAATAAATGTAGTAAAGAACAACCATTATTAAGCTTTTACATTATCACAGGTAATTTATAAAACTTAAGCTTTAAGCCCCATGAAATGAACTAAATAACTTCTCTGCCCTAATCTTTCTGTTTCCAGTGTAGCAAGTTCTCACAGGCAGTGCATCTAGAGAACTTTTCAAAAAATTTTTTAAATTTATATATTTATTTGGGAGAGAGAGAGAGCACACAGGCAATGGAGAAGGGCAGAGGGAGAGGGGGAGAGAGTCTCAAGCAGACTCTGAGCTGAGCATGGAGCCTGACTTGGGGCTCGATCTCACGACCCCAAGATCATGACCTGAGCTGAAACCAGGAGACCGACACTTCACAAACTGCATCACCCAGGTGCCCCGAGACCCTTTCAAATATCTGATCAGGAAGTCCACTGGAGACAACAGTTTGCTAGGATCTTTCATTTTATAGAGAATCAAATAGAGAATCAAAGCAGTCTGGATTTTTTAAGTAGATGGTGTCAGGGTGAATTTTTCCCTGAATGAATCCTTTTGTGTTTGGTGGAACATATGTTTTTCCTGTAAGGCACATGTTGGTGTCTTCAGTTTTCACAATGACAAACAGCTATAAAGTCTCCAAAGAGAATACTCCTGGGTTGAAAAATAGCAAGATGCTAAAAATATTGAGGAAAAACTATAATTAAAATTCAAGAAGTAATTTCATGCATGACAGCTCCATGCCTGAGTCATGGTGTGAGCAAAAAATCAGTTTCTTTGGTTCTTATGGAAAAGAAGACAATAAAAGAAAGCTTAAGATTGTAGCAAACATGCTAATGTATATTTATTTATAATGTAAAGAACATTGACTGGGCACCAACAACCTGATAGGAACTGTGTACAACCAGTTAGGAATGATAATCCATCTTCACTTCTATCTCTTTTTGTAAGTTTACAATCTGATTCCTGTAGTTGGGAAAACAAAAAAATGAAAAGAGCATGAAAAATCTTGACTGGTAATGGACTTGTAAAAATTTTTCAGTGAAAGTAGAGAGCTGTGGCGGGGAAAGGCAAAGAGGAACATTGCCTCTCACTTTATTTAAAGACTCTTATGGTGTTGAAAGGGAAGAGTGAACGGAAGCCTGACAAAGCACACAATCTAGACAGTATTTTAAAGTCACGCATAGACTGAAGCTTCTCACA
The DNA here is from genome assembly GCF_964656455.1 of Halichoerus grypus. Taxonomy (NCBI): domain Eukaryota; kingdom Metazoa; phylum Chordata; class Mammalia; order Carnivora; family Phocidae; genus Halichoerus; species Halichoerus grypus. Next base: position 121,637,727 of record NC_135715.1, on the reverse strand, counting down.
GAAGTCCCTTTAGAGGTGAAAGCCCAGAGAACAACCTCCGCTCTAATTCTTTTGAGCATGCTCAATAAATATTGTTAAGGATATGCTGATGTGATCTGTTTGAAAAGTGAAATTTGACATGAATTAAGCCTTGTAAAAGTCACTATATGGTACCAAACAACTTGAGTTAATTAGTTGCTATGAGGGATATGTCTAGCATGACAGGCTAATCTAGCACTGTATAGAGATGACCACAACATGATTTTTAAAGCTTGGCTCTCTAGAAATCAATGGCAGATCTTAGATGACATTGTGTGTGCTTTGGTGGGCTTGGTGTCACTGTTGGCCCAGCATATGACTCCTGACCATCCATGGCCCCCTGCTCCTCCTTCCACAGCAGGAACTTTAGCACAACTCTGAGAAGCATGGTGGCAAATACTGAATGTGCTATTCTGAGCATGCCCAGATGTGGGAAGTCATTGTTTTTACTACTGGAAGAAAGCCTTTTTTCTCCTGTGAGATATTTTTCTAATTTTCCTTGGGGAATCTGTGTGTGTGTATGTGTGTGTATAAGAGATAGGTCCAAATATTTTATTTTCTATGTTCACATTTCCAGTCACTACAGGCTAGACAGGATTTTAAAAGTCTGTCTCAGGAACACCAGTCTCACTAGATACAACAGTCACAACAAAAAAATGTTTCATGGTCAAATGAAGTTGAGTTGTTGACTTCTTAGAGATTCACAATGTTCATTGGCATTTTAAAGACTCGCATAAATTCTGAAGCTTACTTAACTGTGTTTAATGCAGTATTTTCCAAACTAATCTGATAGTACAACCCATTTTATTGTGTAAAACATATTATTAACCCACAGAATAATATCCTATAAAGCACGTGTGGGGAAATGATTATCCAGAAACATAATTTAAAGAATAAGAGCTGGGTATTTCAATTACCAATTGATTTTGCTACAGGACATCAATGGGAGAAGATTCCTTTGAGCATCAGTAGCCAGGAAATAAGCAGACAAAAGGAAAGGATTGCTGAACAACCTCTAGAAGAGAAGGAAGAGGAGGATGGGAAGAACAAAGCTCACCAGGCAACTGAAATGGAATGGTTGGGATTTCGGAAACCTAGCCAAGTTGATGTGTTGCATTCTAAACATGAGGAGGAGCAAGAGGTTTGGGATGAAGAAATTAATAACGATGACGATGATTGCAATGATGATGAAGATGAAGTTCGAGTAATAGAATTTAAGAAAAAAAATGAAGAGGGTTCTCAATTAAAAGAGGAAGTTGATGCAAACGAGGACTCCCCACTGAGCAGCCCCAGTTCCCAACCTGTGACACCTGAAGAGCAGCCAACCTTCGAGAAGAAGAGCGATATCTCTAGAAATGCTTATTCAAGATACAATACAATATCCTATCGGAAAATCAGGAAGGGGAACACCAAGCAGAGAATTGATGAATTCGAGTCTATGATGCACTTATAAACTAAATGGAACTGAGAAATTCTCCTGCCCACTAAAGCAAAAGCTAATTCTATTTTCCTGAGATGCATCTTTGCCTGTCTTATTTGAGTCATCCTCTTTAAAGATGTGAAAGCTTAATCTCTGTTTCACTGTAGAATAATATGGAAATAATCCTAGACAAAATTCAGTCTGGTAACCTCAAGTCAAAAAGCTTTAGATTCATTTGTGGGCATTTGCTTTTTAAAATTTCACTAATACAGACTTGTGTGATAAGCACTAAACAGCAAACAGCAAGCACCCCTGGAGAATCTGGCATGAGTTGGCTTTAAAAGTAGCAACACTGAGAAAGACAGTCATCAGATGAAAGAGGACTATGAGAAATGACCTGTATCTCTTTTGGTGTCTTTCTTCCTGCACACTGAGGGTGCTAGAAAGTCTGGTATTAAACTTCTCTTTCTTTTAAACATGTTTTTATAGACACTGGCAATAAGCTGTCCAAAACGTTTTGCCTTTTCTATTATCTTCGAATAAGATTTTAAGTGGTTTTCTTTAGCCTCTAGGGTGAAAAGTCTGCATAGGCTTTCTTCCTAGGTGTTACCATTCCCTGAATTTTCTCACTAGAGGGGCCAAGCAATTGTCAGTCAGGAAAATTCTGACGAAATGTTGGCTTTATGCACTCAAGATGAATAAAACCCACTGTGAGGCTGTTACAGGGAGGGGCTAGAAAATTGGTGGGCAATAGACTAAGGAGTCAGATAGTTTATTTCTGTAACTGAAAATAAAATCTTGTCTCGCACAGTTAAAGTCATTAAAAGTGAAAATGACAGCTTTAGCACAATTTTAAGAAAATACCCCTCTCTATTACCACACTTTCTCTTATTAACAGTATCTCAGAATAATTTTCTTTCCTTAGAAACCCAAGACAACTCTAGTCATAACTGTACTAGTTACTATGATAATGGAAATAATTATCTTAGGATATTTTCAAAGTAGAGTGTGAGCATGTATTTTTAGTGAGAAAGCTCTGATAGTTGCTGGGAATATGTAATTTACTGGACCTCAGCCCAAATCAAGATGCTTAAAATTGTGTCTATGGAGCTTCACTCAAGCCAGTGTGTCAAATAATGTATTGAATATTTATGAAAAGGGAGAATCTATATTTATATTCTTAGATAGTTTCTTAATTTTTCATTTCAGGCTTCCATATATATCACCCTGAACTTTCTGTCACCACAGATAAAGATATTTTTGGCCCTGCAAATAAAAAGACAATTCCTTATTGTCTGAATGTAATACAGTCTTCATTGTACTATTCAACCCTTTGTTTATTTCTTTTTCACTTTGTGAAAATACCCGGGTTAGGCCTTCTTAGATTATTGCTTATTTATGTGTAACAAATCCCACACATTCTAATGGAAATTTATTTAATTCTCCCTGGTCACACAATATAGTTCCATGGTATCATATACTATTATTTACTGTTTACAAGACTCAATTTTGAATTCAGGATTGAAGAGCTTCTTTTATCCTTTCAAACAGATATTTTGCAACCTGATCATGTAAAAGTCTGTCGCTCTTCCTCTGTAGAACCTAGAGATTTCCTTCTTGATAATGCAAGTTTTCAGAAGAAAGTCAGGGAAATCAGGTGTTTATTGGTAAATTTAGGTAAAAGATTGGTGCACTCGGACAATTTCCTATTTATGTAGATCCTCTAAATTGTTCCACCTGGACAACCTATTTTCTTTCCTGGATTACTGATGACCCCTACAATTTTCTACTTAGCTTCAATGCACGGTCTTTTATTATCCATCATGGAATAGGAGCATATTGTTAACCTACCATCAACAGAACCTTTATTTCTAATTGTTCCAGCAGAAGTGTAGAATTCCTGTGGAATTTGAGTGAGCTGAGTGGTCTATGGTGCGACATGGCCAAGCAACTGGATCTTATGGGGATCCAACACATAGTAACCCTGGCCTTTTTAGCTTTGTGCTCTTACCATATAATTAAACAAACATGAAAGATTTTGTCAACAAAGACTTTGTCAGGGTATGTTCAATGAGAAAATGCTTAGTGCTTATGGATGAGGCAGTGTAGCTACAAAAGAGCACAGAAACTGCTCTTTGACATTAATGCCCATTGCCCTGTGCTGCCATCTTACACTAAGGCCACAGAGTTAAGTGATCATAAGTAACATTGATGGGGTTAGGTGACTATTTGATTCTTTATAACCTAGGAAAGGCAAGGGTATGGTTCTGATTTCATGAGGGATATTTAACATACTAGACACTCTTACAAGACAAGGTAGAACACAAATTGGTAACTATACTGGAAGATTTACTGCTTTTGTGATTCAAGGTTCAGGGGTGGATGGAAGAAGGACTCTGGTACCTGTTAGGAGGGAGAATTGATTTCTTGTGAGAATGTTGCTATTTCTTTTTTTTTTTTAATTTTATTTATTTATTTGACAGAGAGAGACACAGCGAGAGAGGGAACACAAGCAGGGGGAGTGGGAGAGGGAGAAGCAGGCTTCCCGCGGAGCAGGGAGCCCGATGCGGCGCTCGATCCCAGGACCCTGGGATCATGACCTGAGCCGAAGGCAGACGCTTAACGACTGAGCCACCAGGTGCCCCAGAATGTTGCTATTTGTTACATGACTTTTAATTTTTCTTAGTTTTGGGATGAACAGGAATTAATAAAATCTCTATTTATTTGTCAATATAAAATTTACCTTTCATATAATGCCACACTGGAAGACATGGAATATGTCAGACTCTATCTATCATCTGTCTACAATTTAAATAAAGAACTGCTGTGTCTGACTTGCTCTCAATAAAAGTTTGTGTCCTGGTTTTTGGTGTCTAGAATTTATTTTCTTTCGCTGCCCTTTAAAATTTAGGAAGAACCCTTGCATATCAGCAGCTGTTAAAGACCATTAAGAAATGCTGCTTTAGAAATCAAGAGAACACCTTATTTAAATTCAAAAAGCACTATTTCAAAAAGGTCTTAAAATGATTGTGTACACAATTGCAAAAAGAATTTCTGGTAGGTTGGTATGTAATGTTCATGAAAAATTTGTATTATTTTTATAGGAACTGAGCTCTTGTTTTAGATACACTTTAACTCCAACAACTTGAAAAACATATATATATCTTTATAGCCATCAAGGTAATACATTTAAACCATGCTGACACTTTTATAGTAATTGTTTCACATATTTACATGGGGTAGTACTTTTGGCACATTTTCAAATGAAGAACGGACATCTAATTTTTCAAAGTGATAGGAAAAGCATTTAAAATAAGTAATAATAGAGAATTATGGAAAAAGATGAAGCACCAGAGTATCATAAAGAAGAAATATGTTTGACCATATGAGAAAGGCAACTACTTTTAAAGGCTTAACTTTCATTGCTCTATAAAAACAAGAGGGCTATAAAAAGTAATATCAGAAGTTATAGCAAACATTTGCCAATATTAAAATATCAGACAGTAACAAAATAAATATGAATACCAAAATGTGTATACAGCTCATGAGGAACATGAGGTGACTAAGCTATACAGTCAACATAAACACAGTGACATGGGGAGTAATCAACAGCAGAAATCACCCAACAGATACAAGGCAAACTACAAAATCAAAGGACAGTACCTGGTAATCACCTGACAGTGTGGGAGAGTTTTGGAAATGAATTTGGAAAGTAATCTGAATTTTTAGTTAGTGACTTAAAATTACATATTTGATTCCTTCTTTATAATAACTTCAGTTAGTAGAGGCTGAAAAATTGGGCACTTCAAAATGTTCAAATTAACTCCAAATTCCTTTATATTCCATTGTTTCAATCTCATTCTCCCATTAACAGAAGTTTTTAGGTAATCAATAAGAAAATTCACTAATTTGACCTTTGCCTTCTCTTATTTTTCTGTCCACCTCTGATAGCTAATATGTGTAAAACTAGCAACATCTGGGCAGTTGTTTGAAGGAGGAGAATTAAGGCATGTGCATAATCCAAAATGAATGACAAGCATCTTGATAATTTAGAATTTGGCTACTCCCTTCAGGTATGGAAAATGATACCCAGAGTGAAAGTCCACTGGAGATACTTTTGTCCAGAAGGCCAGATGCAAAGTTGTGCACTTAAAAGAATTAAAAATATCCACAAACATTCATAGTTTTCTTTATATTTATAAGCAGGAATTCTTGGTCTTATTTTCTCCCACTTCAAAGCACAATATAGAGACTCATATATATATATATATATATACACACACACACACATATGAATATATACACATATTTATCTATATGGATATATATGTATGTATACATATATATTTACAAAGATCGATATGTTTTTGGTCAAGTAAAGATAATCTAGGTCCTCAAAAAATTAGTTTTTATATCTAATATAAAGGTTTTATTTATATAGATATTTATGGATCTTTGGATCCAAATCTTTGGATTTGGATTTCCCTGATGCCGAGCGATGTTGAGCACTTTTTCATGTGTCTGTTGGCCATTTGGATGTCTTCTTTGAAGAAATGTCTGTTCATGTCTTCTGGTAAATGAACTGGTAAATACCAATCAATCAATAATAAAATAGAAAGCCCCTGTTTTCAAACATATTATTTGTTACTTATTTAATGGCAACTGTCATCATCAGAAACTCTCCATATTAGAAGTTGATCTATTTGTTGAAAAATGAGAACTTTCCTGTATGTTTTTGCAAAGCAATGATTCACATAAACTTGCAAAGAGACCCTATTGGAATGGTAACTACTAGTTGACCTATTAGGTTGAAAACAGAGGCATTGAATCTGCTTATTGTGATGGGATTTTTTTTTCCTTTCTGTTAGGTGCCAACACCTACCTGAAATACCATCCATTAAACCTCATCAGGAGTATTTAATACTTTACATAGCGTACTCAAACTTTTTCATGGAATGGCTATTTGCCAAAAATAAATATTTTGTATATTAGCTTTGGTTAGTGTTCCTTTCTTCATTTCAAGGCACATGGCTCATAGCAATTTTTGAATAACCTACACAAAAGTTGTAAAAGCACTATGGTGACCATCCACACAATGAAGTAAAAGTTACAGGCTTTAGTTTTTATTTTAAATTAAAAGACTCTTCAATGTTTTACTTCCCATCTCTGTTGAAATTGGGCAATCTGTCAGCTTTGATTAATGGTTGGGGGAAGAAAGAGTTGGCAGTGTTATTTACAGGGAAGCAATTTCTCTATGTCTGCTTCTCCTTCTCATATTTATTATAGGAAGTGGAAAAGAATATGTCCTTCATGAAGTCAAGGAGATAGACAACTGCAAAGCAGGTGGGGATAGCTAACCTTAAGCCTACATTTCAGTTAAAAGAAAAGGTGCAGCTTCTATATCACAGCCAAGGGAGATGTAAGACGTTTGACTTCACAATGAAGGGATTTTAATTGAGCCCACCCAAGTTGACTGCCCTGCTTAAAGAAAAAAAAACAAATCATAGCAACATGTTGCCGTCAAAGAGACTCTTTTCTTCCTCTTCTTCTTTTTTTCCAGCCAGATAGAATGGAAACCAGATTTTAATCTCTTACTAGTGGGATGATCTTAGATAATACCTCTCAGCCGTCATATAATGAGGAGAGTAAGACCTAATTCACTGAGCTGTGTACAACAGTGAGATGGGGTACGGTCGGTGCCTAGCACATGGTCGGTACTCAAAGATAATCAGTTCTCATCTGTCTTCCCTTTATTCCCTGTAAATTCCTTGTTTGTATCAAAGATACTGGGATCCTCATGTGAGGCGTAATTTCTTTTCCGTGTTTGAACATGGAAGTTAAAGTTGTTAAAACAAATAAAGATGGTACTATCTGGCCAGCCTCAGCCCCACTCTCTTGCATGAGAAGCCCTTGAGAATCATCCTAAACCATTCATAAATCCAAGGTTGACTGGAGAATTTGAATTCCGATACACTATGACTGGTATCTTTGCTCCTCTACAATCCCTAAGGCAATACTATGAGCAAGGTGTTTTCATATCTAAGAGAATTTTCCAAATTAGTTGGGGAAAACTAACAATACATTATGATTATGGCATATGGTGGGTTTTGGCCCTGTGAATGACAGCTGATTGAATGTCAGCAAGCGGAATTGAGCAAATTTGATGCTGGTGATAAAACATGGTTGTACCAACAACAGCTGTGTCATCCTTCAGGGAGAAGCTCTGGGTAACTGTTGAAAAAGAGAAAGGAACTGTGCAAACCAAGAGGTTCAGAAGCACTCAGATGGTCTGGTAAGTTAGTTTTTGATCAAATAAGTCATGTAAAATATCAAAACTATACTTGTGTTTAAAGTAACAAAATGTATAGACACTTCTCTAAGAAAAGGCAATGACTCAAGCCAACCCAAGGAAAACTCTGAAGTCTCCCCATAACATAGCCTCCTACTGAAGAATTTAGAGTTGAATAGGGCCCTAATGTGTCCCACTCAGGGGTTTCTCACTAGAAGTGCCAGAGGCCTAGTAGCATTTACACATTTATTACAGTCTTCTGAAAACAAAATATAGAGGGGTAATGCTTTAGAAAGTGTTGATAGTGGCTGCACGAGCTGGCATTCCCACCAACAGTGGAGGAGGGTGCCCCTTTCTCCACATCCTCACCAACATCTGTCGTTTCCTGACTTGTTAATTTTAGCCATTCTGACTGGTGTGGGGTGGTATCTCATTGAGGTTTTGATTTGGATTTCCCTGATGCCGAGCGATGTTGAGCACTTTTTCATGTGTCTGTTGGCCATTTGGATGTCTTCTTTGCAGAAATGTCTGTTCATGTCTTCTGCCCATTTCTTGATTGGATCATTTGTTCTTTGGGTGTTGAGTTTCATAAGTTCTTTATAGGTTTTGGATACTAGCCCTTTATCTGATATGTCATTTGCAAATATCTTCTCCCATTCTGTCAGTTGTCTTTTGGTTTTATTGACTGTTTCTTTTGCTGTGCAAAAGCTTTTAATCTTGATGAAGTCCCAATAGTTCATTTTTGCCCTTGCTTCCCTTGCCTTTGGCGATGTTTCTAGGAAGAAGTTGCTGCGGCTGAGGTCGAAGAGGTTGCTGCCTGTGTTCTCCTTCAGGATTTTGATGGACTCCTGTCTCACATTGAGGTCTTTCAACCATTTTGAGTCTATTTTTGTGTGTGGTGTAAGGAAATGGTCCAGTTTCATTGGGGGGGTGGGGGGATGGGTTAGCCTGGTGATGGGTATTAAAAAGGGCACGTTCTGCATGGAGCACTGGGTGTTATACGCAAACAATGAATCATGGAATACTACATCAAAAACTAATGATGTAATATATAGTGATTAACATAACATAATAAAAAAACATAAAAAAATAAAAATAAAAAATAAAAAAGGAGGTAATTAAAAAAATAAAAATACAAAGTGTTGGTAGATTTCACAATTAGTCAATACTCTGAAGTTTAGGCCTATAAGATTTCCAATTAATGATTAGTTCCTTGCATCTTAGAGTAGTTGAGTAAATACATGGTAAAAGCTCTTTTTAAAATTCTTTCCAAGAACAAATATGTCATGTATGAAAACAATCCTTTGCTATATTGACAATATAGATTCCAGTATAGCTTTGTATTATGTCAAGGTGAAGTCAGGAAGAGCATACACTGAACAGACTGTAGAAGATTTTTGTGAAAAACATTCAAATTGCTTTCACTCATATGTCCAAAGGTAAGTGTTTCCAAACCATAATTGTCTTTTTCTGAATAGACTTGATGTGTTTTGTGGAAACTGTTTTCGAATAAAAAGAGTCTTCAGACTGGGGGCAAGAAAACCTTTCAACATTTTTGCAGTTACACAAAGAATTGCATGAGGCACTCAGCATATTCAGTTTGGTCAGCAACTCAGTTAGTCCTTTGGCAACTGACTTGTGTTTTATCCCCCATATGGCTCTGTTTTGAAAAGAATTATCTCATTTTCTAGTCATTCTCTTATCTCATCTGCAATGTCAATTATCTGAATAAAACATCTTAAATACGATGCAAATAGGCAGAATTGTTTCCCTTCTGAGTCATAGCTATAGCTCTGCTTTTGTGCAATTAATTGGGAGATAAAATTAAATTTTAAATAGGAAGTCAGAACTAAAGATGCCCAGTTTAACCATCAGCTCAATTGAACAAAGCTTTGTTTTTATATTAACAAGCATATACCATGGTTTTCCTCCAGAGACCCAATGCCAGCAAAAAGGTTTATGCCTCTCTTTCTTAAGAATATTGTGAAACAGATTTGTTTAGGTCAGCGGCCTGGGGCAGTGCATTGAGCCCTGTCTCCGGAGATCCAAATTTGAATCCTCATCTCTCACTAACTGGTGTGGGACTCTTAGACAGGTAATATGTTTTCTGGACATCAATTTTCTTACCAAAAATCAATACAAAGGCTGTTAGGATTTCTAGAATCTCTTCTGGTATGCCTAAATACTGACATACGTAAGGTTAGGAATTCAGTATGGATTGAAGAACTATGGGACTTTTCCCCAAATTTATCAGTGTAATCAGTAGGCCCACATCCACGGCCTTATCTCCCACCCCCACCTCACAGAGGTACCAGATTCCTTTTCTTTTCTGGCCCTGTCTAGGTCAATTTTTTTCTTAACTCTCTTCCAGAGGGTTGCTTACCTCTTTCTCTTCCCCTTTCATTATATTTACTTCATTTTACTTCTACTTTGAAATCTTTTAGAGCTTACTTGTAGCTTACTTCATCCCGGTGAATGCTGTTAAATCTAAAGTCATATTTTATATAAATCTTTAATATTTTTCAGTGCTCTATTGCTGCTTTGTTTCAGCTCCTCTTATTTGGTCTTACATTACAGTGTTATTAAGTGTATTTTTAGTGTATTTTTGGTAACTACAGTGCATTGTGACCCAGCCTCTTTTTCTTTGCCTTTTTTTTTTCTTTTTTAATATCCACTTAAGTCTAGGAAGTTACCAGCACGACTCTTCTTTTGGCACAAAATGAATTGAAACAATGTCTATATCTAGAACTGAATAAGCATTTGACTTCCTCACTTAAAGTTTTTTTCCACTGACTCAGACTGGGGGGGAAAAAACCAACAAAAACCAAAAAACCATTATGTAGTCATCTAGATCAAAGTCTTATCATTGAGGAGTATGATACGATACTGTTAGATGAACAGGCATGTAGCTGGGAGGGACTTCACCAAGATGACAGCTGTGTGTTTCTGAGGCCTTTTTGCTATAGGAACTCAAGTAATTTTTTGAATTAAAAAAAAAAAAAAGCAAATAAAAGAATAGGTTCTCATAGATTATACCTAGTTGTGGGCCAAAAGAGCTGGTTATTATCAAACTCAGTCATCATGAATATCATTGTACTTCCTCAAGTACTTTTGGCTTCATTTCCTGTATTTCCTGTTACCTGTTTGATTGCATGGGGAAGTTGGCAGGCTGAGGTCCATCCAGCACAGGGCAGGAAGCATGCAATTCAAAAGGCCACCTAGAGCTGAAGATGGACTCCAGTTCAACGGTAGGTTGTTTCCCTGAGCTCACTTTTGGTTTCTCAAATATTGTGGGTTTTTAAATCTCCTATTCAAATGCTCTTAATTTTGAAAATGTAAACTACCATGGAGAAATACAGTCACCACATCCACTGTCATTTTCACAGTGTTTGATGGGTTTACTAGATAAAAGTATTAGTTGTTCTTTAGTCTTCATAATATTTTTCAAATTTCCACTTTTGGTATTGCTTTTCTGGGTCACAAGCAGAGACTTTCAGGATCTTCTGAGAAACATTTCCTTCTAAGCATAACAACTGATGATAGTTCCCAAAAACAATGTGATTCACCTGGAAAGAAAGGGGATCTCAGAATGAGCCACAGAGTGAATTTGACAACCGAAATATAAAGAAATGAAAACTAGTAAAAAAAAAAAAGATAATTATATTTTTGATTCCTTAGGAATTCTTCTGAACTAAACTAACAATGTGAACACAGCCTTTGGACTATATTAAATTTGTCTCCATCTCAAACTAACTTCTCTCTTCTTAAAGCTACAAGGCTTTTAAGACTTTTACAGCTTCTTCAGGGAGGAATTTATTTTCTGATGATGGGTCTGATAACTATATTGTTTAGAGGAAATTATTCCATATGGCATTTACTATATTTGATGGATGATGGCTTTCTAATTGATGGTGATCATGAAAAAACAGCCATCACAAAAAGTGAGTCAGTTAATTTTTTAATTAAGTTCATACCTTAGAATGCAAACTTGGAATACAAAGTGCTAGAAATGATGTATATTTATTTATAAGCTACCCACCATAATATCTGATAGTACATAATGCCCGATGTCCAGAAAATCCAGATGTAATTAGAAAAAAGTCAAAGGTATTTCAGAGGAGTTCTATTATTGGTTAATATTTACTGAATATCCTAGAAATAATAGCTTGCTCATGGCTTTATAATTTTTTTCACCTATTAATCCTCTCAATTTTTCCATGACTATGACAAAGATAATCTTAATTATATGTATATTGTTTTGAAATATTTAAAAAAATATACCAAATAGGGGTGACTTCATAATAGTTTATTTTAAAGATGTTCCTACAAAACCATTGTCATCCTTGTAGGGCTTTGGAAATATAATGTTTGAGTATGCTCAAGGTTTTGTAAAAGAGTTGGCCTTGAGCAAAATCATTCTGGATTATCTACAACATTCTGCCAGTGGATTGTAAAGAGGTAGTTGAATAACTCGTCCCCAACCTAAGGACACTTGATGAAGGGACCAGTGGTGGAGGGTCATTCCATGTCACAGTATCTAGGAGCTACCTATGAAACAATTTCCTCTTAGGTATCTATAATCCACAGCATTTGGGGTGGGCTGGCCTAGAGAATATCTTTTAAATGCAGATTAGAAATGTATAATTTTAACAACTCATTGGTATTCAGGATCAAACTCACTGTTACCCTATTTCCTTCTAGGAAGCTCTCAATTCCTAATGCTAAAGGGAGAGGCATGTTCCTGTTATTCAGTCTTTTTCTCCTATTCTTTTTTAAAGACTTAACAAGCCTTGGATGACTCAGGAGGTTTAGTATGAAAATTACCAAAATACTGAAAAAATAAGGAATACTATTGTCAACATATTAATCTCCATGACATCTAGCAGCATGGAAAGGGCAACTTAAGGTAGAAGGCAGCAGTGTGACATGCTACAAATTCATAGGCACAAACAGGATCGGGAAACATCGAATTTTTGCCATCTTAATTAAATTACTCTCTTTACAAATTGGCTTACCATTTATAGGGTCCAAAATTAAGCCTATATAAAAATCAGCTAATGAAGGCTTAAGTTCTCAATGGGGCCAATGCAGTTTATAAATAAGACGTATGTGATTTAAGGGTTGCTTACTCCTAAATATTTTCTCATAGCGTGAATTTTTTTTCTGGTAACAGATTCATTTCTGGAGATGAAAAATGTGTTCTCATTCTCATCCTTTCTCACCCCTGGCCCCACCTCCAGCTTTCTTTGGCATAAGGTCAAGGAAGCAGAAGGTAATATCTGATAGATGTTTATGGATTTTTCCAACACTATGCAACATAAAATTAGTAACTGGTACACTAGTAATTCCTAATTTTTCTTAATAACTCAATAATAGTCATTATCACTAAAGAGAAAAAAAAATGCCCAGAAGAAATTGAAATATAACAGAGAAGATTGAAAGAGAGGAAGATTGGGAACTATGTTGCTCAAGCCCTGATTTTGACCCCAAGTAGGAAGAAAAATGCCATGAAGGGAGTACTCACTGGTTGTGAAATCAAAAGAAATGGAGGCATTTCAAGGGCGGGGGGAGTGCTTACTTTGGGGACAACCCTGAGCAAAATGATGGTCTTCATATACCCAATGCATTTTGTGGATTTGGTGATTACTTGCTAGTGAGATAACAGAAAATTTAAAAAGGTTGGCCTGAAATTATTTTTGTCACTCCAAGATCTTACACCAAAACTTACGACTTTGTATCTTGTTAAAATAGAATTGGGAAAACCTATCAGGACTTTGAGAGTAAATAGGATATAGTAGGTGTGGTCTGATAAATATTAACAACTGGATCTCTAGAAAAACATCCCTGGATTAGGAGCATGGGTTTGCAGAAATCCTCCCATCATGGCTGGTTTCCAGCTACCTGGGTGATGTCACTGAATGTGATGTCAGCAGGTGCACGCAGCACCCTGTCAGCTCCTACAAGCAGCAGGGAGCTGCCTCCAACACCTGTTAAGGCCCAGGTCTCTGGGAACGAGGGGGTGTGTGTGTGAGAAAAAGTCTCCCTTTATGGAAAGGAGGCAGAATGCTGAAAAGCAGAGTCATACTAAAGTGCAAAGCTTGTAGGAAGCATACTGCTTCTTGTTTCCTCATATACTCTCCCTAAGGGCTTCTCTGGTAACCAGTGAGAACAAGTTCTAGCCTATAAGCATGATTTTTGGCATTGTTAGTTGACTGAAGCAAATGGCTTATAGAAACAAAGATGCTGATAGCCATATAACCAAAGAAACAGGTGGCTTATATTTAAAATAACAGATTTGAAATAAATTTTGTGAAAGAAAAAAAAGGACTTGACAATTTGCAAAACTATCCATTTATCTCTCTGTATGAACTATTAACACTGCCTCTTTTGCCACAAACACATTGAAAGCTTCTGATTGAAGACGCGGACAATGAGAGTTTTATGTCCCATTTAATTGGAAGTTGGATTTGCGATAAAGAAGAGGTACACATAGTTTGCTTACCAGTTCTGGATGAAAGACTGATGTTGATTTATGCAGCCATCTTAGCCCTTTGTTTCTGTTATCACAAGGGTGCAGCCTCAGAGCCCCCGTATCAGGGACGGGAGCTAAGCACCATTCTCCATGTTTAATAAGTCTTAGCCAGGTGTAATTAAATTGTTGAAGCTGTCGGGAAATGAACAAGGAGAAGGTCACTTCAGGCAGCAAACACAGGTAGGGGCTTTGCCAAACACTTTCATTAGCAATGGTTAAGGATATAGGCACTTTGATCACATGTTTTGTACCCAAATCCTGGTATTGCCACTTTCAATTCTGACAGCATGGGCATATTATTACCATATCTAATTTCATTTTTATCATTTTTAAGTTGGATAGCAATAGGGTATATCTCAGAGAGTTGAGGTAATGACTGTTAAGTGTTTAGCACACAGCAAGCCCTCAATAAATGTGAGTTGCAGTAATAAAAATTACTGAGTACAGTTAGTATATGTCTACAAATAGAGGTCATTTCAGGTGTTCTGAATCCCAGACAAGCCTGATGCTTGAAGTAGTGGAACATTCAAACCATCCGTAGCCATTAGGGCTATAAGGAGATCCAAATCACAGTCCTAAATTACTTTGGTGGAAATTATTATGCTTCTTTGTTTAAGACTATCTAGATTACCAGACTCCTAGAGGCATTGTAGGAAAGGTTAAAAAAATCTTTCTTAAGGCTAAAAAACGTTTCTATTGTAAGAAAGGTTAAAAATCTTTCTATGCTGATAGCAGAAAGAATCATCAGGTTCTGCTCTACTAGCATCCCCTAGTTCGTAAGAATTACTCTTGGAGAAGTCCAGTTTTGGGGAGTTGCCAATGTCTAAATCAGGCAATGGAACCATGTTTTCGGTTTTTATAAGTATTTTATCCAGTTATTTACACCCTAGTCCTACCTGCGTGGTCAATTTATTCTAAGTCTGTGGGTCTGTGGGAAGTTTGTTGTTTTGCACCAATGTGAACATAAAAAAAAAAAAAAATAGACTGCTGGTAAAATTTATCTAAATGCTTTTACCTAGTGAATAATTTGTAATGTAATTGAGATTTAACTTAAATTATCAAGTATGTCATTGAGTTAGACCTCACCACTCAAAGGGTAGTCTCTGGACCAACATCAGCATCACCTGGGAGCTCGTTGGAACAGCCTGAATCTCAGCCTACCATGAACCTCTTGAATCAGAAATCTGTATTGTAACAAACTTTCCAGGTGATCTGTGTGCACATTAAAATTTGAGAAGCATGGTCTTATGTCATAATATAAGGAAGTTATGTGGCTACTAAGAGAAGCTAGACATTACCTTTAAAAGGAACGTCTCAGCTGGTTGAAAGGTTAATAGCTAAGGGGACTTTTTAGGTAAAGTGAAGGATAAGGCTTGGTGGTTCAATCCTCGGGCTTTGTTCCTTTTGAGCTTTTTTTGGATGAATGCTATAAACTGCCTTGGTATTAAGCTTCGCTAATTCTGCCAAAATAAGTTACCTCCCTCCAAGTCCCTTTACTTTTTATTATTCAGACAAACTACAAGCTTAAAATGAGTAACAAGACAGCAAGGGAGATGGGGTTTGTGGAAAGCAGGGGCTGCATATTCATACTTTCGCCTCCCAGCATCCCCTTGAGAGACTCAATGATTATCCAGACCACAACTTGGGTCTTCAGATAAAATACTGGTTAATCAGGCACAGAAAAGCACGAGAAGAATGAGTCTTGAAGGGCTGAATGAAATAATACTTTACTTTCATATAATTTGGACTACTTGGAGTTTTATTTTGTAATTTATGACTTTATTTCCTCTTTGAATTGTTAATATGAGTTGTATCTTTCAAATGATTTTTGACACTTTTCTCGTCCCTCTGCCTCCTTTCTTTCCTAATTAAGAAAGAGCTCCCTCAGCCTCAAGTTTACAATCCATAGCTGAATTATAGCAACAGAGGACAAAAATGTCTTTTCAGCTTTGAATTAAGAGGTAGAGAGGAGATGTGCTCAGAAATAGCAGCAATATCTCTAAGTCAAAGCAAACAGGTAAGCCGAGGGAAGCCTAGATTCTCCATCACAAAATTTCTTTACCAAAGAGTGATCTACAACTTTAGGACGCTGAGTTTTACTCATGGATTGATGTTTTTATGAGTTTTATTTGTCATTGAAACCAATAATATCTGCACAGAATGAGAATTGGTGGGGAACATTCGCTGAAGAGGGAGGTACCATCACTCAGAACTCACCTCCAGCTCTGCAGAGTCCCTGCTCTGTTCTCCCTGGCCCTCCTTCCTCCCCTAACCATTGTGCTCTGAGTTTGTCAGAGATTTGCTGAAGGGTTTTCCACCATGGATCATGGATTATGTAATTTGCATTACTCCCTCAATATGTAGGAGAATGGGGGAGAGGGGACTGAATCAGAATAAAATGTCTCCCTTAGATTATTTAAAAATATGCTCTGCCTTTATTTCCTCTGTTATTTTATCTTTAGATGTAATTTTTTATTTTTTCACATTTTTTGTCTTTATTATTATAACAATGAACATCTGCGGAGCACTGAGTGTTAAATATTGTTCTACATGCTTCATCTATATGACATAATTTGATGCTCAAACCTGATTTAGGGGTAGGTGCTGTTATAACTGCTATTTACCTAAAGGTTAAAGGATTTGCCAAGGTAACACACTTGAAAGTGACAGAGCCAGAACTGGGTCCCTGGTAGGTGGACTTCAGTACTCATAGTTTTACTCCCTTGGTCACTAACTTTACATTTAGCGGCAGGCTGTCTTAACACCAACCTTATGATCATGTAAAAATTTATACATTAATTATTGTTTGTACAGCAAAAATAAAGTTTTCAAGTGAGTGGTAAATGTGCCATACTCTGCACTTATCAGGTACACCTGCGCAATCTATCAACCGTGTCTATGATGAGGGAGGAAACCCAGCCCGGCGTACCTTGCTGCTCGCATCACAGTCTTCCAAAGTGGCTATGGTGTTTTCAATGGAAATGCATTTGCCCAAGGCCACATTAATAAGCTAGGGAACAAAATATAAAATATGCATTAAGAAAAAAATATTTTAAAGTAGAACAAGACATTCAGAAAGCACAGACTATAAAACTATAATAAGGTTAAAAGATAGTTAAGTTGATAGCTTAGCATTACTTAGCACTATATGATTTTATTGGTTGCTATCTCTAACAGAGACATAATGTAATCTTGCTAAAGTACAGCTTCAATCTGTCAATTTAGGCCTATGATTCAGCCACAGAGCCAACAAACAGAAGCTTTTAATTAACCCTTGCCTGGAATGCTGAATAGGAAATGAGCAAAAGGTAGCATGAAAAGTAGTTATTTTCTTGTCTCAAGTTTTTCTGATGCATACATTAAAAGTCAATGCATAGACTTGCAATTTAATCAAACCAACAGTTACAGGCTCTGTTCCCTGGCTGACCCCTTCAAGCTATTTCACTGCTTAGGCACTGAATCATAGATAAATTGAGTCCTTCAAAGAACAGCAGATTCCAGCTGATTCTCTGTCAGAATCTTCCTAATGACTCAGGCAAGCTACAATTCATTACAGGAAAGTCATGAAAGCTAATACAGAGCCAAACTTAAAGGCACTATCTGGCAGGCCCCCAGGTTTTTAATGGATTTGCAGGGTCAAATATGGAGGCAGCTTTCTATAAGTCACCATTTAATGCAGAAAAATGTTGATTCCCTTGCCCCCTTTGACACCTTGGGCAAGGCTAACGAGCTGGTGAGTTAATAGTGCAATTTAGACTTCTTAGATTTCTAGAAGAGCTGTGTAGAGTCAAGTCTACACTCAGGAAAGCCTTCTGAGCTGGGAGGTGGTGAAGTCTTTGTTGGCAAGGTCACTATTTATGCCCCATCCTGCTCTGTGGTACCCAACACAGAGCTCTAACTCTGGGGTATTGTAAGATACAGCTGTGTAGCTCAGAGCTGTAAGCCTTCATAACAGGGTGCTCACTTTTACATGCATAGCTTAGCTTGCAAGAAAGTCAGGGGCATCTTCAGGGACCAGAAAATGAAACAAAACAAAGCCCTTTAGCAAGCGGGAAAATTGCAAATACTGGTAGGCAAGGGACCAAGATTGTGAGGACAGGAGAAAAACTATGAGTGAGCGAGAGAGTTGGAACTGCAGTCTTCCACATAAAGATGGACGACTAAAGAATTAGACCGTCAGCAGAACAGTGTCCCAGGAAAAACAATTACCCCGTACGTGGCACAGGGAGACAACAGGGAAACTAGAGTCTCCCTTGGGAATCTGAACCTTACATGGACCTTCATTTGGGTTTGAGATGCAAGTTTATACTACTTCCATTGGATAGGAACTTTTTTTTTTATTTTTTTTTTTATTTTTTTTTTTATATTTTTTTTTTAAGATTTTTATTTATTTATTTGACACATAGAGAGAGACAGCGAGAGAGGGAACACAAGCAGGGGGAGTGGGAGAGGGAGAAGCAGGCTTCCCGCCGAGCAGGGAGCCCGATGCGGGGCTCGATCCCAGGACCCTGGGATCATGACCTGAGCCGAAGGCAGCCGCTTAGCTGACTGAGCCACCCAGGCGCCCCTGGATAGGAACTTTGACAGACATAAAAATAGTACCAGGTTGAGGGCGCCTGGGTGGCTCAGTTGGTTAAGCGCCTGCCTTTGACTCAGGTCATGATCCCAGGGTCCTGGGATCCAGCCCCACATCTGCTCAATTCCAAGCCCCACAGCAAAGGGCTCATGCTCAGCAGGGAGTCTGCTTCTCCCTCTCCCTCTCCTTCTGCCCCCCTCACCCCACTCCCACCTCACTCGTGCCTTCTCTCAAATAAATAAATAAATAAAATCTTAGAAAAAAAATAGTACCAGGTTGGTTACTTCTGGGGTGGCTGGCATGTCAAACAACTCTAGAAGGACAGAATTTCCATCAGAAATCTTCAAAGAAAACTCTATTCACAATGTAGAGTGACAAATATGGGAGGAGACAATCCATCATTAGGAAATGGAGCAGTCAGGACGCACAGAAGGATCAACTTTAGAGAAACGATTTAATAGAAATGCACGAAAGAAGGATAATCCCGGAGATTAAAGAAAGGAAATGTGCTCCAATGGCTCTCTGGATTTTAACAGAGATAAGTATAAACTTCTGTATTTGTGGATTACTCAGAAAATATTCTGTCTTCCCACGCATTTGGAAAACTGGCTTCAATACAGCCAAAGAGGTTGTACCGCTCCAGAACCTCGCAGAACCTCCAGTACGTTAGTGTTTAGCTCTCTGCTATAAGAGGGAGTGAAGCAGGAGTGTCTGCCAAATACATTTGGCCCTGGGATCCTATTTCTGGCAGCACAACTAACATTGCCCAGAGCAGTGTAGGGAACTCCTGGTTTAACCGAGTTTTTGTATTTATTTTGTACAGTCCCTTCTGCCAAGCATGGAAAAGCATTAGATGGAAGGAGAAAATTTTTCTTTCCCTTGCTTTCCGATCCCCCGCTTTCTCTGAAGATTTGTTTTCCTTCCTCCCTATCAGAAATTTCTGGAGAAACTGCTTTTCTTCACATAGAAATGATTTACGAAGTCCTAAGGAGTTGTTTTTCTTTATCTCATTATGAATGGTTTTAAAAATGGAATCCTCATTTTAGTTTCAAGGAATTGTATTTATGCTTTTATTGTAAACCACTTCAATCTTTTTTTAAAAATCAGGCAGTCTATACATTTTAAATTACCCATTTTGAATTATTTCACTTTCCAATTTAGGAGGTGGAGTTCCCCACAGTTCATCACAGAGTTACTAAACATTGGGCTACACGCTATTTGCTAAGCATCTAATCCAATATAAAGACACATTATTAGTGAGGTTCTTTCACTCATTAAATATTTTTGGTTCAAAAAGATATGATATGTTCTCATAAAAAAAGGAAAGGAAACAAAAAAATCTTGCATTGGATTTAAATTAAATCCTAATAGGTTTGAAAGAAGGGAAAATGTGGAGCAAATAACAAAAAGTTGTAGAGTTTATTTTCTTGGGACTTTTCAAAACTGTCTGTCCGAAATAATGGTCGCGTTAATCTTAGTCTGAAATGTCTGGAAAAAGATCTTTTTTTAAAACTGGTAATAATGCTCCCTGCTGGTTATTTAAGAAGGGAGCAAATGATACCTTGATTATAATTTGTCTAAGGAAAGCAACAAATAGAATTTAAAAAATCATTTAAAAATATTTTCTGCATTTTAATATATTATAGCTCAGGCATCAGCAGAAGGCTGTTGCAGGAGAGCTCTTCAGAAATTTCATGGGAACGCGTATCAAGTTAACCTCACAGGGGAAGCAAAAGGTAGTTTTTTAGTTCCCTCTGGTGGTTAAAGTTCAGTAATGCTCTTGCTGAGATCCTGTGTTAGGAAAAAAAATTACTATGCTGAGAATTTCTTTTTTTTCTTAATCAGGAGTTAGAATTAAAATATATATATATATAAGTTTATTTTACAGACACATTATTTGAACAGTGTATAAATCTGGGGTATTCTTCCTAAAGAGTTACCTAGAAAAAAAACACCAGGTTGAGAACTACCAGAAAGAGCTGCTATTCTATTTTGACCTATAAAAACAACAATTTTATACTATATTATGTTACGTACAAACAGGTGACATATACTAGTCTGTCAGTTGAATTTTTACGTTTCCTTTCTTTCATACTCTTCCAGAATCTCCCTTATACGGTTGGGGAGAATGGCTCTACTAAGTCCTTGTCATCAGGAAATTTCACAGGCGGAGAGTGATTGGTTTGTGCAATTCACTTCCTAGGGAGAACTGAACAAACATGGCCTAGAACAGCAGGCTTACTGATGGTCAACTCTGAGGACCTCTTTCATGAAGAAAAAGAAAATTCTTAAAGAAAATGAAATAATGCCAGGAATATTTATAAATAAAAAATAAATGAGAAAACAATAAAACAGATTAAAAATATGCATGACTGGGGAAGAGCTCTAGGTCAAGGCTTGACTAATCACTTCTAAACCTATTCTATGGTAAATATCCTCATGTCTTGCCATCCTCTTCAAATTAAGCCCCACCCCCAGAATGGGTTTGAAATGGCTTTCGTCCAGGTTCTCTGCTTTCTTGCTTTAGTTCTTAGCTTTGTACTCCATCCAACCTGTTTAGCTTGGTTTCTTCCCTTTTGGTACATCACATTGTGCCCTGGAATTTTCTGTCATCATTTGATGATTTCTTTTATTTTCAACCTGTGTTTGAAATCTGTAAAAATCTAATTAAATCATGTTGTCCCATTGCTTAACCTTACTCAATAACCTCCTTTTATATTTGGGGGGGGCAAGAAAGAAAGAAAGAAAGAAAGAAAGAAGCAAAGAAAGAAAGAAAGAAAGAAAGAAAGAAAGAAAAAGGAAGGAAGGAAGAGAAGGAAGGAAAGAAGAAAGGAAGAAAGGATCCTTACTTTGCCTACAAGGACCTATGTAACCTGACTCTTCCTCCCTCCTCCCCTTCATTTGGTGCCATTCTTCTCTCCTTCACACCTTGACAACATTCATCTTCTTGGCAGTTCTTGAATGCCTGGACAGTCATCTATCTTAGAGTTTTTGCACCAAGGGCTTCCTCTGCCTAAGACTCGATCCTTTAGAGCTTGGCTGACACTTGTCTTCCAGGCCTAGGCTTCAACATCTCTTCAGGGTTGAATACTCTAGCTTAAAAGGAGTCATCACTTGTGACCAGTTCCTTAAATGAGAGCCATTCTGTTTTTTATTTAAAGTTACATACTTGTACATTGTTTTCCCTACTCAACTTTAAGCTCCACAAACAGGAATCAAGTCTGCTTTACACATCACCCTATAATCCAGTTCTGAAATGCTATCTGGTTTATTGATACCCAGTAGGTATTGGCTGAAGTAATCAATGAACATGGCTGCTTAAAAGCCTCCCTCAAGTTCACCTATATTTATCCCTTAACCGTGCTCTGTCTCATCTGCACTCATACTTAGTATTTACTTATAATGTAATTCTTCATTCTTTTCCACACATTTTCAAGAGTTTTTAAACTTTATTTTTATGGAGTCAGAATGTAACTGCTGCTTGAACTTACCACACCATTAGCCCTCACAATGGGAGCCTTCAGATCAGGAAAAACATTCTCCAAGTACCATTTGAAACTTTTGCATTTTAGTTTCTTTCGAAGTTCCTGTTGTTCGGTGAGGTTTCCAACATCTAACCCTTGGTCTATGAGGTGGTCCCCATGGCCATAGAATAGGTCCTTGTATTCATCAAGCCAGACCTCAGCAACCCGCACCAAGTTCCGCTCTACTGTCTTCATCCGGTCTTTGGGGAAGGAGTATGGATTGTCATTTCTGAATATGTGGCCCACTCGGGAACAGGGAATGATCTCAATTTCACCACCACACATCCACACCTGGATGATAATAAACATCAATTATCAAATGATGTCTGCAAATCATGGGCAGTTAATAATGACAAGGAACAACCTGGTGACCACTCTCTCCTCCCCCCAGTCTGAAGTAGTTTTTTTTCAATAGTTTCAAATTAAACTCAACAGGTTTATTTAGTTTTGTACATTGCTGTGGACCATTTTAGGATTCATAAAATATATATATTTTTATTCTCTACCCATCAGTGTACATCTTCTTATTTTATAAAGAAATTCTCACTGAATCCCAAAGTATAAAATATGGAATATGGATTCCTGTTTTGGTTGGATCAGGGAAAGGAGTGTATATTTCCATGATTTCAACTTTCCCTTCTCATCTTGGGATGACCCATATGGCTTATGGAGCACAACTTGAAAATGAGCTCGAAGTAATACCCCTTTTACTATATACCACCCCACTCCACAGGAAAGCAGTTGCCTTTTGGATTCTCTTTACTCTGGCTGCTGCCAAGGCTTTTTTAGCTGTTGATCAATGACTATAAGTACCCAGAACTGTCTGAGATGTCCAAAGTTGCTGTACCATTGCCTGTCGATGGCCTGCCCTATAGGCGCTTTTTGTACTTCTGTCACTTGTGCCATCTAACACGAGCCATTACTGAGTGATTTCATTACTTCCGATATACTAGAAAAACATTCCCAGAGATATTTTGTGTGAAGCATGAATCCCACAGCATTTATACAGAATGGCAGGCATTATTTCTCCCAAGTCACATGTAGAAACAGGATTATAAAATACTAGGGAATTCTAATAAATTTCGTGAGAGCTATTGATTCTTCCAAATTTAATCTGGGATATAAAAACATTAATCTAGAGGCCCTTAAATTTCTGTGGAATTTCCTCCCCGAGGCAGTCCCATATCTGATTATATATTAGTGAAATGAAACCAAATGATAAAGTCTTAATTGTAGAGAGGATTTGAGGACCACTTGGTAATACCTTGAATGAGAGCTCCATATTTTCTCCACCCCAGACATCAAGCCCAGGGTCATATGTTCCAAGTTCAAAAAAGTAATTTTTATCAATAGAAAACAATCCACCTGCCATGACGGGGCACCTACAAAAAGAAATGTTTGATTTTTTAAGCTTGCTTGTCATGGGAATTCAACATTTCGAGTGGGTCCCCTGTGCAGTTGTGATGGAGTTAAGAGATATTTTAAAATAGCTACCAAGCACAGGGAGGTCTTGGAATGGAGTCACAAGTAGCACCGAAGTCATCAGTTCCCTAGTTCATGGTGGCAAAGCTTGATTAGGGTCAGCAAAGATGGGGCCTGGAAGTAGGATTCTTATTTGCCCTTTACTCTCTGACACAAACTCTCCAGATAGGTTATTTTTTTTTTTCCACACAGAACATGCCCTCTTTAATACCCATCACCAGGCTCATGGTTCGTCTCCCCCTCCGATTTCCCCCCCTTTATTCTTCCCCTCCTGCTATCTTCTTCTTCTTCTTCTTCTTTTTTTTTGTTAACATATAATGTATTATTTGTTTTAGAGGTACAGGTCTGGGCTATGTGCTATGGTGAGCACTGTGAATTGTGTAAGACTGTTGAATCACAGACCTATACCTCAGATAGGTTATTTTTAACAATGCCTATTTAATAGTACTAAGGGAGTACTAGGCACTGTTGTGAGTATTATGTATGTAATTATCTCAGACTTTATGAAAATCCTGCAAGTATGTACCATTAAGAAACCACAGCACAGAAACGGTTAGGAACTTTCCCAAGGTCACAGATTAGTATGATGCACTTCGGGGGTTCAGTTTAGGTGGTCTAGTTTGACTCTATGATCTCTCACTCCACTCTACTGCCTCAACTGTAGACAGATTTTTATTGACAGCTTATTATGTGGCAAACACTTTTTAAAGCATGTTATATAATCAGATTTAATTCTTAGATAATAGAGGTAGCTCCTTCTATTAGTCTTAATGCAAAACAAACAAACAAACAAACAAAAAAAACGAGGACACAGAGATTCAGAGAGGTTAAGTGACTTTTTAAAGCTCACACCATTAGGAAGTAATAGAATTGAGATTTATATCCAAAGAGTCAGACTCCAGAGCATTCGCGACTGTTATAGATTATGGGGGATAGAAACTACACTTGAATCAGCAGCTAGACAAGGCAGTAATCCCTTCCCATGGTGGTTACCATTGAGCCAGTGGAAAGGTTTGTGTGGAAAGCCTGTCTTGTGTTTAGAGTACAAAGCAATGTCAAGGATAAGGTAATTCTTGCCCCACACCTACTTCACTTCCCCCATCATTTATGTACATATTCTGTCTGAATGCTCAATGTCCTTTCTAGTCCATCCAGAATGCATTCTCTTCCTAACGTTATGTGGAATATAATCTGAACTCAATCACTACATTAACTCTCAAAATGGGAGTCTGAAAAAGGCAAAGAGGTTCTTTAGATGTGGGATCAGAGTAAGTGTGTTAAATGCAGGCAGATATGGGTTTGAGTCCCAATTTGTTCTTTTACTAGATGTATATCCCTGGGAAAATTACCTCTTTTAGGCTCAATTTCCTCATCGCCACAATGAAAATACTACCACCTCTCTCCTAGGGTTAGAGAGAGGCTTAAATGCACAGTGCTTAATAAATGATAGTACTTCTATTTGACTTGCTAGGAATATCAATTCTGAAGGCATCATACCTAGCAAGGGATGAGGCATGCAGTATTGAGGGTTAAGTTCTGAGAAATAATGTTACAATGCACAGTCTGGGCTGGGGCTTTTTCTTGACACTTGTCTGCTCAAGTTCTCTCTCCAACTGGGAAGGCTTTGGGGACCCCTGTTGCTCTGCCTGAGGCTGGCTGCATGCTTGTCCTGCAGGTCTAGACTCTGGGGGAAGTGTTCACTTTGGCTTCAGGTCTAAGCTGTGATCTTAAATCCAGCTTCTCCAGCAATA
The DNA here is from genome assembly GCF_964656455.1 of Halichoerus grypus. Classification (NCBI taxonomy): domain Eukaryota; kingdom Metazoa; phylum Chordata; class Mammalia; order Carnivora; family Phocidae; genus Halichoerus; species Halichoerus grypus. Next base: position 121,612,135 of record NC_135715.1, on the reverse strand, counting down.
AAGCCCCTCTTTTAATTCATATCCACCTTCTGTATCTATTTCTCAATTCATTCACAGAATTTGGCTCCCATGGGAAGGGTAGGATTAGAATTGAAAAGAAAATCCAAATGGTAGCTATTATTACAATAATACTTTTACCACTATTATTTACTCTTCTAATTTTTACTCATGTTGGCTTTAACATTATATGTGTTCATACAGCATTTATGCAGCATATTCAATTAGTTTATATTTCTTAAGTTGTCTATCCCAGGGAACAGGAATAGTATTAGTGAATTTCTCTGGGTTCAGGGCTGAATAAGGTGCACTCAACCATTTAAAAAATGAGGTTTGGTAGTGGGAAAGTAATATCTTAGGAAAACTTTGCTTTTGATCATCTATTGGCTAAAGCTGTAATTCTTGATGGTCTACAGAATGACAGGAAATACTTGTTTTGTGGAATTGCTTCCTATGCCTTTATAAAAAGATACACGATTGCTTTCTAATCTTAAATTTCACACACTTACCTTATTATATCTGTTTCTTTAATTCTGTTTTTTGCAACAACGTCTGGAGGAATTGTTCTCCAACCAAAGTTCATGGGCCACACAAAGATGCCTCTTTGAAAGTTGTCCACTGTCATGTAACTAATCCAGGAAAGAAACAAAAGTGCTACCTGAGATCATACACATATACTTAAGCAACCTGACACCATGTCTTGTTCAAATGAATGAAACAAGTTCTTACACAAATGATTTTAGATTATTACAAACTTTTTAATAACATTTCAAGCAAATTTATGAGTACATTAGTGACTAACTGGCTTGATTGCTAGTTTTTAACTTATACTTTACTTTTAATAATATTCTGACTACTTTTGAGGGAAAAAAACAATTTAGGAGCATATGTATTATTTCCCACTAAAAGATGAACTAATCTTAAGGAAGATAAATATTTTCTGGGTTCAGGTACAGCTGAATAGAAAGAGGAAAGAACAGGACAATGAGTATTAGGATTTATTGCTATTAAGAGTTAAACATTTTGATGATCAAATAAATTACTGGATTGACCTTCTCTGATCCCAAGATATCTATTATGTGTTTCCATTTATTTAAATGGATGCACTGTGTATTTCTTAGATTTGCAAAAATGTGCATTTTAGGAATATGACCAGTACTTTCTGCTGCTGTTAGTTAAAGACTCGCTTAGAAGTATCTTGTGGAATATGACAGTATTACCTCATATCCTTATCATTGATGACTTCAATTACTGGACAGGCTACTTTCTTTCTACTTAAATAAACCCTTTCCAGAAGAGGTTCCAACCAACCAATGTTACATTCCACGTGAGAATCCAAGAATGTCAACACATCACCTAGAGAGCCAGAAAAAAAAAAAAAAAATCATTTGAAAATGTGATATACTGAATGTATGTACTTTATGTTCAAAGGTTTTGGGGATTGCTCCAGAAAGGTGATTATAAGGGCAGTAGTCTTCTCACTGAATTCCTGGTCCCTATAATTTCATTCTATAATGAAATAAAATAAATTTCGTTTCTAGAAGGCCTATGGGACAAGCATCATTTTTGTTTGTGAAAAATTGATAAGCCACTTAAAATGGATAACCAAGACTTTGAAGGGAATCCTTAGAGTAAAAGCTTTGTCTCTTCTAAGGAGGGTAGGTCGCATTAACCTGGGGTGGGGGTGTGTGGACCAGGCAGAGTTTGATATTCCAAGGTGGGCCTTAGGAATGATGAAGAGGAGAAATCATTCTGCATAACAAGGCTGAAAACAAATAAAAAAGGAAGAATCAGCAAGGCTAGAAGGTAGTGTAAAAAGGGTTACAGGGATGGGGAGGGAGAATAGGGAATAGTTTAATGGGTATAGAGTTTTAGTTTTGCAAGATGAAAAGCTTTCTGGAGATTGGTTGCACAACTGTGTGAATATACTTCGGAGTACTGGACTCTGCACTGAAGAAATAATTAAGATGGTAAATTTTATGTTATGCATATTTTGCCACAATAAAAAAATCAAAGACTTGCAGGAGAAAAAAAAAAGAAAAAAGAAAAAAAAAAACTTGGAGGCCAAAAAATAATCACTAAAAATTCTTTTTTTCCTATTAGTTGTGTGAAGTAACACTCTTCCCAATAAAAATCTCCGTAGCATCTACATTGTTCCAAATGATCTTATACAAGTGGAGTGTGTGTGTGTGTGTGTGTGTGTGTGTGTGTGTGTGTGTGAAGATTAACAAATAACCCAAGGAATCTGGGCTATGGCCAAAATCCTATATGTGTCCTTTCAGGCCCAACCATAGGCAAATCACAAAGGCTTTCCCTGGCAGGTCCTCATGGCTGGAGGCTGCCCTCTCACACCAGACGTGGTCTGCAGCCAGTGCACCACAGCCTCTGAAGGGACTTGCAGTCAAGAGCTCAGGCCCTCCCTCTCCCTCAGTGGACATGCTCTCAGCACAGCTTCATTCCTAGCTCAGTTTCCTCCATCGGAGGCCTCCTTCAGGCCAAGATCTCTGTCTCACCGCATGGGAGGTGGGGAGGTCGCCAAGACCTTTTCCTCCATCTGACTCAGCATTCAGCACTTTCCTACTCGGAGCCCTCTCCTTTTTCTCACCCTCGGCCCCAGGCTGTAAAACAGGAGGAGCCGTTTGTTCTGGGCTCAGTGGGCAGTGAGATGATCCTCACATCTGCCCAATCCACCAGCCCGTTTCTCTACAGGGAAACATGGGACATTCAGGGAGTCAGCACTTTCTTCTGTTTCAATTCTTACTTATACTTCTTACTTATATCAGTGGAGGAAATGATTAAAGACTTGAGGGTTGCTTTCCTTTTGGATTATTGCTTGCATCGACCACTCTGACACCTGGTTGCTCCCCTCTGCTCTTGACAAACTTACAACAACATCATTTACCTTCTATTAAGTGCTTACTTGGTCCAGACACTGTCCTAGGCATTCTACACGAGTGTCTTGTTTAAGCCACACAACAAACCTGAAGTATAAATCTCATTTTTCTTTCCATTTAAGAAACGAGATGCAGATCTAAGTTTTATTCCCATTTAAGAGAAACAACTGAAGCAATTTTTTCAAGTTTGCACAGCTAAGTGGCAGCCTGATATTTGAAAATACATAGTTTATTCCATTGCCTGTGTTCTTAAAAAGAGAAAGAAAAAATGGTCAGAAAGAGGCAGGGCTATGAGAATGGGAAGGCTTAAAGTAAAGGCGGAAGATGGCAGCAGGCAAAGAACAAGGTGAAATTAGATACCTAGATGATAGTTCATTATCCACTAAAAGCTATACCTCTTAATTAATGGTTCAGTATCGTATTAACCAATCAACAATGGAATTTTTGCATGAGGGTAAAGAAACTGACCTTAGCCAAGGTCTTGGTGAGGAATGCTCTTGAGAAGTCTCTAGGCAGGACCAGGCTGCACTAGACTGAAGACCCTCCCCCCATTATCCCCGACTCTTGGAGACAGTGGTTACAACTCCTGATCATGCTGGTGGAGTCCTATTTTCAGAGATTATGGCTTATTTCAGAATGAAAGGTCATTATCAACTAAGGGTGTCATTTTGCACAGCCCGCTCCCTGTGTGGGAAGGTTCACGGGGGTTATCTAGGTGCGTAGGGTGTGTAAGCATGGCCTGCTAAATTCCTACTTGGCTAGTGAATAGCATGTGCAGAAGATAACCTCCTTTTTCTCACTACTTCTCCTGCTGGTCCGTTCGAACCAAAGAGCAGTCTCTCCCAGACTGCCTGTCCCTATCCCCAGAGTAAGCTGGTACAGTCAAAGGGGCCTGGATCGACTTTCTCAATCCCTGGTAGCAGCAGGATGGGTACCCAAACCTGCATTCACTTCCCACCTGGCCCAGATTCCCATAGAGATTTTCATTCACTTGTTGCCAGGACCCAAAGGAAGCAGCTTCCGCCCAAAACACAGACTGGAATTTTATACTGTTTTATTTTGGGTGAGAAGAGAATCCTCCCATGCATGAATGTCATTGCTCCACTTTCAGACACTTTAATTTAAAATAAGATCTCCGGAACTAGACCAGGGAGCTATCTATGTAGCTGACTCTGGTTAGGACTTCTACTTGTAGAGGGTATGGTCTGTGGACGTTTCACACACACCCTTCCTAACCCTGAGCGTCATGGTGAAATGAACATAGTATCGAAGCCACATAGCTCTGTTCTCCTTAGCTACACTGGATAAATTATTTTACCTCTCTGAGATCTACTTTCTTGGGATAGTTCTAAGATCTACCTAATACCTGAATTCCTTATAAATAGCTAGTGTTATTACTGTTTTTTCAATGAGTGTTTAAGCTAGAGCTCAAAATAATCTTATCTTGATGACCACCTGGCAGGCTTTTCTGTTTCCTAAGAGTAGGTCTCAGTGATGCTGGATTGTTTGCAGATGGGTTTGATTGTAATTTATTTATTTATTTACTTTTTGACCAACCCAGAGATGCTCGATGTGCCAGAAAGCTTTGGCTCCTTGTTGAGTACAGACCCCCATTTCTATTTAGCCAACCAGCTTGGAATATTGTTGCCAGCACCAATTACTGTTGGAGTGTTGTCTTTAGGGTTCCTTGAGGGATGTGGACCTGGCTGGCCATTTAATTTTATATAATAATTTATAAGTGATGCTAAGGAAACCACCTGTTTTACCTGCAGCAGAAACAAGTTGTAGAAATTTACAGAAGGACTATCGCTTTTCAGGAGACCTTAAGGTTGTCCAGGAGTCAGATGTCATTTTAGTCCACATACTTAAAGTTAGCCAACTGATTCTTTGGAATGTTCACAGCAATGTCATGTATTTTGCCAAATGCCCTTGTTATAAAGGAAATGAGAATCTGATCTCTACTCTGACTCTCTAGAGTATACTATTGAAACCTGCCCATCTGCAGACTCTTCTTGGCAGGGCAATAACTTGCTCTTTTGTTCAATACTCGCACGAGATCTGAGTGGTCGGCTTGTTCACTTTCTACCTCAATTACTACATCTTTTTTTTACTTGTGTTGGCTTCCTATAGGACACTTTCCCTAGAGATCCATTGACCGTGGCCTGCCCTTCAGATTTTTAAACCCTACTTGAACTCTCTATCTCCTCATTCTCAGGAAATAACTTATTGGACCCGATCTTTTTGCCTGAATCATATCCAGATGAAGAACCTATCATGCACCAGAAACTGAACATGTAGTGAACATTGTTAGTGGTCAGAGAGTCACTGCTTTGCCCTTATTATTTTGTATTATGTACTTTCAGAGAGTCTAATAATACTCTGGGATCAAAATAATACCCTGGGACCAAACCTGACCAGTTTCTGAAGGTCCTTGGATCTTTGATCTCATCCTTGCCTGTGGCTCCCCCTCCCTTTTCTCTGAATTCTGAACGGTAAATCTTTAGGAAACAATAGCTGTCAAGACCTGTCAGATTCTGAATTCAGATTCTTGTCACTCATTTCTTTGTTTGCCTGAGGCAGTCTAGAGAAAATTTCTGCCCTGGTATCTTTGCTGATCTCTGATTACAGATCAGGCCCAGAATGTGTCCTGCCTGTGCTTTACTTGTGATGGCTGGGAATGCCCAAGGGAAGTCTGGGAGAACTAACAGGCTGGCCAGCCCCACTTAGGGCCAGTCCCTGAGCAGTCCCTGAATTATTTCCTCAGCTAAAGCTGCTACAGGCTTCTGAATCCCCTTGAATTTCCTACAGGAGTCAGGTGAACTTCAGGGCCCTTGGATGTATTCTTGGACAAGGCTGTTACTAATTCCATCAGAACACACTTTTCAGCTTCTTCCAAATTCAGGCATTGGCCTTCTGCTAATGCTGCTCAAAGTGTGGGCCATAGACCCTGCTATCGGAGATAGGAACGGAAATTGAGAATGGATGATTTAAAACTCTAGCAGTTTGCTGGAATTTGTTAATTTATTCTCTGCTTTATATAGGTGTATGTATATAACATATACGTCATTATTTATGTTATCTGTATCTTATGTATGTTATATATACACACATACACATGTATATATTATACATAATAAATTTATGTATATAACTATATACATATAGTATAGAGGAATGCATATATAATTGTGTACATATCTTTCTTTTTTTCCATCTCTTTCTTAGGTAGTTTATCTTTATTATAATTTACAAAGGGGCAGGTCCACAAAATTTGGAAATTAGAAAAAAAAAAGTTCTTCTATGATAGTTTGAGAAGCAGCTCTTCACTAGACAGTGGCAAGCAATTCAGATGCACCTAGCCGGCCTCTCCAAACTAAAGTTATGACCCCTTAGCAAGTCTTTACAACAATATAGTGGGCTTGGTCAGAATCTAAAAAACAAATAAAATAGAAGATATTAGAATCTGCTGCTGTTATTTCATGAAATGTCTACTGTGGCTACGTGTGTAACATATATATGCCCTGGGCTGTGATGTAAGATTTATTTCTTAGCATGGGTCGTGGTACAAATAGTTTGAGAGTTACCAAACGGAAACTGAGCTATTGCACTCACGGGCCGTAATGACTGACTGAGAGCCAAGTTGACATTGTTACATTTGGATTTTCTAGATTCAGAGAAATTATTTGCTGGCTGTATAACCGCAAGTACTTGAGCAGGCCGATTAGGCAACTTCCTTGAGCGAGTTCACTGCAGCCCATCTGAGGAGGCCTTCCGTGTTGTCTAACAGTTTAGACTGTTCTGGAGATGATCGCCAGCATGCTTTGTGTCCCATGCAGGCAGAGAGAAGGTTTTTATAAGCAGTACATTTTTGGTTCTGCACTTGTCAGCTTTCTCTACATGGATGTCTCATTTTCATCTCAAATTTACATGGACAAAATCGGAACTCAACAGCAATCCCAAATCTGTTCCTCTGGTTATGGCCCCACCGCCCACCAAGTTGCTCAGATGCCAATTCTAGGGGTTTTTTTTGTTTTGTTTTGTTTTGTTTTTTACTCCTTTCATTATTACTCTCTTCATATCTTATCTGATGACAAGCCCATGGGCTCCATGTCCACAATATATTCTTACTCGGATCCCTTCCTTCATCTGCCCTAGTACCTCCCTGGTGTTTGGACAACTATAATAGCCTCCTTTTTTTTTTTTTTTTTTAAGATTTATTTATTTATTTGAGAGAGAGAGCAAGAGAGAGCAAGTGGGGGGGAGTGCAGAGGGAGAGAGAATCTTCAAGCAGGCTCCCCGCTGAGTGCAGAGCCAGCCACGGGGCTCAATCCCACGACTCATGAGATCACAGCCTGAGCCGAAAATAAGAGCTGGACTTTCAACAGACTGAGCCACCCAGGCGCCGCGATGATAACCTCCTAATTGGTCTCCCTCCTTCCTCTCTCATCTCCCTAATACCCAGTCTCTACAAGGCAGCCAAATTGAGCTTTAAATTAAGTCAAACAATTTTATCCTCCTCTTTAATGTACTCCATTGGTTTCATATGATACCAAGAATAATGCCTACACTCCTTGAATGACTCATAAAACTTTACAAAAGCCCACCTTTTCCTTGCCCCCGAGATGAATCTCCTATCACTCTCTCCATGGTCAGTACCCATCAGTCATAATAAACTTTCTTTAACTTTAATACACAGAACATATTTCTGCATCAGGACCTTGCATTCCTTTTTTTTTTTTTTAAGATATTTATTTATTTATTTATTTATTTATTTATTTGACAGAGAGAGAAACAGCGAGAGAGGGAATACAAGCAGGCAGAGTGGGAGAGGGAGAAGCAGGCTTCCCGCTGAGCAGGGAGCCCGATGTGGGGCTCAATCCCAGGACCCTAGGATCACGACCTGAGCCGAAGGCAGACGCTTAACAACTGAGCCACCCAGGCGCCCCAGGACATTGCACTTCTTGTTCCGCTTGTCTGGGAATGTGCTTCATCCAGATCTTAGCCCCAAACTTGCCTACTTGGCCTATTTCCTCACTATCCTATTTTTGTACAATTTGTGTGCAATTACTTCCCAAAAGAAATCAAACATGGATTTTTACTTAATGTTCCAAATGCGGTCTATCATTAAGAATCTTTGTTATCACTGCAATGTCAATTTTGGTGTGATGTGTTTGTAGTTAATTTTAAATTTCCTTTACTGGCCAAAGAAATTAGGAAACCAATGAGATAAGAAAAGTTCAAAATTTGGGGTTTAGTTACAAGGAAGTGTAACTTAGGTGAGGAGATAATTTACCATTAGAACATGCTTAAATATGGGGCGCCTGGGTGGCCCAATCTTTTAAGTGTCTGCCTTTGGCTCAGGTCATGATCCCAGGGTCCTGGGATCGAGCCCCACATGGGGCTCCCTGCTCAGTGGGGAGCCTGCTTCTCTCTCTCCATCTGCCTCTCCCCCAGCTCTTGCTCTCTCTCTCTCTCAAATAAATAAATAAAATCTTAAAAAAAAAAAAAAAGAACATGCTTAAATTCAAGCTGGTGGAGATATGCAATGCTATGGTCTACAGGGGAGAGTGGTGGCTAGATATCGAGAGACAGCAAAATGTAGCAGATAAGTGCAGATTTGGAGTCAAGGTTTCTGGCTTCCAATCCTGCTGTAGCACTTGCTAGCGGGGAGAACTTGGGCAAGTCATAACCTCACTGTGCCTCCCTATCTTCATCTGTAAAATGAGGAAAATTATTGTACCTAGCTCCTAGAGTTCTGGTGAGGATTAAATCAATTACTGTAGAAAGTATTTAGAATGGAACCTGGTATATAAGTTCAGCAATTATTATGGGGTATGGGTACTTCCACAGAAGGATACAAAAATAAACCAGTATGTTTGATGTCATTTTTAGAGTACTCATGGGCAGAAAAGATTTGACTCCTCCCATTCACTCACCAACCCACACACTAAAAAAAAGTGAAGAAAAGAAGGCATATTGCTCTTTGGGAAGACAGAGAGAGCTATCAGAAGAGCAGACATACCCCATAGGTCAGGGAAGAGAGAAGGAAACAGTTTTCAGTCCTGAAATACTGATGGGATCAGGTCACAAATACATAGGCTTGGAGGGGCTCCAAGTGGTCAAATTTGGGACAAACTGAGTACAATAAACAAACAAAACAAACAAACCAATCAATCAATCAATCAATCAATTTCAGGGCAAATTTGCCCTGAAATAAATGAAACTCCAGTTTCTGTACAAACTTACAATCTGGATAATACCAGCAGTGGCTTCTCAGTATCACATTCCAAATGGAGGGAGGGATGAAGGAAGGAAGGACAGAAGGAAGGAAGGAAGAGATTTAATAATATACACATTGAATTTTTTAAAGCATAAATTAGTATTGATGGGAGCATAAGAGGGGAAGAGGAAGGAGGGAGAGAGAGGAGGGGAGGAAGAAAAAGAAGAAGGAGGGAAGGACAGAGAGATGGACAGCCCTCAGTGTAATAACTGATTTAAGCAATGATCACCAACGGGTGCAAAACCATTGAGTAAAATGTAAGGAAAACAGTATTCATATGAATCCAAGTATCACATCACAAATTACTTCTTACTCCAAAAAGGAAAACCTGGCTGTTGACATTTTAACCAAATGCTCAAAATTACTATCTCCCATAGGGGGACAACTTGACATCATGTGTCTCTTGATTTGAAGCCATAAACAATATGTAATTCCTACCACCTATGTAGTACAATACTATACACTATTCACTTCCATAACATTCATCCTGAGTGTAACATGAGGAAACAATGATAAAACTTCAGAATGTGGTCACATGTACAAAACAAATGGCCTGGACTCTTTAAAAAAAACCAAACAAGTCAACAGTAAGTAGTATGTTGTCTTCTCTAGATTGAGAACTAAGGAGACTAAACAACCAAATGCAGTGCATGGAACTTAATAAGATCTCAAATTTCAAAAGAGAGAAGTAGCTATAAAAAACATTTGAGGAGCAAATGAGGATGTCTGAAAGAGCATAAACCAGATGATATTTAGATAGGAAAGTGTGCTTATCTAAGAGAATGTCTATTTTGCAGAGAGGCCTACTAAGGTACCCAGAGTTGTAGCGTCATGACGTCTGCAAATTCAAAAGTTGAGGGCAAAAGTGGGTATACATAAACACGTGTCTGTGTATGTGTGTGATGAAGCACATGGTGCAGAGAGTTAAAAATTGGTGGCATGATGATGGCTATGTGGGTGTTCACTGCGGTATTACTTCAAATTTGCTATATATTTGAAAGCAAACAAACTAAAACAAAAATATAACAAAAACAAAAAATTAGCAGCTTCTTACCTGTTGCCTTCTGTGCTCCTGCCAGCCTGGCTCTTATTAAGCCATGTCTCTCTTTGAGGCGAAGAATCCGAACTTTTGGAAACTGAGACATGTATTTATCCAAATTACCTTTTAGGTAGTCTGTATCGCAGTAAGAATAGACAAGGAAACACGTTGAGTAACTAGATCTGGGTAATACTAACAGTGGCTTCTCAGTATCAGATTCCAGAAACTATGATAGTTACTGTAGTCACTAAATTTTACTCCTTGGACCATGATTTTATTTTCTGATGTTATTTTCTTGGATGGCTTTTTGTCTGCATCCAATACTCCAAGCTATCTTTTTCTCAAATTCCAAATCCTTCTTTCCAGTGTTGTCAAGTGACATAGAGGAGGGCTCACCTTTTCTGAGTATTTGTCAGGACGGGCAAATTTGCCCTGAAATAAATGAAACTCCAGTTTCTGTACAAACTTACAAGGGCCCCTGCCAAGACCCAGACAAGAGGCTAAACATTATATGCAAATTGGAAAATTTGTGAAAGAAAGATATTACAACTGCAATTGGTTAAGGGCACTGTCACTTCCCTACTTTGACACCCTCTGAGTCATACCTCTTTTGTCTTGTTGGGTGGCCAAAGAGGTATCCATCCAAAGGAATGTTGTTGGGGTTTTATGGGATATATTTACATGACTTGCAGTCACTTCGATGTGTAATTAAGCTATTGACAGGTATCCCAGGTAGGAAAGGCTTCCAGAAGTACTTCTGCTGCTCACTTTCCTACTGATTTTGTGGGTTTTTTTTCTTAAAGAGGACACTGAAAACCATATAAGCTCCAGGTCTCTCCAAAGGGTTCTTCAGGTCCCTGGATCTGCCATTCATAAAAAGACTATTATTTGCTTGGTGACTGGATACTATTTCTGTTTATGCTTTCAAGGCCCCTTCTCAAAGTTTTCAACCAGTTTTTCTTAGGCATCTCACTGCTAACAGACCTCAGGGTGATTGTGGTAGGAGTTCTGAGGCTGAGGAAACTGGTTCATGCCGTTGTGGTCATGAAAAGAGCTAAGTTGTTCTATTAGGGCTATCCTCTCTTTGCTATTTTCTAAAATTTTCTGAAGTGGGTTGCATTGTGAGAATTTGTAGTGTGGTGGCAGTGGGACCTCAAGTGGAAATGGAGCACTTAATACACAAATTATGTGATCACCCCGAGAGGGAGATTCTTCACTTCTTCTAGACCATGGTGGGTTCTGCCTTTGCACTCTGTTGAAGCCTCATCTCTTTGGTTCTATTGGCAATTTGTCTTCTCAACACTTAACACATAATGTGCTTTGCCCTTGAGGAAGAAACCATCGGCCTTCCATTTCTTTGTTTTCCATAGAGTCTAACTCTGACTTCTTATTACCAGTGGGAAAGGCATCCTATTAATTGTAGGGTACTTGCTTATTAGATTTCATAAAACGGTTGAACATCTTCTGGTCTCTGGAACTTCAAAGTGCTCCAAGGAGCTATAGTTAGAAAATCATTTCTACATGGCAGAGAAGGCACAGCTGAAGGGAAGTCTGAGACAGCTAACTGAAGATAGAACTCACTTTCTATATCCCGTAGATGCTTGGCTTGATGCCTCTAAAGCACCACATGAAACAATGATTTGATATTTTTGCCATCCACCCAAATTGCTATCGCCTCATATCAGACTTTAATTTTCCAGGAGTGCTTTTCTTACCTTTGGTGCTGAAGTCATCTACCAGTAGAATCTCCTTGATGAGGTGTGGAGGAGAGCGATTAAGGACACTATGAACAGACCTCAGGAGAGTGGACCACACTTCATCCACAAAGCACATGATGACACTGGTGGTCGGGAGGTTATTGTGAACTAGCTGCTCAGCACACCTGGGCCAGGACACAAGCAGGGCTCATTTTAGAACCAAAGAGATGGTTTTAAAAGTCACAGAGTGCAATTTTACGTAGATGGACATATACTGACATGCTCTGTTTATCTGTCTGTGTGTCTATCTGTTTGTCTATATATCTGTTTATCCATCCATCCATCCAATATCTACTACATGTATCAGTGATGATTTTATCATCTGTTTTTCTTGAGGAGGGGTATAAGCAAAATAAACAAGCAGAGTAAGAATAACCAGTAACAGTAGTTGCTATAAAAGGACTAGCAATGCAGGACATGAGAAGTTCCTGTGGAGGCATCTTGCTGTAGGGGACAGGACATAGGCTTCGCAGGTGGTTAGACACTATTTTGAAGCTCACCCCCAATATTTCTCAGATCTTTATCCATTGATACCATACTTAATCTTTCTGTGTCTCCGTTTCTTCATCTTTAAAATTAGGTAAATGTTCTTATTCAACAGAGCTTTACAGTCTAGTGAGAATGCACGTAAAATGTCTAGCACAGTTCCTGGCATAGGGATTCACCAAATGGTAGCTAGTGCTATCCTACTTAGACCATATACCACAGGAGAACACTCTTACTTATTTAATGTTACCAAGTAGTTTCTGACTGCCCTTCCAAATGGCCTCCTGCCAAGTGCCAAAGGAAATATTCTCCCTTTCTCCCACCCTGCATGTGAGTGTATTTATGGATATATATGGAGATGTATAATTAAACTCTTCATATTCTCTATCTATTTAAGGGTTACTTGCTGAGACTTTCTGTGCTACAGAGTAACCACAGTAGAAATAATCCTCCTGCCACAGAGAGGAGGATAAAGCTACAGTGGGAGTTGGTATTCAGGTGGGTTTTAATTGGTCTTGGGTTTTTTTTCCACACCCTGCAATGTGTACTGCCTCGCTGCTGGCATTCTTCCATCCCTTGCCTGTTACTCTTCATTGGAACCTCACAAAAAGTATTTGTCATCCTTCTAACACAGCTACTATTAGTAATGTCATAATTAAATTACAATGATCATAAATAAATATTATAGGCAGGCTGTATTATTTCAATTTAAACCAACAGCATCTCTTCTCCTTTTTTTATGGAGGAATAATTGAAATCATGGTGAGGCTAGTTCATGATTATACTGTTAGTAAATGGCAGAGTTGGGACTCAAACTCTGGTCCGGTCTGGCTCCAGAAATAGCCATTCAGGAAGCCTTAAGTTCTCAAGAATAAAAGAAGCTGGCAGCAGATGTAACATTTTGTGGGAGCAGGCACTTCTGCCAGACAATATAGCTATACTTTTCTTAGTCTGTAAAAAAGAAATAGATAAGAGCAAAAACCATGGTAAAACCATATTTCCATGCATTCACCATTTATCAGTAGTACTTAATAAAGTATTATTATGTAGATAATTGTAACAACTGCTTGGGATCCGTATTTTTTACCCTCGTCTCTAAATAGAGCAAACTGAAGCTGGAGAAGTTAGATGACTTACCCAACATGATTCACCTAGAAAGGATATGTATGGAAATGTGAACAAATAGTTGTCAGTCCACTGCACTATGCTGATTTTTCTGTACTAAGATCATGGGTTTTGGAATCAGATAGATATGTGGGCAAATACCTGATCCCCTGATTACTGGCTTAGATTAAAGTTGTGTAACTCTTTTGAACCTCGATTTGCCAGAGATTAAGAACCTCCAAGCAGAGGTGAAGAATCACCTTATTGTAAGACTAAATGCAAATATTTTATAGAACTCACCTACTATATATCTGACAAACAGCAGATACTTAAGAATTTCTTAAGGTAGGCAAATCCAGCTTTGGTCTGTAATTTCAATGGTTCCCTAAAGTGGGTGGTTATGATACTAACCTACAAAACATTATGAAAACATACATATCCAATCACCGGCCCCAGAAAATCAATTCAGCAGTTCTGAATAGGCCCTGAGAATCTGTGTCTTAAAAAACAAACAAACTAATGTAAGTAAAAATCTACAAACAAAAAGACAACCCACAAGTTGTTGATAGGCCAGTTTGGGAACTTGAGCTCTAAGACAAAGTGGATTTAATTTTACTTACCATTGGTGGATAAACTTAAAAATAAAATAAAATAAATAAATAAACAAATAAATAAATCGAGGGCTGATAGGAGCATGTCCTGAATCTTCAAGTGATGTAAAATCAAAATGACACATTTTCATCAGGTATCCTGATCTAGTGATTAGGTACCCAATGTTAACGTTAACTAACAGCAACCTAAAGTAATCTGATTCTACCCTAGAGATCCACGAATTGGCATTTCTAAATAACATGAGATATCCCTGACTTCACTAAAGGCTGTAACAAATTACCAAAAAAAAAAATCTGCTTATCAGTTTCTTCCTCAATTTATCTCTTTCTTCTCACATTTTACCATGAACAGAAAAGAAATACCAGGCACCCTTCAACACTTGGCTTGGAACTCTCTTCAGCTAACTATCCAAGTTCATGGCATGCAATTTCTGCTTCCACACTGCTATCTGACACAATTTAGCCAAGGTTTCTGCCACTATCTTGGGAGGATCATTTTGCCTCCAGTTCCCAGTGATGTGTTCTTGCATTTCCTTCTGGACCCTCACAAGATGCACTTAGAATGCTCATATTTTTACCAAATTCTGTTCAAGACAATATGTGTATTCTTAAAGAGAACAGAAGCTTTCTTTTCTGTACTTCTCACTTCCTTCTAAGCCTTCACCTGTAGCATCTTTAACATGCGTGTTTCTACCAACAATTTCTTCAAGGCAATGCAGGCTTTGCCTGTCATGCTTCTCAAAATGCTCCCAGCTTTGATCTATTATTCAATTCTTTGGCTATTACTTGAATAATCCTTCCACATTTTTAGGTATTTGTTATAGCAGCAACCTACTCTTTGAAACCAAAATTATATTCGTTTCCTCTGGCTGCTGTAACCAACTTTATGGCTTAAAACAACAGAAACATATTCTTTCACAGCTCTGGAGGCCATGTCATTGATTTATTGATTTTATTTCTTGTCTTCTGCATCCAGAATTTCCTGCTTACTACAATGCCACAAGCTTCTAGCATAGTTGCACATAATTAATATTTGATAAATATGTATTAAATGGGAGGATGAAAAAAATGGAGCTTAAATCAAAAGATTAATGGGGGAAGGAGAGACATTTTTCTTTGAGCTAGGAAGAAAAAAGGTGGTAATGTATATAGACGAGTTTATGCATAGAGAAGTTGAAAGAATTTGCAGCTCATGTTGGAGGAAAGGTTGTTTGTTAATGTGATAGGGTAGGGGTTTGAGAAGAATGGAGAATATTTGGAACAGACACTATGAATAATGGGAGGGAGTACTGGCCAACTACACATAAAAGGATTTCTGGAGATCTCAAAATTTTAGTCAAAATACCGGTGTGATTTACTCCACCAGGGTCTGTCAGCCTGGGTGTAGAGGGAGATAAAAGCAGAGTGGTAAATTAGTCCAAGTCTAGGGGTCATCAGAGCAAACAAAATAGAAAGAAAAACGATAGAGGATTTTGAGGATACTGCTATAAAATGGGTAAAGTTTCCATCGTGGGCTGTATGTTGGGAGAGAGGAAGTAAAGCTAAGAGGAGTTTAATAGCCTGAGGAAGACATCAGTGAGGTCCTATGACTTCCTCATCTCTAATTTTATAATGTAAGTGGATGGAAAATGCACATTTTACACTTAAATATTCCTTACACCATTTGGTGCTGAGAAAAACAAACCAATTCTACAAAGGAAGGGTCAGCTGCACAAATTCTGCCTGAGCCATCTGAACCAACAAGCCTCACTGTGAAGCCCTGAGAATTGCTTTATTGTTAAAATTTGGTTGACATTAGAAAATCTAGTTACAAACGAGAATACATCAGGGAGTTAACCATGTAGGCTAACGCAGATGAATCTTCTTATATAATAATAAATCAGTAGATTTTTCGTCTCTTTCAGAAGGAACTTCCAAGAAATGTTGTAACATTAGCCAGTTTGAAATTGGAGATGGGAAGCGCTCTCAGTCATTTGAGATTTGGGGGAGGCACCTCCCACTAGCCAAATATCTCAGCTTCCATTCTCCCCATCCCATCATGGTGTCTTAGTTTTACCATTAGAAATCCGTATGGGTGGGGTCATGAAGGATTCCACCAGATGCCAGGATCCCAAGAAATAAGTAGTACCCGTGCCAATTATTGGCAGACACGTATTTCAGATGCATTTTAAGAACCCATTGAAGATGACTCTGTGGGAGATTATATTGTACAGGTCACACTGGTGCCTGGAAAAAGGGGCAGCATTAAAGGATGGGGAAGGGGAGCACAGAAGGAGGTGAGAGAGGCTCGAAATACGAAGTTGCAGAGTGTGCCTTGCTTTGGGTGGCTGAGATGTCAGGCCACCCTAACATTTATATGTACCTGGTTTCCTGCACAACTCAGCAGGCTAAACAAGTTTCCAGGTGTCTAGAAAAACTAGCAAGCTTGCTTTGTCTCAAGGCACAGTGCATCAGACCAGAAAGGCTTTCCACATTAACTTTTGCGCCCTTCTTATGTACTGACAGTCATCTAGGTTACTACCGGCTGTAGAAACAATTTCAAATTATCCTCCGCTGACCAACTAAAAGCAAATTTCCTTTCTTCCAATTTATCTATTGAAAACCCTGCTTTCTGCTATATTGAGGGGAGGAGTTGCAGCTCAAGTCAAGTCTCATTTAAATGCAAGCGATTTCTGGGTTTGTAATCTTTTTTGAGGTTAAGAAATCATATTTTTATTCTATATGCTCATCCATTCCACAAGCCAGGTGTTTGGAGTCCACAGAGTCCATGCTATATGCGAAAATGAAGCCGATCTGTTTTGTTTGGCGGAAGCCTGGAGTTACATTATGGCGGCCCACCCAAGTACTAAGCCCAAACTGGGAGTCCGCCATGAGGTCCACTGTCCAGCAAATAGTTGACACTACTGTGGTGGTACAGCTTTCTGGACTTCCGCTAGACTTGGGAAAGATGACAAGGGACAGAGTTTTGATTCCTTTCTGACACTTATTGGCTGCGTGACCACCAGTAAATGGTGTAACTGTGCATACCCTCGGCTTCTTTACTTTTAGGGTGAAGATTACAATACCTTCCTCACAAAATGTCTGTGAAGATTTGACGTGATAATGGATAAAAAAATACTGTGTAAGTCCCATAGTAAAAACCCATGTGAGGACCTGTGAGTGTCCACAATACAAACACACACATTTTGACTGGGTAGACTGACCTTTTCTCAGGCAAACCTTTAATTCAGATCTATCAAGCGCTCATCAGTTATCAAGAGACTCAGGGAGTGAAGTGTTTTGCCTTTTTGGCTTGTGTGTGCTGAATGCTCAGCCACTAACCTGATTTGAATGTAGTCTATCCAATAAAGAAGGTTTCAAATCGTAAGATTGGGGGAATGATAACATTCTCTCATTTTTATGAATTTTTCATTTTATTCCAAAACCGTCAAAATGTACTATGTGGGTCAAGTCTCAGTCTCCTCAGGTTTGAACAGAAGGTCGAGGAAAATATTTCTCAACTTCGATTTGCAATTCAACTAGTGCCTGGAGGTAAGCCTTCAGGGGCCTTCACTCCCTAAGCTCTGCTATCTTCGGGAGGATCAGAAGGGGAATCGGGCATGCTGAGGAGGAGCTCCGTCCAGAATTATACTCTTTTCTACAAGACGTTCAATATATTGGGGCTTCTTGGCTTCTCCCTGATAACAGGGTATAGTTATATAAAAAGTTTACTTTTATGTTTTGTTCTTTCTAGGGTAGAAAACCCTGACATTCAGTCAGAATTGCCTGACTGCTAATTTAGAAGATTTCAGTCACACTCACCACTACTCCAAAGGCCTCAGCCAGCTGAGGCTGTGGTTGCTGAGGTCACCCTATAACCATCCAAGCTACTGGACTCAGGATCAACATTCCCCACTTTAACAATCATCTATTTTGAGCAAGCAGCTGTCAGAGTGAAATCGGGATGAAAGGGAAAAGAGCAGAGGTGGTGTCATGTGGCAGAAATAGTTCTGGGTGGCGGTCAGGGCACCTTGGGGGTAGCTATGACCTTGAACAAGTCACTTCTCTTCTCCCACTTCGGGACCGGATTAGATTTGACTTTGACGCTTCATCCAGGACTAACATTCTCTGGTTGTCTATGCAACCTGAGCCTTGTTCACCCGTAAGTGCTTCCCTCTGAGTCAAGAGACCCTTGAGAAAAGGTAAGTTAAATGTTTTTTTTTTTTTTTTTTCCCACATTTTCTCACTGGTCCTTAGAAGAACCTTAACAAGGTCCTAAGGGGATCTGGATTCTGCTTACTTTCCATGGTCTCATTTCCATCGCTCTCCCCCACTGCATGTCGGATTTCCTTCAGTTTCTTAATGGATCATTTTTTTTGTAACCCTTTTGCCCCACTTCTCTGACTCCCTACCCCTTCAGGTCTCTGTCCTCTCTCAAGCCAGGTTCGGGCTCTCCCCTCCTTACTCTGGGAGTACCCTGTGCTTCCACAAAACGTTCTGCTGTACTTGCCTTGGAGGCAGGGACCTTGCTCAGACGGTAGATCACATAGTGGGAGCTCAGGGCCATTTGCTCACCGCTGAGCTGTGGTTGTTGGCAATTTTAGACTCTCCTTTGCTTAGTGCTGTATAGAAAATAATTTCCTATCAATTTTCTCTCTGAGGAGGTAGCTGACATGCAACACTAATTCCTTTCGCACACCTCTGACTCATGTGTAAGGAAGAAGAAGAGAGGTGTTTTAATTTGTCAAAGTTATATGATTATAAGGAAGCAAAGGAAAAGGAAGGAGGAGCTGTATCCTCATGGAAAGAGGACTAGGATTGTATGTCAGGAAACTTTCCTTTGAGTCGCAACTCGACTATTGGCTTGCAGGGACAGCAGATAGATCATTTGTTCTTCTCAAACCTCGGCCTCATTTTCTCATCTGTAAGTCATCTGAGTGATAGTACGTCTTTTGTAGCATTGCTGTGAGGATTGGTTAGAATTAAAGTGCGCCCACACATACTTATAAAATCTACACATACACGTGCACACACAAAGGCACCGTTGCCTAGAGCATAAATAAGCACTTTTTTGGTGAGGCCCAGCAAGCAAGAATCCCCTTATTCAGACAGCCTGGGCAAGCCCAAGAGAGGTGAGGGTGATGGTCACTCTGAGGAGCTGGTTCGGGGAGAGAGCCAGCCCAGTGTGGTAGAATCATTACTGAGTGAGAGAGAATCGGAAGGCTAAAGTTTGGGTCCCAATGCTGTCACTTGTGAGCTGTTGGACCTTTGGCCAGAATACCTTTCACTGTGTTTTTTTTTTTCCTCATCTGTTAAGGGGATGTGACACTTTATCAGTCTGGCACGACTATTGTCAGGATCAAGTGGGATGGTGTGCGTGAAGCATGAACGGTCCCAG
Organism: Halichoerus grypus; assembly: GCF_964656455.1. NCBI lineage: Eukaryota > Metazoa > Chordata > Mammalia > Carnivora > Phocidae > Halichoerus > Halichoerus grypus. Next base: position 121,592,590 of record NC_135715.1, on the reverse strand, counting down.
CTGCCTGGTACAGGGAGCCCCGCTCCTGATAGGCGGTGAGCAGATAACGTGTGGAAGGAAGTGGACTGCTACCAGTGAATTATCTGCTGCCGTCTGAAACCTCAGCTGTCTCTTCAGGGTCCGGTTTCTCCACAGGTAGAGCTGGGACGGTGACTGTCCCTGCCTTGAGGAATGGTTTTCAGGATCAGATGAGAGGAAGCAAGTTGGGAAGGCCCTTGTAAATACTGTCTCTCCATACTGCTCCTTCTCACACATGTCCACATAACAACATTTTAGAAGCGGAGCCAATTTAGGAGATAATTTAGTTTGGAATAATGTAGACTTTTTTTAAACATAGAGGGGACTCTAAAAAGCTCCTTTCATTTTGAAAGCAAACAACAAAAAAGAGCTTCTAAACACTGTTATTTTTCCCCAATCTTCTGACCCTTGAGCAAACAATGTTTCATTCTTGAGAGGTTCTGCTGGGAATGGGTCGCCCAGAACAGCCCAACACGTAGTTATTTTCTGAGACAAGAGTACCCAGGGCAACACTGCAGCAAGTTTGATAAAATTAGGCTGGTGGTTAAATTCGGCACATGGATTAGATGAGCAAAAGAGAAGTGTAAATAGGTTCAAATTCTTAACATTTATTGACTCCTCTCTCCCAGAGACATTTCTAGGTCTTTGGCAGTATTTAGGAGAAAAAGTCACTGATCTGCTTTAACATTTCTCAGTTTTACATTAATCAGTTTCACTGTTTTCCTCTCTTCGCATTAGTAGCAGAAATGTGTTTTATGTCCTCTGATCATCTTTCTCCTTATTACTCTCAAGTGATGGGGTGAGTGTGATAAATGAAAGTATTGAAAGGCCCTGTGTCATCTTTTGGCTATGTTTAACCTTTGTTATGCTATGGTCTAGCCTGTACTGTTTAAACAAATTTTGCTCTTTATTCCCTGCTCTCCGACATGACTTTTCAGTGAAAGAGCACGCTGTGCTCTAACACACAAACACACAAATGTGCACTAATGTACATGTATACACACACACACACACACATGCACACGCACAATTCAGAAGCACCAGAAATAACCCTTTTAAATCATCTTGGCAGATGTTTCTTTCCTGCTCCTGTTTAGTTTCCCAGGGAACTTCTGCAGTCAGTTTTAGATAATACTCCCTTTTCACTGTTAGTCACAAAAGCAGTCTCATTTCATCAATTAAAATATCCATCCTGTGTAAAAACAAAGAATTTGAACTTCATTTAACTTTCAAGTTTCTCTTTTCTCCCAGCCCGATAAATTCTTAGGAGCCTGAACTTCAGACAGACATGCGGTCAGTTTATGTTTTCTCTCCTGACTCCTCCTCCTCTAGTAATTTATTAGTTATAGTTTTTGACCTCAGTAGGATTGAGAGGGGAGGAAAGGGTGGAAATGAAGGTTCCAGAAAGGTTTTTCTCCCCCCTCAGTAATTTAGACTGGTTTGTGGCAAATGCATGGCGCTATCCTTTGCTTTTCATATGTGCTGGAAGAAAAGTCCCTGTAGCTGTGTAGGAAGGAATCAAAGTATTGGTTGACAGTCCCAGCTCTGGGCTAAAGAGAGTAAAGATCGGTTTTAATTGCTTTATAGAGGGGCTGGCCAGAGTTCTGTAGGAAAAGCAAAGTGTTAAATGAAGCAACAGAGTAGCCCCATGACGATGCAGTAGTGGTAGAACAGCATGCTATAATTCTTATTGTACTTTAAAAACTAAATGCTGGCAGCAAAAAATTTTTTGAGTCATTTTTCTCTAAAACAGATTCCGGAAGTGCACTCTTAAAATAAGTTCATTTTTGGAGTGTCATCTTAACTAGATAGCGGCAGGCCAGAAGACAGACTTCTTTCCGTAGAATGGCCCTGCCTTTTCCACAGATAGGACTGTGTTTTAGCTGATTATTTAGTTTGTGTTTTAGCTGATTATTTAGTTTGATTATTGCTGACTGAAACAAACTTCAATAATTGAGAGCAAGAACTGTTAAGGATTAGCTTTTTATAAAGAAGAAAATTAAATATGGAACTTTGTTTTTTATTTTTATTTTTTTAAAGATTTTATTTATTTATTTGACAGAGAGAGAGAGAGACAAAGAGAGAGGGAACACAAGCAGAGGGAGAGGAAGCGGGAGAAGCAGGCTTCCGGCCGAGCAGGGAGCCCGATGCGGGGCTCGATCCCAGGACCCCGGGATCATGACCTGAGCCGAAGGCAGACGCTTAACGACGGAGCCACCCAGGTGCCCCTAAATATGGAACTTTAAAATGACTATCAAAAATTTTTATTTAAAGCATATTTTATAGGCAAAAATTCTAGGCAAAAATGAAACTGCATTTTACTTATGGACATCAAACATTGTTATAAATAAAATAAGGAGATTTTTCCTCCCTTGAAAGTCAAAACATTAAAATGAAAAACCAAACAATAAAACTGTGAACTAAAGAACAATGAATCAATGAATAGATTATAGTGTTAGAACAGGATGTATTTACCTTAAACCAGATACTAACATACTCTGTATATTCAAAGTGAAAAAGTAGGAAGTCATTATTAATTTATAAAAAGACTTATTGCATGCCATATTTGAATAGCTACCTCTCATTTATTGTTTTAAAGTAACATCAATTTTCAAAAAGCATTTCTGAGAAACATATCTTTTAAAACCATATTGCTCAGGGCCAAGGGGGCAAAAAATGAAGGAAAAGACAGAGTTTCCTGGAGAAGCTTATACTTTCACTGAGGAGGCAAAACAGATTGTCAAGGCTCGAGTGAAGGAAGAGCACACGACAGGGAGTGTTTCAGTGACTGTGAGCACATTAAAGGTCGTTGGACTTTAGAGGTCATAGTCAAATCATGGTCTAGGAGGAGATAAGCTGCAGTTGGATTTTGAGTAATGTCAGACCAGTTGAGGATGGTGGGGCCGGTAGGAAGACACCAGTTAAGAGGAACATCAGTGGATGATACGGAACGTGAAAAGCAGGGAAAGGTAATGAGATACTTTCTTAACGCGAAGGCCCAGAGTAGAGAGAATGTCATATGCAGAAAGTTCCAGTTATCCTGCAAGGGACAGAGACTAGGGTGGCACTGCAAAGGAGAGCCAGAATAATGCTGATGACAGAGAGGAGTCCTCGTGCTTTTGGAAGAGGCCATGACTACATCTCAACAGCTTAGAAATGGTTCTCCGGGACTCAGGAGAGAAGGAGGGAAGAGCAGCTTGGAAAATAGAGTTTGATTTTGGAACTAGAGCAGGTGAAATTATCCTGGACATCCTGCTTGTCTCCTCTCCTTCTCAGGGCCAACCTCATCCTGGCATATCAGTTAAATCATCCTTAAGAAGATATTAACTTAACTGGTACTGGTTAATATCTTTACTCAGGGGAATTGAATTTAAATGAACGTACTAGCAAATCTATGGTTTTCATCCTTTTTTTGGCTCAATGTATATTCAATAGGCAGTTATGATATGCCAGTTACTGTGTTAATCATCCCATAGTGGTGCATTTTTGGGAAATGTAAAGAGCAGTGAGGGAGATATTCCCCAGAACTCTTAAAATTTAAGGGCTTCAGTGGGCTGCTGCTGTGGCTAATTTTAAGGCAAGCCCTCCTGTCCTCCTGTGTTCTTATAGCTCTCTCTGTCTCTCCCTCTCACATGTTTTCTTATTATATTCTATGACAATTTTCCCCTTACGCTGACTTCTAAAATTTAGTATATTCAAAAATCTTATTGTGTGCATTCTTGTAAGCCATTTCAGATACTTTGTGAGCAAGGCTAAAAATAAACTCAAAGTAAGAAGACTTCAGATCGTGCCAACCTGATGAATCAAATGTTTTTCATTTGTATTTTCTCCCAACCTTTATCCATATGAATACATAATTTGCACATATTTATAGTCAGAGTGTTCGGGTAAAAGAGAAGAAAAATAATTTACCCTCTTTCAAGGAAGAGCGGCACACACGGGCTGAAATACTTCAGCGGGCCCTGTACATTGGATCCCTGGTGGCTATAGAGTCACCTCCATCCTGTTGGCATAGAGCATGAGGGAGGCTGCTTGCCGAGAGCGCCTATGTTTAGCCAAGGTGGGTTGTGTGATAAGAGGGAGGGGGCCTGGCCACATGCTGTCTGACTCATCCTCTCAAGCACACGTGTCAATGTCTCCTCTGTTGGGACCGCCTCCTTCAGAAGACAGAGCCTGCCTGTGACTTTTCTGCCACCTTCATCTTCCACACACCAATTTTCAGAAACTGATAGGCGCTGGGCACTGTTGAGCCTTCAGTAACTCACGTGGCCGGTAACATCATTATTACTTGCTGCCGGCTCTCACGCAATTGCCCTTTCTCTGGTTTGGAACTGCAGCCCGCGAGCTTCGGTGCAGTGGCCGACTCTTCCCCGGGCTCCGAAGCAGTCTGCCAGGCCACTGAAGGGGTGTAAAAATGAAGCTACTTGACCTACTGCTTCGTTCTCTGGCATTTCGTGTTCCATTTATGTGTGCGTACATAAATATATGTGTGATACGTGATTTTGGATCATAGCTGGTCCCACATAATTTTTAGGATCCTTTTGGGGGTTAATTGGCCAGAGATAAAGAGCACAGCATAATTTTGAGCATGGATTTTAATAATTGCTTTACATTTACTGCTCTATGACCACAGCCTCAGTTTTATCATCTTTATTTTGGGCCTATTTGTGTTCTCCTCCAGGTTCTGTGTTTTACCAGGGTGAGTGAGGGACACGAGTGGCACGGTGCTTAGTCTAAGCAGGTGTTGGTGTTTGACTGACAGCCACCTGCCAATGGCCGAGAGAGCTGAAGATGGCTTCCCTTAGCTGACGTCACCATGAAGAGGCTCTTCTTACAAATACGACAGGCACATCTGTATCTGCCTTCCTCCTAGGAACACCGGCCACCTAGATCACAAGCAAGGGTTTTCCCCTGAGGCCAAACAAGGCCGTTGGCTTACCTACCACAGCCGCTAAGTCTGAATCTTGACATTCCCTAATTCCAACTTCTAGGCAAACATTGTTTGGCTCAGGAATTGACTATCAAGTCATACGTGGAACTGTATTATCAATTAATGGATGTGAACATATGGCTACAAAGTACCCTCACTTATGAGGGGGCCAAAAAGAACCAGGAACCAAACTGCATTTGAATCAGATGAGATACTTGTGATCTGATCCACCTCCTGGTGATGTAGTTATAGGACTTTAATTCATTGAAGAACTGGTTCATGAAGGCTCACTGGGCAGCTTTAGTGCTTGGGAAAAGTGATATAATTTCTGAGGGCCCTCATCCAAGAATTTGAACCCATCATATCTGCCAGCTCTTTCTGGGGCTCTTATGAAGTTCATGTGGTGTGTATGCAGGCTCTTTGTAAATGGTGAAATTCTAAACCTATAAGTGGTTGTTTATAGGCTCTTATGCATCCTGCAGGTGTTGCATGTTATTAACTGACCGACTTTTCCCAATGTTATTTTCCCTCTATAACTGAACTCCTGAATGTCTACCATCCCACCTACAAAGGACATTAAATTTTAGCGAGTAAAGTCATTTCTTCAGTTGCTATTATGGTGATCATTAGTCATGATTAGGCAGAATTCTACTGGTTAAGATATAATTCCAGGGAGGCCTAGAGGCACCTTCTTTGTGCTCATTTCCCAAATATATCCCTGACAAACTTGCTAATAATGTAAAGTTCTGAAATTGTGAATTCATGTCATTGTCACAGTTTTAATGGAATTACATTTTAAGCTCTACCATTCATATACGCCTTATTAGGAATTAAGTTCATCTAATAGTTTTAATAAGTTTTCAGTAGAGGAAAGGAATGGAACATGAGCTGATAGGGGTGAGAGCCAAAGTCTCAGAGAAGTTAAGTGTGGAGAGAGATCACAGTGGGTATGCTATATCAGAATTTTTCTCCATGTGGATGGTAGACTATTTGGACTATGTCTCATGATTAATGTTGCTTTAATTCTCTAGGTGACCAAAAATCATGCAAAATTATCTAGAAATAAATCTCTACAGAAGGGCCAAAATACTTCAGATGGAGGAAAGAGAAGAGAAATGCATCTTACCCAGCAGGTCTTGTGTCTTCAATGGCTCTGTCCACTGGGATCAAATCGCTGAGGTAGACATTGAAGTTTCCTTCTTTCCATCTTCTTTCTGCCTCCTTCTCCTTTCCATGGGGAACGACTACGGGCCGTCCAAATTGGCCTGGAGCTTTGGGGTCCCTTGGAGAAAGTGTCACGTCAATTTTTAACACATGTTGCATTCCACGTTCTTCAGGTACCAAGGCTTTTACGTGATTTCGGTTGAGTTCTGCAGGTTGGGCCTTGGCAGTCAAGTCGATTCTTGCTGGCTCTAGCCCCTCAGCTAAGGCTTGATGGGTTTGAGAGACTGTTGCTCTCTGTGCAAGGAAAGATGCCTCACTTCTATTCCTGGCAATGTGTTTCCCTCGGCTTTCACCCAATACAATAGGGAGCACAGTTTTGTTTTTAGGATTGGGGGCCTGTTTGGTGTCTGTCTTTAGCTCCTCCTCCTTGGTTATAATCACAACGTGGCTTTCAGAGAAACTGAATTTCTTCCCACCAGCCACTTTGGCTCCATCATCCCTTGGCAAGCCTCCCAACGGCGCTTCGTTAATAGATTGCTTCTTTGAGCGATTTGAATTGGCAATAAACTTGGAAAAGGGAAGGCTCTCATTGGCTCCGTGTTTATTTGAATCTAGTTCTTTGCTCTGAGTCTCAGTTTTATTTAAGGCTATGGCTTCCCTAGATTTTGGCAACAGTGGGCTGGCAGGGTGCGTCCTCTCATTTGCTACTGCCTGTGATTGCTGCTCTGATCTGTCAGTATCAGGACTGACGGTCACATTTGGATTTCTTTCGGCTGCTTGTTTTGATGCATCACTGCCAAGACTAGGACTCTTCGGGGCCTCCTGGTTTATATGGTCGGGTCCCGCGTGTACAGAGATTTCGGCCAATTGAGTTTCTCTTGCAGCTATGAATGGGGTTCTCTGAGCCCCCTGAGTTCTCATTCGCTTTGCCATGTGGCGAGAGTGGGCTTCAGGTCTGAGGTCCTGCCTCTCTGTGTTTTGCTTGGTCAAAGTCACCGGAAGGGTCTGTAGATACTCAGGATGCCACAAAGGGGCAACCTTGCCCCTTCCCGGGGCGTTCTGCATTTTTCTTTCTCTCTGGGTTTGGTCCAAGTCATCCTCAACCTTGAGCATACTCTTCTCAGTTTTTCTAAAGCTCTCTTTGCCCCATATGCCCTTCCCATGTCCCCTCAGTGGGGGCTTCATTTCTTTTATGCTGCTGTAAAGGATCTTCGTTTGGTCTGGCTGAACTCGGAATCCTATCCGCTCCCTCCTGACGATGTCTTCCTTGAGGACCCGAGTGTTGATCTCACTGAATGACAGGCGGAGAGCTGCCATGTCAAAGAGCAGCCAGATGACAGAAGCTACAAATATAAATGCCAGGACTCGCCCGCTTCCTCGGAAAAACTTTCGAATCTTGTTCATGGTGCAGAGGCTTCGCTTGCAGCCTACCCTCCCCTCGAGCCTGCTTACCTTGAGTGGAAGGAGGGAGCTGAAGTAGCAGCAGCAGGGTTGCCAGGAAGCACCCCCTCCCCTGAACCCAGCGGCAAGAGCGGTCCGAGGGGGAAAGCTCAGCTCCGACTGCTTGTCAGTCTCCGCCTGCGTGGCATTTCACAGCAGAGCCTCTGTGCCTGCTCAGCTGGCCCCTGGCTAAACCGTGCTAAACACTGCCCGTAGGTCACTCCGGGAGCAGTCGATTCCAGCCACCGGACAGTTCAACATATCACTTGTCTCCCCCCAGCCCACGTCCACCTTCCTATAAGCCCAAGAAAAGGTGGGGGCCGGGCTGGGGCTGCCACTTCTCTCCTCCCAGTGCTCCGTCTGCACGCTGTAACTCAACACCACTTCTCATAAGGAAAACATTTCAAGCCATTACCCAGAAAACTTCATTCAGCTCTCACCTTCCGTGTTAGGTGAGAGTGTGTGTGTTTTCTGGGCAATTAAAAGGAAAGAAAACTTGGAGGCCATGTGTTCCTGGTTTGTAACCCCACCTACCCCATGCCTGCTCATTAACCCTGTTGTGCCCAGGTCTCTGAACGATCTGGCCCAGCAAACAATCCCTGACCTTCATGTTTTGGCTTTGAGAGGCAACAGCTTAAAGAAGGGGTCAAGCGTGATCTCAATACCAGAGGTGGATGTTTAATTATTCAGCAGTTTTCCTTGAGTGGGAGTCAAAATGTTTCTTTAGAAGTCAATGGTTTTTTAAAACGACTCCATCTATTTTTATTATTAGATTGACTAGACATAAACTTAATTTGTCACATTGCTGTAAAATCTTCTAAACACTAACTCTCAGTTTCGGTACTTGTCTTGCCACAGAGCAGTAACAAACACTTTGCAGAGTGTCCTGGGGGTTGGACCAGACTTGGGGTGGCACTGGGAGACTGGCAGAGCAGTGATCCCCACGCAGGCTTCATGTTAGAATCACTCTAAAGAAGTGCCCCCCCGCCCCCAATTTTGATTGACTGATGGGGAGTGGGGACAGCGACAGCAGTTGGTCTGGTGTTGTGCTTTTAAGAAGCTTCCCGGGTCTTTATAATGTACAGCCAAAGCTGAGAAACACTGGTCTAGAATAAAATGCCTCTCATTTTTTTTTAAAGGTTTTATTTATTTATTTGACTGGGAGAGAGAGCACAGCAAGGGGAGTGGCCGAGGGAAAGGGAGAGGCAGACTCCCCACTGAGCAGGGAGCCCCACTCAGGGCTCCATCCCAGGACCTGAGGATCATGACCTGAGCCAAAGGCAGACGCTTAACCTACTGAGCCACTCAGGTACCCCATATTTTTTGTTTGTTTTTGAACACTCTCATAATTTTTGTGAAATTCCCTCCCAGATAGAGTAGAACTGAATCAAAATCCGCATTTTAACATCACGTATTATAAACATTGTCCATGAAGTTTGAGAAGCACTTCTGGGGAGCACTGTTCTCTTGGGAACTTTGAGCGGTCTGTAGACGGCAATGCCACTTATTGCTCCAGTGTGGGGGAGGGCGGGGGCATAGCGTCTCTGCTCTCTGGTAAATATAGGCTCCTGAAGACTTGGGAAGGGAAGAAGGACAAATTCTGAATTCTCTATACTTATGCATTACCTTCTGTAGCATTTGGCCTTTAAATCTGCACCTTGCCCCAACGGAGAAAAGCCTGATAAATGCAGCTATCGTAACATGTTTCTTGAATCCCCAATTCTCCTTTTTATTCAGTGCCTGCCTACTCCAGTTTGGACTGTCCACATGGACGACAGCTTTGGTAGTTCAGTCATTTCCTGCCTGTTGTGATTCATCCACCTTTCCAATATTTGCTATGTTTTATGACTCAGGTCCTGTGTTTGTTGAGGATATGGAGTAAAAGGTCGTAGTTCTTGTCTTGGACATCTCACACTCTATTGGTGGATACAGACAGGTAGACGGATTTACAGGACATGATATGTAGTAATACGAGAGAATAATCTACTGGATTCTACAGGGACCTAGCTTAGTTTTGGTATGCATGAATAATTTTTGAAGAAACTATCCTTAGACTTGAGGGGTGAATGAGAACATAATTATTTCTGCCCATATTGTGGTCTGAGAAAAGAAATATTAGTTGGATGGTGAAAGGCAGCTAAATTAGCAAAATCATAGAAGTGAAGAGAAAGTATAGTACATGAGGGGAAGCACAAATGTCTGAGAACAAGCATGATTGGAAACACAGGCTTTGCCATTAGTGGGCATGAGTGTGTGTGTGTGGATGTACCCGATATGTCCCAAACAGGTTACTAAACTCTTTCCATTGAGTATCTCACTCAATCTCCACACAACCCAATAGGGAAGATACAGTGAGAACTATCACTTTGTTATCAAAGAACCAAAGCTTAGAGAGGTGAAACAACTGGCAGTAGGAAAGGAGGATTTGGATCTGGAATAAATGACTAGGTGACACTGTAGTACTTGCACGCCACACGTCCTGCTTCTCTAGCCGTCCAATCTTGTACATTAGTTAATGTTGTGTGTTTACTCTGCGATTAAAAAAAGAAAATAAATTCTGCCTTGCAGGTGAATGTAAAGATTAGAGAAAACAATTTAAAGTTCTTGTTATACTGAACGATAGAGTCACTGCTTCTCATACGGTTGCTGGTATCTTGTGTGATAGGAGTGTGGGGTGCATGTGGGAGACAGCATACTGGCTCTTCTCGAAAATCAAATAAGAAGACTGATGACTAACATTCTTTTGGCAAAAGGGCAAGAAGGATATTTGAGTATTTTATTTCTGGCTTGCTGTTCCTAATTCCTTTATTTTGGGCTCACTCAATGAACTCACTATATGCCCAAAACATTGAAGTAGTAACTTTGTTTCTGCCCCCTAATGACTTTAAAACTCCACTGAATAGAATACCTTCGACATAAAACATAGCAAACTATTTAGGATCCAAGTTCCAAAATAAAGTAAGAGATTGTTTTTCATATCATGGATATGTGGTTTACATTACAATATTGCTTCAAATATGAAAGTAGGATGCTTTGAAATATTTTACTATCCAAGATTTAAGTCTTGTCCAACCACATCTCCACCCCAAATGGCAGCTGGAATTACTCAAACTCCTGTTAGAAAAGTCAGCCCTTATTACATCCTTACTAATCTTGACAGCTTTAAAACACTGCTTGAAAAAATACCCCGAGTCTTTTATATTTATTTGATCTAAGAACAATGATTTCTTTCTCTCTCTCTCTCCCTCTCTGGTCTTTCCTTACAAATCAAAACATAAAGCAATTGCAACAGGAGGGAAGATTGTTAAGAAAATTAAAGGAGAGTCTTGGCTTATCTACCTTAGGTAAAGTTACTTATAAACTCTGGCTTAGTATTGACTTCTAGCTTATATAGAATACAGAGTAAGACATGAAGAGTACATAAGAGAGAAAAAAAATGTTGACCTAGTCCTTTGCAACAAAAAGAGTGGATTGGCAGACTTGGTCTAAAGTACTGACTTGACCATTAATAGACATGATCATGGATATGATCACACATGAAAGAGCTCCTCTAAAGGCCTCTTCCAGCCACTTCCCCATTTTTTCCCCTGGTGAGTCTATAAGAATCTGTAGGAATGACAGAAGTTGGTTATAAGCTACATTACCGACCCAACGTTATGGATCTTCAGGAACCCGGCAATAATTTCTCGTGGCTCTCAGCAGCTATACATAACTCCTCTTTTTCCTCTCTTGTTTGGACACATGATGTTCATACCAATGACAAAGTGTGGACAAAAAGAAATAGATAAAAAAAAAGAAATAGAAAACAAAGAAATTAAGAAATTCTACACTTAATGAAAGTCAATACACACATTATCCAACAGATGACCTTTCATATATGTAAATGGTGCTGTTTTTTAATTTAATTGTATTAATTTCCATGTTACCAACATAAAAATAAATATATAAGTGGGCTGACTATTTAAGATACTTCTGGCTGTCATCCCAAATGGTAGCTTTAGCTGCTCCAATTTCTTAAGAATTTATACATAGTTAGTTGGAGTGGGTATCAATCTGAAAATCTTGAATTATGAAGTAATCCTTGGGAGGCTTTGGAGGTGCTATTCTAATTTTCATTCTGACTCCACCCTGTAGTAAAAAAATAAAAACAGTTTTAGATTTTTCTTCTGTAAAATGGGTATATCAGTGGGGGGGGCTCTCCTTTACTTGGTTGCTGTCAAAATAATCATATTAATAACAACTGTTTATTGAAAATTTACTGAGTGCCTGCCAACCTAGTAGATCGTAGACTGTTCAACAGCACAGCATTGTGTATTAGAGTGGGATCTGAACCTTTATGCTACTTCCATGGCAAATACCTCTGAATCATCCTCATTGTTAATTGTAGGAGATTAATAAACATGTTTTTATTTCTAGCCTCGAACTTCCTCAGTGGAAATATAGAATCTTAGAAGTACTGGTTCTAGTTCTCTGGATTTGCAATAAAGTTACTCTCTCAGGGTATTTGACTGTTTTTTGATTATATAAGTATATTCTGATTAATTAATATCTATTTTCTTTTATGATTTTCCTCAACTGCTTAGTCCTAATTACAAAGGATATAAAAAGAAAAATGCATTTAGGCATATATTTTATGGAGAATAATGATGATCTATAGATGCATCACTGAATTTGAATTTAGATTTAAATTTAGAGACTCTAGTTAAAGACAATATGGAATGAAGTTATTATTCACTTGAGAAATTCAAATAAGAAAACCAAATAAATATTATGTGTATCATTTTGCTTTCTTATTTTAATATGGTCATTTTTTTCCTCCAAAATTCTTTTTTTTTGACAAAAGAAATTGTATTTAGCAGGATAACACCATCCTGTGAACAAAATCCACAAAAAAAGAGAGAAGATTGAAAATTATAATTTAAAGGCAGGAGTTATTGCAAAATCCATGGGTAAACTAAAAATACAAATCAGAATCTTATTCCATTTTAAGCTGTTCTTCCAAAGAAGATGGTTGACTATAAATTCTGGCAGCCATCTAAGATATTGGTGTATGTCTCCTTCTTTAGAAGTTTTGGAAGCTGGTTAAGAAATGGCCTCAGTGACTAAGGCCCACCGAAGGAGAGCTGCTGTAATATTCTGTTAGACATTTGTTCTTGAAAAGAGTTTCCCAGGGCTCTTGGATGGCTCAGTCAGTTAAGCGTCTGCCTTCAGCTTAGGTCATGATCCCAGGGTCCTGGGATTGAGCCCTGTGTCGGGCTCCCCACTCAGCAGGGAGCCTGCTTCTCCCTCTCCCTCTCTAGCTCCCCTGGCTTGTGCACTCTCTCTGTCAAATATATAAATAAAATCTTAAAAAAAAAAAAAAAAAAAAAGCGTTTCCCATGTTAGTGGTGGTAAATCACCATCAGTTAAACCTGTGTTTAGGGGCGCCTGGGTGGCTCAGTCATTAAGCGTCTGCCTTCGGCTCAGGTCATGATTCCAGGTCCTGGGATCGAGCCCCGCATCGGGCTCCCTGCTCCGCGGGAAGCCTGCTTCTCCCTCTCCCACTCCCCCTGCTTGTGTTCCCTCTCTCGCTGTGTCTCTCTCTCTGTCAAATAAATAAATAAAATCTTTAAAAAATAAATAAATAAAAATAAACCTGTGTTTAAAGAAAGCAAGACCTTCCTCAAAAGACATTATACTGTGCTGAACCTCAGTTTTCACTGATAATTGAAGAGTAGAACCAAACCAACGTTTGTGCTTATAGGTCCCTGGCCAATTTTAACATTTTATTTTGATTAGGAAAAATTTAATAAATTTAATGGGAAAACAATAATTGAATATCTTCCTTGGGCAAAGAATTGTGCTAATTATCAGAAAAAAAGAAGATGAGAAGCTCCTAAAGCTCAAGTTGTTAATGAGCCCAAGACTTGTAACCCAAATGAGTTAACAGAGCCATTGGTATTGGTTAATTATAATTTTGGAGATAAGAAAGAAAACACTTCAGGGTGTTTTCCAAGAGTTTAACTAACTCAGACAGGAAAGTAGGGAGAACAATGATAGTTTGAGAGAAATGGGAAGTTCAGATTTAAACATGTTGGGCTTGAAATATATGCAGATTAACACCAAAAAGAAACCAGATAATTCAATAAAAAAAATGGGCAGAGGACTTGAATAGACATTTTTCTAAAGAAAACATACAGATGGCATGAAAAAATGCTCAACATCACCAATCAGGGAAATGCAAATTAAAACCACAATGAGATATCACTTTACACCTGTCAGAATGGCTAAAATAAAAAACACAAGAAATAATAAGTATTGGCAAGGATGTAGAGAAAAAGGAACTTTTGTGGACTATTGGTGAAAATGCAAACTGCTGCAACCACTGTGAGAAACAGCTTGGAGGGGTGCCTGGGTGTCTCAGTAGGTTAAGTGTCTGCCTTCTGCTTAGGTCGTGATCCTGGGGTTCTGGGATCGAGCCCTGCATTGGGCTCCCTGCTCAGCGGGAGCCTGCTTCTCCCTCTCCCTCTGCTGCTTTTCCTGTTTGTGCTTGCTCTCTCGCTCTCTGTCAAATAAAATAAATAAATAAAATCTTAAAAAAAAAAAGAAAAAGCAGTTTGGGGATTCCTCAAAAAAATTAACCCTATGATCCAATAATTCCACTATTGGGTGTTTACCCAAAAAAACCCAAAAATACTAATTTGAAAAGATATATGCACCCCTATGTTTACTACAGCATTATTTACAATAGCTAAAATATAGAAACAACCCGAGTGTCCATTGATGGATGAGTGGATAGAGATAATGTCACACACACACACACACACACACACACACACACACACACACACAGGACTATTACTCAGCCAGAACAAGGGAAATCTTGCCATTTGCAACAACATGATGGATCTAGAGAGTATAATGAGTGAAATAAGTCAGTCAGAGAAAGACAAATACCATATGAGCTCACTCATATGTGGAATTTAAGAAACAAAATGAATGAACAAAAAAAGAAAACAAAGACAAAAAACAGACTTAGTTTTTCTTTCAAGATTTTATTTAAATTCAAGTTAGTTCACATATAGTATTGTATTAGTTTCAGGGGTAGAATTTAATGACTCATCAGTTTCATATAACACCCAGTACTCATTACATTAAGTGCCTTCCTTAATGCCCATCACCCAATTACCCTATCCCCCACCCACCTTTCCTCCAGCAACCCACAGTTTGTTTCCTATAGTTAACAGTCTCTTAACGATTTGCCTCCTTCTCTGTCTTTATCTTATTTTATTTTTTCAACAGATTCTTAAATACAGAGAACAAACTGGTGGTTGCCAGAGGAGAGGTGGGTGGGGGATGGGTGAAAGATAAAGGGATTAAGAGTACAGTTATCTTGATGAACACTGAAAAATGTATAAAATTGTTAAATGATTATATTGTATACCTGAAACTAATATAACACTGTATGTTAATTATACTTGAATAATATATGTGTATGTATACATACATATATGTATTTTATATATGAGGATATATATATATATATATATATATATATATATATATATATATCTGTGTGTGTTTGTGTGTGTGTGTGTATAACAAATATTTATTGAGTACTTACCATGTACTAGGCTCTGGGAAAACAGAAACTGAAGCTCATAGTTTAGTGTAGTTGTTCTCAATTTTTTTGTATGTCAAAAAGCTGTTATAATATGGATTCCCATATTCTACCCTCAGAGATTTTGAGGTCAGATGTAGGACTTAAGAATCTAGATTTTTTAATTAGATTATTGGATGATTCTGATACAGGTGAACCAAGAACCATACTTTGAATGATTCAATGCCAGAGGCAAATATATTAATATTAAATGAAAAAAGTGAAACAAGCAACTGATTTATTGGGGGTGATTGAGAAGGCTTCTGGTGGTGATGACTGTAATGAAAGATGGCAGGCAGGGACAAGGGGCCCTGCCCTAAGAGGAAACCACCCTTAGAGGATTTTATACCACACTGGAAGGAGCCCTCCACACTTTCCCACGTGATAATTAGATGACAAAAACCTGACTGGATGAGGCCCATGGAGGGTTAATCAGATTAAAAAAGCCCTCCAACAAGCCCATAAAACCCCCTAGACTTAGAAACTCTGGTGGCAACCCTGTTGGGTCCCCTTTCTCTTGGGGAGCTTTGTACTATTGCTCACAAAACTTTACTTTGCTGCCCACCACTCTTCATCTGGTCTCCCTTTTCATTCTTATGAAGTGGCATGACCAAGAACTGTGGGCACCGAAGGAAAAGAAATCCCACAACAGTTGTATGTGAGTTCACCTTATGGATAGGGAGGGATTCCAGACCCAGACCCAGAACCAGGGCAGAGATTGTGCCGGGGACCCTATCCAAGAGTGATGGTGAAGGCTTTAGAAGTATATGAAGAGGGTGAAAGGGAGGAGGGGTGGGAGAGGTGGGAGGCTTGGGGGAACAAAACTCAATTCTTAGGAGGGTTTGGTCATCAATTATAATTTCTCAGTGAGTGAGACAAGGAATATGGCATAAACCCAGGGAGTACAGAACAAACTCAAGATTTCTACTCAGGTACCTGGGTGAATATTATATTTTTATCCAGTGGTTCCCCAACTTTAGCATGAACCAGAATCACCCAGAAGACTAGTGGCCCCACTCCCAAAATTTTTGATTGAGTGGGTTTGGAGTGAGTCCCAGAATTTACTTGTAATTTATAAAAAATTCCATAATGAGGCTAATTGTGCTAATCAGGTGACCACACTTGTAGAAACATTGGCTTTTGCTGAGAATGAGGACCATAGAGGAGAAATAACTATATGGAGGATGATGATGATTTTGATTGGTCATGTTGAGTTTCAGATGCCAATGGATATTTGGTTAGAGATGCTCTTTGTTTAAAAAGAAAAAAAAAAAAAAAAAGATTGGCTTGGATTTTAGGAAAGAAGCCAGGGCTCAAAGCCTCTGTGGAGTCATAAGCATATATTTAATATTGTATGCATAAGGTTACTCTACTATGGCAGAGAGCACAAACCAAAAAAAGGGCTGAGGAACTCATATAAAGTAGGTAGAAGAAGTGTATAATAAAAAAGAATGAGAAAGGCTATAGAGTAGGAAGGCTGGACAAGAATAATGTCATGAGATCCCAAGGAGGAGAGAATGGAAGACAGTCAACAGTGTCAGAGGCTTCTAAGAAGTTAAGTCAAATATATTCTAAAAATAGTCCTTTAGATTTGTCAGTTAACAGTTGTTCAGTGGGCTTCCAGTGAATCTGTTTTTATTGAGGGGAAATCCATATAACAAAATTATTTTAAAATGAGTAATTCAGTGCCACTTAATATATTCATAGTGTTGTACAAGCACGACCTCTATCTAGCTCCAAAAATTTTCATCATCCCAAAAAGACACCCACTTCATTAAGCTGGCAAACCCAATCTGCTTTCTGTGTCTATGGATTTACCTATTCTGGATATTTCATGTAAATGGAGTCATACAGTATGTGACTTTTCCACAATGTTCTGGGCACTGAGAATACAAGAGTGACTAAACCAGAGAAGGTTCCATCCTCCATGTAGTTCACACTCCAGTAGGGGATACACAACTAAATAACCTGACAAAAAGTACAATTTTAGGTATTGATGCATAGTAGAGAGAGAAATAAAAGGGAATAGAGAAAGATGAAAAAGAATATAAACCAGGCATAGTTCTTTAAAGAGATAATATCTAAGCAAAAACTGAACCAAGTGAGAGTGCATGAGAATATCCAGGGGAAGAGATTCCAGGTGAAGAAAGCAGAAAGAACCAAGACCTGAAATTGGACCCAAGCTTGGAGTGTGGGGAATGGGTAGAAATACGAAAGCAGCTGGAGTGGAAGGGGTGAGAACTGGAGTCAAAAGAGATGAATTTGGAGAGGTAGGCAGGGGCCAGATTTTGTAGCTAATTTATTGTAATACGATTGAATTGGCTGAAAAAGAGGACTAGAATTCATGGCATTACATACATTATCTCAAGTAGTCTTTTTATTTTTTTATGACATTTAAAAATTAGTTCAATGCAGAATATATATGTGTAGATAATGAACTTCTTCAAATGTTTAGCTTTTACTTATTTATTATTTATTTATTTATTTTTAATTTTTTTAAGATTATGTATTTATTTATTTGACAGAATGAGAGAGCAGGAGAGCACAAGCAGTGGGAGTGGCAGAGGGAGAAGGAGAGGGAGAAGCAGGCCCCCTGCCGAGCAGCCACCCATGTGCCCCTCAAGTAGTCTTTTTAAAAAATCAACTGGGTGAAATAGGTGCTAATATCCCCAATTTACAGGTAAGAAAACTGAGGCACAGTGAGGTTAAGTAACTGGCCAAAGCTCACACAATCAGTTGAGCATTGGTGGGTCCAGGCTGTGAACCCAGGTAGTGTGGATCCACAACAGTGTTTCTCAATCTTTTCATTATCGGACCCCACTCCTTGGCAGAAAAATAAATTAAAACTCTCCCTAAAGAGAGAAATTAATTACTAAGAATTACTATTTTGTAGAGGAGAGTTGAACTTTGGAGGGCCAGAAACAATTGCAATATTTTAGAACTTTTTGCCTCCAAAGAACCAGTTTTTACCCCCTTAAGGGCAAAACTCACTTCATGGAGAAAAAAATGCATGCATTGCACTTTAATGCCTCTCATAAACACATAACTTATGGTAAAATTTCTTGTAAATAAATCTTATAAATAAATGAATACTTTTTCTTATAAATACATAATGTCTTTTAAATAAACACTTTTATTGTAAAATTTTCTTACAAATAAGGGAATAAAAAGGAGAAGTCAGTAACTTGACGAGACTGTCTTTTATTTGAGGATAGAGAAGACTGGCATGTTTTTCAAGAATAAGGCAGGAAGATGATAAGATTGAAGATAAGTAGAGATAAGCCTTATCAGATGAAAGTGAAGACCCAGAGGAGGCAGAAAATGGGCCTAAGAACCCAGGTGGATAATTTAATTTATTAGAAAAGACTTAGGGGTATGTTTCATTTTGAAATTTTACCTGTTCCAGGGCAGATAAGGATGAGTGGATACAGAAGCAGGGGAAGTTGGGGGAATTTGTGCCCAAAGGCTTCAGATTGTTTTAAATAAGTACAAGGCAGACATGACAAGTTGGGAGCCAATGAGAAGGGGGTCAATGCACTTGGTAAAAGGTTGGAATTAGTTGCTACAAAGAGAAAGAAATGCAGCTAACTCAGAACAAGAGTAAGAATTGTCAGAGAACTTCGAGAGTCCTGCTGAGATTTAAACCAATGTTTCTAATCCAGGGGAAAACAGACTGAGTGACAATAGAACAGAGTGGGGATCTGGACAGTCACATAGCATTCATGAGGCAGAGAGACAGAGGGTGATGGGGAAGCAGAAACAGAGCGGCGATTTCTTTTTCTTTTCCTTTCTTTCCTTTCCTTTTTCGTTTCGTTTCCTTTCCTTTCCTAAGTAGACTCCACACCCTGAGATCAAGACCTGAGTTGAGATCAAGAGTCAGAGGTTTAACCGACTGAGCCACCCAGGCACCCCCAGAGTGGTGATTTCTGACCAACTTGGTGGGAAGCAGGATGTCATGGAATATGTCTTAACCTCTTGTAGGAAGTGGAATGGTTGGATCTTGAAGCATTCATAGAACCAGTACAGGTTAGAATAGGAAGTAGGTACTAGGGTTTTTTGCTGTTGTTTCTATTTGCTTTTTTGGTGGAAGGAGACATACTTTGATGACCACATCAAAGGTGTACAGGGGATTTATCCTTTGAAAATCTATTACCAATGATATAAAAATTTTTCCTCCGTTACTTTTGGCAGAAACTGGATTAATCTTCAGCTGCTCTTTGGCATCACTTACTTAAAGGTTTCAGTGACTCATATGTAGAGCTTGGGTTAAGAGAACAAAGATGTGGGCAAGTCGGGCGCCTGGGTGGCTCAGTTGGTTAAGCGACTGCCTTCGGCTCAGGTCATGATCCTGGAGTCCCTGGATCGAGTCCTGCATCAGGCTCCCTGCTTAGCAGGGAGTCTGCTTCTCCCTCTGACCCTCCCCCCTCTCATGTGCTCTCTCTCTCATTCTCTCTCTCTCAAATAAATAAATAAAAATCTTATAAAAAAAAAAAGATGTGGGCAAATCTTTGTTTGGCCAGAGCAAAATTGCCAGGTGCAGTGAAATGAGCACTTGGTGCCCAATCCTCTGCCCTGACCCCCAGGGAGCTCCACATGCCCAGCTTGGGCCCCCTCTGTGGTATTCTAGGTGCCTACACAAATAATGCCCTCAAAACATATCCTGACACTGCTTTCTCTTCTCATCCTTCCTATTCTGGAACCTTCCTGTTCTCTCTATGACCTCCATTTTAGCAAAGAGAAGAGGAGGAGAAAAAGAAGTGTCATAGGAGGAGCAGATAGCAGGAGCTATAGAGGGCATTCAAGGGCACTTTTCATGTGCTGTGAAGAAGTGGGATGAAATTAAAGCCTTTCAAATACAGCAAGATGCTGTTTCTTCTTTCCCTCCACTCCCCCCACCAACTCAACTTCTGCCCCCAGGAGAAAGATCAAAATAACTTTCTGTGGGATGAAATGCTGACAATGACTTTGGATCCAATTACATTATCATAACCTGTAAACAACCCTTTCATTTGAGGCTTGTTAAAGTACTGAACTGTGAAACTCAAATCCCAATGTGAGAAATGAAAGAGATTTGAACTCAAGGCCCTTTGGACATTTCCCTCAATATCGAAGTAGCTTTTTCAAATCTGAAAACAGGATAGGAAAGGGACAAGTGATACGCTAACTGAGAAATGGTGGAAACAATACCTCATTGGAAATGAAGCTAAGAAAGGAAAAGACAAATAGGTTCAGATTAATGTCAGGCTTGTAATTTATCACAAGATCTGAATTTTGTTTACATTACCGCATAGTTTCAGAGTTACTTAGCTCTTCTGATGTAGAGTGTCTAAGTGTTTTCTTTACCTTTGGAAGATGAGGATTAATTAATTACTCAAGGCTGGGCACACAGGAGACGGGAGTATGCAAGCATCCATTCATGGTTAAGTTATGAGAGGTAAAGACAGCTCTAAAGCACCAACCCCAACCAATTCCAGGGGGATGAAATAAGTCTGGAATTAGGCAAACTCACCCCACATATTGGGGCTGCACTGGAGCCACACAAAGAAGGAACACTAGAAAGAAGGAAAGATGAGCAACATGTAGATTTTACACGTGTGCACACACATGTGTCTACAAGTTTCCATGCACACAAACTCCATGTGCAGTTTGTGTTTTTGAGCACATATTCATAGTCACATGCATAAGTATGTATGAGTTTACAGAGCACACCCAAACAAATGCACACCAGATGTGCTGATTTGGAGCTCTGTAAGAAAAAATTACTATTGAGAAAGAAATGAAACAGGACGTTTAAAGACATAGGTCATACTACCAGTTATCCTGTTTTTAGGAGGACATATCGTATGTTTTGCATATGTTTATTCTGAGTAAAAGAAGACTCAGGGGCAACATGACAACTGCTTCAAAATTTGGGAGCAATATCATGTGGAAAAAGGATGTAACTTACTCCATATGGTTCCAGGGGGTAGAAATGAGGCTGAGGCACAGCAGATTTCTATTCTAAGTGAGAAAGACTTTCTAACAATTAGTACCATACAAGAGAGACATGGATTCCTTCTAAAAGTAGATAATGATCTGCCTTGCTCTTGGAAATGACATGTGGCAGAGGCTGCATGGCCATCTGTCACAGAAGTTGTCAGGGGCATTCTTCCATTTGGTAGGCGTTGAGACTGCACTCGTTTGCTGGGCCATCTCCATTCTGAAATTCAATGCTTCTCAAAAATATATAAACATATTTTGAGGCAAGTCAAGGCAGATAATGGTTTTGACTTTATGACTGTTTTTATCTTGTTCAGTGACTTGTGAACAGCTGACTCCTATCTCAATAGATCCTACAGATAACAATATTTTTTCCTTCTATTTGATTTCCTTGAAGCTTTATATTTTCTGTTCTTTTTTTCCTTGTCTTTCCTTCATCCTGCCTGTGCCCTCTGGACGTAAGGGATGGAGTAAAGGCAATGTTTGTTGAGAAAGTAAAATGAGGAAGAAAAATGTTTAACTCAATTTTATTTTCACTTCAAATTCTGGCTGTGTAGGAGTCTGTGAATATGTGTAGTGTACGTATGTGTGTATAAATCCTCAGTGAGCTGTGCTATTGTTGGGGAAATAAGGCTGGTAGTGTTTTTAACCTAGACTATTTCTCTCCCAAGTGGATGCTTGGAAGAGCTGGGGCTTCAGTACCACTTTTAATTTAAATTGTGGCTAGGGGCTATGACTAGCCTTTAATGGGAAAAGAGAAGGAATGTTCAGTGTCCTAACATGGGTGGGGACAGTCTCATCTAATCAAGTATTCTGCCTCCACAAATGACAACAGAGCCCCATTCACCCCATAGGTGAAGGCTTTGGAGATACACTATCATTTTTCGCTCTGTGATCTTGGACAAGTACTTTAGCTTTTTGTCATCTGTACTGTGGAGGGTAATAAGAGATTCCACCTCACAAGGTTGTGTTGAAGATGGAA
This sequence comes from Halichoerus grypus, assembly GCF_964656455.1. Taxonomy (NCBI): domain Eukaryota; kingdom Metazoa; phylum Chordata; class Mammalia; order Carnivora; family Phocidae; genus Halichoerus; species Halichoerus grypus. The sequence continues at coordinate 121,570,438 of NC_135715.1, read as the reverse complement.
TGAATTAACAGGCCCAGTGCTCAAAGGAGCACAGACAAAGAAAACGCACTCAACAAAGTTCAGCAATGATTTTTATTTTTCTAAAATGGCCAGGAATGGACTATTTGGGTTCATTTTACACATTGAGTGTATGTGAGTTTCTACATGCTTTAAACAGTTTTCAGGGAAGTAGAATATAATGAAACTACTTACAAAGTGTGGCCTATGGACACCTCCAAGTTGTGGAGTGGCTGGGACACCACCATGGACATATATGTGCAGTAAGCATTGGCAAGATAAAATTAGTCTTTCTTTCCCTTCTTGTACATATGCAAAACATTCCTAAACATTTCCCTAACACACACACACACACGCACACACACACACACAGTTATAATTAATAAAATATGAATTCATTTAAAGTCCTAGGAGTTTTGTCACTAAGTATTTGCTCAGTCAGTGGATACAAAAGTACATTTACAACATGTAGGGACAACAGAATTTTGAAAAAGTTTTTTTATTTAATTCCTTATGCTTGAACAGTTTGTGATTCATACCATAGACCATTTTTAATCCTATACTGATAATGAAGATTATTTTCTTTTTAAAGAATGACTCAGAAGGCATTTCAAGATTTGCCATATCCCAAGGTCAGAATCATGGACTTTAATGATAATTCTGTCATAAACCAGCTCTAGGAGGCACATTTAATTAAGTAGAATCAGTTAAAACATTGTACTGACATAGAAATTCCTTTTAGAAAAAAAAAAAATCCCTGGCATTTGCTTATTTACTTGTCATTTTTAATCTGTTTTATGCAAACAGAGTCAAGATTCTTCATAGTAATGTATATTTTAGTACAATGAAAAATATCTCCAATTGATTTTAGTCCTTTTTGTTTAAATAATTTCTCTTTCCCATTTTGAGTAGCCATTTGGAGAGAAACACAAGTGTATATGACAGTATGTGGTCTGAACCATATTATTCCCCTTTAAGATGACTATTGTATTTTTCTATAAATCTATATTGAGAAGTATTAAAACTTTTCGTGCCTTTCCTGGATGCATTTTCTGATCTACCTGTGGCACATGTAGCCTGCATGTGTGGATGCCACACATTCTATGGAGAGAATGGAGACATTTTATAGTTTATTAAAATGTGTATACTCACCCACTTTTTGCTATTTATTATGAGGATTCAATGACTTCTTACAAGTCAAAGGTTAGAAAAGCACAGACAAAACATTCAGCAAGTGTCAGCTATAATTTTGATATTTCTGAAATGGCTGTGAATGAGCTATTTAGATTCATCTTACATGTTGATTATATGAGAATTTCTGTATGCCTTAACTGGTTTTCAGAGAGCTGGAACATGATGAACCAGCACTCAAAAATTCCATGGAGATAGAAATACTGTATAATTATTAAAATAGGAGTACTCTATGTACCACTTTGGTCCAGGATCTTGATAGTGGGGGCAACTGTGAATGTTGGGGGACAGGAAGTTTATGGGAACTCTATGTACTTTCTGCTCAGTTGTGATATGGAAATAAACCTGCTCTAAAAAATAGAGTCTATTGGGGCGCCTGGCTGGCTCAGTCAGTAGAGCATGCGACTGTTGATCTTGGGGTCATGAGTTCAAGCCTCCATGTTGGTTGGGCATAGAGTTTTCTTAAAAAAAATAAATAAAGTCTATTAAATGCTCAAACATACTACCAGAATTAAGATTGAGATTATAAAGTAGTAGTAGTAGTAGTAGTAGTAGTAATAATAATAATAATAATAATAATAATTGAATAATTCAGGGTTTATAAAACCAAAACTTTAAATGACTTCTTTTCTCTCATGTGTACCTCCACCCATAATTCCACTGGGAGTGTTACCAGAATTTGACTTTATAAGGAATTTTATTTACTGATTTGTGTTTGTCTGCCTCTGAGGAAGCCCAGCTTAGGAAAGAAAGCCAACAATGGTCTTCGTGGCTATATGATTCGCTTGCTCAGGGTACTGCTGGTCTGTCTGAAGTGCTCTGGGTTCACTGGTTTACATGGCCATGATTTGGGTATCATTTGCTTTGTTTTCTTTCATCTCTACTGTTCTGTTTGCTAGTGCTTTTGTGCATTAAAGGTCTAGTTGCATAAAAAGAAATGAGTATTTGCCCATTATTTATTTTTTATAAAATAACAAAACATTGAATAGAGAACCATATGTACAAAATTCTCTTGGAGAAACAGCCTGGTATAGTAAAGCGCAGACAGAATTTGAGGTCACAGAATCTTAAATTTATATCCCAGCTGTGTTGTTTTCTTGTGATGGGGCTTAGACATCCCAGAACCTTCATGTGCGAGCTGTGGATTTTGATGCCTATTTGTTAGAGTTGTTGTAAGAATTGGATACAAGCAGGGTAAAAACACCTAGCTCTGTGTCTGGCACATAGTAGATGCTTATTACATGCTAGGGTAGCAATCAATGGCAGTTGCTATTTTTTTGCTTTAACATTTTATTTAAATTCAATTAGTTAACATATAGTGTATCATTAGTTTTAGATGTGGAGTTCAGTGACTCATCAGTTGTATATGACACCCAGTGCTCATTACATCATGTGCCCTCCTTAATACCCATCACCCAGTTACCCCATCCTCCCACCTACCTTCCCTCCAGCAGCCCTCAGTTTGTTTCCTATAGTTAAGAGTCTCTCACGGTTTGTCTCCCTCTCTGATTTCATCTTATTTTATATTTCCCTCCCTTCCCCTATGATTCTCTGCTTTGTTTCTTAAATTCCACATTTGAGTGAAGCCATATGATAATTGTCTTCCTCTGATTAACTTATTTCGATCAGCATTATACCCTCCAGTTCCATCCATGTCAATGTAAATGGTAAGATTTCATCCTTTCTGATGGCTCAGTAATATTCCATTGTATATATATATATATATACCACATCTTCTTTTTTTTTTTTTAAAGATTTTATTTATTTATTTGAGAGAGAGAGAGCACATGAGAGGGGGGAGGGTCAGAGGGAGAAGCAGACTCCCTGCCGAGCAGGGAGCCCGATGCGGGACTCGATCCCGGGACTCCAGGATCATGACCTGAGCCGAAGGCAGTCGCTTAACCAACTGAGCCACCCAGGCGCCCTATACCACATCTTCTTTATCCACCCATCTGTTGAGGGACATCTAGGCTCTTTCCATAGTTTGGCTATTGTGGACTTTGCTGCTATAAATATTGGGGTGCAGGTGTCCCTTCAGATCACTACATCTGTATCTTTGGGGTAAATACCCAGTAGTGCAATCCCTGGGTCATATGGTAGCTCTATTTGCAACTTCTTGAGGAACCTCCATATTGTTTTCCAGAGTGGCTGTACCAGCTTGCATTCTCACCAACAGTGTAAGAGGGTTCCCCTTGCTCCACATCCTCACCAACATTTGTTGTTTCCTGACTTGTTAATTTTAGTCATTCTGACTAGTGTGAGGTAGTATCTCATTGTGGTTTTGATTTGTATTTCCCTGATGCCAAATGATGTTGAACATTTTTTTATGTCTGTTGGCCATTTGTATGTCTTCTTTGGAGAAATGTCTGTTCATGTCTTCTGCCCATTTCTTGACTGGATTTTTTGGTCAGAACCTTTGGGATGCAGCAAAGGCAGTACTAAGAGATAAGTATATAGCAATACAGGTCTTTCTCAAGAAACAAGTCTCAAATACACAAGCTAATGTTACACCTAAAGGAGCTGGAAAAGGAAGAGCAAATAAAGCCTAAACCCATCAGGAGATGAAAAATAATAAGAATTAGAGCAGAAATCAATGAAATAGAAACCAAAAGAACAGTAGAACAGATCAACGGAACTAGGAGCTGTTTTTTGAAAGAATTAATAAGATCGATAAACCTCTAGCCAGACTTATGAAAAAGAAAAGAGAAAGGACCCAAATAAATAAAATCATGAATGGAAGAGGAGAGATCACAACTAACACCAAAGAAATACAAACAATTATAAGAACTATAATTATAAGAATTATGAGCAACTATATGCCAACAAATTAGGCAATCTGTAAGAAATGGACATTCTTAGAAACATGTAAACTACCAAAACTGAAACAGGAAGAAATAGAAAACCTGAACAGGTCCATAACAAGCAAGGAAATTGAAGCAGTAATCAAAAAACTCCCAACAAACAAGAGTCCAGGGCTGGATGGCTTCCCAGGGGAATTCTACCAAACATTTAAAGGAGAATTAATACCTATTCTTCTGAAGTTGTTTCAAAAAAACAGAAATGAAGGGAAACTTCCAAATTTGTTCTATTAGGCTAGCATTACCTTGATCCCAAAACCAAGCAAAGACCCCCACCAAAAAGGAGTATGACAGACCAATAACCCTGATGAACATGGATGCCAAAAGTCTCACCAAGATACTAGCCAGTAGGATCCAACAGTACATTAAAAGGGTTATTCACCACGACCAAGTGGGATTTATTCCTGGACTGCAAGGGTGGTTCAACATCTTCAAATCAATCAACATGATACACTATATTCATAAAAGAAAGGACAAGAACCATATGATCCTCTTAATTGATGCAGAAAAAGCATTTGACAAAATACAGCATCCTTTCATGATTAAAACTCTCCACAGTGTAGGGATAGAGGGAACATACCTTAATATTATAAAAGCCATCTATGAAAAGCCCACAGTGAATATCATTCTCAATGGGGAAAAACTGAGAGCTTTTCCCCTAAGGTCAGGAACATGACAAGGATGTCCACTCTCACCACTATTTTTCAATATAGTACTAGAAGTCCTTGACTCAGCAATCAGACAACAAAAAGAAATAAAAGGCATCCAAATTGACAAGGAGAAAGTCAAACTCTTGCTCTTCGCAGATGACATGATAGTTTATGTGGAAAACCCAAAAGACTCCACCCCAAAACTGCTAGATCTCATACAGGAATTCAGCAATGTGGCAGGATATAAAGTCAATGCACAGAAATTAGTTGCATAACTATACACTAACAATGAGACAGAAGAAAGAGAAATTAAGGAATCAATCCCATTTACAATTGCACCTAAAACCATAAGATACCTAGGAATAAACCTAACCAAAAAGATAAAGGATCCATATGCTGAAAACTACAGAACACTTACGAAAGAAATTGAGGAAGACACAAAGAAATGGAAGAATGTTCCATGCTCATGGATTGGAAGAACAAATATTGTTAAAATGTCTATGCTACCCAGAGCAATCTATACATTCAAAGCAATCCCTACCAAAATACCATTGACCTTTTTCACAGAGCTGGAACAAATAATTCTAAAATTTGTATGGAACCAGAAAAGACCCCGAATAGCCAGAGGAATGTTGAAAAAGGAAACCAAAGCTGGTGACATCACAATGCCTGACTTCAAGGTATATTACAAAGCTGTGATCATCAAGACAGCATGGTACTAGCACAAAAATAAATACATAGATCAATGGAACAGAATAGAGAACCCAGAAATGGACCCCCAACTCTATGGTCAACTAATCTTCGACAAAGCAGGAAAGAATATCCAATGGAAAAAAGGCAGTCTATTCAACAAATGGTGTTGGGCAAATTGGACAGCCACGTGTATAAAATGAAACTGGACCATTTTCTTACACCATACACAAAGATAAACTCAAAAATGGATGAAAGACTTAAATGTAAGACAAGAATCCATCAAAATCCTAGAGGAGAACACAGGCAGGAACCTCTTCGACCTCAGCTGCAGCAACTTCTTGCTAGACACATCTCCAAAGGCAAGGGAAACAAAAGCAAAAATGAACTATCGGAACTTCATTAAGATAAAGAACTTTCGCACAGCAAAAGAAACTGTTGACAAAACCAAAAGACAACCTACAGAATGGGAGAAGATATTAGCAAATGTCTTGTCAGATAAAGGGCTAGTATCCAAAATCTGCAAAGAACTTTCAAACTCAACACCCAAAAAACAAAAAATCCAGTCAAGAAATGGGCAGAAGACATGAACAGACATTTCTCCAAAGAAGACATACAAATGGCCAACAGACACATGAAAAAAAGGCAGTTGCTATTACTATCTTGATATTAAGATTTTTGATAAATGAGTTTTGTTCAAGTATTATCACTTGTTTTCCATTATGACGCTATGGGATGGTGCCTGTAGCAATAATGACAACAACAGAAGGATTTGAGTCTAGGTCCAATCATTTGCTATGTAGTCAATAGGCAGAAGCCCACAGTTCCCAAACAATAACAGCCAAAGACTTTAGAGACAAGACACATGAATACTACCCTATGTGACTGAAATATGTGTATGATGAACCTACATCTACACATCATAATCACTCAAAGTCCATTGTTCACATTACAGTTCACTCTGAGCGTATACATTCTGTGGGTTTGGATGGATGTATAATGACATGTATCCATTACTGTGGTATCATACAGATACCACAATATCATATTTTCACTGCCCTAAAAACCTCTGTGCTCACTTACTCATCCTTCCTCCCACCTACTCCCTGGCAATCACTGATTTTTTTTACTGTCTCCATAGTTTTGCCTTTTCCAGAATGTCAAATAGTCGGAATAATATAGTGTGTAGCCTTTTCAGATTGGCTTTCAGCTTGACTGTTACTCCCTTCTTCCTTAACCTGTGCTTTTCACTTTCTGTTCATACACCCCATTCAGCTCAATGTTCTATTTGATAAACCACAATAACATTGTCCATATTAACTAAAATAAAATGAGATCTTCTTGTTCTTGACTTAAGGTTAGTCTCAGCACTGAGAACTAGGGGGTTGAGGGGAGAGGGGTAGAAAGTCCATGATTATTTGTTCTTTGATAATTTTGCCCCGATGACATGCCTCCACTTGTAGCAAAAGTAAATTTTACATGTAATTATAAGTTACCCATAATACTTTTTTTTTTAAAGATTTTATTTATTTGAGAGAGAGAGAACGAGCCAGAGAGAGAGCACAAGTGGAGGGGAGGGGCAGAGGGAAAGCAGACTCCCCACCGAGCAGGGAGCCCGATGCGGGGCTCTATCCCAGGACCCTGGGATCATGACCTGAGCCGAAGGCAGACGCTTAACCGACTGAGCCACCCAGGCACCCCTACCCATAATACTTTTTAAAGTATTTTGAACACAGTGGCCCACCTTGCAATCAGACAGTTTATACATAGACATTTATATGGACGATGTATCAGCATAACCACCAAAGTCATAAGCCCCTCAAATAGAGAGACTTGGTTTCTCTTTTGTTGTTTCCTTCATGTTACATAAAATATTTGGTCACCAATTTTTTATTTCCTTTTAATCATTAGCTGGAGGAGCTTTCTAGTCACACAGAATATTTGTCTTGTTCTGCTATGAAGTGTGTCTCACTACTTAACTGAGAAACTCCACATCTTTGAGTGTTGAAATACAGCTCTTCATGCTACTTTAAAATTGGAGTGGTATGGACTTAACTAATCAATTTATCCATACAAAGATGACTGTTTTCTCAAGGGAGGAAATGCTTTTCAAATAGACCGGAATATGTGTTGTATTTGTAGAGAAACTCAGTCTATAGTGCTTGCAGTGGGCATATTTGGCCAGGCTAATAGAAATATTTTTCAGAGTTCAGGCCAAGAGCACAAAGTTTAAAAGTATAGAGGGTTATCTTCGGGACTCCTTATGAGAAATTATGGATGATCAGCTATACAACTGAGCTGTGTCAAATAACAGACGTCATTTTCTTCAAAAATTCCCTCCACTTTCCTCCACCTCTTTCAAACATAATAATTTTTAAAATGAAAAGACAGTGACATAATAACAAGTTGCTATTGGAAATTTAATTTAGAGAATTTTATAATTGGCAGAAATGTACATTTTTCTTTCCTTTCTTTTTAAAGAGAGTTTCTTATTTCATTTTAATATAGAAATAGCTACCTTATTTAATGTCAGGATATTCTAGATACTGCATTGATCCCAGTTTTAAACCTCTAGTCCCTGTGCATTCTACCACTCAAGAAGCAAAGAATGTTGTAGCAGGAGACCATTTTATGATCTTCAAGTATCTGGAGACCCTTCCTTTCTCTCTTTTTTCATTTATTCATCCACAGTATCTATGACAATTGGGAAGAAATGCAATTGTCATTGTATTTTAGGTAATATGATTGCATAAACAAAAAATTAGAGCCATCTATTGATAAATTATTAAAATTTGTAAGTTGATTTAGCAAGATTGCTGTGTAAGAGGTCAGTTGAAAAAAATATCAGTTGCATTCATATATATAGCACACTGTAGGGGCTGAAATAAACTTCAAAGTTAAATCTTAGCTAACTCACCTAGCCAAATGCAAAATCTTAGATTCAGAAGTGGAATTAGTTTTAATCCAACAGAATTTGTGAAAAGATTCTATCCCAGAAGACTTTAAAATTCTCTGAAGTTTGTTCTTTTATAGTCTTTTTTGCAGTAGAATCCTATAGGTATTATGAGTTATTTGAAGAATAAGTGAAAGAAGTTATTTGAAGAAGGAGCCTATTTTTCTTTTATCTGGGCATGTCAATATCTACACAACATCTTCCAAGATGGCAACGGACAGCCAAGTCTCATGCTGGAGAAGCCATCACCAATAGTTAAATGGGGTTTTGTTCTGCCACACTTCCTCCCTGCTTCTTCCCAGGTGTCAGCATCTCCTCGTGAGCGGGCTCTCTCTTTCCAAGCCCTCCCTGTGGTGATCCCAAATGTTGTTTATCAGATGGGTGTAATTCAACCCACTAAAATATATCCTTGCCAATGGGATTTGTGCTCTGAACTCCAACCCCCTCTGTCTAGTGACATATGCAGGTTGTTCTCAATCTGCGTCATGAAGATCTGTAGGCAGATGTAGGTGGTATCTAACACATGCAAAATTATTTTTTTGTATTTTTCTTGTATCATTTGGACCCAATGGTAGAAAAGTAATCATTCCTTAGTTATAAAGGATTCAGAGAGACAGTTGGCTATTGGGGCTGTCCTTCGACCCTCATCTGTGTGATGTATCCTGCTCAATGTTTGGAGAGGAAAGAAACCATAGCAGCTTTACATTCTAGAGTTCATTTTTATCCCAGGCATGCCTTATTGTGTTTCTTCAGCTGGGCCACACTAACCTACCACACATTTCTAACTGGCAAACAGGGCAGGAAAGGCAAGACCTGCCTGAATGGAATCTGGAATTATAATCACAGCATTGACTTTCCACTCATGCTAATTTAAAGATGCGGTTGACATTATTTGCCTCTAACATTGAAACATTTTAAAAGTGGCTTCTAGGACTCAGAAAATATAAGCATGTTTTAATTACCTAGCAACCCTCTATAAGTTTAGTAGACAGATGAGAAATATGAGAGAAGAAAATGAGAATATGATTATAATAAAAAAATTTCTTTAAAAAAAATCTCCTCTCTTACCAGGAAGAACAGGAAGCTCCCTACATTTAGGGTTTAGAAAGATCCTCTGTTCAGTTAAATCCTGAACAAAACAAAAAACTCCAAGTGGGTAACCTATGTTATTCCCTCTTATTTTTTACAGAAGGTTGAATCTAAGGTGAATTTCAAAATGATCTGGACACTTTTTCAGATATTCCAGATATTGTTTCAAAACATCATTCATAGTAGTTCAAATAAACTTAAAAAAATGAAGACAAGAAGATGCAGCTTGCTACATCTAAACAAGATCATTTTAGAAATCAAAATCGTGACATTTGAGGAGGATCTAAACTTGGCAGAATTGTGCCTATAAAAGAAACAGTAGATTTTGAAAGTATTGGAAGACATGTGGTTCATAATGGAAGATTTCACCACATGATCAAATCATTTGTTTAAATTTAAAATCTTTCCCCTTCTTCTAAAGGATGTACATTTTGATCTCTATCTTCCTGTTTTCAGATTTGGAGCTGAATACCACTTTAGCTTCAGAAGTATTGTTTTTAATTTTTGCCTAAAAATGTCAGATTTGAGGGGCGCCTAGGTGGCTCAGTCAGTTAAGCAGCTGCCTTCGGCTCAGGTCATGATCCTGGGGTCCTGGGATCGAGCCCCACATCGGGCTCCTTGCTCAGTGGGGAGTCTGCTTCTCCCTCTCCTTCCCGCTTGTGTTCTCACTATCTCTGTCTCTCTCTCTCTCTCTCAAATAAATAAATAAAATCTTCAAAAAATGTCAGATTTGTATTGTCTTTTCATGTATTCAGTGGGTTTGTTGTATTAAATCATAAATCCCAAAGCTTTTCACTGTCCGTCAGTGGATGAGTGAGGATGGCCACTTCTGTTGTGTCCTTGCTGTTTAGTTGTGATTGTCTACCAATTTGAGAGTATTGCCAAGATTACCACATTGTTTTCTAGGAACCCTCCTCAATATCTGTTTTCAAACGTCTAAGTTATTACTTGAAATATCTCTATTGGGTAACATTAAATCAAGGCCCTATTTCATTATGTTAAAAATGACTTTGGGCTTTCATTTGCACATTTCTCTCTTTCTTTTCACTGCACAACCTTCAGAGCGATATCAGGCATAGAATATTGATAGTACAAATTGTGCCAGAATGCTCCAACACATGATTTTTTGGTGTTATTTTAAGCATAAACCTGTTTCTGTAGCATAGTCCATCATGGATTTTTTAAGACTTACATTTAAGAATTGATTATGATTTATCATCTGAAATTCACACTAAATATACTAAATTATTAAACCACTGGCAAATAGTCATCTGCCCCTTGTCCAGAACACATGATGATTTTGCCAGGTCAGGGTAATAGGGTATGTCAGGCTCTCAGTTTGTTCTGAGCCGGCCCCCATTCTCTAACACAGTATTGACTCTGCCTGACCTCCTTCACTTCCTGACCCCAGGAGAACATTTCACTTAGCCACTTCTAATGCGGCTCCTCAGCCCAGAAGGTAGCCATCTTGGACAGAATCCCATGGACTTGCTTCAAACCCACCTACTTTAAGTAGTGATCATTTGGCCTAAGGAGACTTAGGCTTCCTAAGTACACCAACTGCTGAAAAGGACAGGTTGATCTCACAGCCGAACTGTCTCTTCTTACAATCCACCCAGATCCTTGCCTTCAAAATTTTCCAAGCAGGAAGCAGATTCCAATGTCTTTGTTTATCATTGTTCCCAGTCTCCATGGGACACTTTACAAACTCTCCAATCACCTCATCACATCACTCACTTCTGGTTCCCTAAGATCTCCTTAGTTTAGCAAATATTTAGCTGGAAAGTTAAATGTCTGTCTGAATTTCAGGCACTCCAATCTGTCTTTGCTCAAGGGTGGGAAGCAGTTCCTTTCTCTTCTTTATATATCGGGAAAAGGAAAGGAATGACACAACACTCTCCATTCATGATCCATCTCAAATCCCCTTTCCATTTTATTTTCTACTCTATAGAGGCAGGAAGTTGGTCATTGTGATCGATAAAATCGTTATATCGTTTCTGCCATTTTAAATCTAGCATAGGTGTATTTCAGATTGTTTTTTTCAGAAGGTGAGTATGCTTCCTGCCTATGATTTTCATGAGTGGGGCTTCAGCAGAATTTCCACAACAATAGGAAAAGTTCCCTTGACATCCTGTTGCATTCCCTTATTGAGTAGTCAGCAGGTTGGCAATTTTCATGGTTTTGAAAAGAGTTAAATATTCTTATTAAGCAATTACTAACTTTCTGTTCACATGTTTCTGACTAAATTTCTGAAGACTTAATCCCCCGAAGTGATTGAAATACATGTTAAAAGAAATCATGGAGCCATAGCAAGGGATTTCTACCAGAAGTTACCCATGGAGTCAAAAGCCAGAACATCGCAGCTCACTGGAAAAGCTGAAACTCAAATACCAGAAGCAGAAATAAAGTCGAGAATAACAGATTGAGAAGACTAGGGCTTAGTAAAGATGAAATGAGGAATTGATTGGGAATAAGTAAGAGGAGTCTAATGAGAAAACCTGTAAATCTTTGTGGATATTTAAGGTATGTGTTAATGGTTTGTGGTATGCGCATGTATTTGAGTTGGCCTGGTTTAAAGAGCCAGAGCTAACCATGAGAGAAATGAATACATTTTTTCTTATTTAAGTGGATTTTTCAGTTGGAAACCCAAGATGCCTATGAGAATGAAATTTCAAGGCTCCTTACATATCTCTAAGGCTAATAAGCTATATATTAAGCTCCTGGCAAGTTCTTATCTCTTATTTATGGTAACCTAAGCCCATCTATTTTAAACATATAATGCTCTCTGGGAAAGCAACAATAACATATACAATACCATGAACCCCAATGGGTCCAGAAGGCAGATTTAGGCCACAATCTGAAACCAAATTATGAACCAGGAAGTAAAGGAAAAAAAACACTCTAAATGATAAATGATAGTGGAGAGCTTTTTCCAGAAAAGAGGTTGGCACACTTTCAAAATCTTACCCAGGGGCACCTGGGTGGCTCAGTTGGTTAAGCAACTGCCTTCGGCTCAGGTCATGATCCTGGAGTCCTGGGATCGAGTCCCGCGTCGGGCTCCCTGCTCAGCAGGGAGTCTGCTTCTCCCTCTGACCCTCCCCCCTCTCATTCTCTCTGTCTCTCATTCTCTCTCTCTCAAATAAATAAATAAAATCTTTAAAAAAAAAAAAGATTACAAAATCTTACCCAGACAATTGTATACAGAGAGCAGATGAAAAGTGGTAACATAATAACAACCATGAGAAATAACAGCTGATTTCAAAGAAGGCTAGAGGACTTCTTGTGTAAAGGAGAAGCAGATTAGGGACAATTTACCCAGAACAAGGCATGTCTCATGAATTCCTACGTTCAATAATTCATAATCAAAATGATAACCCTGAAGTTGTCATTATAGAAGTTAAGCAATTTTCTCAAAAAAAGGTGGTTTTCAAAGAGTGATATTGTTAAAGGGATTTGTTTCAAAATTTATGCTAAATAGTTGATCTTCCTAATAATGCTAGACATATTATATTTTACTACTTGTCTTCCAGATGATACATTTGAATCTTTGAAGGCTTGGTTGGAAAATGACTGGCAGATTGCTGATGAGGAAAGTCATGAATTTTGAATTCCTGTGTCTCACCAACACAAAGAAATATAACTGATGAGTGGCTATATTTGGAATTGTGGTAAAGGGAAGGGGCAGAGTCTGAGGTTTTTTAGTCATTGCAAGCCTGTAGGGTTAGATCCTGATCTATGAAATCTTTAAAACCAGATTTCTCATTGCCAATCAATGAGTGGTACTTGCTGAATTTTGTGGTGTGGGTCTCCATTTTTATCCAGTGCCCAGGTTATGGAGGTCAAGATTAAGAAGTTAGTTTAGGAAAGAGGAATGGAGCCAGAAAGAACTAGGACTCAGTTATGTCTAGAGGACCAGCTAATTTGAGGGACCTCTAATATGATTGCTGTGGCTGCTTGTATTCTGCTCCTCACCACAGAAGCCTTCATCATAAGACTGAATAGTGAGAGCAGTAGAAACCAGTACTTTCATCTTCTTCTTTTTGCCTTGGCTGCAAGAGAGTTCACAACTAAAGTAGGTGCTGAAATATGGCAGCCACCTTTTGCCACATTAAAAAAAAATTGCAACTATTTCAGGTTGTGCCAAATTGCTTATTTTTTCCCTTTATTGTGGTCTTAATGGGTTGGCTCTTTGTCTTCTATTGTATGTCTTTTATAGTAAATTTTTATGGAAAATTAACATGAAGCACTCCATAGGTTTCTTGCAATAGAAAGAAATTTTTAAAAGGAGATAGCAGGAGGGGAAGAATGAAGGGGGGGAATTGGAGGGGGAGATGAACCATGAGAGACGATGGACTCTGATAATCAAACTGAGGGTTCTAGAGGGCAGGGGGGTGGGAGGATGGGTTAGCCTGGTGATGGGTATTAAAGAGGGCACGTTCTGCATGGAGCACTGGGTGTTATACGCAAACAATGAATCATGAACACTACATCAAAAACTAATGATGTAATGTATGGTGATTAACATAACATAATAAAAAAAAAAAGAAAAAGGAGAGAAAAATTCCAAAAGAGAAAGGAAAGGAAAAAAGGGTAGAATATTTCAAACAATGGAAGGATTGTGATTGTGAAAATGTTAGAAAATGGTGAATGAAACCTAAAAGCTCTCATATGTGTTGAATAAATATTGAAGGCACTTGAGCTATGCCCTTTGAAACACAAATTGCCCTGGGTCATAATACTCAATCCATTAGATGCATTGTGGCTTGTCTGTGGTGATATTGCCTTGAACTGGGCACAGTTGTATTCTTACTCATTCATCATTGACTTGGTCCTTAGTGAAATGCAGATAGATTGGATTTTGACTTTGGATGTGATATTTGCATAATATATAATCATGAAATATTTTTTCCTTCTTCCTTCCCTCCCTTCATTCCTTCCTTTCTTTCTTTTGACATAAGGGAGAGAATTTTTCTTTCCCTATGGTCCATACACAGCTTCTTTCATTAGGGCATGGTGTATAATTTTAGTTCTGTTTTTGAGTTATTGAGAAATTACAGGATTGTGATTAGTATGCCTTGCTTTTGGCATTGTAGGCACAAGATTTAAGAGTGAATGTTTCTTAGGATGAAATGCAAGATAAAAAGATTTTTTTTTTTTTTTAAATTTTAAGGAGTGCAATTATATGGACTCAACTGATGAAGTAATTTACTGGTAAAGTAATTTCAGTGAGTTCTAAACTGGGGTGGGATTAGTCTATGAACTGAAAGGATAGTGCTTCTCAGTTCCACTGCCTCTTCACTTTAGAGGATTTTCAACCTGATTATTTTAGGTAACTAAGCAATTGTAAAATTAAATATATTTATATAATAAAAATGCTTCGGTTTAAAGGAGGCTGGACTACCTTATATTATCATTTTGAGCTTAATCTTTCTAGTATGGCTCCCAATTCCTGTTCATCATTCTTCCAAGAATTTAGTTCCTATTTTTGAATTATTTTTATTATTCTTCTCTGGGTTATTTAAATTCTCTCTATATACCAACAGTAAAGTAGCAGTAGTTTCCATAAGAATTGCTAAGTTATATAAAAATAGGCAAAAGACAGGAGAACCAAGACTGCTTAGCATCACATTTTAGTCCTTCAACATTTATTCCAGACTTAACTATATTAATATGTACTTGTTTATCTCTATAAATGATAATATCAAGCAAAATCTAAGAAGTAACTTTTCATGAGATATATGTATAGGTGTTATCAGTAGGTTGGCTTTAAGTTTGGGACAGGGAAAGATAAACGTAATCTGCAAGTTAAGAGCAGGGAAGGATTATGAACAACTGATGAGCTGTGTACAGACAATATGAGTTATGTCTCTAGTCAAGTAGCTAAATAACTTAATGATCATACTTTGACTTTTATGATGTTAACCAAAAATTCTTTAAACTTCAATCTTCTCATGTGTTAAATAAGATAAAACATACACTCATGGAACTGAGTTGGAGATTACCTGAGTGGTATATAGCTAAAGATAATCTGAGTGGTGGTAGAATGAGTTGCTTCTCAAAAGGTTTTTATGTCCTTCTTGTAAACAGAATTTTGGCAAATCTACTTAATTGGTCCTTTAGTTGTGCCCAGTCTTGATGAACCTGAGTCATAGGGTGAACATAGCTTAGCGTAGGATGGGAAGAATTCTATAAATATATCCATGTTATGATTTTTTAAGATTCCAAATTATCTTTTTACTCTATTCATTTGGAAACTTGCTATATATTTTTACCATTATGATCTCAGATATATTTTCTTATTCATATCATTCACTATAAATTGATAAAAACATCTTGAAAATTCTTGGCTTTGGTTTATGCTATCCAAACAACTTATTGGAGGAGAAATATGTAAGGTTACCTATATTTTGCAACTTTGTAAAAATGTCTTGGATAGGTTATGATATCCAGGGTTTTTCCCTCTATAACAGTATTTTAGTTGTGGGTAGGGAACAGAAGGTGGTGGTCACCACAGAGAAGAGTGCAGTTTTGAGTATGGGTGAGTACATGTGTATGGGTGTATATTTGAATGAGAGTAGTGGCTAAACAGAGTGCTACTTAGTATTGATGAGGTGAACTTTCAGCATTTACTGTGTATTTCATGAAAATGTATTAAAGACATGTTAATATATTTTTCTTGATTTTTTTTCTGAATCACCATGAAAATAAACCCCAAATCTTTGGCAAAGTCAAATGATATTTTATGTTTTTTTATTTGTACAAATGTTACTGGAGCCATCAAGCTACTATAAAAGATTAAGTTACTTTGATAGGGCTTACTTTTCCAAAGCCATTAATGTTTTGTTTTTCAGTGCACTGTCTTATTCAAGGTATTTACAAATTAATCTCATTTAAAAAAATAGAATCATGATATAAATGTGCATTTGTGCATGTACTATTCTTTGAATATAGGACAAAACCTGGGTAATGGTATAGTTTGCCTCTTTATGCATTCCATGATAATTGAAAGTAATTTTTTTTTTAAGATTTTATTCATTTATTCATGAGAGACAGAGAGAGAGAGAGAGGCAGAGGGAGAAGCAGGCTCCCAAGGAGCAGGGAGCCCGATGCGGGGCTCGATCCCAGGACTCTGGGATCATGACCTGAGCCGAAGGCAGACGCTTAACCATCTGAGCCACCCAGGCGCCCCGAAAGTAATTCTTATGAAAAAACACAGTGAACTTCAGGATGTAAATGAAAATAAAATCAAGGCTTAGTAATTTGTGCAGAGGTTGTGTTTCATTAATATGTGTCTCCTATAAGCAGACAGCATGTAAAAATAGATGGCATATCTGACCAAGAGTTTAAAATTAAAAATTATACATAAAATGTGTGTTAAATTAATTAGGGAATTAATTGAGAAGCATGAGTTAAGGAGAAAACTGGTTGATGTTGTACAACATTTGATAATCAGAGTCGTTTTTCTACAATTGTTAAATGTAATTTATCTCATAATGTTATCCTTTGGTAAATTGTTACAACATTGTATGATATATGTAGCTTATTAACAGTTTCATTAATTGCTATTAGAGAAACGAAGCTATGAAAGCTGGTGCACATAGGAACAAATGTTGAGGCAGATGGTTGAAATTAGTGAAATGTGATCAGTTGCTGAACTAGTTTACTTAATTAGCTTTCTACATCAGAATAGTTGAAACAAATTTGTAATATTGTCTTCAGAAAATTGAAATTCAGAGGACAATCATCATATATCATAGTTTTAAAAATAACAAGACAAACAGCAAAGAACTGTGGGCGCTGACCCATGACCACGAGTTTGTTCTGTATTGAGTGGGCTGAACAGTTTAGAATGAGTGGGAATTTTCCCATTAGGGAATACCAATTGCACTGACATCTTTCCACTGCCTGTTAGCAGGGAAAACGGAGAGAGAAGAGCAAGTGGAAGTTGGCCACTGCCCACAAAATTTCCTTGATGCTGTTACTTCTTAGTGAATAATGTTTGAATAATTTTTAGAGAAGCTGAAATAGATTTTTGGAATAAAAATTCTATAAAACAATTTAATCTTCAGTGAGATGCCATAAAATTCTAAGGCATCGAAATTTTAATAATTTTCATGCTCAGGCCATTCTTGGCTATACTACTGGGAATGGGAGGGAAGAATAATTTTTTTCAGGTACTTATCTTCGGTTAATTCTTATAGATTTGAATTTGGCACCAGCACCCATAACATGAACAACAAATAGTTGAAGGTGGTGGAGATTCTGGTGGGAACATGGTTCATATATTGGAGAAAATATATGTTCTGAATTGTTTAATGGAATTCTCCAAATGTGAAGGGAATATTACATGGTTTATACTTGCTGAGGTTTATGTAATTTTGAAACAATTTATTATCACCTCCCACAGGAATGTTTTTCTGTATTTTCTTTTAAAGAGACATTTTCTTTTTTCATGTGTTTGCTCATATGAATCTAAATAATTATAAACATGTATGATCCATTAATGACACAGTTCCCCTTTTCCCTATTAGGATGTAAAGTGTGTTTTTTTTCCTACTAGTTTTAGTTTATAAATTGTTTGATTTAGGAACTACAGAGCTGCTGCTTCTAGTGCTTTGGCTTTGTCATCTTCCCTGCCTTTCTTTCTACCCTTGTACTTGGGAAAGGAGGTAGGGGTAAGATTATTTTATTTATAATACATTTACAGGCCCTGTGCCAAGAACCTTTGAATTTTTTAAGGTTCCAGAGAATATTTGCATCCTGAACTTTAAAAAAAATGTATTTTTAAAATACGAAACCAAAGTTGAAACTGATAAGTTTTTACTTATTTAAAACATGTAATTCAAAAAAATAATCAATTGCTATTTTACTACTCTTCAACAGTAAGATATAAATAGCATTTATTGTGAAAAGTGGGTTTATTTTTATGTTTGTTATGAGGAAAACTCTAATATAAAATGTAGCCATCTGACAAACTACCTTCTTATTTCCATGCTTTTATTCAACAAAGAAAACAAGGTGCATCTTTACCATGAGTTGAAGGCCATTACATTACATTTTAGCTGTTAATTCTAATACTCTTCATAAAGGACAAGAAAATGTTAAGCATGATGCTAACTTACTAAAATTTAGGAATAAAATTTAGGGATCCTAGAATGATTATCTAAAAAATAAAGAAGCTTAATTTTATTCTTACAAATGATGACAAATATAAGACAAAGCTATTACAAATATTCTGCATGTGAAAACTCTAGAGATAAAAGTATACCATAAACCATGTTATCAGGCCAATGATAGTATTATTTTGATATTGAGCAACATGGGACTGGCTCTCTGCAAAATCTGAGTCAGCGAAGCTATTTTTGTAGATTAGAGAGTGTCTTGGTGTTCTAGGTTCTTAGCTTAAAGAATATTATTTAGTTTTTCTCACTGAACTACTAGAGTTGTTGTTGCAAACCCATCATTTTCATGCACTAGATTTGTAAAGCCTTAAGAGTAGAGACATTGCATCATTACTTGTCTTTCCAGTTATTGTAGAAAAAAAAAAAAACAAAACTAACAGGTGTATAATAAACATGCTTGATTCAAAAACTTTTTACTCTAAATGTTGGGAGTACTGGGGAAATCTGCCTCTACTTTGGATATAGATTACTCTTAATTTAACAACAAAAATATGAGATCACCTATAAAATCATAATTTATTTGTTCTCATCAGAGAACTGAGGTTGCAAAGAAACTAGGATCACTGAATTTCAAAGGATGACAAGCCTCTCCAAAGAGAGGAGGGTCACAAAAGATTTGCCTTTGATAGAGCACAGCAAAATGAAGAGGCAATCATACAATCACATAAGAAGAAAACAATTGTGCAATGGTTAATTTTATGTGTCAATTTGACTGGGCGATGAGATGCCCAGATATTTGGTTAAGCATTATTTATTGTTATTGAGTTTTATTATTATTAAAATTATTATTGGATGTGTCTGTGAGCATGGTTTCTGAATAAGATTAACATTTGAATCTGTAGACTGAGTAAAGCAAATTGACCTTTCTTTTTTTTCTTTCTCTTTTCAAATTTTTATTTAAATTCTCTACAATTCAGTGATTCATTACTTACATATAATACCCAGTGCTCATCATAACAAGTGCCCTCCTTAATGCCCATCACCCATCTAGCCTATCCCCCATCCACCTCCCTTCATCAATCCTCAGTTTATTCTCTATCTTTAAGAGTCTCTTATGTTTTTTTTATTTCTCTTTTCTTTTTTCTTTATTTTCCCCCTTCCATATGATCATCTGTTTTCTTTCTTAAATTCCACATATGACTGAAATCATATAATATTTGTCTTTCTCTGACTGATTTATTTTGCTTAGCATCATACAAAGCTTTAGCTCCATCCATGTCACTGCAAATGGCAAGATTTCATTCTTTTTGGTGGCTGAGTAATATTCCGTTGTATATATATACTACATCTTCTTTATCCATTCATCAGTTGTTGGACGTTCAGGCTCTTTCCATAGTTTGGCTATTGTTGATAATGCTGCTATAAACATCAGGGTGCCTGTACCCCTTTGAATTAGCATGTTTGTATCCTTTGGGTCTGTACCTAGTAGTGTAATTGCTGGATTGTAGGGTAGTGCTATTTTTAACTTTTTAAGGAAACTCCATATTGTTTTTGAGTGGATGCATCAGTTTTCATTCCCATCAACAGTGCAAGAGGGTTCCCTTTTCTCCATATCCTCATCAAAACATACTGTTTCTTGTATTGTTAATTTTACCCATTCTGACAGGTGTGAGATAGTATTTCATTGTGGTTTTGATTTGTATTTCCATGATGATGAATGATGTTGAACAAGACACATGAAAAGGTGTTAAAACGCCTTTTTTCTGTTTTTAAAACACTTTAAAAAGATAATTGAGTGTATAAAGCAAAAATAGTAACTATATATTGTGGTGTTTATAACATAAGGCTAAAAAAATATAAAAACAATAGCAAGGAATTAGTGGAAGGAGATAATATTGCATGGTTCTTAAAACATATTGAAATGATATATTTTTGGAAAACATGTGGTGAGAAGATAAAGATGTATATTGCAAATTCTAGAGAAAGCACTAAAAATGAAAACAAAAGGCTATAACTAATAGGCCTATAGTGGAGTAAAATTGAGTCAGAAAATACTCATTTAATCCAAAAGAAGGCAGAAAAAAAGAAAAATAACAAAGAATATATGGCATATTTTAGAAAGCAAATAGTAAAAAGGTAGATTTGGGGCACCTAGGTGGTGCAGTCAGTTAAGCATCTGATTCTTGGTTTCAGCTTGTGATCTCAGGTCCTGGGATCAAGCCCTGCATTGGACTCTGTGCTCAGCATGGAGTCTGCTTGAGATTCTCTCTCCCTCTCCCCCTGCCCTTCCCCCCTGACTTGTTCTCTCTCTCTAAAATAAATAAATAAATCTTTGAAAAGAAAAAAAAAAGGGAAAAAGGTAGATTTAAATACAACCCTATTGATCATTATATTAAATGTAAATGGTGCAAACATGCCATTTAAAAGCTAGATATTATTGAGGCACCT
Organism: Halichoerus grypus; assembly: GCF_964656455.1. NCBI lineage: Eukaryota > Metazoa > Chordata > Mammalia > Carnivora > Phocidae > Halichoerus > Halichoerus grypus. The sequence goes on along the minus strand of NC_135715.1, from coordinate 121,549,440 downwards.
GGGTGGCTCAGTCTGACTCTTGATTTCAGCTCAGGTGATGATCTCAGGGTCATGAGATGAAGCTCTGCATTGGGCTCAATGCTGAATGTTGAGGCTGCTTGAAATTCTCTCTCTTCCTTTCCCTCTGCCCCTCCCGACCACTTGCTCTCTCTTTCTCTAAAAAAAAAAGTAATAAATAAATAAATAAATAAAAGCTAGATATTATTACATTGGATTAACAAGAGCAAGATCCACCTATGGTCTGTCTACAAAAAACTCACTTTAAATATAAAGATATAGATAGATTCAAAGTTAAATGATGGAAAAAGATATATCATATAAACACTAATCAAATAAAGTTGAAGCAGGTATATTAGCATTAGACAAAGTAGACTTCAGAATAAGAAACATTACAAGAGATATAAAGGGACGTTACATAATGATAAAGGGGTCATTTAATCCAGGAACTTTTACAATTCTAAATATGTAATCTTCAAAACTAGAGCTTCAAAATGTTTGAGAAAAAAACTGATAGAACTGAAAGAATAAAGAGACATCCACAATTGTAGTTGGAGATTTCAGCATTTCTCTTTTCATAAATGGCTCATACAGACAAAAAAAAAAAAAAATCAGTAAGAAGACTTGGGCAGTGCTATTAACCATCTTTATCACACTGACATTTATAGACTATTTCAACAAACAATAACAAAATATACATCCTTTTTAAATGCATATGGAACAGTAATGAAGAACATTTTCTGGGCCATTCAAAATGCCAGTCAAAATGCCACAAACGATAAAGAAATAAAACCATACAATTTATGATGTTTAGACCAAAATAAATCAAATTAGAATTTTATACAGAAAGATACTTGGAAAATCCCTAAGTATTTGGAAATTAAACAATGCACTTCAAAATATCCCATAGGTCAAAAAATAAATAACAGATATATTAGAAAATACTTTGGATTGAATGATAATAAAAATATGACATATTAAATTTGGGGGGATGCAGCCAAAGAGCTGCTGAATTGCAAATGTATAGCATCAAGTGGTTTTATTAGAAAAGAAAAAAAGACAATTATTTTTTTTGGATATGACACCAAAAGCACAAGCAACAAAACCAAAAATTAACTAGTGGGACTACTTCAAACTAAAAATCTTCTGCACAGCAAACGGAACAATCAACAAAATGAAAAGTCAAACTGTAGAATGAAAGAAATATTTGCAAACCATATTTTTAAAATTTTTTTTATTGTTATGTTAATCACCATACACTACATCATTAGTTTTTGATGTAGCGTTCCATGATTCATTGTTTGCGTATAACACCCAGTGCTCCATGCAGAACGTGCCCTCTTTAATACCCATCACCAGGCTAACCCATCCTCCCACCCCCCTCCCCTCTAGAACCCTCAGTTTGATTATCAGAGTCCATCATCTCTCATGGTTCGTCTCCCCCTCTGATTCCCCCCCTTCATTCTTCCCCTCCTGATATCTTCTTCTTCTTCTTTTTTTTCTTAACATATATTGCATTATTTGTTTCAGAGGTACAGATCTGTGATTCAACAGTCTTGCACAATTCACAGCACTTACCAGAGCACATGCCCTCCCCAGTGTCTATCACCCAGCCATCCCATCCCTCCCACCCCACCTCCCCCACTCCAGCAACCCTCAGTTTGTTTCCTGAGATTAAGAATTCCTCATATCAGTGAGGTCATATGATACATGTCTTTCTCTGATTGACTTATTCGCTGAGCATAACACCCTTCAGTTCTATCCACATCGTTGCAAATGGCAAGATCTCATTCCTTTTGATGGCTGCATAATATTCCATTGTATATATATACCACATCTTCTTTATCAATTCATCTGTCGATGGACATCTTGGCTCTTTCCACAGTGCAAACTATATTTTTGATTAGGGGTTAATATCCAAAATATATAAAGAATCCATACAACTCAATAGCAGAAAACCCAAACAATCTGATTAAAAAATAGACAGAACTAAATAGACATGTTTTCCAAAGAAGACATCAAAATGGCCAATTTGTACATGAAAAGATGCTCAACATCACTAACCATCAGAAATATGCAAATCAAAACCACAATAAGATACCATCTCACATCTACTAGAATAGCTATTATCAAAAAGACAAGAGATAACATATGCTGGTAGGGACAGGAGAAAAGGGAACCCTTGTGCACTGTTGCTAGAAATGTTAATCGTATACCCAGTGTGAAAAACAGTGTGGAGTTTCCTCAAAAAATTAAAAATAGAACTACCATATGATCCAGCAATCACATTTCTGAGAATATAGCTAAGGAATATGAAATCACTATTTTGAAGAGAAATCTGTATAACCGTGTTTATTGTGGCATTATTTATAACAGCCAACACAGGGACATAACCTAGTGTCCATTGATGGGTGATCAAATAAAGAAAATGAAGGGTGGGAGTAATAAGGAAATTTTGGCCACAGGATATTTCTGGAAATATAATGTACGGTATGGTGACTATAGTTAACAATACTGTGTTAGATATTTGAAAGTTGTTAAGAGGAGAGATTTAATGTTCTCACAATAATAACAAAATGTTAATTATTTGAGGTTAAGGATGTGTTAATGAACCTTATTGTGGTATTTCATAATATATATATGTATCAAACCATCACACCGTATACCTTAAAATTATACAATGTTATATTCAAGTACATCTCAATAAAGCTGTATTTAAGAATAAAGAAGAAAAGGAAAAAAGGGACTAACTCCAATAATCTAATCTTCCACTTAAGACTCCATAAGAACAAAAGAAAACTAAACATAAAGGAAAGAAGGAAGGAAATTATAAAGATAAGAACAAAATCAATAAAATAGACAAAATAAAGCTAATAATGGAAATGAAACCAAAACCTGGTTCTTTGAAAAGATTAATAAAATGAATAAGTATTTAGCCAGACCAAGGAAAAAGAAGATGATGTAGAAATTACAGATATCAGGAATGAAAAACTTACATTATTACAACCCTAAAAGGATATTTTAAAAAATAATAAGAAAATATTATGAGTAATTTTATGGTTATAAATTTGACAACTTAGATAAAGGGAAAAAATTCTTAGAAGATAGAACCTGCCAAATGTCATGCAAGAAGGAATATATAATTTGAATAGTCCTGTATTTATTAAAAACACTGAATTTGTAGTATTTTTAGTTAAAAATCTTTTAACAAAAAACCTCCAGGACTACTTGACTTCACTGGTAAATTCTATTAAACACTTAGTGAAGAAATCATAGCAACATTTCACAAATTCTTCCAGAAAATAAGAGGATAGTCTTCTAAACTCATTTTATGAAATCAATATTACCCTCATATCTTGATACAAAAATTATAGAAAGACACAAGATAAGAAATTATAGACCAAAATATCTCATAATTATAGATAGAAAAATCTTCAACAAAATATTAGTAAATCAAATCTAGCAATACAGAAAAATAATAGAACATAATTACCAGCTTGGATTTATCCCAGCACTACAAGGTTGCCTGAACCATTTAAACATCAATTCATGTACTTCATTGTGTTAAAAGAAGGAAGATTCCTTTCCTAAAAAAGGAAATGGTCAGAACATTATGTTAATGAATATGGAAAAGGATACAAAGTCAACATACAAGAATTAATTGTATTTCTATATACAAGCAACAAACAACTGGAAATTGAAGTAAAAAAAATACCATTTATGTAGCATAAAATACATCAAATACTTAAGAAAAAAATTTTTAAAAATATTTGCAAGACCATTACAGTGAAAAACTATAAAACATTATTGAGAGAAATTAATAAAGACGTAAATAACTAGAAAGCAACACTCTGTTTATGGATCAGAAGATTCAATTTTGATAAAATGTCAATTCTCATCAAAATCCCAGCAGGCTTTTTTTTCCACTTTTTAAAAAATTTAAATTCAATTAGCCAAGGTATAGTACATCATTAGTTTTTGATATAATGTTCAATGATTCACTGAACTGAATATAACACCCAGTGCTCATCATATCATGTGCCCTCTTTAATTCCCATCACCCAGTTACTCCATCCCCCCATCCACCTCCCTTTCCACAGCCCTCAGTTTGTTTCCCGGAGTCAAGAGTCTTATATGGTTTTCTCCCTCAATGATTTCTTCCCATTCAGTTTTTCTTCCCTTCTCCTATTGTCCTCTGCACTATTCCTTATGTTCCACATATGAGTGAAACCATATGATAATAGTGTTTCTCTGATTGACTTATTTCACTTAGCATAATACCTTCCAGTTCCATCCAAGTCTATGTAAATGGTAGAAAGTCATCCTTTCTGATGGCTGAGTAGTAGTCTATCGTATATATGAACCACATCTTCTTTACCCATTCATCCATTGAAGGACATCTTGGCTCCTTCCACAGTTCGGTTATTGTGGACATTGCTGCTATGAACATTGGGGTGCAGGTGCCCCTTCTTTTCACTACATCTGAATCTTTGGGGTAAATACCCAGTAGAGCAACTGCTGGGTCATAGGGTAGTTCTATTTTTAACTTTTTGAGGACCCTCCATACTGTTTTCCAGAGTGGCTGTACCAGCTTGCATTCCCACCAACAGTGTAAGAGGGTCCCCCTTTCTCCACATCCTCGCCAACATCTGTCATTTCCTGACTTGTTAATTTTAGCCATTCTGACTGGTGTAAGGTGGTATCTCATTGTGGTTTTGATTTTTTTTTTAGAAATTGACAAGCTGATTTCAGAATTTATGTGGAAATCAAAAAGACTTAGGTTACCCCAAACAATCAAAATATCCCCACATTTGGAGGATTCACACTACTTGATTTCAAAACGTACCATAAAGTTACACTAAATGAAACAGTGTAGTATTAATTTAAGGATAGACAAATTGAATAATGGAACAGAATTGAATCTATAAATAGACCCACACATATATGGTCAATTGGAGTTTGACAAAAGTGCCAAGGTAAGTTAATGGGAATGAATAGTCTTTTTAACCTGTGAGATTGAAAAACCTCAGATCTAAATGCAAAATAATGAAATTCAACACCCATCTCAGATCATATAAAAAAATTGGCTCAGGGTGCCTGGGTGGCTCAGTCAGTTAAGCGTCTGACTCTTGATTTCAGCTCAGGTCATGATCTCAGGGTCATGAGATTGAGCCCCATGCCAGGCTCCATGCTGGGCGTGGAGCCTACTTGAGATTCTCTCTCTTCCTCTCTCCCCCTCCCCGCCCCCGGGTTCCACACTCTCTCTCAAAAAAAAAAAAAAAAAAAAAAAAAGGATTATTGCTCTAAAATGTAAGACCTAAAGCTAAAATAATTTCCATAAGACAACATAGAAAAATCTTTCTACCTCATGTTTAGCAGAGATTTCTCAGATAGGACACACACACACAAAACATGAATCATGAAAGGAAAATAATTTGAGCATACTATGTTACTTTGAAAAAGTTACTTGCTTAATATGGCTCTCATTTTTCTTATCTATAGACAGAGATAACATTCCCACCTTCATTAGTATGTTGTGAAGATTATGTAAAGCATACAGTAGCATATAGTAGTTGCTCAAATTAATGGTGTCAATTTGTAATTACTATTTTTATTAACAGTAATATTAAAGTGACATCTAAAGCAGGATGATTCTCTTCAAGAATTTTCTTGCTTACAAAGGCTTATCTTTTCAATAGGAAATGCTTGTAAGTATCTTAAAAGTTCCTGCAAAGATCAGAAAGAAAATTACATTTTTGTCTTCCTTCTTAGGTATAGTCATTTTGGGGGGTGTGGTGACTAGAAAATGAGTCAAAGTGCATTATAAATCCATTTCTTCCAATCTCTTTCTTCCTTCTCCCTTACTTTCTCAAATCTATTAAATGGATGGATTTAGATTGGTTTGATGCCTCCTTGTAGTTGGTCTATGAGGATGGATTTATATTGAGTAAATACTAATAGTTAATAAGTCTAACAAACTAAATTTTGGGAAATGCTAATTTAAATGTGTTTTTTCCTACTAGAAGTCATTTTCTTTTATGACAAAGCCATGAACAATAGCTTATAAGTTTACCTTTGACATGAACATTAAAATGTTTAACCACATAGCATGATATTAGAAATTGACTTTTAGAAAAAAATAATTTTGCTTTTTGTTATATGTCCCATTTTAAGCCATTGGTGAACACTTTGCCAAATCAGCGAACCAATCTTTCTTTTCTTCAGGGATTAAATAACCTAGTGGATTAATAGCATTTTTATTTTGGCTTCTTGTTGATTATGACTCTTAACAAGTGAACAGAAGGGCTTATTTGTTAGAAATTCTGGTGAACAGCTTGCTGCAAGTTTCATCAAAAGAAGTTTTTATTCAGACCAAGCTTGTCATTCCTGGTATGTAAGGTGATGATAGGTAGAGGCCTTCATGGGGTCTTGTAGGTGAGTCTAGACTAAAAGAAGACGTATTATTTTTAGGGTTCCTAGAAGGTCCTTGCTTGAAGACTTTGCATGTTTGCTGATGTCTTATGGGGAACTGATTGATTTATGTAATCTTCAATCTATCCCTTAAAAACATATCAAAATATAGCATGAAAATTTTCTGATTTGCTATTTAAAGTGATTATTTGAAAGATTTTTGCATCATCTTATTTTTAAAGATTATAGTCAATGTTTAGAGAAAGAATTAAATTTGAACATATTTAGTGTTCATAGTGTTGTTATGACTATAAAAAATTGCTAACAGTAGAACAATGGGATATGTAAATGTGATTATAAAGGTTCAAAAGAACTTAATACTTAGCCTTTTATCACTTACATTTTCAGATAATTGAAAACTAGGGGAAGTTTCAGAGGACCACAAAGACAGTGGGCACTGCTCTCAAATATAAGGGCAGTTTTTCTAAAAAAAGGTCAAGATGATTTCATCTTTTACCTTTTGAAGGTCACTATTACTTTATGGCAGGAGTAACTTTGCCTTGCTCCCCCATCTCTGAATGTTTGGCAATGTCCAGAGGATATTTCTGTGTTGTTACAACAGTGTAGAGAGGTTTGCTACTGTTATCTTGATAATCTAGAAACTTATCTAGACAACTCTCCTTTAGGTTGTTCCAAAAGTTGCTTTTCCAGAGGCAGGGAAAATGAAGTGGATTATCCCATGATTTTGTATCATAAATGGAAGTCTTATGTGATTTTATATATATATAAATATAATATAAAATATATATATTTTGTCAAGCACCAATATGTTAGATGCATTGTGTCTAATCTTTATCATAATAAAGTAGGTATTACTGTGCCACTTACATATGGAGGAAGTGAAGAGAGGTTAAGACACAGTCTCAAGGTTATCTGACCAGGTAGTACCACTAGCATTTTGAATGTAGGTGTTTTGACTCCTAACATATTCTATCTCACTGTACCCTTCTATCAACTGCTTTGCATACATATAACAAATTGTTCTAAATCTATAGTTGTAAAAGATGATTATGAGTTTTAAAAAGTTTTATGTGCCTGGTTGCAAAGTAAGGACGTGGACTATGTCTTCTATGTATCCTTGCTCCTATTTTTCAAGTTAGTATTTAAAGATCAGTGAACTTTTGGAAAATGTGGGAGAGTATCTCATTATTCTAACTGGTAAATAATGGAAAAGAACACGTTTGTTTATCTTGACTTTTTTTTAATTTAAATTCAATTAACCAACACATAGATCATTAGTTTCAGGTACAGAGTTCACTAATTCATCAGTTGCATATAACACCCAGTGCTCATCATATCACCCTCTTTAATGCCCCTCACCCAGTTACCCCATCCTCCCACCCAACTCGCCTCCAGCAACCTTCAGTTTCTTTCTCATAGTTAAGAGTCTCTCATGGTTTTTCTCCCTCTCTGATTTCTTCCCATTTCGTTTTTCCTTCCTTTCCCCTATATTTTTCTGCACTGTTTCTTTTATTCCTCATATGCATGAAATCATATGATAATTGTGTTTCTCTGATTGACTTATTTTGCTCGGCATAATACCCTCCAGTTTATATTGATGTAAATGGTAAGATTTCATCCTTTCTGATGGCTGAGTAGTATTCCATTGTGTGTGTGCATATATATATATATATACATCTTTATCCATTCATCTGTCAATGGACATCTCAGCTCTTTCCATAGTTTGGCTATTGTGGACATTGCTGCTAAAAACATTGGGGTGCAGGTGCCCCTTTGGATCACTACATTTGTGTCTTTGGGGTAAATACCTAGTAGTGCAATTCCTGGGTTGTAGGGTAGCTCTATTTGCAATTTCTTGAGGAACCTCCATACTGTCTTCCAGAGCGGCTGTATCAGCTTGCATTCCCACTGACAGTGTTAGAGGGTTCCCCTTCCTTTCTCCACATTCTCACCAACATTTGTTTTTTCCTGACTTGTTAATTTTAGTCATTTCGACACCATTTAGTCATTTGGTGTGAGGTAGTATCTCATTGTGGCTTTGATTTGTATTTCCCTGATGCCAAGTGATGTTGAATATTTTTTCATTTGTTGGCCATGTGTATGTCTTCTCTGGAGAAATGTCTGTTCATGTCTTCTGCCATCTTGCCATCTTGACTTTTTGTATGAATTCTATCTCAGGGTAACTGAATAGTTGATAAAGGGAAGTTTTCTTTGCCTTTTTTTTTTTTGTATGTATCTTTTTAAAAATTAATAAATTTTGTTTTTTAGAGCAGTTTTAGGTTCACAGCAAAATTGAGCAAAAAGTACAGAGAGTTTCCATTACCACCCTCCACCCCTGTCACCCCTCCAAAATTCCCCCATTATCAGTATTCCCCATCACAGTGGTACATTTATTTCAACTGATGAAGCTACATTGATGCATCCTCACCTGAAGTTCACAGTTTACATGAAGGTTCACTTTTGGTATGGTACAGTCTATGGGTTTTGACAAATATTATAATGACATATAGTCAACATTGTTGTATCATACAGAATAGTTTTGTTGCCCTGAAAAACCCTCTGTTTTCTGTCTAATTATCTCTCCCTCCCCTATAACCCCTAGCAACCACTTGATTTTTTTTACTGTCTCTGTAGGTTTGTCTTTTCCAGAATATCATGTAGTTGGAATATTGGCTTCTTTAATTTAATAATATGAATGTAAGCTTCTTCCATGTCTTTTCATGGCTTAAGAGTTCATTCCTTTTAGTAGTGAATAAAATTCCATTGTCTGGATGTACTATATTTATCCATTCATCTACTGAAGGACAACCTGGCTCCTTCCAAGTTTTGGCAATTATGAATAAAACTTCTTGTAAACATCTGTGTGCAGGTTTCTGTGTGGACACAAGTTTTTAGCTATTTTGGATAAATGTCAAGAAGCATGATTGTGGGATCATATGGTAGGAGTGTTTAGTTTTGTAAGAAACTACCAAACTGTCCTCCAAAGTGACTATCATTTTTGCATTCTGAATAGCAATAAATGAGAGCTCATGTTGCTGCATATCCTCTCCAGCATCTGGTGTTGTCACTGTTCTGGATTTTGGCCATTCTAATAGGTGTGTTGTTGTATCTCACTGTCATTTTAATTTGTATTTCCTAATGACATATGATGGTGAGTATCTTTCCACATACTTACTTGACGTTACTGGTGAGGTACCTGTTCAGGTCCATTTTTAAATTGAGTTGTTCATTTTCTTATTGTTGAGTTTTAAAAGTTCTTTGTATGTTTTGGATAACAGTTCTTTATCAGATGTGTATTTTGCAAGTATTTTTTCCCAGTCTGTGGGTTGTTTTCTCATTCTCTTGACATTGTCTTTTATGGAGCAAAAGTTCTTAATTTTAATTAAGTCCAGGTTATCAATTATTTCTTTCATGGATTGTGCCTTTGGTGTTGTATTTGAAACCTCACTGCCATACCCAAGACCATTTAGGTTTTCTCCTATGTTATCTTCTAGGAGTTTTATAGTTTTGCATTTTACATTTAGAACAATGATCCATTTTGTGTTAATTTTTGTTAAGGGTGTAAAGTTTGTGTTTAGATTCTTTTTTTTTTTTTTTTGCATATAGATGTCCAGTTGTTCTAGCACCATTTGTTGCAACAACTATCTTTGCTTCATTGTATTGGCTTTGTTCCTTTGTCAAAGTGACGTTGAGTCTATTTCTGGGCTCTCCCTTATGTTCTATTAATCTATTATTCATCTGTTCTTTCACCAGTATCATGCTGTCTTGGTTATTATGGCTTTATAGTTAAGTCTTAAAATTAGGTATTGTCAATCCAGGACTTTTTTCACCAATTCTTTCAGAGTTTCTACATAGACAATTATGTAATCTGTAAGCAAAAAGAGTTTGATTTCTTTCTTCCCAATCTCTAAACATTTTCTTTTCTTTTCTGGTCTTATTGCATTAGCTGAGACTTCCAGTATGATGTTGAAAAGCAGTTAGTTAGAAAGTTTCAAGTTTCTCACCATTGATATGTTATTAGCTGTAGGGTTTTTTTTTTTAATAGATGTTCTCTATCAAGTTGAGGAAGTTCCCTTCTATTCCTGGTTTGGCGAGAGTTTTTATCAGAAATGGATTTTGGATTTTGTGAAATGCGTTTTCTACTTCTATTGATATGACCATGTAGTTTTTCTTCTTTAGCCTATAGATGTGATTGCATTGATTGATTTTAAAATGTTGAGCCAGACTTGTATACCTGGAATAAATCCCATTTGGTTGTGCTTTATAATTCTTTTTAGACATTGTTGGATTTATTTGCTAATATTTTGTTGAGGACTATTGCATTAGTGTTTATATGAGATACTGGCCTATAATTTTTTTGTAATGTCTTTGTTTGAGTTTGGTATTAAGGTAATGCTGGCTTCCCTGATACTTTCTGTTTTATAAGGCTATTAAATATTGATTCAATTCTTTTAATAGATATAGATTGCTAGATTACTTATTTCTTCCCATGTGAGCTTTGGCAGATTTTGTCTTTCAAGGAATTTTTCATTTTGACTAAGTTACAAATTTCTGGACATAAAGATGTTCATAGTATTCTCTTATTATCCTTTTAATGACCATATGATTTATACTGATGTGTCCTCTTTATTTCTAATGTTACTAATTTGTGTCATGTCTCTCTCTCTCTCTTTTTTTTTTTTTTAGTTAGCCTGGCTAGAGGTTTGTCAATTTTATCAATCTTTTGAAAGCACCAGATTTTTGCTTTGTTGATTTTTCTCTATTGATTTCTTTCAACTTCATTAAATTCTGCTCTAATTTTAATTCTTTCTTTCTTCCTTCTTCCCTCCCTCCCTCCCTTCCTTCCTCTCTCCCTTTCCTCCTTCCTTCCTCTCTCTCTCCCTTCCTTCCTTCCTCCTCCCTCCCTCCCTCCCTCTCTCTCTCTTTCTTTCCCTTCCTTCCCTCTTTTCTTCTCTTCTCTTTTCTTTTCCCTTCCTTCCTTCCTTCCTTTTTCTTTCTTTCTTTCTTTCTTTCTTTCTTTCTTTCTTTCTTTCTTTCTTTCTTTCTTTCTCTTTCTTTCTCTCTTTCTTTCTTTCTTTCTTTCTTTCTTTCTTTCTTTCTTTCTTTCTTTTTCTTTCTTTCTTCTTTCTTCTGCTTACTTTGAACTTAATCTTCCCTTATTTTTCTAGTTTCCTCTGGTGGAATCTTAGATTACTGATTTCAGATCTTTCTTCTTTCTCATAAATGCATTCAAAGCTAAAAAAATTTCCTCTGAGTACTCCTTTTTCTGCATCTTACAAATTTTGATAGGTTATGTTTTCATTTTCATTTAATTCAAAATATTTTAAAATTTGTCTTGAGGTTTCTTCTTTTACTTATGTACTATTTAGATGTGTATTATTTAATCTGCAAATATTTGGGGACTTGCCAGCTGTCTTTCTGTTATTGATTTCCAGTTTAATTCCATTGTGGTCAGAGAATAGACATTGTATAATTTTTATTTTTTAAATTTGTTAAGATGTGTCTTACAGCCCAGAATGTGTTCTATCTTGGTGGATATTCAATGTGACCTTGAGAAGAATAATTTGTTATTGCTGGATGAAGTAGTCTATATATGTCAATTATATTCAGTTGATTGATGATACTGTTGGATTCAACTATATCTTACTGAATTTCTACCTGCTGGATCTGCCCATTTCTGATACAAGGGTGTTAAAATGTCTAAATATGATAATAGATTCATCCATTTCTTCTATGCATCTGTTATCAGTTTTTGTCTCACATATTTTAAAGCTGTGTAGTTAGGTGCATGCGTATCAAGAATTGTTGTCTTCTTAGAGTACTGACCCCTTTATCACTATGTATTGTCCCTCTTTATCTTTGATAACTTTCCTTGCTCTGAAATCTGCTCTGTTTGGAATATATATAGCTACTCCCACATTCTTTTGATTAGGTAATTATGGTATCTCTTTATCCCTTAATTTTTAATCTATATTTGTTTTTATATTTAAAGTGGGTTTCTTGTAGACAACATACAGTTGAATTTTGTTTTTTTAAAAAAGATTTATTTATTTATTTTAGAGAATGGGGGAGGGGCAGAGGGAGATGAGGAGAGAATCTTAAGCAGATTCTGCTGAGTGCGGAGCTCAACACAAGGCTTGATCTCATGACCTTGAGATCACGACCCTGAAATCATGACCTGAGCTGAAACCAAGAGTCAGATGCTTAACTGACTCTGCCACCCAGGCACCCTAGTTGAATCTTGTTTTTTGGTCCATTCTAGCAATCTGTCTTTTAACTGGTGTATTTAGACCATGGATGTTAAAGCGATTATTGATATAGTTGGATTAATATCTACCATATTTGTTTGTTTTCTATGTGTTGCCCTTGTTCTTTGTTCCTATTTTTACCTTCTACATTTTTTCTGCCTTTTGTGGTTTTAACTGAGCATTTTCTACAATTCCATTTTCTCTTCTTTCTTAAGCATATCAGTTATATTCCTTTTTCCTCCCACTTTTTTAGTGGTTGGACTATAGTTTACAAAATATATTTACAATTAATCTAAGTCCATTTTCAAATAACACTGTACTGGGCGCCTGGGTGGCTCAGTTGGTTAAGTGACTGCCTTCGGCTCAGGTCATGATCCTGGGGTCCTGGGATGGAGTCCCACATCAGGCTTCCCTTGCTCTGCGGGGAGCCTTTTTCTCTCTCTGCCTCTGCCTGCCACTCCCCCTGCTTGTGCTCTCTCTCTCTGTCAAATAAAGAAATAAAATCTTTAAAACAAAAACAAAAACAAATGACACTGTACTGCTTCATGGGTAGTGCAAGTACCTTATAAAATAAAATATTCCTAATTCTTCCAACCCATCTCTTGCATCATTGCTGTCATTTATTTCACTTATACACAACTATATGTAAGCATATGTGAATATATGTATAAAAGCATATGCTTATATATGTGTATATATATATGTGAGCATACATATTTAAATAGATTGTTTCTATTACTTTGAATTAACTTTTATCTGTTAATTAGTTACCCAACAGTTCCTGATATTATGCTTTATTTTTTTAGTCTTTGTCTTTGTTTTCACTCTTTATTTTTTTAAAGAGTTTTTATTTTTTATTATTTTTAAAGATTTTATTTATTCATTTGTCAGAGAGAGAGAGACAGAGAGCACAAGCAGGTGGAGTGGCAGGCAGAGGGAGAAGCAGGATCCCTGCTGAACAAGGAGCCCAATGTGGGACTTGATCTCAGGACCCTGGGATCATAGCCTGAGCAAAAGACAGACATTCAACAACTGAGCCACCCAGGCATCCCTGTTTTCACTCTTTGAGGTTTCTGTTGTCATACCCTGAAACTCCAAAATTCTTTCCTTATCGTGTCCAGCCTACTAATGAGCCCATCAAAGGCATTCTTCATTTCTATTACAGTGGTTTTTTTTCTGGTGTTTCTTTTTGATTCTTTCCTAGAAATTCCATCTCTCTGCTTACATTATTCCTCTGCTTTTGCATGTGGTCTATTTTTTTTTATTAAAGCCTATAGCATACTAATCAGTTTTTAAAAATTCCTGGCCTGATAATTCCAGTATTTTTGCCATATCTGACTCTGGTTCAGATGCTTCTGTTGCAGTATCTTCAAATTGTTTTTTTGTGTTTCCTTTATTTGCTTGGTTTTTGTCTTTAAGTATGCCTTGTGATTTGTTGTTGTTGTTGTTGTGGAAAAGTGGACATGATGTACTGGGTAAAAGAAACTGTGGTAAATAGCCCTAATGTAGTGGTAAGGTTTGGAGACAGGGGAAATGTTTTGTAGTCCTATAATTAAGTCTCAGTCTTTTAGTGAGGGTGTACACTTGGACTGTGAATGTCACCAGTGTTTCTCACCACCACCACCCTTTAATGAGAAAGAATGGCCTAGAGTGGGCTGGAGTTGGGTATTTCTATTCTCCCAGGTTCATTAGGCTCTGGTAAAACCCCAGCAGTTTAACCTCTAGTAGAACAGTGTCTCCTGAGGTCAGGCCTTGTTAACAAAAATGGAATACTCTGATGTATTTCAAAATGGTTCTTTTCCTCTCCTCTTGCTAGGACATGAGGGGATTTTTTTTTTCTCTGATTTTCACTGTAAGAATCTGCTAAAACTGCTGGAGGTAAAACTCAGAAAAGTGTGGTCACCCCTTGCCAAGACTGGGACTTTTTGGAGTTTTTAACTCTCAGAGTTGTCCATGCTTAGCCTCCAGTAATTTGTCAATTACAGTTCAGATTTTCCTACCCTGATACTGGTTCCCACAGAGTTTTCTTCTTGTGGGTTTCTGCTTTCATAAGTAGTGGTTCCCTGTATCCATCTGTCTGTCTCTCCAATTTTAAGGACAGTTTGCCCTGTGACTTCACTTCTTTATTAGATCCAAGAGGAGTTGTTGATTTTCAGTCTGTTTAAATTTTTTACTTGTTGATAGTTTGGTTTACTTGTTGATAGTTGATAGTGCTGACTTCTAAGCTCCCTACATGTTGGACCAGAAACTGGAAGTTGGGAGGTTTTCTTTAAGGAAGGATTCCAACTAATAAGTGTGGGAAAATGATAAAATCAAGATATCATCCTTTTACTACCCCTAATTAAAAAATGTATCTAAGGATGATCATCAATAAGTGCTAAAACAGGTGAAAAGCTGGTGAGAATTTTTAAATGGATGGTTTAGGATAACACCCTGATCAATCCTTTTTTTTTTTTTTTTTTTTTTTAAGATTTTATTCATTTATTTGAGAGAGTGAGAGTGAAAGAGAGAGAGAGAGCACAAGCAGGGGTGGGGAAGAGGGAGAAGCAGACTCCCTGCTGAGCAAGGAGCCTGATGCCAGACTAGATCCCAGGATTCTGGGATCATGACCTGAGCTGAAGGCAGATGCTTAACCAACTGAGCCACCCAAAAGCCCCACCCTGATCAATCTTAACAGCCAAAACAGTATGCACAATAGAAAGTACACATCACCACTTGTGAGGTAATCTTGCCAAAATATTGAACATTATTTTTTTATCAAGCCTCAAGACCTTATTATCAGCTCATAGGAGAGGAGATAGAGAGACTTCCTGGATGATACCAAGGGGATCCCAACAACAAAAGCCAGCCTGTGAAAAATTCTATTGAGAAACCTCTGCTTCTTAAGCAAGTGCATTGGGGGAAACAAGAAAGAACATAAGGGGGTGGGAGGATACATAGATTCAGGAAAGACCTAATAGCTTTTGCACTCCATGCACCTATCAACTATAAACAATAAATTATGAGACAATAGGGGAAATTTGGATGTTAACTGGATATTAGACAATGTTGAGACTTTATTGTGATAATTGCACTGCAATGAGGTGTGAAAAAAACCTTTGTTTTTTAGAGGCATATGTTGAAGTATTTATTATTGAAATGAAATTATGCCTGAGATTTTCTGATTATAATCCATAAAGGTAGGAGAGAAAAATAGGAAAGTATCATAGAGTTTATTTAGTAAAATCCTTCATTTTGTTGATAAAGGGACAAATTCAGAGGGGCTAAGGACCTTATTCATTGAAATCAAGTTCAGGTAATAGCCAAACTGAAACTAAAATTAATTGCTGATTTTTATTCTAGTACTTGAAAATAGAATGTTTTAAATATCCATGATCTCAATTGCATTGACTTAACAAAACAAAAATTTAGAAAAATAAAAATCTCTAGCTGAATAAAAATAAAATTTTAAGCAATTGAGTTATGAACTAATGGCATTTTACTTAAATTGAATGAAATGAAAACTATAAAAGACCTAAACTTTTCTTTCCTTTTATTATCTGTTTCTTCCCAGGGAAACAAAATTTCTACATAAGTACCATTTTAGTGTTGCCCCATTTATATTTGGACCACTTATCATGTCACAAGTCTCCCATAACCCCTCGCTGTGTTTTTTCCCTAATGCTGGCAATTTTTCACAAATCTAACTTTACTCCAATTACTTCATAACTTGAGTTTCCTAAATAGTTTCTTGAAAGTGACTAGCTAATGTGATTAAGTCATTTCTGTGAGATGTTAATGGATGATAACAATTCGGTAGATGTGGATGTGCCATCTCTTGAAATACCTACAAGACTAATATGGGAATTTGGGCAACCATGGTAGACTGTTGATGACTAGGGATATTTTTAAATGGTGGGTGGGAAACTTTCAGTGTTTCTCACATAATATTACATACAGCACGTAATCTTCTAATATTTAGGGTCACTCCTAATCCCACTCTAATATTTAGCTATTGTTCAGTATTTCTTTTTTAAAATATATTTATTTATTTTTATTTGAGTGTAGTTGACACACAATGCTACATTAGTTTCAGGTGTACAATTTAGCGATTTGACAAGTTTACACATTATGCTATGTTCACCCCAAGTATGGCTACCATCTGTGCCATTACATCATTATGATATCATTGATTGTGCTCCTTATGCTCTGCTTTTTATTCCCGTGACTTACTCATTTCATAATTGGAAGCCTGTATCTCCTTTTCCCCTTCACCCATTGTGTCCAACCCCCCACTTCTCTGGCAACCATAAGTTTGTTCTTCATATTTATAGTTCTGATTCTGCTCTTTGTTTATTCATTTTTTAAGATTTCATTTATTTAAAAAATTCCATTTATGAGTGGAATTACATGGTATTTTTCTTTTTCAGTCTGACTTATTTTACTTAGCATAATACCTTCTAGGTCCATCCATGTTGTCTCAAATATTTTTAATTTTAAGGGACTATATAATATAGTTCAAATGAGTCATGGTTATATTGGGGTGCTGTAATTTAGTTCCGTTTGCTAACCATCAAACACTGTTAAGAATAGCTCTTGGTTAGTTTCCTTCAAAGTAGATGCCAAAATATCTCCCATTATTATTTTTTTTTTTTAAAGATTTTATTTATTTATTTGAGAGAGAGAGAATGAGAGAGAGCACATGCGAGGGGGGAGGGTCAGAGGGAGAAGCAGACTCCCTGCCGAGCAGGGAGCCCGATGCGGGACTCGATCCCGGGACTCCAGGATCATGACCTGAGCTGAAGGCAGTGGCTTAACCAACTGAGCCACCCAGGCGCCCCTCTCCCATTATTTTTTTAATTCAAATTTACAATATATTTACCAAGATAACTTTCCACAACCAGTTAAAAGTGCAAATAAAATTTTACACTTACCATTACCATTCAGAAAGTTTTTATTTTTCATTTCAAGTAAGTGAGAAAGGAAGAAGCAAAGTTGTATAAATAAGGCTTAAATGCTTTTTCACTGGAAATTTTGTTATTTTTAAAATTCATAAGAACTTTAGAAAAATAAGAATTAAATTCTCTTCAGTTGAGAAAAAACTGAATTCTCTTTTACATCACTTTTTAGTTTGTTTTCATTTTTCTTTTTCACCTTTCGTTTCCCTCTTCTATTGCTGGGATGAATTTTGTGATGACAGGTCATTATTTTTGTAAAGTGACTTTTGTTCTAGATTACATAATCTTGCTGCCCATTTAGAAAAATATTTAATATATAACTCTAAAAGAGAATTCTAGAATTAGAATGCATCTTAAAATAAAACATTATTTCTGTGGGAGACCAAAAGTTAACTTTAAGTTAATTTCTAAATGTTGGCTTGAAGTTAGACACCAGTTGGCTTTAAGTTAATTTAACTTGTTTTTGTCAAGTAACAAAATTTTGAGAATTTACTTATGCTAAAAAACAAACAAACAACCCAGATGTTAAAGGAGATTTTTGGATGAAAAAGGACACAAAATTCAAATTACAAGAGTGAAACTTCACACATAAATATGATTGAAAAATATTTAAAGCAATATATAAGTAAGATATCATTACTATTGTACAGACGAGCAGGGTAGGCAGGTAATATAGAGGTTGGGCAAGAGTACCAACTGGAATTGAAGAGATCTGCGTTTGAATTATGACCTGCAATTTATTTTCTTTAAGACAGGATAAATCAACCACTTGGATTACTCGGTTTCCTTACATTAATAATCAGAGGTGTGCTGAAACCTACTCACAGTGGCTTGCAAAAGCCAGTTGTTAAATTTTTAGGAATTTGGAAATCTAATTATTAAAATTGTCATTATTAAAAAATTAAATTATATAAACTTTTAATTAAATAAATTATGTTAAACCCAAAAGTAACATATATTCAAAGCTCAAGACTTCCTAATTATTTTGCTACATTTTAGTATTACATATGCGTTTGAAATTATTTATGTCAATGATACTTATAGGGTGGAAATAATACATAATAGTATATGCTGTACACAAATTGACAGCCATATAAATCAGATTTTGTCATTTTGTTGATTTCTAGAATTAAGATAATGATGGTGAATGTTAATATTGTGGATTCAATCCATAAGAATATCGTGTTCGTACCTGCTACATTGTGAATAGCACAAAAAATTAAGGATATATTCATCTAGTATTTGAAAACAATTATCCAATTCAGCAAAATGGTCACTTACTCATTGACGAATGAATGAAATCCAACATATGCCTTTTTTAATTTTTACCTTACTCATTAACTTAATAAAATATCAATTACATTCATGTCAGAACTATACTTGTTTCTCAGTTGCAACCACGGGTTGCAGATAAAGAGATAGATAAAAATCAATAAAAGCATTCTGTGAGAATCAGTTGGTTATAAGGAATTTACAACAAAAATTATTTATATTTTATCATTATTTCAGCATGATAAAATACCTAGAACATCTTGCATGATATCTGCTGTTACAGATGATGGTTGTTGATGTTACCTTTAGTTCATTACTTTTAATGTAGTGAAGGAGAAATTGAGAAGAGTAGTTGGGTTCATCAGGAAAAGTTTTAGAGTGGGTACACTTTGGAGTAGACTTTGAAGAAGTGGAGTTGTGAATTAAGATAGTCTAAGACTGATGGCTAAAATGAAGAGAATTCACTGATGTTCAGTTTCGTCTTTGTTTAATTATTGTGCCTGTTATTTTCAGCTTAAATAGGCTGGTTTCTTTTACTAGAACCACAGGGAGTTTTTTAAACATAGATTCTTGGACTTCAGAGCCAATCTACTAATCAAAGTCTCCAGGGATTAGAAACACATCCCTGGTAATCTTAGGGCAGCCAGTCCAGCTACATCTGAAAACAGGGTTTGGAAGCCACTGGAAAATAAGGAAGGGGACCCTGAGTTTTGGATTCAAATTCTGCTTCTGCTTTCTCCCAGTGCTGTGAACTTGGGCAAGTTACTTGACCTCTCCATACTTTGGTTATTCCAGCTCTAAAGTGGGAGTGATGAAAAAACAGTAATAAAGTTGCAATGTATAAGAAGACAGATGATATTCAGTATTGCTAAAAGAGAAAAATATCCTGTGGTTATGTACCCATAGTCTACCAAATTCTGTCAGCATATCTATTGCTGTTTGAATCATTCTTATCTCAACCCTTCTCTTTTCCCTGTGAATGAAATTTGCCACATACAAATGCTAATATTTTTAAAAATTGATTTTATTTGTATTAATTCTGTGAGAAAAATTGCTACTTCCTATTGGACAAATTACTGACTATATTTCTAATTTAAAATGATCAATAGGAAAAGTTTTATTAATAAAGTACAAAGACTAAGCTTTTGTTTATTATAACTAAATTCTATTTTTGTTTCAAACTTGCCTAAGGTATTTAAGTCTCATATGGTTATTATGTACTGGGATTTGTAATCATGTATCCTATCTGTATACAAATGTATTAAAGGTATATTCAATTCTAAATTGTATTAAGTCAGTTAGCCATCTGTTACAGAGAAAGTTACCAAGTGCTTAAAATTAAACTTGACAAATATTTCATAAAAAATATGTGTGAAAAAAGTTATTTGTGACTCAGATTGGCTTGCATTGAAGTATTTTTTTCTTTTCAGCCACAAGATGGTGCTTTTGCACTCCGTATATCCATTGAGAAGGTAAAATATCTTTAAAATTGTTGACAAAAGACTTTAGTTTTATAAGAATCATTAGAGTTCAAAGCGCTTGCTATCATTTCCAAAAAACATTCCTCACTACACCCTTGGGTAAGAAATGTTAATATGAAGGTGAAAATGAAAAGCATTTTTTTTAATCCTTTGGGACAATTCATTTTATCTCTTTTTAAGCAGGGTTGTGACTCCCAGAGTGTGTTTGTTATTTCTGTTCATAACTGAGGAAAGTCCCTCCCAGTATATTACTGTATAATTCCTGACATATCATAGACCCATTTATTAAGATGCCCAAACTGGAGCTTGTGAAATGCTAGTCACGGTATGTGGTTCTGTCAATGTGGTTGAGTCCAAAAGTGAGAAGGTAAAAAGAGAGTCTTCTAAAAATGGATGTCATGTGCTTCGCATCCGACATGCCTTGCTTTTGTTTTCATATATGTCATTGTTTCATTCTTCTTTTGTTTTTTTATCCTAAAAGGACTTTTTGGCTCATACCATACTAAGTTTATTCCTTCCACAAAACAGTCATGGACTTCTTAAACTTGGGAGTTAAAGAGCCTGTAAATACCTTTCATTCAAACTCTTAGCCAAAGAAGGCATTCTTTGTGTATCATCTCTTGATTAGTCCAGTTGTTGTCCCATCAACAAGAACCTTTCTGTGATAGCTTTTTTCCCCCTTTCTGTCAAATGCTCTGCTCATTTTTTTTAAAAAACTCTGCTAACCCTGTGTCAGACTCTGCTGCCTTAAGAGAGTTTCCTGCAGATCAAATACCTTATAGTTTTACTATATCTTGCCTTTTAAAATGTAAGCCACTAAAGCAAGTTATGTTTAAAGAAAGAATCACTTACCTGCCTGGTCGAGTTTTTGGAGGTATTGCATCCCAAATTTTTTCATGAAGTTTAAAGGAAAAATTATAAAATACATTCAGAGTTTTCATCTAGAACTAGGCTTTCACCTAACTTCAAATTTCTTAATTTTTTTTTTTTTTTAAAGATTTTTATTTATTTGACAGAGAGAGACACAGCGAGAGAGGGAACACAAGCAGTGGGAGTGAGAGAGGGAGAAGCAGGCTTCCCGCTAAGCAGGGAGCCCAACGTGGGGCTCGATCCCAGGACCCTGGGATCATGGCCTGAGCCGAAGGCAGACGCTTAACGACTGAGCCACCCAGGTGCCCCCTAACTTCAAATTTCAATCTCAAACTGATTAGCTATTTCTTTTTCTACCTGCTAAACTTTTGCCTGATCCCAATAACTGTACACAGGAATGAATGTCTCTGTGAAGCATAGTCTTTTCTTCCATTCAGTAGTCAATATTTCATAAAGATTTATTTATTCATTTCAGAGAAAGAGAGACCGAGAGAAGGAGGGGCAGGGCGAGAAGGAGACAAGCAGACTCCCCACCAAGTATGGGGGAGCCCTACGTGGGCTTAATCGAAGGACCCCGAGATCATGACCTGAGCCGAAATCAGGAGTCAGGTGCTTAACCGACTGAGCCACCCAGGCACCCCCATTATTTTATATTTTTACATAAAAATGTTCGCTAAATTGATAAACTCTTGCGTTTTTCTTTTAAGCCTTTGTGTGTGAATGGGGTTATAGGTTGAAGGGGAGTGAAGCAGAGAGAAGGTGAAGGAGGAGGATGTGGCATTACCTAATTTACATGGAAGCAGCAAGGAGACAGCTGCATAAAGGACTCACCTCTGTAAGTGGTTCCCTGTCTTAAGCAGCTATTTAAAGTCTCCCAAAGTCTCCAAAACAATTTCATTTGACCTTTTGTTAAAAACTGCCTCTACTAAGCAACTGATTTTCTTGTTCCCAGGGGTGGAGAGTTGAGACAGGTTTTTCTGTTGCTGTATATTGAAATTGTATCAAACCATGTGGTTCCAGTGTAGTACCTAAATCCTTAGTAAGCAGAGGAGAAGTCACAGTTACAGTTCCTGACTCAAGAATTATGTTCCCTTGCTGTGATTACCACCATCTTGAGTGACATTATTTCTTGAATTCTGTACTCCTAAGAGAAGACTGAACAGTCAGAGCACTTCTGTTTGTGAAAAAGGGATGTTTTAGGGGGGAAGTTAGTAAAGGAAACTTGACTTGTGATCTGCACCCATCTCGGGTTAATAATGTCTAAAATGCTTGATCTACTTAGGGCAACATGTCAATGAGTGGTATGCTTCTGTGTCTAGCTGCTTGAAGGGACAAAAGGACTATTTGGCACACACTGCTGCGGTAAAAATGATTCAGATGACTTTTCTTTTCCAGGTCTCCCATGCCCATTGTCCTGTTAAAATTGAGAAGGGAATATCTACCATGCTGGTATAATATATTTTTATGGATGTCACATTATATTTCTATGGGAAAGTATCCTACACTCTTCTCCTCATGGGTATATAAGGTGTTTTGATATGAGGGTGAGAGAGTGATTCTGAGTATGGTAGTCAGTGTGTACACAGTTCTGTATCATAACTATATGTGCTTTTTCTTTTTACCCTCAAGTTACTTCAAGTGGCCCAGTTCACAGTTTGCATAATTTCAGGATGCCTAGTATCTGGGAAGACATGAACTACATTTTTTTTTTTTAAAGATTTTATTTATTTATTTGACAGAGACACAGCGAGAGAGGGAACACAATCAGGGGGAGTAGGAGAGAGAGAAGCAGGCTTCCTGCTGAGCAGGGAGCCCGATGTGGGGCTCGATCCCAGGACCCTGGGATCATGACCTGAGCCGAAGGCAGACGCTTAACGACTGAGCCACCCAGGCGCCCCCATTTCTTATCCAACTTAGAGCATGAAAGAAGTAACATTTCCATGTAGTCCTTCCCATACATCTCTAACTTCAGTAGATTACCCAATGATCAGTCATTTAGTTCTCAAGCATTATCACCTGACCAAAATTAATAATAGTACCAAAGGAAGAGGACAAGCAACACCTGTGAAATCTCTTCTCTTGCCAAGGATGGGAATAGATAAGAAGCTGTCCTTGCGTTTTGAAGCCACAGACAGGATTAAAATCATGTGGAACAACGTAGGTCAGTACTTTGAAATAATCCAACATTTAGGCACATAAGTGTATTCCCAGGATTCAGGTCAAAGAAAAGGAAACACTGGCTCATTTGGGGGTGAAATAGGGAAGGCAGGATAGCTGGGGAGGTCTGTAGACAGGAGAGCATAACACTGATGTCTCACTATCTGACTGGGGCATCTTTCAAGTCCTATGTAAAAATGTAGCCCTTGGTAGTTTTTATATAATGAATTGTGACCATTGACAGCAATTCAAACTGCAATTTCTCCTAACATCTGACTAAGTTTGTCAGAGGATAATTATTTACCATCCTGATGAGTCCAGGCGGTCCGCTAATTAATTCTTCAACGGGATGCTTGCCATCCTTGTTGTTCCTTCATACTGCATACTGAGGGTTGTGCATAACTGGGATTGGCACAGGGCCTACCATAATGATTATACACGTTGAACACTTGGTGCCAAGTGCTATTTAATTCAGTTTCCCTGAGGTCAGGGAGGGAGGGCTTCTGCTGTGCCATGTATTTACAATTTTTAGAAAAAGAGTAGGTGAAAATGTGGTTTCACATTAGGCAGTTTTAAAAATTCCTAGCCATCCCCCCCCCGCCCCGTATTGTATGGTGACTAACATAACATAATAAAATAAAATTAAATTAAAAAAAAATTCCTAGCCCAATGAATATTGGAAAATAATTAGGACTAGGTACAAATGTATTACAAATCTGTAAATTGAGGTTAAATGCATTGATTGGACAGAGAATTTGGTCACATATTAACATTTTTATCAGTAAACATAATCACAAGACTTAAGAAGTGAAGGTTATAGCACCTTGCTAATATTGAAAATAAATGAGAAACCAAGTTAACATATTTTAAACAAGTCTGTCTTAAAAAATGGGGCTAGAAATGATATGAGTCAGATTTGCCTACTAGCATGAATTAATTAAAATACGTTTAATTGATATAGATTGTTGATTAGTTATGTTTTCTTGTACTTTCTGCTAGAAAACTCAAGCCTGGAGATATATTTTTTCAGTTTCATTTTCTATACACTGCCTTTTTAAAAATTCCAACTTATATTATTTTATGTTAAACGGCATTGGGGGATGCAAGCTATGAGCAATATTTCACTTAGGACAGACACCCAATTAAGTTGACCTTGTCATTAAGAGAATCATGTGTTTCATTGCTGAATTTAAAGCTTTGATAATCATTTTAATGGTGCTTCAAAATGACCAGAAATCTCTAGCAATAGGGATTACAAATTCTCACATTTCCCCAGGCAAATAAAGGACAAGACAGGCCACCTAGTCATGTTCCAAAAGGCTTTTTCCCTTCTTTATCAGATAAGTATTTAT
The DNA here is from genome assembly GCF_964656455.1 of Halichoerus grypus. Classification (NCBI taxonomy): domain Eukaryota; kingdom Metazoa; phylum Chordata; class Mammalia; order Carnivora; family Phocidae; genus Halichoerus; species Halichoerus grypus. The sequence goes on along the minus strand of NC_135715.1, from coordinate 121,524,694 downwards.
GGCAGACAAGCTACCTCTAGGCTTTATCGATGATGATGATAAACTGAGAAGGAATGACAGCTGAAGGAGAGAGAAAAACACGAGGATGAGGACAAACCATCTACTGGGGCGTCAGTGTGCATCAGAGAGTGTCCCAAAGCATCCCCGGGAATGTGGGGGTGGGGAGGTGAGGACGGGTGTGTGGACTGACTCACCAAGAACCACTGAGTTTAAAAAATTCCAGGAAGTTGAAGAAAGCTAAAGAACTCTTGATTTCCACATTTATTTTCTAAAATCTGAGCCATATTTATATTTTAGATAGTGTTGGGCATTATTGTTCCTATCCCCTTTTGGAATGCCATAATTTTTGAACATTACTACAGTAACATGAACATGGGTCGTGTAGGAAGTACTAGGATTCAAGCAGTGCCTATCCGCCACAGAACATCAAGTCCTTTGCAGATCCTTTTTTTCTCTTCTGCATTCTGTTAGAGTCTAGGGTGACTGTAAACGTATTAGTCATTGTGTTGTTTCCTCAGATGGGAACAATATGGTTTACCTTCTGCAACTAAAACTTGTCTGACCCAGCCTCACCTCTTCATCCTCTAAGGCAGAACCTGGAATTTTCATTCTATTTCAACTCAAGAATAAGTGAATTTCATATTGTAGCTTAATCAACATTTAAAAAAAAAATCACTGCTCTGATTTATTTTCTGAAAAATCCTGAAATGGGAACAAGATACAACGCCTCTCCATTCTCACATTTCATGCTCAGGGTCATGGAGATCTCACTGGTGTGCCAAAGTGGGCTTTTTGTTGCTCCTCCTTCCAAGGAACTATAGACACTGTGACCTATGAACTCTATTTAATATGTATAATCTCTTTATCCCAGGCCCAATCAAAATCCAGTTTACCTTGTTCAGTGGAAATTTGTGGCTCTTAATTACAGATTGCCCAAGAGAAGTAGGTCAGCAAGCTACTTAAGAGAGGGGCATGTACCTCTGCTATTTCTTTTTTCTCAACTGGATACCTTCGAGTGTTCCTTGCTCTTTTTAAAGAAACATCTCCCACCCATATGCTAACCAGCATAATCCTCTCTGTTAACCACCCTACAATATGCTATGTTAAAATTCCACTTCACAGATATCAACCTAATTGCAACAAACATTATCCTTACCCAATGTGCTTCTCTACCTTAAGAGTTTTACCTGTGTGTTGAGTGAATCCTTAATCATCACATTACAGCACTATACTATATATTTCATATTATATTAACAATTTAGTAATAGTATAGTAGTAATATAGTTAACATAGTATATTAAAAACTAGTATATTTATATAGACTAGTGCAAACTAGTATCTAGTATATTATAAAATAGTATAGTTTACATTATATTGTACCATATATACAACATATAAGAAACAAAGAGCATGATATAAGAAAGTAAATATAAATATAAACACAGGGCTGATTGTTTTCCTTTCAAACTTAATTGACCTCCTTGTACAATACCCTGAGGTTCACGCATCACCTTTGCTGAATGCTGCCTTATTCTAGCAGAGAACATTAATGGAATTGTTACTACAACAAACATATAATTTAAAATTATTTTATATCTGTCTATAGGACATATATTATGTGACTTACTGATTGATTCTTTGACTTCACTTAGCAGTCCTTAAGATAATATTGAAAGTAATTTGCATCTCCTGATGGGGTTCTTGTGAGGTACTGGATGGAATATCTTGAGTAGTAATGGAAAATGGCTTGAGATTAAAAATTTGCTCTGAATAGATTTAAAAATAAGTGACTTACAAGTGGTTGATTGTGACTGTATGGGGAAAAAAAGTGGAGATGTAACGACTAAGTCATTTTCCTAAGATTCATGGAGGGAGCCTCAGGCAAAAGTTGGAATAGAAAGAAGGCCTACAAGCCCAGTGTTCTGAAACAATTACATTGGTATTTTTAAAATTTATATTTTCTACAATTAAAGGATACACTCACATCCCCATGCATGTATGCAAACATTTTTTTTAATACTACAATAAGGTTACTATCCATCAATGCTATTAGTTGTAGCATTCCATGTAAATAACATATAGCCAAGATTCTTCTCCTTTCGATTAACTTTCACAAAGAAATACATAGTTAAGAATGGGAATGTATATTTGTTTCTCTAGCTGGCATTTTTAGATATTTTAATTGACACAGATCATTGACCAACAAGTTAATGTTGATTGGTGATTTCTTTCAACATTACCTATATTTTGGATACATATATGTTGTCTTCCATGCTTAAACTTCATTTCAAAAGTCTTTCTTTCTGACCTATGCAAACTGGTGGGGGTTTTTTGTTAATATTTACTGTTTTTTAATATTTAAAAAAATATATAATTGACACACTTGGGAATTTGATGAAGACTATAGGCTCTCTCCGCTGAAAAATGCACATATTTACCAAATGATGCAAGGTTAACATGTTTTTATAGGATAATTATAGTCCAAAGAAACTTATTTCACACCCATAAGATCATAGGGAAATTATTTTAAATAAATAAAATTATATACAAAGTAAGATTTACTATTTTCCTATGGACTTTTTATATGAAGTTATAGATATACCTCAGAGATAATAGCTTAAAAGAGCAGGATAAGGAAACAATAAGGAGGGAAGAAAAATAAGGGATGATTTTCACCTACTATGACTGACTGTTTCAAACTTTGGAGATAGCTGAGTCAGTCAGAGTGGCAAGAGAATTCCCAAAACCATGGGGTTGATTTGAGAGTTTGATGGGTGGAGTCTGGGCTATAAGTCTCAGACATCTTTTGTGGTCTGTCCAGAGCATTTGCCATGGTTTAAAGAGATAGGTGGACCACAAGATTTGGGAATTGAGGTCAGAAATAGGAAATGTGAGAATGGAGGTCGAAGAATTCGTACAATTGGGAAAGAGGAAAGGAATCCCTATGAATCAGGAACTAGGAAAAACCTGTAAACTGGAAAAAGTCCTATTTGCAAACCATGCTGAAGTCTTGTCCAGAGGTGGGTCTGTTTGGGAAGAAAAACTAAGATTTCCCTACTTGGTCTGACCGAGCCTAAAGGATTCCTCCCTCTTTATGAATATATATACCAGCCCTGACAAAGATGGTAGCATTTACCAGGGCAATACAGAATTTAGGTTTCACTGAGTTGATAAATAGAGAATGCTTGGGAATTACATCACCTTAAAAACTCAGCGATAATTTCAGAATTCCTTGAGTCTTTAATGAGTCTAAGATTCCCTGTCCTTTGCTTTGCTTTATGTTATTTTCCCCATTATTTGCTTTGCTTTATGTTATTTTCCCCATTATTTATTGTGATGCAACATCAACAATATCTTTCTTATTTTTTATTGAAGTATAGTTGACATACAATATTATATTAGTTTCAAGTATACAACATAGTGGTTCAACAATTACATACATCATGAAATGCTCACCACAATAAGCCTAGTTACCGTCTGATCTTTTTTGGCGTTTATGTTCATTTTCTGTCTCCTCTCAATACAATATAACCTCCATGAGGGAAGAGTATGTATTTCTTGTTCACTGCTATGTCTCGAGTGTCTGGAAAAATGTACATAAGAGGCACTGATAAATATTTATTGAATGGATAAATGAAGCACTGATGAATAGTTATTAAATGAATAAATGATGGTGAAAAATAAGTAACTTCATTTATCCTTCCAACAAATATTTATGCAATACTTTCTATGTGTGGGTCAGTATGGTGGTCACTTGGGGTATGATAGTGAAAAATAACATGGTCTCTGTGCTGAAGGGGCTTATAGTATATCCAGGAAGACAGACCCATAAGTAAATAAATACCGCATAATGGTATAAATGCCATAAAATGCTGAGAGATTGCAGAAGAAGGAGCTGTTAACTCTTCCTGGAAAAGTCAGGGATTGTTGAAAAGGTAACCTTTGAATGAATAGGAATTCACTCGGGAGAGAAGGGCTAGAAAGGGAGAACAAGTTTTATTTAGTGTGCATGGATAGATCAGGATAGTCAAAGCAGCTGCTGTTGGGGTAGCATTCTCAGGCATGTGAATGCAAATAGAAAGAAAGAATGACCATCAATTCTTTCACACTGAGTACCTCTGAAGATCACCTTCAGCTGGCAGCATGGACTGCTGGGTACAATATTTCTATCTTGTGGCCTTCTTTGCCTCCTAGCCAGTATTACGCTTTTGCTCAAAAAGAGCCACCTCATTCCCTGATTGTTTTTATGCCAAGTTGGTGTGTTGCCTGTGATTGTTTCCCAGCATTCCACAGCTTGAAGTTTGCTTTAGTGTATCCTTATGGTGTTTCTTATGCCTGCCCTGCTTGCAGGCTACATATGTTGTACCATTTTACACTTGGAGACCTTCCAAAATGTGTGAGAGGGAAGGAGACCAAAGTGGTTGCCTTTAACCAGAAGCGGGTAGACAGGCAAAGAATTCTGGATTCTCAGAATCAATGAGTTGAAATAGACTTGAGAAGTCAACTAGTCAATTTTCTGGGCTTGACACAATTGCAGAAAACCCAGTCTAGGAATACCACTAACATTTTGCTCACACATGACTAAATGAACTTTTAGATTAATTCTAAGTAACAATTGACTATTAAAATTTGAAAATTGAATGCACAAACTTGAGTGCTTAGGATAATACAAGTTTCCAGTTTGGGTAATATATTTATTCATGCAAATGATAGGTACTATGAAGTTAAAAAAGATGAAATAAGCTTAATAATGGCCTTCCATTTCCTGGCATAAGTAACCAAACTATTAAGAAATTAAAACAACTTTTGCTCTTTTGTAAAACATGATGTTTGGGAGGAATTCATCTTTGAGAGGTCTACTATTGAAATGGAATTATTTTACCTTCACAGTGATACTGACCTTCTAGAGAGTGATACAAATTGTTGGTACTGGTTAGAAAGTAACCTTTTATAAAGTAATCACACCCAACTCTGTAACTGGGGCTTTCTACAGTCTACACTCTTAAGAAAAGTCACTCACAAGGAGTACAGAATGTAGTAATGGACAAAAGAATAATTATTGGAGACCAATCAAGACAGGTATCACTCAACAAATATGGCAGATAAATGTTATTACTATAATACACCAGGAAAATACAAGACATGATCCATCTCCTCAAAGAGTTCTTATGTTAACTGGGAGATTACACATACACACCTGAAAAGAGTACATAGCAGGTGCTGAATATTCTCAGCAAGCCTTGTGATGACAAGGTTGCTGAGCACCATGAACAAGTGGTATATTGACAAGTACTCCAGACATTTAGTGGTTAGAGCAATTGCTATGTGTTGAACTAGATGGAGGAGATACTCAGGGTAGAAGTGGAACTTGAGATGGGTTTGAAGGGTAGGCTTTGCATGGATAGAGAGAAATAGCAAGGACACGTTGGATTAGGAAACACAACAAAACACACAAGTAAAATGTGTAAAATGGTCAGATTGGAAGGTTCAAGTTAGAGGGTTTGATAGCAGCCAGGATATATTTGGAGTCTATTGAACGTCAAAATGACAATCTGGGTTTTATTCTTTTGGAAATGCAGAGCTGTAGGAGACTCTGATCCAAGGAGAAGCAAGATGAAATCAGTGCTTTAAAGAAAGAAAACATGAGTCTTAGTCCTTAAGGTATTAACAAGGCACAATACTAAAGAATTCATCAGAATGTAGGTTGAGATCACCTAATAGAGCAGTGGTCAGGAATGATAGTTCTGTAATAATACTAGCTGGGTTTCAATTCTGGTGACACCACTTCCTACCTATGATCTTAGATAAACCAGGTAACTCTTTAATGTCCCCTTTTCCTTAACCATAAATCATGGATATTGACAGAGATGGCCTTGTGACTTTGTAGATGAACTAATACGCAAAGGTATTTAGAACAGTACACTGTGAGTGTTTCATTACTGTTAACTATTTTTATCATTGGGGAACAGTTCCAAATAACTGCCATGCAGAGATTATTGATCAAATTTCTATACATCTCTAAAATGGCAATAATGATGGCTCCTACATTGCAGGGATGTAGTCATGATGAAATGAAATAATTTCTATAAAGGTGCCTGGTGCAGGGCAGGCATTAATCATTATTAATTGGCTAATCCATGGCCCACAACTCCAGGCTACAATTTAAATCTGGTATCTTTAAGTTCATGGCCTAGTTTGGAAGTCCCTGTGGTCTCTGGACTCAGAAGTCAGATTCAGATCAAATACCTTATTTGGGTTTCCCATCTAATGACGAAGACACAAAGAGATGAAGTGAAAGCCTTTGTTTGGGGAAACTTGATACTTTCTGTTATTGCCAAAACAAACTCATTTGGACAAATAAAAATTGATTTGGAAATTTTAAAATAAAAATTGCAAACCAAACAGGATGCAGCCTGGTTAGGGAGGAAATGATTCACTGGATTAACGTAATGAGATAGCTCTATTTGTGCAAGACTTAAACAATCACTAAATTCTTTCTGCAATTCTTAGCACTGCTGTTGTTGCCCTGCTTTGGTCTGTTCTAAGTGGAAAATGAGAAGCAGGGGGAGGAAAGCACAAACATTTCCTGTGTGTGTGTGTGTGTGTGTGTGTGTGAGCACGTGTGAGCATGTGTGTATATGTATGTATGTGTGTGCTTACACGCATGCACACACATATACTTCGTGCCTTTGCTGGCTATCAACTTTTCTTACAACTCTGTGCTTCCAAATGATTTTTAAATTTTAGTGTGTTTTTGGCAGAGGATAGATTTCCTCACTTTGAGTAAAAGGTAGTGAGATCAAAGGCAGTAAGTAGAAACTGTCTGAAAGTAAAAGGTATACTGTTAGAGATCACTCTCCTTTTCCTTCTCCTGTAAAAGAGAGGTTAGAGAGTGGCATGTGGCTAGAGGGGTTGCAGCCACAGGATGGAGGATGGGAGAGCTGTCACCTGCTTTGCTACGCAGGGTGCCCAGCTTAACCCATCTTTCCTTGGCAACTGTGCCCTAGTGAGAAAAGCTAGCAGTCCATATGTTGAGTAGGCACCATGCCATTTTGACAGGCGTGAGTGTCGGCAAGAAAGGGACCATGTATGAGCATCAAATGTGTTTGTTGTGGGAAGGATTCTAGGCCAGGAATATTAAAATAACTGTCTGTCCTTAGCTCTAGCACATATGGTTAAGGAGATATGCTATGATGACTCACATTAACGTTGGAAAAAATATATATAGAATACACAACCATGCTAAGTAAGTTTCTGGTGTTGATCAATTGAGTCTGGAATCTTCACAAAGGAAGGTTGTAGAGAGACATACATAGCGATAATAGACTCATTTCTCTGTGTGGAATAGAACTGACTAAAGACTAAACTCACATACAATTACAGTTTCACTGAACTGATGAACAGACCAAAGGATTCTGTTACATTTTGCTCAGAGGTCCTCAGGTATTTTCTAACACTATTTGAAAAGTAAATGGGATAGAATGGGCTCGTTTAATATTTCAATTCCAAAGAAATTAAATTAATTTTAGCAATGTTAGTTCAACTATTTTCCTGCTACAGGGACCATTTGTTTTAAAATCATTAAAGGGTTTTAAATGACATTGTCCTGACATTTGGTGTGATTAAATTAAGGGAATTAGTATAAAGTAGTTTTATCTCTCCTTAGCTTTCTAAATGAATTGCACATCTTCCTATATGAGAAAAGGAATGATTGAGCTATTTTTATCCTTATATCGATGTGTATATGTGTGTTTGGTAACTTCATAAATGTTTAGGCATTGAACTGGCTCAATTCACAATGGTCCCTTCATAGATGCCACAAGGCTTGCTTAACTGCTTGGAAAGGCAGCATTGTATGGTGCAAACAATATAGGAGTTAGGGTCTAAAGAGATGTAGGTAAGATTTGATAGTTGTCTACAAGGTGTTTAAACTTATACCTATATATGTACACACACATGTCCCCCTCCAAACTCACACAGGCTTAGCATTTTTCATTTTGAAGCCTAGGGAGGCACATCTAGTTTGCTTCTAGCTTTAGTAACTTGGCTTCCTAGGAGAATGCCCTAGTAAGAGTCTAAATATATATTGGGGGGGTGTCTCAATAAGGAATGTATTGCTTCCTGAGATCATGTTTCTCAGAGATGAGAAACACCTTTTAAAACACCGTATAACTCTCTGATATCTTAAGTTTATTGTTTATTGCCTGCTTCCCTTGACTAAAATATATCCACAGGAAGGACTTTTACCAGTTTATTATTATTATTATTATTATTAGTTATTACTGTGTCCCAAGAACCTACTTAGAACAATGCCTGACACATACTGGTAACTCAATATTGTGATGAACGAATGAATCAAAAACAAGTCTCTTCTCTGGTGATGGCTGAAAAGGCTGATGGCTGGGCTTCATTCAGAGTTAGTGCCCAGGGTTGTAGCCACCCTGATCTCCATTGGCTCCCTCCATTCTCAAAAAAAATTATTACTTTTAATATGGCCAATTTAATCATTCTTACATAAAGTGTGAATAAAAGTGTATTTAGGAAACTTTAATATCGATATTGCTCTGTAACATACACACCAAGTTAAAAAGAGTGTGCTTGCTTTGCAAACATAGCCTGATGGCAAAGCTCCCAGCTTCCTCTTCCAACCAGATGGCCTCCCCTAAGCCCTACCCTTCACAGAATTCTGGAGATGGAGCTGGCCCTCCCCCAGATCCAAATCAGGATATCTGGGGTGTCCAGGAATTAGCATTTTTCATAAGCTGCCCAGGTATATTATGTGGCATTAAGATCTGGGAACACACAGCCCTGGAGCTCCCTATTCTTACATAGATTCTGTACTCCTGTTCTGACCCATAGCTCTTGTAACACTCACTGACTTTGCAGTGGTAGCTGCAAATCTCAGTTTTATGGCTGCCTGAAGTTGGGTAATGAATGAAGAAGCAATTACATCACGAGTTTGGACTGGGCAATAAATAAGGAACTGGATGTGATTTTGATTGTAGACTTCCAGGTCTGCACAAACTATAGTGTAACTGTCTCTGGTAAACAAAACAAAATAAAACTTAGCCTTGTAAAGCACTAGCTTTTTTTCTTTCTTTCTTTTTTTCTTTCTTTCTTTCTTTCTTTCTTTCTTTCTTTCTTTCTTTCTTTCTTTCTTTCTTCTTTCTTTCTTTCTTTCTTTCTTTCTTTCTTTCTTTCTTTCTCTCTCTCTTTCTTTCTTTCTTTCTTTTTCTTTCTTCTTTCTTTCTTTCTTTCTTTCTTTCTTTCTTTCTTTCTTTCTTCTTTCTCTTTCTTTCTTTCTTTCTTTCTCTTTCTTTCTTTCTCTCTTTTTTTTTTTTTCCCATTTCTGGGATGCACATAGGCAGGGACACCAGCGCCATAGACAGTGTCTTCATGCAATTTAGGAAAAGGTACTTTCCCTTTATGGACAAAGTCTGAAAAAGTATCCCTCTTTGGACATACCAGTTACAAAAAGATGTCCCTATCTTAGGTTGACTCAAGGCTGGCTGAGAGGAGCCTGGACTAGGTTTCCCATGGCTCTGGTACCCTCTTGGCTGATGTCTTATGTGGAGTACAATGGCTCGACTATACAATTGTATGGTAAGGAGTTCCTGACAATAGGGATCAAAAACTGGTCTTTGGTGATGGGGCAACAGTGACAGAAAAGAGTGAATGCTTTGGGGGGGGGGGTGTGTGTCACTAAATGTCTGCTCGGTCCAGAGATCGACCCTGATCTTTGCTATACAGGAAGCATCCCTTTTGTAACAGAAGTCCTTTGAGAAGAGTATTAAACATCCCTCTGTTCAAATGACAGGGAATTGTGATTATTACTCCTGCTCTTGAGAAATCCATGAGGAGGAAATTTTACTTACGTGGTTCTGAGGAGAGAGACAAGCTATCATAGTGGGAACAGAATGAATCCCTTGGCAGTTGGATAAGAGATGAGAGAGAAAATACTTGCTTTTGAGTAGAGTAGCCATCAGGAAGCATGAACATGAGGATCTCCTCCTCTGCTACACAGTGGCTCCATGATTTGAGACAAGTCATGTCACCAATCTAAAACTAACATTTACTTCTGAGGTGTTGTGCAATGATTTATACAGTACTTTATAAGTTGAAAAGTATGTGATTATTATAATGTTAGTGATTATTTTGAAAGAGTTTATTTTACCATGCTAGGGTCTTTGATAAGTTTTTAACACTTTTGAGAGCCTGCATGTATATTATATATTTCAAAGAAACAAATGTCAACCTTGTGATCTGAATATTTGTGTGTCTTCTTTTTCTGAAGTGGTTGCTTCCTGAGGAACTAATCCAAAAATATTTGTGTAGTACTCTCACAGTGTAGTAAATGTGGTTAAATGGAAAGGATGTCACAAAAGTAAGTTATCGGAAACCCTGCCAAGCTTAGAGAAGATTAAGGGATTTTCTTTTTTTTCTATTCTTTTCTTTCTTCTCTCTTTCTCTCCTTCTTCTTCTTCTTCTTCTTCTTTTTTTTTAACTAATCAAATGTAAGAGTCTCAGTGGGCCAAAAAGGAGTATGTAAAAAAGATGAAAGATTTCAAGAGTTTTTTGAATAGGAATTCGTGATTCTCAAAGTTTAGAGTTCATCAGTGTAAAGTAGAATCAATCACCTGTGGTCTCACTGGAAATGTCATTCTTGGGCTCCAGCCCCAGAGATTCTGATTCAGTAGATCAGGAATGGGGGCCCCAAACTGCATTTAAGCACATGATACAAGTGGGCTGAAGACCACGCTTTGAGAAATACTGAAGGAGCTGATCTCAAAGGCCAATCTGCACTTCAGCTTCCTTGAGTCATTTATTTACATTGAAAGGGTTTTCCTGAATTTTTGTCAGGAATATAAGCAAAACATTTCTTTTAATAATTCACATAGTTGTAGACAAAAAAAAAATAACTTCATGAAATCTCTGGATTTCTCCTTTACTTTCAACATTCAAAAAATGCTTTGATATTTAAATAACCATTCAATATCTCAGATGCTGTAACTAATTATTTGCATGTGATCCAGTTATGCCAAGAACTATTTGAGTCTTTTCAAAAATACTTACAGAGAGTAGAAATGTGTTATCTGTACACAGCAACTCTGCTGAAGGTCCATTTGAAGAAAAAAGAGTAATATAGCTTTGAGATTTTTACTTCAGTAATTAAACAGTTGTGTTATAACCTGGGCTGCAATTAAAATCACCTGGGAACTTCAATCCACTACTAATCTCTTAAGTTCCATCTCAGACCAATGGTAAATAAATTCTGAGGATGGGGAGAAGGCAGAGATATCTTTTTTTAAAGCTCCACAGATAATTCTGTTGTTCTTACTAAAGGTAAGAACCACTGATTAAAATTAAAGAATTATTAATACAATTTCTGGTTGGATATCTCTTTATTTCGCACAAGATTAAGAAAATTTATCTAGTTTCTGATCTCAGTTGAATGGGAGTGAGAAAGCATTAATTGCACTTGACAAATATTTACAAATGTGATTTCTGACTTCATGGAACTTACTAATGAACAGAAATAAATATTTTGGCCTCCAAGAAAAAGATGTTATTAGCTACAATTCTGGGCAAATCAGTTTGAATGGAGAGAAACTTCATGTCACTGTCACTGACTAAGGTTGAAGGTTAGTAGCCTAACTTGGCAGAGGCTGTTTAGTCTCTCTTCAGATACTCTGACTACATCTGACCACAAGAAAAATGGTGGTAATGGGGCTATAGCCATGAGATCTGAGTTCTTTGGTTTCCCACAGGCAGAGTTAATAGAATGAACAAATATATTGAATGATTTAAATTCTACAAATATTTATTAATTATATAGTATGCAGAAAGTATAGTTTATTATTTAGAATGGTTTTCACTATAAGTAGCACAAACCCCTGATAATAAGATGATTTATAATCACACAAAACTAAAAACAAGATGGTCTGTGGATTCTAATCCAATAACTTCATGAAAAATCTTACTTCTTTCTGACCTTCTACTCTGCTGTCTTAAGTGTTGACCTCATTCTGAATCTGGTTCTTCTTGAGTTGCAAGAGGAAGTTGGTTTGCTATGTCAGTTGACCCTACAGGCCTTGTTCCCAGCAGCAAGAGCCAGAGAGACAAATCTTTTATGTCAAGCACTGAAGGCAAGTCTTTCCCATTAGTATGATTGGGCCAACTCAGGTCAAAGGCCTGCCTCTAAATCAGTAGGAAACACCAGGGAAGAGCCATTTGTGGACAAACCAAGATCTATCTCTGGAGCTAGGAATGAACTCACCTTTCCTTTCATGATAGGAAAAGGTGGGATTGAGTTTCTGATAGCAAAAAGAGAGGAAATGGGAGCTGTCTAGTCTACCCAAACTTTTCGAAGTGTTAAATGATGTAACTTTAAGTAAAAAAGACACTTTTTTTCTGCCTTCACTTTTTGCAGGCTCTGGTACTTTTTCTAAATAAAACTAATTATATGTAAATACTATCAAAGATTTCCTATTAACTAACACAAATCACTCATATAAAGAATGATTCACTTTACACCAAGGCAAGAGATTTAAAGTCATAGAAATACATAAAGAGAGAGAGAGATTTGTGTAACTTCCAGAGGTTACCATGCACTGTTTAAAATAAATCTGGATTTTTCTTCCAAATTTAAAAAAGAAATGTCTACATTGAATTGCTTGGGGTGGTCTTTTGCAGTCAGAAAAGAATGCATCTCGTCTTCCTTGAAATGCCTTTCCCAATTACAAGACCTTTATAGCTTGGAACTGTTAAAAAACAAAATTCAACTGAGTAAATTTGAAAGATCTTATTGGCTTTATTCAAGAATTCATGAATTGGATAGCATCCCATCTACAGGAAGAAAGGAGCTCTGAAGAGCTGTACAAAATGAAAATTCTTATAGGCAGAAGGGGATGGGACTTGGTAGTTACTAGCAAAGAGCTGATTGTTTGTGGCAAGATCACCTTTTTTTAGAAGACACCAGGGGGTCTATCAAGCCAATAGCCTCACTAGTGCTGACCAGGTAACTCCAGATTGACTGGTTTAAGATTCCATTCCTGAGAGAGGCTGAAGCAGTAATTAAGTTACGTATTAAATCCCAGTTTGATAATGTGGGGCTTAGCACAAGTGACTCCATTTTGGACCTGCTATCTGTTTCTTTGTGTGTGTGTTTTTGAACAGTACAATTTCAAAGATTAATTTGAATATAGCATACTTTTTAATTTAGTGTAATGGTTAAGACTTCAGGGGCTGGAGACAGGTACCTTTGTCTAGTCCTGCCCTGCCTCCACTTATCCCTTTATTATTTGTGTGATCTTGAGTATGTTAATCAGCCATACTTGGCCTGTTTCCTTATGTGTAAAGTGGAGTTGAAAATAGAACCTACTTCATAAGATTGCTTTAATGATTAAAAGTATTAGAACTTGAACTGTGCCAATTATTTGGTTTGGTAATATTCACTAACATAGTTAGTTTCCCAAATAACCTATATAGCTTAATTATGTAAATGACCATTGAAATTGTACTGATATCAATAGTTCTTACTATGTTCTAGGAACTATGTAATTATGAAATTCATGTAAACAGCACACTATCTTCTTCTAACAACTGCATGAAGTGAGTATTATTATCACCATTTCACAAAATGAAGTTTAGAGAGTTTAGGTAACATCCTCTAGTTCCCACAGCTAGGAGATGGTTGAGCCAAGGTTTTAACTCAAAACCAGCAGATACTCTTTCCCCATTCCACAGAGTGAAATTATTTTCTTGCCATTTTATAGTCTTGTGACAGAGTGTTACTGATATTTTAAAGAATCTGAGCTCCATTTTATTTTTTAAACACTTTTTAAAGTTTTTAAACACTTTTAAATAAAATAATGGGAAGTATAGCTCTAGGTCCAAGCCTGCAAACTTGTCAGTATAGGCCAAATCTGGCTTATCAATGTATATGTTTGGCTTGTTCAGTGTTTACATTTGTCTGAATTGATTGCCAATATTTAAAATCAGGAGATTTCACATACGAATGAAGATTTCTGGTTTCTATTCAAGTTCTGAAAGTTCCAGCAATTCTGATTCTGTGTGCTCACTTAAAAACCCTCGACCTGCATCTCCGTAGGGGCAGCCTCCTTTCCCACTGGACAAGCACTCTAGTTTGACCATTTCCACTTGTCCACTAGCTGATTTTAGTTAGCATCTTCTCCCTGGAGGCATTTTAATTTGTGATCTTGCTGTAGGTGGTGAAAGTGACTTTTCAGTATGGCTTATTTTTCTTGGAGGAAAATAATTGAATTAACTTTCCACTTACTTTTTCCGGTGTAAACTTAAATATATTGTTGTCAGCAAGAGTCCATTCCCCAACTTTGATATCAGAGCTGACGGGCTCATCAGAAATGCTTCAGAAAAGATCTCAAGAAGGGGACACCGTCAAGCCCTCTCCTTGCCTAATAAAGAGCTCTCTGATTGGATTGAACAAGTATAAACAACCAGCCTTGGGAGCATGTCACTAAAACAGCACATTTCCTTGACGTCAGATCAGGTTTTTAAGCCATTAAGGTCCTTGCTTCAGCTAGTATTTAAGATCTTAACACATGAATCATTCATAGAGTGAAGGAAAGAGCCTGAGGAATGTCTTCCTCTGGGGCAGGCATATGGATGAGATGTGGTATTGGAGGGTGTCCAAAACTCAGATTTCCAGAGAGCCTGGCAGAAGATGGAGAGAGGGATTAGGAAATAGGAGGTTCTTTTAAAGCTTAAAGCATCTGTGCCAGTGGGACAAAAACACCTTTACTTTTATATTTTCAGCCCCTAAACTAAGGAAGTTCTGTGGTTGTTTATTCTAGAAATACAGGTGTGCCTCCTTTTAGGGAATTCAAAATGCAAAAATCTACATTTACAAAAGGAGATTGGGGATTTATATCACAGAATACTGTCCTTTACTGGATGATTTTCTATGGACTTTTTTTTCTTAGGTAAGTAAACTTCTTTGGGACATTTATGTCATAGCTATAGTTATAAAAATGATAAGCAGGTGAGGAAGCTAGGGCTTAAAGTTGCCAAGTGTTCACAGCAATCTTTGTGAGACTCAGGTTGAACTGATCTTAGTTTCCTGCATTCAACTGATCTGAGAATACAAACTAAACACTATGTCATATTTCTCCTGCACTTCAATTCCTCTAACTGCTAGTGCATCATATTTTCACAAAATAGGCTCACCAAAACTAAGGATTTGCAGTTCGAAATCTGAATACAGGTTCACATGAAACTAAGTACCTTTCTACGTACTAAAGATCTTTTATTTAAAAGGAAAGGAAGAAGCTGCTTGAGAATTATTAGTAGCAACATTTTGGCACCTTTATTCATTGAATTGTGGAGAAGTCATTCAAATGAATTGCAGATGTGGAAAGGAAAATAACAATAAGCTTCTGTAAATGGAAAAATCCACAATATCTTTCAAACATTTTCCAGAAGACTGAACTTTTGTACACTCTTTGTTGTTTTAAAATGTGCTCATTTGTTTGGATACTTATTTGTAATGAGACAAGTGATATTCATGCCAATGTATGAGTATCTTTTTGAATCCAAGAAAGTAAAGCAAAAGGGAAATTTCACAGGAAATAGTCTTTTGGTTTCTATCTACTACAGTAGCTAGCATCTTCTCTGAAGAGGCTCTTTGAAGAGAGAGAAAAAAAGACCTTTAATATTGCCTACTTTTTGTAATATAACCTAATTCAATTATTTCAGAAGTTTGAGAAGGCACAACTTGGACTGTTTATTCTACAATTAAAAAAAAAATATTTTAAAAAGCTTATTTGGTAAAAGGGTCAGGGCTTATGACTACTAATTTTTTTCAGATATGGCCACATAATGGTGATCTCTTACTCCTGAGAAAGAGATAAAGAATGGAAAGCAAGAGCTGATGGTAAATAATTCTCTGTATTCAGCCAGCAATAATTATTTCCATAAACATCTTTAAATTGCTGCATTATGTTTGCCAAAGGTCCAACCATGGGCTATGGACAATTTGATATGTTTAAATTTTGCTTTTTGACTCATGGAAATAAACAGTCAGTACCTCAAGTCAAAGGCAGAAGCTCTCCAGCAAAACCAACAGCACACCAGGAAGGGGTTTGTGGTTTTATTTATTCATTGGGCTGAAAGTGAAAAGGCTCTTACAGTCATGAAATCAAGTAGAGTAAATGTAAATAACTAAGTTCACCAGCAAATGATCAATATGGACTATTTTAAAATTTCAGTCAGAGAAAATATTGTAAATAGATGGAATCTAAGTTTTTAATTTTTTGCTCAGTAGAAACATTTAGCCTATGGATCAGCACAGATAAAGGGATTTATCCAATTATTACATAGGTTACTACACATGTATAATGGCATAAATTGTGCACTTAGGAATATTTTCTTTATTTGTTTTATGTGCCATTGACGGCCCCCATTTATCCAGCCATGCTGTCCCCACAGCCACTGGTTGTACCCTCCACACTGCTTCTGTGATGGGCCGTGTGACTTTTTTGGCCAATGGAATGGTAGCAAACTTGAAGCAAGGGACTTTTTGGAAAGGCACTTGTAGATTTCTATTTGCTTTCTTTCTTCTCAGCTTTTGCCCTTAGGATATGTTCAAACTACCTTGCAGAATGATGGAAGACAAATGCCCTAGTCATGGCTATGTCTATAGACAGCTAACAATCAGATACATGAGGGAGCCCAACCAAGCCCAGCCCAGACAAGTTTAGACTGATCTGCTCAGTTGAAGGCTTGTAAGCTGAGTACATGGTTATTATTTTAAGCCACTGAGTTTTAGGGGTGGTTTTATCACCCAACGTTACATGCAGCAGATAAAAATACTTAGGCCCAAAGAAGAAAGATAATAATAATAAAGGTATTGAGAAAAATAGATGTAAATACGTTCACTGCAATTGATACATGAGGAATTTTTTGTTTGTTTCAATCATGGAAAAATATAGCAATTAAGTGGCATCTGAATTTTAGTTATTGTTAGAAAGAAAATATATAATTAGTTGGTCAGCGTATATAAACAAAAGATTTATTCCTTTATCTGCTTGATTGTTACACATGTAAGACTGCATCTCTTGGGTATATAGGCATGTTTTCTCTGTTTGCCTTATAAATGTGGCATGAATATGTTTTATATGGTTAATGCTGTTCTTTTCATGTGTCTTTCTTCATTTTATGCTAGAGTTCTCTGCAATTGGATTGATGTCAAAATTGGAACATTTTCAAAATACTTGGGATAAAATCAAGGAGAAAGTGAGGTGAAGAAAATCTGTAGAGGTAAAACAAGATTTAGGTTTTATATAAAAATATGTCTATCAGTGAACGGTTGTGATATGGATCTACCCAGATGGGCAAGTATCAATCCTATTGAAATAGCAGCCTTCTTGATAATTTCCACTCAAATAACATGCCACAAATCATCAGAGCCTATTTTGAGAGGAACATGATATAAAATGAGCCATATCTTAGTCTTGCAAATGTAAATTGCCAACTGTGAGATGCTTTGGAAATGGGTGGATGGCCTTGAATTTTATTGGTTTAAATAAGTATCTTTAAACTGAGGAAATTTTAGACCTTCCTTAATTTAGAGATACTGTGATCTCATTCTGCTACTTTAGCTGGTTTGGTTGCAGAGACCTGGGTAAGCCATGGATTTTTTTTTTTTTTAAAGACTTTAATTTTTTAGAGCAGTTTTAGGTTCACAGCAAAATTGAGGAAGGTCCAGGGAGCCTGGGTGGCTCAGTTGGTTAAGCGACTGCCTTCGGCTCAGGTCATGATCCCAGAGTCCTGGGATCGAGTCCCACATCGGGCTCCCGGCTCAGCGGGGAGCCTGCTTCTTCCTCTGACCCTATCCCCTCTCATGCTGTTTCTCTCTCTCTGTCAAATAAATAAATAAACAAAATCTTTAAAAAAAAAAAATTGAGGAAGGTCCAGAGACTTTCCATATATGTCCTAATCCCACATATACAAAGCTTTTCTCATTAACAACATCCACCACCAGAGTGGTACATTTGTTACAATTGATGAACCTTACATTGGTACATTATCATTGAAAGTCCATAGTTTACATTAGGGCTCACTGGGTGTTATATGTTCTATGGGTTTGGACAAATGTATAATGATAGGTACCCATCATTATAGTATCATATAGAGTATTGTCACTGCCTTAAAAATCTTATGTGTCCCACCTAGTCTTCCCTCCCCACTCCAACCCTTGGAAACTATAGATCTTTTCACTGTTTCCACAGTTTCGTCTTTTCCAGAATGTCAGATAGTTGGAATCTATACAGTATGGATAAATACTGGCTACAGTATTTAACCTTTGCAGATTGGCTTCTTTCACTTAGTAAATACATATTATATACATGGAGTTTCCTCCATGTCTTTCCATGGCTAGATAGCTCTTTTTTTAGCATTGAATAATATTCCATTGTCTAGATGTACCACCGTTCATTTATGTATTCACCTACTCGAGGACCTCTTCACTGGTTCCAAGTTTTGCCAATTATGGAAAAAGCTGCTATCAACACCCAGGTGCAAGTATTTGTATGGATGGAAGTTTTCAACTCCTTTGGGTAGATACCAAGAAGCACACTTGCTAGATTATATGGTAAGAGTATGTTTAGTTAGAAACCACCAAACTGTCTTTCAAAGTAGCCATGCCATTTTCCATTCCTACCAGCAATAAATGAGAATTCCTAGTGCTCCACTTCCTCACTTGGTGTTGTAGCATTTAATGTTGTCAGTAGTTTGGATTTTGGCAATTCTAATAAGTATGTAATATTATTTCATTATTGCTTTAATTTGCATTTCCCTGATGACATATGATGTGGATCATCTTTTGATATGCTTATTTGCAATCTGGATATCTTTTTTGGTGAGGGGTCTGTTAAGGTCTTTGGCCCATTTTTAAATCAGGTAGTTCATTTCCTATTGTTAATTTTTGAGAGTTCTTTGTATATTTTGGATAGAGTCCTTTATCAGATGTGTTTTTTACAAATATTTTCTTCCAGTCTGTACTTTATCTTCTCCTTCTCTTGACTTTGTCTTTCTCAGAGCAGAAGTTTTTAATTTTAATGAAGTGCAGCTTATCAATTGTTTCTTTCATGGGTCATGCCTTTGGTATTGTGTGCCATGTACTTTCTAATTTAGAAAAGATTTTATATATCATCCAGTACAGCCTCATGCTAGTATAGGACTCTCTTGAAAATAGTCCTATAGCCTATGCTTGGCCATTTTCCGTGATTGACAATGTAACAGTCCATTCATTTTTGTTCATTAGAGGGTTCTTCTTTTGTGTTCATTTATAATCTGATCCTCTTTATTTCTCACCACAGAACAATATCAACTATATTTGTTTCTTTTTCAGTGTGACCACACCTTCAATAGTCAAAATGATTCTTGTATCTACACTCCAAGACTTTTTATTCTGCTTCGTGTAGTGAGGTCTATATCCCTCGTTAACAGAGTCAATCCTATTCTGGGCACTCTGCTTCAATATATTCTTCTTAAAATGAACTAAACCAAAGAATCTGGGTGTGGTTGGATCGCTACAGAACACTGGGACTTCCACTTCTCTTAGGCTAGTCTCTTTAATTCCATCCATCATTATTCCTCAGATTGATTTAGCCTTTTTGTTAGTTAAAATATCAAGAGAAAACCAGAAACTGCCCTAGATATTTTAAAAAGAAAATCTGTTACAAGAAATTTGTTGTACAAGTAATGCGCAAATTAAAAGAAATAAGGAGAGGTGACCTAGACATTAGCCACAGCAGGAAGCTTCTGCATGTGTAAGGTTGGGGAAACAAAAACAGGGGATAGTGTAGCAGGCCAAGATCTGAGTCTACCTGGTAGAAGATAGGGACACTATGGGAGGGACTATTCAAAAGGAACTGGAGTCATGGTCTCAGAGCCATGGAAGAAAACTATCTACTGCTGGGGATGTCATCAATAGCAGAGAGGGGTGAGGGGAGGGAGACAGAATGAAGACAAGATGAAGATGAAGACAAGACACAGAAGAAAAAGAAGAAGCAGCCTGACTTGTACTCCTGTCCCCCAGTCTTCCACCAGTTCCTCCCATGAGTTGAACCTACTAGAAACCAGTTGTCAGGAAAGCCTGAAATAGAATACCCTGTGATATGAGGATGAGCAGGGAAAGGATGAGAAATGGATCTGGCAGCAAACAGGCAACAAATGTGACACTTTCTTTACTCAAATTTTACATGTATTATGAAAACAGAAAAATGAGATCATATTTCTACTTCTAATCACTGTTAAAATTGCCCTTTCCCATTTGTAAAATAAGTATTCAGTATTTACCTGAATATGTTACATCATTTGTGAGATTAACATAATCCAACAACTTTTTATTTGATGTATTCTGATTTCCTAGGTACAAGGATTTAGATGAGATCACTGCTTTTAAGCCACTTGAAAGCTACCAGGGAAGGGAAGCAATCACACTATTGAGAGAGGACACTTAATTGTCTCTGTTACACTTCAATAAGGGATAGACATGTCCTTTTTATGGCCCACGAACGAGTAGTGTTGCAGTGAAGACCTCTCTCTATCCCCATCGATGGAGAAATCACTTATAGGAATGATGAGATCATTAGGGGACCCCCAACAACCAGGGTTAGGATGATTGCATTGCAGCAAGGACAACATGGTTTTGTCTTGCAATATCTGAATCTACTCGACCATCTTTACATAAGCAAAGTGAGCTCACCTTGCATCCTCAGTCACTGTTGGATAAAACAACAATAACAACAACAGTCAGGATTTACTCTTTTAATTTCAGCTTCTCCGCATGTGAAGGGTTCAATAATAAGAATCATGTCGATCTCAGGTTCTAGCCCTCTAGATCTAAATTCAGATCCTTATATCCAACTCCTTAACAAAAATCTCCACTTTAAATCCAGCATGCCTAATAATGATCTTTATGATCTTCAATGTTAAACCTGTTTCTCTAACATTCTATAGCTCAGTGAATGGCGACAGTATCCTTTTAGTTGCTGATGCAACTAATCTTTCTTCCATCATTCTCATATATTTTCTTTTCCTCCTTCCCCTTCCAGGGCTAACTGCCAACCTCTATCAGTCCTACCTCCCAAACATCTTCAAAATTTTCATTTCACTCAATAACCATAGCTACACCTGTCTGGATTACTCCCTAGTTTCTTAACCGATATTCTTTCCATTAGCCTTACTCTTCTCCAAACTGTTCTCCACAGCGATGCCAGAGGTTCTCTCTAAAATGTAAATCAGATAATATCACTCTGAAACAAAAATGATTCAATGAATTCCCATTGCCCTTGGAGTAAAGTACAGTTTCTCTGTTGAAGAAGATGCCTTTTTTTTTTTTTTTAAGAAAGAGAGAGCACACAAACAGGTGGGGGAGGCAGAGAGAGAGGGAGGATCTTTTCTTTTTCTTTTTTTTTTTTTTTTGAGAGAGAGAGAGAGAGAGCATGAGGTGGAGGAAAGGCGGAGAGGGAGAGAGAGAATCTTAAGCACACTCCAGGCCCAATGCAGAACCCAATGCAGGGCTTGATATCACGACTCTGAGATCATGACCTGAGGCAAAATCAAGAGTCAGAGACTTAACCCACTGAGCCACCCAGGTGCCTGGAAGATGCCATTTTTACAGATCAAAAAATGATTGAATTCAGCGATTTCATCTGGTTCAATCTAATGTAATAGATTTTTTATTATCTGGTTAATGGTTTCCTTTCAGCCTCCATTCTTGACACTTTGCACATCTTCCAGTCCAGATGCAGAGAATGGGAGAAGTGGAATTACAGAGGAAAATGGTGAGTTTACCTTTAGACATCCTAAATTTGAAGAGCCTGTGGAATATCCCAAGGAAGATAGATATCTGATAGTTTTATAGATAAGGGAAAAGTGGGCTGGAACTATGTGCTTGGGTATTATTATTATAAAAAATGCAGTTGAAGACATAGAATGTATAAGCTCAAAGAATTGTGTAGAATGAGAAGGATGGAGGCCTAAGGATGAAATCTAAGGACTACCAATATAAGAATGGGCAAATGAAGAAGGGACTACAAAGAAGCCAGAGAAACATAAGATAAACTAAGAGAATGTGACACTATTGGAAAAATAACTTGGCTTTTTAAAGATGGAGATAAAATAGGAAAGAGCTCAAAGTATCCATTGGCTTCAGTTCTGGCTAGGAAGTCACTGATAAGACCATCAGTGAAGATATGGAGAGGAAGCTAGAGTACAAACTGTTGAACAGTGAAAAGAAGAAGTGGGATGTGAACACAGACAACTCTTAAAGAAGCTTGGCTGTGATGATAAAGAGAAAAATATGTCTATAGCTATTAATTGATATGTAATAATAAACTGGTTGTAATAGTGAACTGTTGTAAGTTCTTGATGAGAAGTTACCAAACAATCTTACTTATTAAAAAATACTTGATCTTAACCACAACAATCAGACAACAAAAAGAAATAAAAGGCATCTGAATCAGCAAAGAAAAAGTCAAACTCTCACTCTTTGCAGATGATATGATACTTTATGTGGAAAACCCAAAAGACTCCACCCCAAAACTGCTAGAACTCATACAGGAATTCAGTAAAGTGACAGGATATAAAATCAGTGCACAGAAATCAGTGGCATTCCTATACACTAACAACAAGACAGAAGAAAGAGAAATTAAGGAGTCAATCCCATGTACAACTGCACCCAAAACTATAAGATACCTAGGAATAAATCTAACCAAAGAGGCAAAGAATCTGTACTCAGAAAACTATAGAATACTCATGAAAGAAATTGAG
The DNA here is from genome assembly GCF_964656455.1 of Halichoerus grypus. NCBI lineage: Eukaryota > Metazoa > Chordata > Mammalia > Carnivora > Phocidae > Halichoerus > Halichoerus grypus. Next base: position 121,501,876 of record NC_135715.1, on the reverse strand, counting down.
GAAGACACAAAGAAATGGAAAAACATTCCATGCTCATGGATTGGAAGAAGAAATATTGTGGAAATGTATGCTACCTAGAGCAATCTACACTTTCAGGGCAATCCCTATCAAAATACCATCAACTTTTTTCCAAGAAATGGAACAAATAATCCTAAAATTTGTATGGAACCAGAAAAGGCCCCGAATAGCCAGAGGAATGTTGAAAAAGAAAAGCAAAGCCAGTGTCATCACAATTCCGGACTTCAAGCTCTATTACAAAGCTGTCATCATCAAGACCATATGGTACTGGCACAAAAACAGACACATAGATCAATGGAACAGAATAGAGAGCCCAGAAATGGACCCTCAACTCTGTGGTCAACTAATCTTTGACAAAGCAGGAAAGAATGTCCAGTGGAAAAAAGACAGTCTCTTCAACAAATGGTGTTGGGAAAATTGGACAGCCACATGCAGAAGAATGAAACCGGACCATTTCCTTACACCACACACAAAAATAGACTCAAAATGGTTGAAAGACCTAAATGTGAGACAGGAGTCCATCAAAATCCTAAAGGAGAACACAGGCAGCAACCTCTTCGACCTCAGCCGCAGGAACTTCTTCCTAGAAACATCACCAAAGGCAAGGGAAGCAAGGACAAAAATGAACTATTGGGACTTCATCAAGATAAAAAGCTTTTGCATGGCAAAGGAAACAGTCAACAAAACCAAAAGACAAGTGACAGAATGGGAGAAGATATTTGCAAATGACATATCAGATAAAAGGCTAGTATCCAAAATCTATGAAGAACTTATCAAACTCAACACCCAAAGAACAACTAATCCAATCAAGAAATGGGCAGAAGACATGAACAGACATTCTGCAAAGAAGACATCCAAATGGCCAACAGACACATGAAAAAGTGCTCAATGTCACTCGGCATCAGGGAAATCCAAATCAAAACCTCAAAGAGATACCACCTCACACCAGTCAGAATGGCTAAAATTAACAAGTCAGGAAATGACACATGTTGGCGAGCATGCGGAGAAAGGCTAACCCTCCTCCACTGTTGGTGGGAATGCAAGCTGGTGCATCCACTCTGGAAAACAGTATGGAGGTTCCTCAAAAAGTTGAAAATAGAGCTACCCTATGACCTAGCAATTGCACTACTGGGAATTTACCTGAAAGATACAAATGTAGTGATCTGAAGGGGTACGTGCACCCCAATGTTTATAGCAGCAATGTCCACAATAGCCAAAAGAGCCTAGATGTCCATCAACAGGTGAATGGATAAAGAAGATGTTGTGTGTGTATGTGTGTGTGTATATATATGGAATATTATGCAGTCATCAAGAAAATGAAATTTTGCACAATGGAATATTATGCAGTCATCAAGAAAATGAAATTTTGCCATTTGCAATGATGTGGATGGAACCAGAGGGTATTATGCTAAGCAAAATAAGTCAATCAGAGAAAGACAAGTATCATATGATCTCGCTGATATGAGGAATTCTTAATCTCAGGAAACAAACTGAGGGTTGCTGGACTGGAGGAGGGTGGGAGGGATGGGGTGTCTGGGTGATAGACATTGGGGAGGGTATGTGCTATGGTGAGCGCTGTGAATTGTGTAAGACTGATGAATCACAGACCTGTACCTCTGAAACAAATAATACATTATATGTTAAAAAAAAAAAAAGAAGAAGATAGTAGGGAGAGAAAAATGAAAGGGGGGAATTGGAGGGGGATACGAACCATGAGAGACTATGGACTCTGAGAAACAAAGTGAGGGTTCAAGAGCGAAGGGTGGGGAGGGGTTAGCCTGGTGATGGGTGTTAAGGAGGGCATGTATTGAATGGAGCACTGGGTGTTATATGCAAACAATGAATCATGGAACACTACATCAAAAACTAATGATGTAATGAATGGTGACTAACATAACATAATAAAATAAAATAAAATAAATACTTGAACATAAACACTTATTTTAAAACATAGTAATTTGCTTATCACTTAGCAATCTATAAATAATTGACAGTATCTGTTAAGCCCTTGACTATGTACCTGGCATTGTGATTTGACTTTATGTTTATGAATGCACTTAATTCTCACCAAAGGTTGGTTCCTTCTAGACAGCTCTGAGTTTCTGTTGTCTTTGATCACCACCGAAAGAGGAAGTTCTTTCAACTATACATTCCTTCTCATAGACTTATCTTGATATCAACTTACTCATTATTTTCAGTCTCAAGCAGGAAATAATGGAGAGTAGTTAGTACTGCTCTCTTCATTCCTGCAGTAACCATTATTACATATTTCTTAGTATTTCCAGTTATTTGCCTTCATGGCACATAACATGTTTGTACTTTTTACTTTCTTAATGAGTTATTCGTCCTATGACTGTTTATGACCAATGAAATATAAGGAGAAGGAGCATGTGTGACTTCTCAGGGGAAAGCAATTCACTGTAGGTACAAGTTGATCCAAAAATGTTGTTTCCTCTGCAACATCAGAGAAAAATATTCTAGAGTTTGGTGGATCCATGAGCCCATTCATTGGAAATTAATCCCTAGACAACTCATAATCAACGTATAATGGGAAGGAAAAATAAACTTTTGTGGGCTTCCTGAGATTTGGGGCTTATTATCTCAGCATAACCAAACTAATGTAGTTTCCAAATTGTTCCTCTTTGTCTCTTGGAACCCTCATTCCCAAACAGATAAACTCCTTTTTATTATTCTTAGCTTGGAAATCAGCATAGAAAACAGGATTAGTGTGCACACTTTGGACTTAAACTGCTCAGTTTGAAATGTTGGTTCCACAATTTATGCACTTTGGGGTCTTTATGTGATCTCTCTGAGTTCTACTATTCTCATCTGTAAAATGGATATAATACTGGTATTTATTTCAGAGGGTTTTTTGAAATGATAAAATTAAGTTATTATATGAAGTGCCTAGTGTAAACTTGATTCATAGTGATCACTCAATAAAAGCTTGCTCTCTTTTTAAAATATTTTAAATTTTTATTGTTCTCTTTTTTAGTTTCACTTTCTTATTTAAATTCCAGTTAGGTAACATACAGTGTAATATTAGTTTCAGGTGTAGAATTTAGTGATTCATCACTTACATACAATGCCCAGTGCTCATCCCAAGTGCCCTCCTTACCATCACCATCCAGAATTCTTTCAATTTTGTACCTTAATTGAAGCTTGCTTGTCCATGTAAAAATATAATAGATATTCATCTGTGGCTCATTTTTTAACATCCTTAAATTTAGGAGTTGAGACTAGAGTCCATGTGCTTCCCAGTGGCACTTGTAAAAATTTCTGCTCTTTTGGATTTAGGTTATTTGGATATATCACACCTGGTTCATTCCCAATTTCTGTCATCTGCTATCTCTTAGGTGTATACTCCTTAATATCCTGGAAAATGTGGAACCAGGCTCAGTTTTCCCTCAACCTTAAGTGTTTTTATTATTCTGGAGGATTTCATTCATGTTAACAAGCCATCCAAAACAAAACAAAACCCTAAAACCTAGTTTCTCAGTTTTCAACTACCTCACTCCCTCTACTTCATTTGAGAACTTAAATCAATTTTAAATATTTATTTATTTATTTGAGAGAGAGAGAGAAAGCACACATGAGTGTGTGTGTGTGGGAAGATGGAGAGAATCTTCAGGCAGACTCCCCGCTGAGCTCAGAGTCTTCTAGGGGGACTTGATTGCATGACCCATGAAATCATGACCTGAGCCAAAACCAAGAGTCGGTTCCTTAACCAGTTGAGCCACCCAGGTGCCCCTAATCTTAAATCCACTTTAATAAATACCATCAGATTATATTCACAACTTCTTCACCTTGGAAAGATTTAAATTTAAATATCTGACTCTCATTACTTTCTACATTTCTATGCTTCCAGATTCCTAACTCAATTACTTCCTCTGCACTCTTTACTGACCCTTTTGAGTTTTCTAGTCTCTTAAATCAAACTGTCAGCCTCCTCATGCCTCACTTCCTTTACTCACCAGATTAGATCCAACTGGTACATTAATTTAATTAATCCTTTCCCCATTCCTTCATCAATGGCCCTTTTGCCATTCCATCCAAATCAACTGTCAAAATTCCAACTATGAGCTAATATAATAATTTACCTTCTTCATTACTACAAAATTTCCTGGAAAATATCACAGTTATTCCACCACTACCAATTTGTGGCCTTGTATCATTGGGTAGATCAATCTTCATTTCTTTAGTCAGCTTTGACTCTTAACTCTGTTTTGGTTCACACTCAGTGGAATATTTATTCTTCTGAATCACTGAGAATGTGTCTAACTTTCTGCGCTCCTGTTACAAATTTAGTTGAATCTAAATCCATACTTGCCTTGTTGGTTTCTGCTAGAATGGAAATAATGTCTCTTTCAATCTAAATTCAATCTGTACCAGTGCTCTGGATGCACCTCCATTTGCCAGTTATCCTCCCTTTCTCCTCATCTTCAAACTTTCATTTCTAAATGCTCTTCCTCATCCTCATCTTCATCAAACTGTTGTGAAATGACAGAAAATACACATATTGCTCTCTGCCCCCTGTTCCTGGTACACAACTCCTAAAACCCTTGGGGTTTCCTAAGTGATAGGAGTCTTTTATTCTAATGAGGTGACTCTTGGTGGGTTCCAGGATAGCTTTAGGATGGAGGTTGGCTCTCAGGAAAACCAATCTGTAAGTAGAAGCTTCAACATTTTCACCACACTCCCCATCCTCCATGAAGGGGAAGGGGCTGGAGACTGAGTTAATAATGAAGCCTCCATAAAAATCTCTAAAATGTAGAGTTTAGAGAGGTTCTGGGTTAGTGAACATATCTATGTACTAGGAGTGTGGCCCACCCCAACTCCACAGAGACAGAAACTTCTGCACTTGGGACCATTCCAGACTTTGCCCTATGTATCTCTTCCTTTGGTCATTCATCTGTATCCTTTATCATAGTGTTTATTACATAATAAAGTGGTAAACATGTTTCCCAGAGTTCTGTAAGTTGTTCCAGCAAAGGGTTGAATACGAAGATGGGGTTGTGGGAACCTCTCATCCATAGCCAAGTCAGACAGAAGTTGTGAGTAACCTGAGAACCTACTACTTGAGATTGGTGTCTGAAGTGGGGGACCTGAGCCCTTAACCTCTGGGCCCTATACTAACTCCCAGTTGTTAGTGTCAGAATTGCTTGGTGTGGAAAACTTGCACATCTGGTATCAGTGATGAGGGAACAGAAGGCAAGCTGAGGACAAAGCAGAAGCTGACTCCCCACAACCCACCCCCCTCCATGGGACATATGTGACATTCCTCAGGTGCTCCTGGCTGCCCTAAAGGAAAAACAAATAGTTAACTTATAGAGATCACAATCCTACAAGACAGGAGTCTCCCTCAGTTTACAAATGTCTTAGCAATCTACAAGAACAAAGCATTCCTATCATCAATAACCTAGCTTTCAGAAGGAAATGTAGATACAATTAAATGCCCTTATAACCTGCAGCCCGTTGATGGATAATTGAAGCAGGCAGAGTGTAATGCTCCTCCAGGAAACTACCAACTATCTTAATGTTAATGCCTTACTAGATGGGTAAACCACCTTAACTTGACAATGGCAAGGCCTCTGGTATCTTGTAGGTCCTCTTTAGCATATGAAAGTTCTTTTGAAACTTCCCTTTTTCCTTACCTCCCCCAACCCCATAGTATATAATCAGCGACCCCTCACAACCCTGGGGCAGCAGCTCTTTCTGCCCAAGGGTCCTGTCCCCCGTGTTTTAATAAACCACCGTTTTGCACCAAAGACGTCTCAGAATTCTTTCTTAGTCATCTGCTCCAGACTTCACTTATATTCTAAAACTTCATCATCAGAAGTACTGTGAGTATGAGAGTAAGGGACGAAAATGTTTTTTTTCTTCTATGCAACTATATGTATGTAATTTCTTCCATTAAGCAAACCTTTTATAAGCCCACATTTTTTGCAACAGCTTTTTATCTTTCTCCCTTTTCTTATTGGATTTTGGGGAGATTTCCTATATTTTGTTGCCTTTAATTCAATTCCAACTTCACCCTGTATTACCTGGATCTCATCACCACTGTCTTCTCAATAGGATGTAACTTCCTGTTCCTTTTCTTGTTTGACTGCTGGGGAGCATTTAATAAGGCTGAACACTTCCTTCCTAGTTTTCACTGCCACTGTCTTCCTATTACTGCTCTCCTAGTTTTTCCAATCTCTAGCTGCTCCTCAATTTATTTTAAAACTTCCTTACCTCTGGCCACGCCTTAATGTTTCTATCCCTTACTGTTCTGCCCCTCACCCCAAATGCCCAGAATCATTTTGTCCTCTCTGGGGGCCTCATTTACATCACAATGGCTCCCCTCTGCCATCTGTATCAGTTCTGATGCTTTCTCATGGCCAAAGGGCTCCAGTAGCTCCGGCCCAGGTTTCCCCTCCAGTCTCACATTTGCTTTTCCTCAACAGTTTAACTGCTTATTAAGTATTTGTTGCATGACTGATGAAAGCATTATTTGTGAAGATTAAGTATAATTGTGATTGACTAAGATCACTCAGGTAATAAGTGTCAAAGTAAGGTCTCAAACCCAAGTCTCTATTCTAAGCAGAGTTTATTTTGTACCACAGAATAGCACAGAAGAGCAATGTTTAAAAATAGTTTAGTAAGGTTCTATAAGATAGTATTTTTTAAGGACAAGACCTCAAGTTTTATCCTCAATACATTCTGCTATATGTCTAGCAGTATTTTTTTTAACTGTTTTGTATCCAATAAGCTGATTTTAAAGGGATTAAATATAAAGAAGAAGGAAGATCATGGGGCACCTGGGTGGCACAGTTAGTTGAGCATCTGACTCTTGATTTCAGCTGGGGTCATGATCTCAGGATTGTGAGATTGAACTCTGCATTGGGCTCTGCGCTCAGCAGGGAGGCTGCTTGACATTCTCTCTCTCCCTCTGCCCCTCTCCCCCAAACAAATAAATAATAAATAAATATAAAATCTTTACAAAAAAGAAGAAGAAGGAAGATCACTTGAGACTTTAACCAGAATTTACTATTCATATCTTCAGTGGCCAGGCAGATAAATGTAGTGATTGAAGCAATTCAGTGATCAAAGCTAAGTGATAAGGGAAAGGTGAAGACTACAATGAAATAGAAAGCATATGTTCTGTCTAAATATATTCACATGCACGTTTTTTTTAAACAATATTTATGCCAAGCAAAATATATCTGTGGGTCAATACTAATTCTCATTGTTTTCAACCCTTACTTCAATAATAGCCTGAATTAGAAGCAGCTTTGTTTAGAGATATCTGAATCTGTAGCAGAATTTTTATCTTACAGCAAATGTTATACTTCTTGGTTTAAGCTGAACATTAATTACAGTTGTTCATTCCACAGATGCTTGATGACAGAAAAAATAGAATATTTGACCAGGAGACCACAGGAGGAGAAAAAAAAATATGAGAACATGCTGTCATGGTGTTCTCTTAGAACCATGCATGGGGAAAATGTACAGAGAGAGGGAGAGAAGAAAATTTTTCTGCCCCATAGTCTTCATGAATCCTTATTTGTTCAGCACCAAATCTAGACTTCTCTGGAGGACTTTCAAAGCCATTTGTAAAGGAAAGCAGCTGATATTATCGCTGAGGTCTAAAACTAATGACTTCTCATGATGCTCTAATCTAGTCAAGAGAAACCAGTTCATTAAGGGGATGTTGGATACATGTATGGCTACTACCTCGGTCTACCCAACCTTCTTTTTTTATTTTTTTTATTTTATTATGTTATGTTAATCACCATACATTGCATCATTAGTTTTTGATGTAGTGTTCCGTGATTCATTGTTTGCATATAACACCGTGTTCCATTCAAAACGTGCCCTCTTTAATACCCATCACCAGGCTAATGCATCCCCCCACCCACCTCCCCTCTAGAATCCTCAATTTGTTTCTCAGAGTCCATAGTCTCTCATGGTTCGTCTCCCCCTCGATATCCCCCCCTTCATTTTTCCCTTCCTACTATCTTCTTTTTTTTTTTAACATATAATGTATTATTTCTTTCAGAGGTACAGGTCTGTGATTCAACAGTCTTACACAATTCACAACGCTCACCATCCTTCTATATCATGACAGATGTTGGTAGTTGACCAAAGCACTCTTCAAATTGAGCCCCTTCCAGGTCTCAAAATTCTTTTCAATATAGGGAGTACTACTATTTGATTTTTATATGACTTAGATCAAATTTAGCCTGGGGGTATCTATCCATCTATATCTATGTCCATAATCCTCTACCTAGAAAGACATGACAATACAGATAATACAGACCCTAGTAAGCACTGACATAACTAGAAGAGTAAAACGAATGAAACCTGATTTAGTGACAGAAACAGCCCACCCTGGATATGGGCCTTTTAGATTCATGACTATGTGCTTAATTTTTTTTTTTTTTAAGATTTTATTTATTTATCTGACAGAGAGAGACACAGCACGAGAGAGAACACAAGCAGGGGGAGTGGGAGAGGGAGAAGCAGGCTTCCGGCTGAGCAGGGAGCCCGATGCAGGGCTCGATCCCAGGACCCTGGGATCATGACCTGAGCCGAAGGCAGACGCTTAACGACTGAGCCACCCAGGCGCCCCACTATGTGCTTAATTTTTATGTATTTTCTCTTAAATCAAGCCCTTGTATATTAACTACAACATTCTCCTATCTGCCCTCCTTGAATCAAGCCTCTTGCTTCCTATCTACCCCACACATTTACTAGATTAATCTACCATAAATTCCACTTTCATCATGTCCCTCCCTTGTTCAAACAAATTGTTATCTTCCACTATATCCAATAGTTCTTTGTCTATTCATTTTATTTATTAAAATAAAAAGTGCTGTGATTCAGTAAATTTGGGGTACACTGAGTTTAGCTATTGTATTTCTTAGAGAAGAAGTCCCTGCTTACATGTCATGCAACAGTAGTATTTTACACAAAAATCAGATTGGAAAATCTTACCATAATGCAAGCATAGACAAATACTCACTTTAGGGAACATTTCCTGATCACAGACAGCCTGATAAGAAATAGAATTGTATTGATTGGTAACAAAAATATAAACTAGGATAAATACTCCGGAATGATGCTGTGCATTGGAATCCATATTTTTGTTTGCGGTCCTACCATTCTTAATTCATGATTTGCCTATTGTAATTATCTAAGCAGATTTAGTTTTGGTTTTCTTTATTATATCCTGTTTTTCTCTGATGCTTTAAGAATGGCTTTCAAAGCCTTATTTATATTTCTAAATTAATGGTTTGTGCAGTGAAATAGGACCTAGCAGTGAAAGAAAAAGGTAAGCACTCAAAAATGAGTCCATAAATGAATTTCAGAGTAATGTTTGCTGACAAAATTGTGTTGTGATTTTCTTTCTCCTAGTTTTCCATCCGTAGATAACAATGCCATATGTTTGTTTTTATGGTCTTTACTTTGTCTTTTATAGGGTCTGATAAGCAATTTGAAGTCTGAAAATAAAGATCAACTTTTTGCATTTCCAGGGTGATATTAGCACTTCGTGGTTGTTTGCACAGTTCCACTTAAAGATCACAATCTCAAACACATTGATGAATAAAAATGTCTTCTCCATGCCTAAGGAACCAAAGTAAATCTGCAAATGCTAAACTGTAGAGTGTCCCAGGGAAGGACATCACATAGCTCTGGCCTTTAAGTAAAATTATATATGAACACAAATGCATTTCTCGATTACAGGGAAATGTGCAAAACAATCACATGGAGATGTGACAATGGTAGCATTCTGATACTGCAGATGTAGAGAATCGCCCTTCATACCAAGCATCCTTGGTAACCCAAGTATGAGAGGCAGAATCATGCTGCCCTCCCACCCCTTGCAAAATGTCTATGCTATGCTTTAATTCATAGAACTTGTGAATCTGTCACCTTCCATGGAAAAAGGGAGGCTTTGCAGATGTAATTAAAGTTAAGGACCTTAAAATGGATTGATTATCCTGGATTAAGTAAATGAATGTGATCTGATCACAAGTTCTTTTTTTTTTTTTTTTAATTTTTTTTATTGTTATGTTAATCCCCATACATTACATCATTAGTTTTAGATATAGTGTTCCATGATTCATTGTTTGTGCATAACACCCAGTGCTCCATGCAGAACGTGCCCTCCTCAATACCCATCACCAGGCTAACCCATCCTCCCAACCCCCTCCCCTCTAGAACCCTCAGTTTGTTTTTCAGAGTCCATCGTCTCTCATGGTTCTTCTCCCCCTCTGATTTACCCCCTTCATTCTTCCCCTCCTGCTATATTCTTCTTCTTCTTTTTTTCTTTCTTAACATATATTGCATTATTTGTTTCAGAGGTACAGATCTGAGATTCAACAGTCTTGCACAATTCACAGCGCTTACCAGAACACATACCCTCCCCAGTGTCCATCACCCAGTCACCCCATCCCTCCCACCCCACCCCCCACTCCAGCAACCCTCAGTTTGTTTCCTGAGATTAAGAATTCCTCATATCAGTGAGGTCATATGATACATGTCTTTCTCTGTTTGACTTATTTCGCTCAGCATAATACCCTCCAGTTCCATCCACGTCGTTGCAAATGGCAAGATCTTATTCCTTTTGATGGCTGCATAATATTCCATTGTATATATATACCACATCTTCTTTACCCATTCATCTGTTGATGGACATCTTGGCTCTTTCCACAGTTTGGCTATTGTGGACATTGCTGCTATAAACATCGGGGTGCACGTAGCCTTTCAGGTCCCTACTTTTGTATCTTTGGGGTAAATACCCAGTAGTGCAATTGCTGGATCGTATGGTAGCTCTATTTTCAACTTTTTGAGGAACCTCCATACTGTTTTCCAGAGTGGCTGCACCAGCTTGCATTCCCACCAACAGTGTAGGAGGGTTCCCCTTTCTCCGCATCCCCGCCAACATCTGTCATTTCCTGACTTGTTAATTTTAGCCATTCTGACTGGTGTGAGGTGGTATCTCATTGAGGTTTTGATTTGGATTTCCCTGATGATCACAAGTTCTTAAAAGTGGAAGAGGAAGGCAGAAGAATTGGTTAGAGACATGTGACATGAGAATGACTCGACCGCCATTCCTGGCTTTGAAAATAGAGGAAAATGGCCATGAGCCAAGTAATGTGGTGGCTTCTAGAACTTGGAAATGACCCTCAGTTTACAGGTAGCAAGAATGCATGGACCTTGGTCCTACAATGACAAAGAACTGAATTCTGCCAATGGTGCCCATAAATAGGAAACAGACCCTTCCCTGGAACCTCCAGAAAGGAATGCTACCTGCTATTACCTGGTGAGATCTGTACTGGACTCTGAACCTACAGCACTGTAAGATAATAAATTTGTGTTGTTTTAAGCTATTGTTTATGGTAATTTGGTGCTACGTCGACAGAAAACTAATGTACCAAGCAACAAATAACATCAGGAAATCACATTAGAAGTATATAATGGTAAAAAATATATTGCATGGATTTACATAGCTAGAGACTGACTTTTTGAAACCTTAGAAGCAGATGCAAGTATTTATCCATGTTTTCTTGATCAGGCTTATGTCCTACGCACTCTCCATGCATGTCTATTGATGGTTTTCAAGTGTAGGCAACAGGACTTCCTGGGGGAGTGTTTTTCATGGATGGCTTATTGCTAACAACTACTCTTATGCACATTCTAGGACATTCACTTGTATATTGTCATTTTACTCTTTGTAACAGAGTGGCAATTATAGATTAAGAGTAAATATTTTAAATTGTTAAAAAAGTCAAACTTGTTACCAGAACTGATTTCTCCCATAATAATAGAAACATAAAACAAAATCATTAATAAGTAATAAAGTCTTGACCATTTCCTTGTACACTCTTTTTTGAATTCTTATTCCATTGTTGGTTCAACCCTTTGGTCCTTATGATGTTTTATCTTACATCTGCTTGGAAGAGCCTCAAAGCCAGTTGTGTGAGTTCTAGGCACTAATGGTATAACAGTAAATATTTACACATCTATTAGTAGACATTTAACCTATCCTTTTAGGCCTTGAACTGAAACTCTAGATTTATTTGACACTTTGATTATAACCAAAAGATGCAATCAATTAATTTAAACATACCCATTTAACTTTTATTGAGTACTTACTACATGTTAGGTACTGCTACAAGTATACAGAAGATGAAGTTCAACCCTGGGTGACGTCACAGTTCATTTGAGGAGTCCTAGTAGTCAACAAGTAGGAGCAGGTTCTTGATGATCCAGAGAACTGGTTAGCGTAAACAATGCCAGTGGCTTAGGCAACCCTTCTCCACTATACAGTGATATCTTTTGATTTATATGGGGCTAGAAACTTCTTGAGAAAGTTCTTGAATTCTGATGTCACAACAGGTGACATACAAGAATGCCTGTCACCTTAGTTGAATTGGGATGAAGAGCTAAATTACAGAAGTTTGATTGAAAATCCCTAGTTAAAAATCCCTTCACAGGGAAATGATGACTAACCAGAAATTCCAGAGTCACCAACAGGGGCTGGGAGGTAGAGGGGAAGAACATGTGGACCTTAGGAGACCCGTGGTATCCCAAGCTCCCACTGAGTAGTGTAGTGGTTGGGAGTACAGGATTCAGAGCCAGACTGCCTGGGTTCAAATCCCAGCTCTGCCACTTAATAGCCTGGTATCCTTGGGTAAGTTACTTCTGTGTATTTTACTTTCATCAGTTGCAAAGTGGAGATAATTATATCTATATTAGAGAGCTTTTGTAAAGATGAAATGCGTCAATACATGTAAAGCTCTTAGAGAAGTTTCAGGCATGTATTTAACACAATCAATGTAGCTCTCATTCATAGCCCTGGGATGAAGGACTGTGGGGCTTTTCTAAAGGAGCAGAACACAAAGAAAGAGAAGCCACTTTTCTATTTGCACGTGAGAGAGACGCTCTGGAGACCAAGTGAGTCATAGAGGCTTTATTTGGTGGCTTGGAGATGAGAAGCAGAAGGGAGAGCAGAACCCAGTCTGGAATGCAGTGATGGTGCAGACACTAGCCAGAGAAAGGGAGCAGCAGCTGAGAGCAGAGGTGATGGAGAAGCAGTAAGCCACGTGACTCACCAGTGGCTTAAGGCATAGAGGTGGAAGCTGGTGGCACACTGGACGGCCCTGCGGTATTGACAGGCAGTGGTCCAAGCCGAGCAGGCAGAGGGTGGCCTGGGACAGAGTGACCCAAGACTGATTCCAGAAAGGAATCTAGTACAAGACTGTCTGGGCAGGTTTATAGCTCTCATATGGTGGTTTTGCCTCTTGGGGGAGCACCTATAAGAGATTCTAGAGAGGGAAGATCTATAAAGGGGACAGGGAAGGTTCTGTGTTCAGAAGGTAGGAAAAGGCTTTTAAATCACTAGGTTTTGTGTCTTTTAAAATGACCTTAATGTACCCACAATTTGGTGAGAATTGGGCAAACTTCAGGTTGCACAAATTGCATATTATGTAATGTGATAGATCTTCCAACAGAAGGATCAAGTGCGAGCCCTGAGAATGGAACAGATTTGTCCTGAACACACTGGAAAGGTTGAAGTACTGAAATGGAGAAATGATTTAAAGAAAAATTAAAATAAAATGTGCTAAGGCTATGGATAAGAAGGAAATTTAATTAATTTTCTTTTTTTGCATTCTACTTATGTTAGTGCTTCAGCCGTAATTATATATATCTTTGTTTTGGGTGTTGTATAAAGAAATAATGTTGTATTGGCCTTTGACCTCTTATTTTTTTATGAACAGATTCTGCTGATAGCTTCTGTCAATCATTCACATTTATTGTGCATACTTTGTACACCTGACCCTTTAATAAGCAGTGAGGAGATGGTATGCTCATTGAAAAACCATCTAGTCCTTCTTCAGAGAGCAACTTTCTAAATGGTTGTAGCACACAAGAAGAAAATGTCACAAAGCACCTATGAAGCTTATGCAAATATATGTGCAGGTCACTGCAATGCAGCAAATTGTGTATGTAATAGTCAAAGGGAATGTGTGGAATTGCATGCTTGTGTGTGTGTGTGTGTGTGTGTGTGTGTGTGTGTGTGTGTGTGTGTTGCTTTACAGTTGGCCTCTACTCCCTTGATATAAAATAGTGTCAAAGGAATTTGTAGTCCTATTAGTGTCTCCTTATAAAAGCTACATTTCAGAATTCAGTAGTCAATAGCACAGACATAAAATACAATGTTGAAGTCAGATTCAATAAAATTCACTTCACATTTTGCTACAATGATTGATCATAGCCTCTGAATTGGAAAGAACACAGATGTCAGATACTTCAATGTTTCTCCCATTGCACAAAAGCTTTCTACATCCTCCCTGAGAGATTGCATCTGGAATCTGTTTGCCATTCCAATCTCATTGACGTTTCTTTAGTATTCTTCCCTAGTTTCTGGTTTTCTTCCAGGCTTCAAAATAACGTGTACCAGGAATTATCTGCTTTCTCATCTCTTCTCACTCCTTCTCCCTTTTGGCCCCCTTCCCCCTTTCTTCTTTACCCTCCTTTCCTCTAGTCCTCCCTAATAACTAAAGTAGGACTTTTAATACATGAGTCTGTTCTTGATTCTCAGGCCCCAGTCATGAATGTTCAGCTGTACGATAGACCTTGTCAGCTAGAGATTCCACTAAAACCATGCCTGGACATGATTTAGCTCCTGGGTCCTCTGTTGTGGTTTATGGCACTACCCTATGCTGGGTTCAAACCCCAGGTATTTCTACATCTTTCCTCTCTCTTCCTCCCTATACCGTTAGGAGAGAGGAAGAAATGAATGGGGAACTTGAAGAATTTGGTCTTGGTTTTAGACTCACTAATTAACAGTTCTTGGGACTGTTGAACAATTCATGTAATTGTTTAAGTTTCAATTTATCTAACAAATGAACTGATTGGAATAGATAATTTCTAAAGTTCTTTCCAACTCTGACATTCTGTTTCTATGTATGGTTCCAACTAATATCAATTCTATTGCAATCAGTTTTTGTTCTCTCTCTCTCCTATTCTCTATTTCTCCCTTCATCTCTACTGATTCCATCCCCATTACCTAGACTTTTTTGTCTTCAATGGATTTTCCTCAGTTAGCCATTTCTTCAACTTATCATTCTGACACATTGAGTAATTGCCAAAGTAATTTTCCTCAAATATAATGACAGTGATATCCTTTTCTGTTCACTAAGCTGCAATGACTCACTCTGTCCTAAGGTTAAAACCCTAACCACAAGATCTGACTAGAAACTATAGTTTCATTTCCCTCTGTCTCTCTTACCCATATTCATCTGCAGTTCTAGAGGTCACTTGAACTATTTGCTCTTCCCAAACATTTCTTCTATTTTCTAGGCCATGCTCCTTAGCTCAATCTGTTTCTTCTGCTTGGAATTTCTTTTTCTTTCCCTTTCTGTATGTCCATGTCCTGCTCATTGCTTAAATTCAAAAGAAAAGATTTCCATGAAGATTTCTATATAAATTGGGCAAGAATGCTAGCTACTACAACCAAGAAAACATCAAATCTTAGTAGCTTAATGCTAACACCAATATTCCATTGGCCAGAGGTTAAATGATAGAGCGGCTGAGAAATGCAGTCTCACTGTGTGTCCAGAAAGGAAGGAGCGAGTTTTTTTGAACACATAGGTCTTTGAACTTTCTTTGTTCCCTTCCCCAAAGAAGCTAGAAATAGTTTCTCCTTTTAGAAAACACTCAAATCCATTTATGCAGCAAAAATTCTAGAATTTTATTTTACCATAGTCGCTGATAGTTGATATTTCCAGACAGTCATACAATTTGACCATATTTTCAAATGAATTCTCATAGGCTTGAATATAATATTCTCATATATTTTAAAATTTCCCACATGTCTGGTTTTACACTTCTCTTTTCATCTTGAAATTTGTTAATGCTCTTCATCTTATTTTCTTGATTATATTTGTCAGATGTTTATTTTATGTTTATTTTTTCCAAAGACCAAGATCTTGGATTTGTTTTTATATTTTGTCTCTCATTCCTCTGGGCCACTGCTCTTACCCTCTATTCTATTTCATCCTTATGTATTGAAAATTCTTTTTTCTCTATATTTCCAACTTCTAGTTATTTATTTAATTTAAGTAAAATAATTTCAGTTTAATAATTGCCTCTGACTAGAGTGTTGGTCCACCCACTACTATACTACAATGGGATCTTCACTCTGCCACTTGTTACATATTTTACACTGGAAAAATGACTTAATATTCCAAGCTTCACTTTCTGCAATTGCAAATGCAAATACAATATGACTTTTCTAAGAGGCTTGTTGTGAGAATCAAATGAGCTAATGCATGGGATGCACTCAGCCTAGTCCATATCACATTTAAATACTCAATAAATGTTAGTTCTTTTTGGTTTTATAATTTTTGGTGTTTTCTATTCTACAATGCTAATTTGTGCTTCATCTTTGACTCAGTGTTTATTTAGCAGTGAGTTTTAAACTTTTTATATTGTTGGAGCTCTTTGTTTAAAAATTATTTAAATAATTGACAATATTTTCATTGTGTTTTGAAAGTGTATTTTAAACAATTTTGGCTTTGGAGAAGTGATTTCCATTCTCTTCATGTCCTAGGCTATTGTCACTTTTTTTTTTTTTATTAACATATAATGTATTATTTGTTTCAGGGGTACAGGTCTGTGATTCAACAGTCTTACACAATTCACGGCACTTACCATAGCACACACCCTCCCCAATGTCCATCACCTAGCTACTCCATCCCTCCTACCCCCTCCACTCCAACAACCCTCAGTTTATTTCCTGAGATTAAGAGTCTCTTATGGTTTGTCTCCCTCTCTGGTTTTGTCTTCTTTCATTTTTCCCTCCCTTCCCCTATGATCCTCTGTCTTGTTTCTCAGATTCCACATATCGGTGAGATCATATGATAATTGTCTTTCTCTGATTGATTTATTTCGCTTAGCATAATACCCTCTAGTTCCAACCACATTGTTGCAAATGGCAAGATTTCATTTTTTGATGGCTGCATAATATTCCATTGTATATATATACCACATCTTCTTTACCCATTCATCTGTTGATGGACATCTAGGCTCTTTCCATAGTTTGGCTATTGTGGACATTGCTGCTATAAACATTGGGGTGCACGTACCCCTTCAGATCACTACATTTGTATCTTTTGGGTAAATTCCCAGTAGTGCAATTGCTAGGTCATAGGGTAGCTCTTTTTTCAACTTTTTGAGGACCCTCCATACTGTTTTCCAGAGTGGCTGCACCAGCTTGCATTCCCACCAACAGTGGAGGAGGGTTCCCTTTTCTCCACATCCTTGCCAACATCTGTCATTTCCTGACTTGTTAATTTTAGCCATTCTGACTGGTGTGAGGTGGTATCTCCTTGAGGTTTTGATTTGGATTTCCCTGATGCTGAGCGATGTTGAGTACTTTTTCATGTGTCTGTTGGCCATTTGGATGTCTTCTTTGCAGAAATGTCTGTTCATGTCTTCTGCCCATTTCTTGATTGGATTAGTCGTTCTTTGGGTGTTGAGTTGTTTTTTTTTTTAAGATTTTATTTATTCATTTGAGACACAGAGATACAGAGAAAGAGCATGAGCAGAGGGAGAGGCAGAGGGAGAAGTAGGCTCCCCACTGAGCCAGGACCCGGACACAGGGCTTGATCTCAGGACCCCGGGATCATGACCAAGCCGAAGGCAGACGCTCAACCATCTGAGCCACCCAGGTGCCCCTGGGTGTTGAGTTTGATAAGTTCTTCATAGATTTTGGATACTAGCCCTTTATCTGATATGTCATTTGCAAATATCTTCTCCCATTCTGTCGGTTGTCTTTTGGTTTTGTTGACTGTTTCCTTTGCCATGCAAAACCTTTTTATCTTGATGAAGTCCCAATAGTTCATTTTTGTCCTTGC
This sequence comes from Halichoerus grypus, assembly GCF_964656455.1. Taxonomy (NCBI): domain Eukaryota; kingdom Metazoa; phylum Chordata; class Mammalia; order Carnivora; family Phocidae; genus Halichoerus; species Halichoerus grypus. The sequence goes on along the minus strand of NC_135715.1, from coordinate 121,483,946 downwards.
TTCCCTTGCCTTTGGTGATGTTTCTAGGAAGAAGTTGCTGCGGCTGAGGTTGAAGAGTTTGCTGCCTGTGTTCTCCTCTAGGATTTTGATGGATTCCTGTCTCACATTTAGGTCTTTCAACCATTTTGAGTCTATTTTTGTGTGTGGTGTAACGAAGTGGTCTAGTTTCATTCTTCTGCATGTGGCTGTCCAGTTTTCCCAACACCATTTGTTGAAGAGACTGTCTTTTTTCCACTGGACATTCTTTCCTGCTTTGTCAAAGATTAGTTGACCACAGAGTTGAGGGTCCATTTCTGGGCTCTCTATTCTGTTCCATTGATCTATGTGTCTGTTTTTGTGCCAGTACCATATGGTCTTGATGATGACAGCTTTGTAATAGAGCTTGAAGTCCGGAATTGTGATGACACTGGCTTTGCTTTTCTTTTTCAACATTCCTCTGGCTATTCGGGGCCTTTTCTGGTTCCATACAAATTTTAGGATTATTTGTTCCATTTCTTGGAAAAAAGTTGATGGTATTTTGATAGGGACTGCCCTGAAAGTGTAGATTGCTCTAGGTAGCATAGACATTTCCACAATATTTCTTCTTCCAATCCATGAGCATGGAATGTTTTTCCATTTCTTTGTGTCTTCCTCAATTTCTTTCATGAGTATTCTATAGTTTTCTGAGTACAGATTCTTTGCCTCTTTGGTTAGATTTATTCCTAGGTATCTTATGGTTTTAGGTGCAATTGTACATGGGATTGACTCGTTAATTTCTCTTTCTTCTGTCTTGTTGTTTGTGTATAGAAATGCCACTGATTTCTGTGGATTGATTTTATATCCTGCCACTTTACTGAATTCCTGTATGAGTTCTAGCAGTTTTGGGGTGGAGTCTTTTGGGTTTTCCACATAAAGTATCATATCATCAGCAAAAGGTGAGAGTTTCAATGAATCTCTGTTTATTTTCTGTCTTGAAGGTGTGAATTTTAATATATATCAAATCCTCTATGTCCTTATTCATTTTTATTGAATTAGTTTGGCAGGAATTGATGTGAGGTGTTGAGGTCTCCTGCTATAATTAGGATTTTGTTAAAAATTTTTGTATGGGTTTTTGTCCTTTACATTTTTATTCTTTGTCACTTGGTACAAATATGGGATAATGAATATGACTACATTTAGATTGTTTCTTTTATAAGACAATATAATTCTCTTTGCCTTTTAATAGTTCTTATCTTGAATTCTACTTTGGCCAATATGAATATTGCCACTTCCATTGTCTTTTTGTTTGCATTTTACGGATATATCTTAGCCTATCCTTTATTTATAACCTTTCCAAGTCATTTTGTTTTAAGTTTGTCTCTTGTAAACAGCATATTGTTGAATGTTGTTTTCTACTCCAATCTGAGAGTCTTTGCCTTTTAATTGGGGAGTTCAACACATTTACATACATTGTCATAACTGATATGTTTGGTCTTACTTCTGTCATCTTGTTTTATGGGTTCTATCTGCTGTGCTTCCTTGCCAGTTTCTATGTTTCCTCCGTTGATATTTGGACCATATTTTGTTTGCTTTTGTCTTTTGGAGAGATTTAAAAGAGAGAACTTCTGTTTCAAATTCTACCAATTATATCTTTAAGTTTATCTTATACACATTTAAACCAATATTTCTCTAATTCTGATACTGAAGAACAAAATAATGCCTTTGGTCTCATCTCCACATACTAGGTTTTTGCTTTTCCTACCTCCTTATGCCAACTCCTAGTTTATGACATTAGCTCTTCTCTTTTATTTCCAATAAAACTTTTTAATGGGAAGTTGAAAAAGGGTCTCTCAAATACTTCTATCATGTCATCATCCTTTTATTTTTTCTGAGCACCACTTCATGACAACAGAGGAAATTAAGATAGACGATGGGTCAAAACTATACTTATTCAAGTTAAGAGTCAATTTGGTGAAATCGGTCACCAAACTCCAGCTACACCACCTTGGCTTCAGTTCCCAGGCACAAAAACCCTCTCCCCCACCATTGTTTCTTTGACCAATCATGGCCCCCTTTGCTCCTTCAAGTCTCCCTTAAATATCATCTCCTCAGAAAGTGTCTCTTTAACCAAAAAAAGTATATCTCAACACTCTGTCATTCTCTTTCTTAGCCCTCTATTTTCCTTCATAGTATCTATCATCATGCAATCATATATTAACTTGTTTGTTTTATCTGTGAACTTGATTAGATCATAAATTCCATAAAGACAAGAATCAAGTCTATCTTCTTTACTACAGTATATCTTAATCCTAACAGAGTGCCTAGTAATATAGTGAGGGCTTAGGAGATACTTGCTGAATGAATGAATGAATTGAGGGCCAAGGGTGCCAGTGTGAGACATACCTTTTTTTTTTCCAAAACAAAGTCTCTGTGTAAGCCAAACAACACAAGCTCTTGCTCCCACCTAATACATTCCTTAAACACCTTGAACAATGCAATTCTCCCCTCCAAGTATTTCTTGGAAACCAAATAGTTCAGAAACACATGTTAGCACAGGGTTTAACCGCTTTAGTGCTATGTATGTCCATCAATTCCTGCCAGGTATATACTGCATCTCTTTTAATCCGTGGCTGCTGTGGATCTGCCATCTCCTGGAGATATCCCTAGGGTACCAACACATCTGTTAGACACTGGAGTCTCTTTCACTACTGTGCTAGATGTTGACCTTGTAATGCTGGAATCCTCATTTTGCACAACTCTATATGTTCTTCACTGCAGTGAGAAGAATGTGCCAGTCTTACACTCCATGGCAGACTTTGTCATGGGCCTAGCAGTAATGCCATGGTAACTCCACGTGCCTCAGGTCGTTTATGAAAAATTTCCTGTCTTTGCTTATAAGATTAGCTCAGGTGTCCTTCAGTGAGGTTGAGTGTGGAACAGATGCTATTCTGATCTTTCCATTCATCATTTCTACCTATCTATGGGCTAAATGTAGCAAAATATTCTCCTTTCATTGTAGGAAGATACATTAGAATCAGTCTTCCTACCTTGCTTATCAATTTTGCTTAGGCATGAAGGTGAGACTTATGATCTTTATTATATACATAAGAGATAAGGATCAGTGAATTATTACTGTTAGACATTTATGTAAGTTATCCTAGGTTTTCTTTGAAAATATTCTTTTATTCTCACCTGAGAAGCTACTTCATTCTTAGATTTATCTAAAAGAGAAACAAAAACCTTGTGATATGTGACAGTGGATGGGTTTCTAATGAAGAAAGTTAACTAATGGGCAACAAACTGAAACCACCAAATCTCTTCATATAGACCACTGTGTGAAATTCAGTCTTTGGTCTCTTAGGAGTCTACCTTGAAACCTACAATGTATCAGCTAGAGGGAGGTCCAACCCTCGCTGGTCCAGAGGCTCAGAAAACTATAGCCAAACTTGGATGGTGGTAAAGAGAACTAGAGATGTCTACTGAATTGATTCTATTCTCTGTTTCCACACTTCCTCAGCAAGGACACTTATCTTCCCTTACACTAGACACTTTATGGTGGAAATCTGCACTTCTGTAGTGGAATCTGTGGAAAGGAAGTCCTGGACTTATTTCTACCTTTGCCCCAGGAGCCAGGCAAGTGGCAGTTCTCCTATCTATGCTAAATAATCATAAATACAGCCACCACTTACACATGGGGTAATCCTTTCTTAATGGCAAAGCAATCTCCTCCAGCAAAGTGTTAGAAAATGTATTGCAGAAGCCAGGATTTCCCTTCAGAGCATGGAAGATTTTGTAGGAATAAAGGGCAATTTTAGCATCTTTCTCTTAAAAAAGAAATTCCTTATCTGTTTCTCGTGCATAATGATAACTAGCACTTATAAAGTGCTTCACTTGCTTTACTGAAGAAAGGCAAATGGGGTAATCAGTAGAGCTAAGAGATGAGAAAAAGACAAATAGGTAGCATTTTTTGAAAGAATGGGCCAGCCGAAGTACAAATAGGTTATGTCATTGTAAGTCACTAGACACTACTCATAATGAAGAGAATTAACAGGGAACTAATTAAGAAAATTCCCCTGAAATAAGATAATGTAGACCTGGAACTGTAGAGAACATCTGGTCAAACTTCTTTCATGTTGCAGATGAAAGAACAGAGTTCCAGAAAGTAGAACTGTACGTTACATAATTAGCTATTAACAGAACCAATACCAGAATGAAGGTTTCATGACTCTTTGTGCAGTCCTTTTCTTCCTGAAACCCAGAAAAAACAAAATCATTCATTAACTATGCATCTGTCCAAGCAGTTATGATATTATATTCTAGTTGTTTACTGTTGAGCTTTCACCTTTCCAATTAAACTGTTTGGTCTTAGAGCGGGGGGGACGTAAAAAAAATCTTTGTATCTCTTGGATAGAGCACAATGTCTGATACATATGGAACACTCAATAAGTGTTTATTATATGTGGCAATGAATAAATGAGCAAATGTGGTTCTATGCAATTGAACTCATCATTTTTTTCTTTTTTTTTCCAAGTTCCAAAATTTTCTGACCTGCAGTTTTGTTCCTTTTGAAATGGAAAATAAGTAAAAAGTAATAATAAATGCAGCCAAGTCTGGATTGTACATAGGTAGGTTTATGTGATGTTTCTCTACGTCATTGGCTCCCCTAGTATCTCCTCATATATTTGGGACTCGGCTACCCAAGCAGGAAAGGGAGCTCTCATTGATTTATAACTAAGCTTGCCATTTTAATCTTCTAGTATCCTCACACAATTTCTTTCATCTCATTTTGAATGTAATGATGGTTCATTTAACAACCTAAAAGTATGGAATCTGAGAGTCTAAGTTCTAGGATAACCCCAAGGAAACATGGTTGTTAATTCCCTTAAGAATGGTGTTAATTCAGGCACAAATCACCATCTTTTATTTTCCCCAAAAGAAGGAGATTGAAACTATGGTAAAGGGTAAATGTTCTCTTCCATTTGGAGTGAGATAAAATCCAAGACCTTCTGAAGATGGGTTATGTAGCCTAATTGCCTCGAATATGCCATGGAGGGGCATATCATTGTTTGGGAATGAGAGGTGCCTAATATGGGTATGAGGTTTAGTAAGGAATATTTTGTGGGCTTTCAGGAGTCCTTGACGTTTAGTGGATTTGCCCTCTCTCCTTTCATTATAACCTACCACTGCTTGCATGAATTGGGTAAGAGATGCTTTACATTATGGCATGGGTTTTTACTTCAGTGCCTGCCCTTTCCTATCTTCTGGGGTGTGTGAATAAGATGTGTTTGTACAAGCTGTTTGGTCTTAGAAACTTTTGTAATTAATTAGGAAGATGAAAGGTTTGAATTCAGACATTGCCCAACACTGTATGTGTGTGTGTGTATATACACACACAGACACTATGTGGCATTTATAAGATTTTGAACAGACAAGGAATTTAACCCAAGCTACTGTTGGGTAGGAAAATTTTTCCTCTGTTCTTCAAGGATTTTCTAGCTGGTCTAAGAACTAAATTGATATGAGTCAGATTAATCAGAAAAAATCAAATTTAATTTTGTACATAGGGGAAATCTACATGGACATGAGATTCCAAAGACAGCCAGGCAACATGAAATTTATGTGTCATATTGAACCATGGAGAAGGAGTAATGGTCTGGGACTTCAAAGGGAAGGAATGCAATTCATAGAACGATGAAAAAGAGTAAATGTTTGGTAAACAAATGTTTGCTAGGCCATACAGAAGTAATGGGACATAGAGGGAAATTTGATCAAACAGGACTTGCTAGGTCTACCATACCTAATTCATATTATAAAGTAGTTATCTATGATGACAGCACTTTTTCTGGAGCAGCTCTTCTATCTAAATTCTTGTAGGAAATTGTGGGGTGGGGGATGTCAAAATTTCTTCCTGAGTCTTTTGGACCTCAATTGTTTTCAGCTCCAAATAATCTGCCTGCCAAAGTGGCACACTTTGGGGCAGCCTGCCCGTGGCTGCTACACTACAGAAGTTTTGTACCTTAGTTAGCATCTTCATCATTTTAGAGAGATAGTAAGATTTCATCTATGCAATGTTAATTTCATTAGGGTTAGATAGGAAAGTTTTTCTTTCCTTAGGGAGCTACTATAAATAAGGCACTTCCTTTAGAAAAATTTCTTTTGCATTGTCTATTAAAAAAAAAAGTCCTATGATCCTGTAGGAAGCCAACTTGAGCCCACATTTTTCATAGTACGTACATTATGTAGTTAAGTGATTCCTATAATATTCTATGCCACATTGCTTTAAGGGTAAGAGAAGGTGCAGGTATTGTGGGGTCATAAACTTGGGCAATTTGCATTCCTCTTTAAGAAAAACGATACAAATTTAAAGATATGAAATGCCTTTGGCTACTCTAATGTTCTGCTCACAATTAATGTAACATACAGCAACAGAGAATTCAAAACTGAAGGAGGCAACAGTCTTAGTGAATTGGAATTAGAAATATTTTACAAAAACAAAAGATATATCCTCCTGGAAACCTTCCCAGGGACTTGGAAGGAGCCCATGAAAGTGAAGGTTCCTCAAGCTACATTAGTTTAAGACACTGAAAGCACTTCTAACTCACAGTCTCTCTCTCCCTCACAAAGTCTTCTTGAGGTCGTACTATGTACAAAGGGAGAAACAAATGCAAATATAAAATGTAAATATTTTCTGCCTTGAAGGAGCTCAAATGGTTACAAAAATTATGAGTCCTGTAAGTCTCTTGAGGACTTGAGTTTCTTTCATTTTCCATGGTCTATACGACTAGGTTTGGGTACCCAACATCTGTTTGATGATTACAAGGCAGAGTATAATAATAAATGTCAGAGAACTTTTATATACACATATTTCACGTATTTATAAAATTTATAAAATAAAATATGGAAGTCTTTGTCTTCTTACTATATGTGTGTGTGTGTATATGTATTATACAGTCAGAATGTATATATCTTCTGTATATTATGTATAGTGTATATTATACTCCATGTACATAGTAAGAAGTTATATAATGAGTAAGAAGTAAGATCTGCTTACTATATATGTACACATTATATATATCTTCTAGATACTATATATAAGTAATATAGACTATGTACAAACTATATGTAGTAAGAAGATAAAGACTTTTTATTTTATTTTATAAATTTTTTAAAATTTTTATTTTATAAATATTATAAATATGTAAAAATAAAAATCTTTATCTTTTCCCATACATATATACATATGTGTATATATATGTGTATATTTATATAAGAAGAAAATACATAGTGTGAAGAAGATAAAGACTGCAAGGCGGGGGTGCCTGGGTGGCTCAGTTGGTTAAAGTTGTCTGACTCTTGATTTTGGCTCAGGTCATGGTCTCATGGGTCATGGGATCTGGCCGCACATCGGCTCCATGCTCAGGGCATTGTCTGCCTCCTTCTTCTTCTCTGCACTGCTCCCCCCACTTGTGCACTTGCTCTCTTTCTGTCTCAAATAAATAAATAAATCTTAAAAAAAAAACAAAGACTGCACAAGGCATGACGGCAGCACACTGTCCTCTCTACAAGGAACCTTTCTCACGTCGCTGTTGAGCCTTGGCTTGTCTGCGCCTCTTTGCTGGACAACCAACTTAGACGCTGATTTCTCAGGTGGACAATGCCTGCTTCAGACTGTTTCAGACCAGTCACTGGGGAGGTCAGAATGAAACCTTTCTCATTACCACCAAAACCTGTGCTAAGCATTTGAAACTGAACAAATGTGGGAGCTAAGACTTGTAGAAAAAAACAATAAAAGACACATTGATTGCTGGTATGTCAAGATAACTCTATTTGTATTCAAGATAGTATTTGTATTTTACAAAATAGTGTACTACTCAGGGGTGCCTGGGTGGCTCAGTCAGTTAAGCGTCTGCCTTCAGCTCAGGTCACGATCCCAGAGTACTGGGATCGAGTCCCTACTCAGTGGGGAGTCTGCTTCTCCCTCTGCCCCTCAACCTGCTCATGCTTTCTCTCTCAAATACTCTCTCTTTCAAATAAGTAAATAAAATCTTTAAAAAAAATAGTGTATTACTCAAACTAACACATAAAAAAAAAAAAAAAAAAAACACATCCAAAGCTTAAAAAAAAAAAAAGATACAGTGAGTCTTATAGCTTTGACGTCTCCAAATAACTCCATATGGTGGTCTGGGACCTCTCTTTTTCACAGAGTGATGATGCATGTCTGTTTTTAATAAGTAGATAATTCTGCTCTGTGTCAGCACTTGTGGAACCATGATGACCTGATTTTTGCTAAGTTATCTACACCAGTATGTGTGTACCTGTAGAAAAGAACCTAAGAAACTAGTAAAATTCTGGTTACTTTTGAGCATCCAAGTTGGTGAAGAGAAAATTTATGTTACCGGGATAAGACATTTGACTTGAGTATAAAACATAAGTTAATAATAAAGAAGGAACAAAAATAACAGTGTTTTTCTGACCCCTGGACTGTATCTTCGCTTCTGTGAGTACCAATTTTTACTCAATATGAATCATAAAAAGAGCTTGAAGTTCCCGGTCACTTCTACTTCAGGGCATGAATGCCAGTGACAAAGTGCTGCAGGAAGGGTGATGAGTTATTTAAAGATTATTTATATCTTGTGATTGCTATATCATCAATAATAGAATAGGCTGACATTAAATGACAAAATAAAACCGTTAGACATGCATTGTACATAGGCGCTGACGCCGTGCCCTGTGTTTCTGATTATCCATAATTTATAAAAAGAAAATTCAGGCACTCTATAAAAATGTATTGTTTTCAAAAACCATGACAATTAATATTTTTGTTCAGAATATACATAAAATAATGAAAAAATATTTAATAAAACTTGTTCTGAAGAGCTTAGATAAGCTAGTGATCAAAAATCATAAAATCCAGGTACGAGAATCTGAGCCTGATGAGTCATTCCGGTTCTCAGCCCAATTTTGCCACATCCTTAAGTCTGAAGACAGGAGAAGGGAGAACGATATTGAGGCAACCACTCTTCAAAAGCTTGTAATTAAAATTTAAGTAGAATTATGTCAACAGAATATCGAATTTGCAATGGATAAAAGCATCAGGTTCACAAGGAGTAGGGTAAATGTTCACTTTCCTGTGGGAAGCAACTCCCTAGAGCAACTGCAGTGTTCAAGGCCTGGCATCCCTAGTATCCCTCGACCAGGAACTCAGGGCTATGCTTTACGAAGCTGATCTTGAGTTTGATGGGACTCAAGAAAATGATAAGTGTCCCCAGAGATGCCACCTCTTCATCTTTTCCTATCTGCTACACCTACTTTTTAAGTTTTAAAATACCTTGAGAAAGACAACCACCTACACTTCACTCATTTAATTGGGTGTGATTTCCTTTCTTGAATGGTGGTTCATCTTGTTTGATTGGTTCCAGTGAAAGAAAGAATGAAGGCATGGAGATGTCCTCACCAGAGACACCAGAGCTCTTTCCTAGAGCCTGGCATATGATCTTTGTTGTTTCAAAACCAGACAGCAAAGAACCACAGAGAGCTTGTAAGCCTTTACTCTGCCATCTACTACTTGTATAGCAAAGTACTGTTAATAATAACTTAAATGCTTTGGTTGTCAGTCATTGCTCTTTCTTTGTAAATGTTACCCATTTCATAAATAAATCAAAACCTGCAGACCTTAGGTTTTCAGAAACTTGAATGCTTTTGTTAAAATTGTATGAAGCAAATTCACAAACACATGATTTATATTATCTCAGTGCACCACTGGAGATGATAGAATATACTATTTAAATTAACTTCTCTCCGAACAAATGAAATCAATTCTCTTCTTAGGTTACTTTTCATCTGCCTTTTGTCTTGTTGCAGGATCTTTTCTATTTCTCTCACTCATTCATCTATTGTGCCCTTTCCTTGATCTGATAGCATTAAACATATAATTAAGTCATAAAGGAGGGAACTGATGAGTATAGCAGATGGTAATTGCTTCCTACATTTGAATGAAATGATATGCATTGCTACAATTTACAGCTCTCGCCTCATATTTTATTCAGGAACCTTTTATCTCTTTTCCTGCAGAATTATTCTGCAATAAATTTAGACATCTTATCAATAGCTCGGTGATAGTAGCAGAAACAGAGAAAAACTGAACTTTGTGCATCTTAATGTTTAAAATAATTTTCTGCAATAATTGAATTATCTGGCAGTGAACATTCACATAGAGAACCTGAATATTATCTTCCCTTTTTTGAGGTCAAGCCTGTGATTACAGGAAAAGAAAGACCCTTTAGATTGACAAATTATTGGCTGAAAAAGTTTGACACTAAACAAGAAGCTTCTGGATCTGCCTTTTTTTTTTTTTTTTTTTGAAAGGAAGGGAGGTGTCTTTGCCCCTTTCCATGCCCTGCCAAGTACACAATGACAAGACAGTAAAGGTAGAACTGAGATCTCTAGGTCATTTTCACCTAGCTTTTCAAAAATTATGGGGAAATTCAGGAAGCTGAAGTCTTGCTCCATTTCTTTTCTTGGAATTATGTCCCATGAGGTCCATATTACTTACTAAATGTTGAACATGTGGAAACTGCTCTTGGAAGTCCTGTGTTGTCTCCTAGGACCTGAGGGTAATTTGCTACACTGCAGGGTCAGTGTAGTAAAAACAATAAAAGCCCTCCTGGACACACTTCCATTATTTGAGACCATTGTTAAAGGCTGTGATTTTGAATCACTGCGGGTCTATAGGAGACAAGCAGTCCCTCTCAGTAGCACATGTAATATTTCCCCTTATGACAGGATTATCTGACTCTTATGGGAGAGTTGCTATGGTTTTGGGAGGTATAAACACACACAAACACATGTGCATATTATACACAGTCCTACTGCAGCTACCTTAGCTGCAAAGCTGTTGGCTTTTATTTGTCGTTTGATGCATTTTTATGTACATGGACACATATTGACAGTGACAATTTCATTCAGAAGCATTACCATATGCCTTTACATCACTAGCAGGCAATGGAGCCCTTATGAGAGGAAAAGAAAGAAGTCTGATCACCTATTTCAGTTATTGGTAATAAAAGAAAGTCCCTGGCAGAATTGTGAAACATTTTTTTCCATGGCCTCTACTTCCTCCCTTGCTCACTCACCTCTCACTGGTCCAGAATCCCCACTCTCATTGAAGAAATTTATCTTTTGCTCTTCTAGCAATAAACTAAGTTTGAATAATGTGTCAGAAGGTAACTCATTACTCCTATCTATGGCATACACATATTTGTGTATATATGTTAATAATAATTAATATTATTAATTATATTAATAATAATAATGAACATATTTTGTATTTCAGAAACACTACTATTTTATGCATGGGTTTCATTAATTTATGCAAGAAACATTTACTGAGCACCTACTGTGTGCTCAGCACTAAGCTAGGCTTTAGAGATACAAGTAAAAATAAACAAAAGACATGGTTCCTGCTTTTCAGTTCAATCTAGACATCATGCAGAACAATAGAAGGCTGTATGGAAGCCCAGAGGAGAGACATCATGGTCATTCTAGGTGGGCATAATCGGCCTCCCAGAGCTAGTGACTTTGAGTCAAACCTGGAAGGAGAAATAGAATTAATGAGGCAATTCAAGTCAGGAGTTCCTTCTGTAAAGAACTCAAGAGTAGGAGTGGGTTTGGTATGGATGGAACCAAGGGTGAAAGAGGAAAAGAAGCAAAGGATAAGGTCAGAGAAATAGGCTGTGGTGGTGGTGGTCCTGAGCATGTTTTGGAGTTAAATGTTTTTAGATCAGAATTCTAAAAACCATTGCATGATATCTGTTCCTGCTGTAGTGAAAGAGTAACAGCCTATAAAATTGTTTGGATCTATCTATTAAGTTTCAAGCAACGTACAAGAATTTTTTTTAGTGTATTTCAATGACATTATTCACAAGGACTTTGCAGAGTAGATATTATTATCCCATTCAAACTCGGGAAAACTATTTCAGGAGGCCACATACCTTATTAAGTTCATGAAGATATTATGTAACAAAGCTAGTTCTAGGATTCAAACACTGGTGGTCAGATTTAAATTTCCACTTTTCTGTGAGGCCTCGGTGGCTCAGTCGGTTAAGCATCTGCCTTCCAGTCAGGTCATGATCCAGGGTCCTGGGATGGAGCCCTACATGGGGCTCCCTGCTCAGCGGGAACCTGTTTCTCCCTCTGCCTGCCGCTCCCCCTGCTTGTGCTCACTCACTCACTCTCTCTCTGATAAATAAATAAATAAAATCTTTAAAAAAATCCACTTTTCTTTATTACTCTTTGCAGCCTGTCAGCATCCGCAGGCTGCATTTTCATAACCTTTAACTAGGGCCTATACTTGGTGAGCCCAGGTTACAATCAACTCAGTGTAACAAAGCAGAATTTGTCTTGCGTGTATTTTTGAATCTGAATTATCTTGAAATTTGGATTATAATATTTTTTAAAAGATTTCATTTATTTATTTGCCAGAGAGAGAGAGCGCATAAGCAGGGGGAGAGGCAGATGCAGAGGGAGTAGCCGACTCTCCACTGAGCAAGGAACCTGATGTGGGGCTTGATCCCAGGACCCCAGGACATGACCTGAGCTGAAGGCAGATGTATAACCTACTGAGCCACCCAGGTGCCCCTGGATTATTAGCTTTAAAAAGCTTACATTTCATGAAAGTATGACCTGGCTGTTCTTCTTTAGCAGAAGGACTCAATAGGTAATGGAAGATATTCAGAGTATCATAGAAAATTAAAAAAAAAAAAACTTGAAATTTGACTAAACTGATATTTTCCTTTCTGTTAGTGCCCTCCCAATAATATTACTACTTTATTTACTTCTTATAATAGATCCTGTTTTGTTTTAGCATGCCCAACATTTCATTTGTGGGGGGATAACTGCCATTATTCCCTGGTAAATAAAAAATGATTATTGGAAGAATATTTTGTGGAAATATTTCAAAGTATAAATCCCTTTGTTCCAAGTTCAACATTACCTGAAAGAGAAAAAAAAAAGCTAAAGAAACAATAGTATGTCAGAATGGTGAAAGCATTATTCTAGCATAGAAACTGTGAGTACTGAAGACCCCAGCTTAGGTAGATCTGGAGATTTTATGTTTAAAGATAAAATATGAGGGGTCCTAATTAATCCCCCACTTAAAAATCCCTAGGTAAAATTTCATTAATGGGAAAATATAGCACAATTTATTCTGGAGTTTTGAAGATTTTAACTTTTAAAATTCACTCAAAAGCTTCCTTTGCCAGGAAAATTCTAAAATGTTTGTGAATTCTTTATCATACCAACTTATAGTACTAAAGATGGGGAGTAGATATAAGGGGATAAGTTTAAGATAAATTATTTTAATTTCTGACAGAACTAGCAAAAGTATACAAAAGATAAAATTGCCTTTTCTTTTTTAATGCACTTCAATGTTTTAAATGATCAAAACCATGGCATTTCAAATGAGAGGAAAAAGCGAATTTCTAAAGCTTCTGGCTTTCTGTTGAATGCAGAAGTTGGGAATCTTGGGGCAAAGTCTAGACTGTAGGTGGAAATTTGGGTGTTATCAGTGTGTTGAATGCAGCCTGTAAATGGTGGTTGGAACCACGGGTGTAGGTGAGGTTGTTTATGGAGCATTTGTAAAATGATAGGGAAACCAAATGAGAACCCTGAGGAACACTAAGCTTTACTGGGAGGAGGAAGGGCAAGGAGGATGAGCCCTAAAAAATGGTGGAAGAGATAAATAGCTGGAGAGATGGATGAAGACTCAAGAAGGAATGGTCATGAAAACCCCAAAATGAAAAGCATCAGAAAGCGTGGATCAGGACACATTGCTATGGATTCTTGGTTAATTGCATGAGGCAATGAGTAAGTCATCGGTGACCTTTGGAAATGCTGGCAGGTTTGTCAGAGAGAGAGAGTTTGCCCTTACTTTAACAACTAGCTTTTTATTCACTGCCCTAGGGGTCTTCACAAGCATCAGGTGTTATGATAAATATTTAATGTTCGAGTGGAAAACAGTTTCCTATTATACTATAAATTAAAGACATCTCTCAAATGATTGTATATCAATCCACCATGTAGACTGTTCAGTTAAATATTTTCATCTTTGGCTAATTTCTCCTAATTATTTATTGGATACTAATTCCCCACCCGAAATAATTTTAATACTATTTAAGTTATTGACTTCCAGAGTCACTAGCACTTAGTAACAAATGTCTAATTCATACCAAAGGTCAGCTCCACATCTGTTCCTGTTTCCTTTTCATCTGCCCTACGGAGCCTCCATATTCCCTCATCCAGCTGCTTGATGCAAGGACTGCAAACCTTTTTGTAGGATGGACAAACTTGACTATATAAACCCTCCAAAATGTTTCTTTCCCCTTAGTCTTTAATTGGGTTCATTTTCTTTCCTACCTTTTTTTCCTTTTTCTTCCTGACTGAATTCACATCATACAACCTTCCTTTTTATTTTCCTGTTCACCCTAGACTTCTGGCTCTTTCTATCATTATTTCTCTGCCTATATCTCTTCCCTTTCCATGCTTGTTCTTATCTGTCTTTGTTACCTATTATATATCCCTGCCCCTGTCAATTACCCCGGTAGTAACTGCTAGATATAAAAGTTACAAAAAAGAAATGAAAATATCTAAGTTTTGAATTTGTCAATCACCAAAGCAGGTAATACCAATTCTAAAACCCTGTGGGACACAGAAATTCTCTTTAGAATCTCGGTTGGCTTAAATGTCTACCATTTTTTTTATTAGACTTGCTGGTCATTAAATGCTAGCATTAAAGATAAATTTAACTCATTTATTTTTGTTATTTTACTATTTTAATTACTTCTATTGCAATAATATTTCCAATGGTTTTATAGCAAATGTATAATATTTCAGCTACATCTTGGGCTAAAGAGTAGGGCTGAAATTTCTTTAGAAATAAGCTATTCCAGGGGCGCCTGGGTGGCTCAGTTGGTTAAGCGACTGCCTTCAGCTCAGGTCATGATCCTGGAGTCCCGGGATTGAGTCCCGCATCGGGCTTCCTGCTCAGCAGGGAGTCTGCTTCTCCCTCTGACCCTCCTCCCTCTCATATGCTCTCTCTCTCTCTCATTCTCGCTCTCTCAAATAAATAAATAAAATCTTTAAAAATAAAAAAAAAAAGAAATAAGCTATTCCATTTATAACATCATTTCTAAGGGAAAACGTGTGCTGAGTTCCTAACAACTGATTAGCAAATTAAATTTTGGAATACACCTGTTTGCTAGCAAGGAACTGCCTGTAATTAGGGAGGTAAATCTGTTGGGAAAAAATCAAATAGGTGAGCCAAAACGCAGAAGCTTGTGTTGTGATAAGAAAGCTAGTGTATATTTGTGTATTACATTACTCTTTCAGAGTGCGTTCATACACATGCACCCTTCCGAGTGTCACAACAATCTCGTAAACTAAGCAGGGCAGCATGTTTTTATTCTCCAAAATTTACAGATGAGAAAAGTGACTCAAAAAGGTCAAGTAACTCTCCCAAATTCAGGCGATACCAGGGTAGATGGGACCAGATCTTCTATTTCAAAGTCTTACCCAGAATGGCTGCCTTTTTTTTTTTTTTTTTTTTTAATTGGGGTCTGTTTAAGATTTTGACTGGAAACCAAAAGGTTCTGCTGCTGCTGAAGAAAATGTTTGAAAGCCATTGCTTTCACTCATTGAAAATATCCAGCATGATTTTCCAGAATGGGGGGTTTGAAGTCAGGCTGAGGTATTACTCTCCAGCATTCATGCCATAAAAGGACAACCTCTTTCCCTAATGCAATCATAGTTTTGAAATGCAAATGTGAACAAGTAAACACTGAATTCCTACTATGAGCTGAGAACTTTGCTAGACTTCATTTCATTTAACCCCTCTGAAAGCCTCATGAAGTAGTATTGCTATCCTCATTTTACTGGGAGGAAACCAGGGCTCAGGAAGGTTATGTAACTTGTCCACAGCTACCTACCATGTGAAGAGATGCAATGATGTGGCTAACTCCAAAGCTTGCATTCGTTAATCCTCACACTGGCTAAACTGCTTTCCCTGTCTCTGTTGATGCATTATTACACTCTGAAAAATAAAACAAAATATACGCCCAGGTTTCTTTCCAACCCACCTGGATAGGCAGAGGCTGCTGTATTGTACAGCTTCCCCATGGTAGGGTGAGGGCTCACCCACATGAAGTCTATGTGAATTGTATATAAATTTGTATGGTTTTGACATGTTTAGTTGACTAGATTAGTGTGTATCAATTTTGATTTAGTGCACAAGAATGAAAATCAGTTCCAGTTACAAAATTTTAAAAAAGCCAATTCTTAGGAAGACATGGAAATATTCATTTTAGAACATTTAGTTTTTCCCATGTAGTATCATTTGGAGATATGGTAATCATAGCAATATCTCTTTCTAGATGCTATTTTCCCCCTTATGCAACTCAAGGGAGAATTCCAACATGGGACCTTCACTATTTTCTCATTTGTCTTATGGCTTCTAAGTCTAAACTTTATAGGAGTATCCTTATTAACATTATGAACAGTCAGTCCCCAAACATTTATGGCTCACTTCCTGCTTTGGGGCAGTATGCTGGACAAACCATGACTGAGTGGGGATGAGAACGTTTTCTTTTCCACTCTGATCTGGATCCTCATTATTTCATACCACACAATACATGCTAATCTCCAAATGAATATCACTGTATCTGTTCAGAGTGGGGAGAGAGCTACCATCGGCTATGACAAGAGATTTGTGGGATGAGATTCAAACTGATCCATAAAGAATGAAACAAATTTGAATAAATGGAAAGCAAGAGATGTTTGGGGCAGAACATGATCATATTACAGGCTCAAAGGAAGGGATTTGCAAGACGTGTTCATAAAACTGTGAGAAACTCCTCTCTGTTGCGAACAGGTGTTTTATGTGAGTTAAAAGTAGAAAGTTAAATTTGGGTCAAATTTCAGACTGCCTCACATGTTGTGTTACTGAAAGTAATAGCAACAACTAAAATCTAATGAATGCTTACTATGTGCTGGAAACTGTGTTAAATACTCCACATGTTTGAAAGCATTTAAACTTCATGATAAATGTATGTGTTAGATGTGATTATTATCCCCATTTTACAGATTGGGCAGTCAAATCTCAATGAGGTTAATTAGCTGATTAGTAAGTAACAAAGGACTCAAGTAATGTGGGGCCATGGGAAGATTTGGAAGAGTGTGACACAGTTAAAACAGGGCTATTGGAATATTCATCCGGTCGAGAGTATCAGAATGAATCAGGTGACGGAAAGGCAGAGGCTGCCATGGAAGCCATCTCCAGAGGCTAGGCATGAAGTATAAATAGCCTTAATGAGAGACAAAGCTCTATTTAAATGTAGAGGTGATAAAGAAAGGGGGAGCAGGCATGATTCCAAGGCTTCAACTGGGAGAATTGTGGGAGAACTAATTTAAAAAAAAAAAAAGCTGGATAGGGAGAATTTTTGAAGGCAGGTGTACTAGTAATAGTAGTAATCAAGTTGGTATTAAGTATGAAGATATTAATGAATGGCAGAAATCATACAAGGATTTCCAAATAACAGTAAACACTGTAGTACTTAGACACAGCTCTTAATGTATAGTTTTAAGATGACTGGAGCTTTTTAGAGACCAAATTGGAATATTAGTATGGTGAATAATTGTGAATAATTGGCTGAAAGGACCACGAGAATTTTCTTTCATATAATGTGTGTGCGCATGTATTTTTATACCTCTGCCTCAAAATCTTTTTTTTTTTTTTTTTTTTTTTGCCTGCAGTTTGCTCCTTTGCAGAATTATGGCTCTGACACCAGTGCTCGTAGCCCACTGTATACACGTTGCTGCGACAGCCCGCATCAGGTTTTGTTGTAATACTTTTCAACATGCCTGTGTGGTCCCTAAACTCTACAGTCCTCAAGAACAGGAATTGTGTCGCAATCATCTTTATAACTGAAGCAAAAAGCTGAGCAATAGTAAGTGCCCAACAAATGTTTGTTTATTGATGATGCTACAACACCAAAAGAATACTTTTTATGATATAGATAAAATAGAATCCAAAGAAATCTACTGTGTAACTTATTAGTTAAATTAGACCCACGTTCCTGTTGCTGGACAGTGTCCCAAAATTAAATGACCAATAAAGAGATGAATAGGATAAAGTTATGATAGAGCTGGAAGTGGTGGGTACTCTTCAAGCAGATCTTACTAAAGTCCCCTAATGATCCATATTTGTTTAGCCAAACTGACTTTTATTCTGTTTTTTAACTTTTAGATAGTTAAAGAATTATTTTTTGTGTGTCTCCTGGGGTACAGTTAAGTGTTAAGCTCTGAAGTAGAGCTTTTATTTGGTATGGGATTTGATGGACTATATGTATGTGCAGAATATATACTTTGTAGAATCCTTAGAACAGTGCCTAGCACAGATTAAGTACTATATAAAGTTCAAAGAAGGAATAAAGCGATGTAGATCAAGTTAGAATACTAAAGGCTTTGTGTATTGTATTACTTAGGATAATGTTTCCTGCTGTAAAAAACAAATCTGAAAAAATATCAATGACTTAATAAAAGTTTCTTTCTTGCACATAAATAGTCCTCCCATATGGGATGTTCCTACTTGGTAGCTGGCCTTCCACATGATCTTTCTGGAACAGAGGATCCCTTCATCTTGTAACTCTGCTTTTCTCCAGGGCCTCCTGCTCATCTGCATCTAGCCTGTTGATGAGGAAAAAGAGGGTGAAGAAGACACATTCACTTCTTTTGACCTTATCCCCTAAGTGACAAGTGTTCTTTCACCCAAATTTCATTGGTGATAACTAGCCACATGACCATGTCGGCTGAAAGGGAGAATGGGGTTTCTCATCTAGCTGTGTGCAGAGGAAGAAGAGTAAATGCATTTGATGAAGAGCTGACCAGTCCTTGCCAGTTCTGGATACTTAGAATACACTTACCTCTTCCCTAAGGAGATGACCCAAAATGTCATGCAATAAACAAACCCAGTCTGAAATCTAAAACCTCTAGTGGAGATACAGTTCTCTCTCTCTGTCTCTGGTACAGAAATAGCTATTCATGTTCTGCTGGCTTATGATCTGAAGATAAGTTATTTCTGCTGCTTCCAGCACCACCTCCCCCACCCAGCATACAATGGTGGGATGGAGAGAGGGTAACTGCAATGCAAGCTTCCAAATGGAAAAGGCAACAATGAGAAACTCATAGCATTTTGGCTGTCTTTGTTAGTTCAATAATAAAGTCCAGCTGGGCTGTGAAGTACCTTTGCCCTATCAGTAGGGGAATTCCTTCCCAGGCTCTAATTACATCTTCTGGAAGATTCCATTTCCTTGTTTATTGTTCTTGGCCCCTGATGCCCTCAGTCTATGGGAACTTCTTCCATGTTCTCTTTGGTCACCTCTGAAGAGGGTGTTAGACAGTTGTTTGGGTTCTTTTTTTGTGGGGGCAATACAAGTCCCCCATGCATTTATTAAATTTTTGGTTTGTTTTGTTTCATTCTGTTCCGTGTGTCAATGATTACACCCAAAGTTTCCTTCTTTATTTATTGCTTTTTTTTTTTCTTTGTTTCCTCTTTCCTATGCTTCTCTACCTTAACTTAATGACTTGGGTGGGGAGATTGTATGGTTAATCTTTGCTGCAAGACTGAGACACTTTCTTCAATTAGGAAGTCTTGCTGGACCTTTGATGCCCAAAGCTTTGTTTGATCTTATCTAACTTACTATTTTGAAGTCCAGAAATAAACATCGTTTACAACTAAGTAAAGCTCTTGACTCTCTAATTTTTTTTTAAATTTTTACCTCAAAATAAGCTACTCTTGCCTGAAGTCATCTCTTATAATACCTTGCTAAGAACAACATAGAGTAGCACACAACATTCTGACATCTTCCAACAACTTCCTTAGAAGCTACAGTCTCAGGAGGCACATATTCTGTCTTCCAAATTGTCACAGTTTTATTAAATATTTCCCATAGTGTCATGGGAGTTTCCATCTGCCCAGCCTGCTGAATCTCTTATCTTGACTCTCATTACCTGACCTCTAAGCCAGTGCTATACATTTCGTATTTGTTGTTAGAGCAGGACCCTATTTCTGGTAAAATTTCTGTTTTAAGTGGGATGAATACTGTTAGTTGTTATAATAAAAATCTCCAAAATTTTAGTAACATAAAGGTTTATTTCTTGCTGCTCTATAGTCCTGCTGACCAGATATTCCACTTCTTCCTCTCAGGAATGATCTACTGCAGCTGAATCAATCTCTCTCTCTCTTTCTCTCTCTCTCTCTTTTGTTTTTTTGTTTTTTGTTTATGTGTCTCTAGGTTTCCCAGACAACATTTCCCCTGCTTGAAAGTATTTGCACCTTCCTTCCAGCTAAATTGTATCCCATATAGGAGGGGGTTTCTTGTCACCCATGAAAATTGTAGACATGTGGATGCAGATTTGACAAAAGATTAGGTGAATTTGCAACTGCCAATCTCTGGTATGCCTTAACATTTTTAAACCCAAGCTCTCTAAAGAGGAAGATAAAATTTTATACTCTCCCACTTCCTTCCCCTCCTATTTTGAAGTGGGAGGTGGATCAATTATTATGTGTTTCATTACTTTTCTGTCCATAGAATGAAATCCTGCCAGAAGAAAGCATGAAGATGGAAGACTGAAAGGGGGAAAAAGAAAGAGAAGCAATAGGTAAGATCATGGCTTACTTGCCTAACCGTGTAACTAGATGCTGAGCTGCTTTCTGGCAGGGGCTTTATCTGTAGAACTCCAGTACTGGGCATAGTGATTTGCCCAGAACGTGAACCTAATTCATGTTCCTGGATTTGTGGTGAGGAGCAGAGGCCCTGGATTCAGACTGACAATTGTTCAAACCCCTACTCTGCCAGTTGCCATGAGTTGTGAGCAAGTTACTTAACCTTTCTGTGCCTCAAGCTCATCATCTGAAAAATTGGGAAAATAGGAATGCATACGTCATAGGGCTATTGTGAGCCTTAACTGAAATAATAAATATAAAGGGCTTAGAATAATGTGTGGGCCCATAGTAAGCTTTTAATGAGTATCAGTCACAATTTTGAGATATAGAAGAGCACAATGGTTGAAAGTAGGATTCTGAAGCCATGATAATGGAGTTTTAATACCTGTTCTACTTATTTGTCCTAATTTTTCCAGGGTGATCTTAATTTCTTTATGCCAGTTTTTACATGATGAACATTCAACAAACACTGATGTTATGAACTATTTACAAGATAAAATTAGTCCCAGGTAAGTAGTACTAACAATGCTAATTCCTACACCTGATTTTAGTTTGTTTTTCACATTAATATTAACGTGAAATGTTCCATTAGATGTGTCTAGTTTGTAAACCAGAAGATAAATCTATGTCCTGTTTTCTTTTCCATTTCCCACCCTGCCATACCAGCCATACCATGTAATTCAAATGATGAGAAATCATGGTGTCAAAAGGAACTTGTATCAATACATCTCAACAGAACATAGCAAGCATTTTCTTAATTAGCCAAGTCTTACAAACAAACGTATTTGGGAAAGGGGATGGATTGATACCATCTTTCAGGGAAGGAAGAATTGGATTTAAGAGCTTGGCTGTTTCACCTCTCACATTACCCAGGAGAAATAAAAAAGTAAAATAATACCCTAGGAAACTGCATGGTGGTTTCTAATATGAAAGACTTTTAGTGACTTATTGCTGTTTGCAGTAGCATTTCATAGTTTCTGACAGTATAAAGCTCGCTAAGGGAAAAAAAAAAGATACCACCACCCACATTTTGTCTAGAGTTAATATGTATTTTTCCTCTTGTCAGAGTGTGGGAGGCTCTCTGTTTATATAATTACAGCTTTCAAAAATCACTTAAATAGACATGAGCAAGAAGTGAAATTGCATGTGGAGTATTCAGATGACACTGAATCTGTCAGGTCTCTGGATTTTTGTACAAAAACTGAGATGTTTTTCGACTCTCACTTGGATGGAACTGTGCTTTGCTGAAGGTTGGGAAACAGCTTTTCCATATTGCTGACAATCTTGACAATGGTCCTGATGAATTATCTGTACTAGACATGCTCCCAAACCAACTGAATTCACTTCTGTCAAGGAGATTTGGAGAAAGGCAATGAGCTTTGTCTTTCCCTGCAGCCTGGGGCACCATACATCCAAAGAGATTAGGAGGAGGAAGGCAAACCTGGACCAAACTTGCTACCCTTTTTCTTCTGTTCCTAACGGGCTATCCTTGTATCATATAAAGATGTAAGAATGGAAATATAAGAAGTGGGCAGTCATGATGGAATTACACTTGTATTTGTGAGGGGCAAGTATTCACCTCTACTCACCTTTACTCATTTTATTTATTTTTTTTGAACAGGTAAAAATAATTATCAGTTTCTTCCTTGACATTGTTTCTTTTTTTTTCTCATATTTCATCTTTTAAAATTTATTTTACTTTACTTTTTATTTCTAAACAGTTTTACTGAGGTAAATTATATAGACATTAAACTGCACATTTTAAAAGTATATAATTTAAGTTCTGACATATGTATACACCCTTGTAGCCAATGATTAAAATCAAGAAATAAACATATCCATCATGCCCAAAAGTTTTCTTGTGCCCCTTTTTAATCTCTCTCTCCTGTCCCTTCCTGTTTTCCATCTCACCCTTCCCTACCAGTGCCACCCCATCCCTTGGCAACCTGCTGCTCTGCTTTCTATCTTGATAGATTGGCTTGCACGCTCTAGAATTTTATAGAAATGGAATCATACAGAATGTACTCTTTTTGTAAGGACTTTTTTCACTCAGCATAATTATTTTGAAATTCATCCATCTGGCATGTATTAGTTCTTTCCTTTTGCAGAGTAATATTCCATTGTATGGATATATCACAGTTTGTTTTTTCATTCAACTGTTGATAGGTATTTGAGTTGTTTCCAAATTTAGGCTACTAGAAATATGGCTGTTATGACATTTGTGTAAGTCTTTGTACAGATATAGGCTTTCATTCCTCTTGGGTAAATATCTTTTTTTAATAAAAGATTTTATTTATTTATTTGAGAGAGAGAGAGCACACATGGGAGCAGGGAGAGAGGTAGAGGCGGAGGGAGAGGGAGAGGGAGAGAGAATCTTGAGGAGATGAGGAGCCCACACAGGGCTCCATCTCATGACCCTGAGATCATGACTTGAGCTGAAACCAAGAGTCTGCCACTTAATCAACTGAGCCACCCAGACATCTACGAAGGGGATGTCTGAAGCCCATGGTAGGTATATTTTTAACTTTTAGAGAAACTGCTCAACTATTTTCTATAGTGGTTATACCATTTTAGATTCCCCTAGCAGCATTGAGAATTACAGTTCCTCCACAATACCAGCACTTGGTATCGTCAGATGTTTCAACTTCAGTCTTTCTAACAGGCATGGAATGGTATACCATTGTGATTTTAATTTATAGTTCCCCAAGGCCTAATGATATTGAATATCTTTTCATGTGCCTATTTGCCAACCTTATATCTGTTCATATCTTTTGCCCATTTTTATTGAGTTTTTTGTTTTCTTCATATCCAGGTTTATTTTCTGTTTTCAAATATGTTATTCAAATATGTTATTCTATTTTTTAAATTAATATGCAACAAAATTGACTTTTTGGTACATAGTTCTATGAATGTTGCCACATGTATGATTTCATGTAACCACTACCACAATTAATATACAATAACAGCTCCATCACTGCAAAAACTCCATCTAGCGGCCCCTTGGTAGGCAACTTTTCTGCCCCCTCCCAACCTTTGTTCTGTTCTCCACTCTATAGTTTTGTCTTCTCAAAATTGTCATATAAATTGTATTATATGGTGGAGCATTTTGAGACTGGCTTCCCTCCCTTAGCATAATGTCTTGGAGATTTATCCAGTTGTTAAATCAGTAGTTTGTTTCTTTTTGTTGCGGGTACTGTTCCGTTGTATGGATACACCACAGTTTGTTTATTATTTGTTGCAGGATATTTGAGTTGTTCCTAGTTTGGGGTAATTATGAATTATTTTATGTACAGAGTTTTGTGGGAACATAAGCTTTCATTTCTCTAGGAAAAAACATCTAGAAATAAGACTCCTTGGTCTTATAGTAAATGTATGTTTAAAATACACTTAAAGAGGGGCGCCTGGGTGGCTCAGTCGTTAAGTGTCTGCCTTCGGCTCAGGTCACGATTCCAGAGTCCTGGGATCGAGCCGTACATCGGGCTCCCTGCTCAGCGGGAAGCCTGCTTCTCCCTCTCCCACTCCCCCTGCTTGTGTTCCCTCTCTCGCTGTGTCTCTCTCTGTCAAATAAATAAAATCTTTAAAAAAAATAAAAAATAAATAAAATAAAATACATTTAAAGAAAGTGCCAAACACTTTTTCCAGAATGGCTGTACCGTTTTGCATTTAACAATGTATGTGAGATCCAATTGCTCATCAGAATTTAGGATTGTCAGTATTTTGTATTTTAGCCATTCTAATAGGAGTCTAGTAGTATCTCATTTTGTTTTAATTTGCATTTCCCTAAATGCAGCCGGGTATGAGTTCCTTATAAATTTTGGGTATTTAACACCTCACATATATGATTTGCAAATATTTTCTCTCAATGTGTAGGTTGCCTTTTCATTTTGTTGATTATTTCTTTAGCTGTGCAGAAGCTTTTTAGTTTGATGTAGTCCCACTTGTTTATTTTTTATTTTGTTGCTTGTGCTTTTGGTGTCATATACAAAAAGTCATTGCCAAGACATTTCAAGGAACTTTTCCCCTTATCTTTTTTTTTCTAAGAGTTTTATGGCTTCTAGTCTTTTAAGTTTTTCACTCATTTTGAGTTAATTTTTGTGAGTGGTGTAACATAAGGGCCCCATTGCATTCTTTTGCATGTGGATATCCAGTTTTTCAAACACCAATTGTTGGAAAGACTATTTTTTTCCCTATTGAGTATTCTTGGCTCCCACATCAAATATTAGTTAACCATATACGTGTGGATTTATTTCTGGGCTCTCTATTTTGTTCTATTGATCTGTGTGTCTGTATTTATGCCAACACTGCACTATTTTGAGTACTATAGCTTTGTAGTGTAGTTTCTAATCAGAAAGTATGTTCTTTCTCAGGATTGTTTTGGCTATCTGCAGTCTGGAGTCTTCAGTGGTTCCATATACATTTTAGGATTTTTTTTTTCTATTTCTGTAAAAAAATGCCATTGGAATTTTGGTAGAGATCACATTAAATGTATAGATGGCTTTAGGTTATATAGTCATCTTAACAATATTAATTCTGCTACATGAACACTGGGTGCCTTTCCATTTATTTGTGTCTTCTTCAATTTCTTTCACCAATGTTTTATAGTTTTCACTGTACAAATCTTTTACCTTTTTGGTGTGCCCCAAAGTTGGTAGGACTACAAGGTGGGCTTCATCATTGGTAAGCTGTTGGTTGTGGTCCACTGTTGGATGAGGTTGCCAGCCCGGCCCTCTGGTTGAGTGAAGTTTATTGTTCTAACCCACAGTTGGATGGGACTGGAGACTGTGCTCCTTGGTTGGGTGGGTCACTATCCTGGCTTCCTGGTTGGGTGGGTCTGCTGGCTGTGTTCAACAATTGGGTAGGGCCATATGCTGGTCTCTGCTGCTGGGTGAGATTGTATGTTAGCAATATTCTAGGATGGGCTCTGAGGCTGCTAGGTGTCACTGTTTAGGTTCCCTTGTTATGCCAGGCTAAAGGCTATGTGAAACATTTGGGCAGGGATGCTGGCTTAGCTTCCTGCTGGAGTGAACCATAGAATGTGCTTCTAGATATCTGTGACCAGTTTCTCAGAGGGGCAGGACTGAAGGCTATACTGAGCCATTGGGCAGGACTCGGAAGATGCTCCCCTCCTGGGATGGGGCTATAGAATGAGCTCCACATCCAGTATGGCCCATTGGCTGGGGATCCGATCAGGTAGAACTGCCAATGCAGCTTCCTTGCCTGACAGGGCCACTAGCCCAGCTCTATAGATAGGCAGAGCTGCTGCCTGGGATGTCTGCTCAGATGCCACCGCAAGCAGGAATGATCCACAAAAAGCTGACAGCTGGTTGCTGTAAACCCCATTCCCCCTTCTCCATCCCTAGTTGTCAAGCTCTATTTCTCTAGTGATCTCCTAGAGGTGAGACCAGAGTGAGCCTCCCAGGAAGCAAACCACAACGCTGGCAGAGCTGAATGTCCACCTCTGGGGTCTCTTTTCCCACTGGAGAAACTGTAGTTGCAGGAGGACCCTCTCTGTGTGGTGCTTTGCTAGCCTGGGGGAGAGGTGATGTGGTCACAGTGAAATCACTCCTCTTACCTTTATCACGTGGTCCTTCTCAGTTGGTGTTTTGTAGGGCAGGTGCTTCCGCACCAGCTGTGGGTTCTGAGGTTGCACAATGGTGTCCTGTGTATAGAGAGTTGCTAGTTAGTCTTCTCGTGAGAGGACTTAAAGTCAGGAATGACCTATGTTACCATTTTGATGACATCTCTCTATTTCTCTTGAGTTGCCTTTGATCATTTGTGTCTTTCCAAGAATTTGAGCATCTTTATTGATTTTCTCAAAAGAATCATTTTTATTTTTCATTGGTTTTATCTATTGTTTTTCAGTTTTCTATTTATTTCTGCTCTGATATTTATTTCTGCTTACTTTGGGTTTAATGTGATCTTCTTGTTACTAATACCTTAAAGTTGATCCTGAGGCCATTGACTTACTTTTTCTATTATAGATGATCAGTTCTATAAAATTTCTTCTAATTACTGCTTAGTGGAGTCCTACAAATTTTGATATGTTATGTTTGCATGTTCATTGAGTTCACAATACTTTCTAAATCCTCCTTTAAACTTTTTTTTTTAACCCATGCAATTTTAGGAGTGTATTATTTATTTTCCAAATTCCTTGGGCTTTTCCAAAAATATTTCTGTTGTTAATTTTGAATTTAGTTTTGTTATGGTCAGAAAACATACTTTGGGTACTTGAGTTTCAAATTTATTGATAGTTTTGTTATGGTCTAGAATATGGCTGATCTTGGTTAATAGTCTATGTGCACTTGGGAGAAAATGGGCAATCTTGTAGAGTTGCTTGGAGGGTTCTACAAATGTCAATTTTAAGGCAAACTGATTAGTGTTTTTTTATGTCTTCCATCTTTTTACTCACTTTCTGTTTAATTATTCTGTATTGACAGAGAGATATTGCAATATTTGATTTTAAGTGTGGATATGTCCATTTCTTGTACTTCTATTTTGCTTTATGTATTTTGAAGCTCTATTGTCATGCACTAAAATGTTATTATGTTCTCTTGATAAATCCACACGTTTATCATTAGGAAATGACTTTTTAAAAAATCCCTGGTATTATTCTTTCCTATGAAATTTACTTTGTCTGATATTATATAGCCATTCCAGTTTTATTTGTCTAATGTTACTATGGTATATCTTTTCATATTCAAATTTTAACAGGCTTTTATCTTTCTATTTCAGTGTCTTTCTTGAAGGTGACATCGAGTTGAGTCTTGCTTTTGGATTTAATCTGACAACCTTTATCTTTTAACTGAGTGCTTAGATCATTTGTTGCAATCTATTTATTTACATGGTTAGGTTTCAATCTACCATCTTGGTACTTGTTTTCTATTTGTCACATTTATTCTTTGCTCCTCATTTTCCTTTTTTTTAAAAACATTTTCTGTGTTAATTAAGTACTTCTTATAATTCTATTTTATTTCTTTGTTTATCTCTTTAGTGACAACTTTTGTTGTTTTAGTGATTGCTTCAGGGTTTACAGTATACATCTTTAACTTATCACAGTCTACCTCTTATCCTTTATGTATATGATAAGAAAATTAAAACAATAAACTTACACTTCTTCACTCTTGACATTCATAGTTTTTATTGCCATATATCTCACTTCTAAATATGTTATAATCTTCATATTAAATTATTATTTTTGTGTATTCAATTGTCTTTTTAAAAGATTTAAATAATAAGAAAAAATTATTGTTTTTCCATGTAGTTGCCATCTATCACAATATTTATTTCTTCCTGTGTAGATCTGTATTTTCAACTGGTATTTTAATCTTTCCAACTGAACGGTTTCCTTTAACATTTTCCATACAACATATTTGCTGGGGATAAATCATTTCAACTTTTTATGTCTGGAAGAGCCTTTGTCTGTCACTTTGCAAGATGTTTTCATTGAGAATAGAATTTGAGTTTTTTAGAGGTGTTGTTCCTCTGTCTTCTCACTTGTAAAATTTCTAACAAGAACTGTCTTGTTCTTTTGTATATAACATTTCTCTTCTCTCTGACTGCCTTTATAATTTTCTTTATCACTGGTCACTGGCCTTATGCTTACAATATGCTTCGTGTAGTTTTTTTCATGTTTCTTAAGCATAGGTTTGTTGAGCTTTTTGAATCTAAGGTTTACAGTTTTTATTAACTTTAGAAAAAATTAAACCAAAAGGGGACCACCACCTCCCCTTTTCTTTTGGATACTCCAATTACATGTTTGACTTCTTAAAGTTGACCAACAGCTTACTGCCTACTGACTATTTACTTGTGTGTGTGTGTGTGTGTGTGTTTCCTGTGTGTTTTATTTTGGATAGTTTTTATTGATATACCTTCAAATTCACAAATCTTCTCTTCCACAATGTCTAATCTGTCTTTCATCTCTAAAATTTAGTTTGGGTATTCTTTTCATAAAACTTGTTTAACACATTCAATATTTTCTCTACATTTTCTAAATATAAGAGCTATGGTTATAATAACCATTTTCCTGCTCTTTTCTGCTAATTCTAACGTGTGTCAGTTCTGGGTCTATTTTGATTGATTTTTCTCATTATAGGTTATATTTCCTGTTTCTCTGCATGCTTGGTAATTTCTCATTGGATGCCTGAGATTGTGAATTTTACCTTTCCTTATGATAGGTATGTTTATGTTGTGATAAATACTCTTGAACTTTGTTCAGGGATCCAGGTAATTACTTGGAAATTGATGTTTTTAGATCTTGCTTTTTAAGATATGTTTGTCATGACTAGAGCTGTATTAATCTAGGGCTAATTTTACCCCACTATAGAAATGAGACTTGTCTGAGTACTCTATTAAATGTTTCCTGGATTATGAGATTTTCTAACATGAGGCTGGTTGAACAGGCAATATTTGTGGCCTGGTGTGAGTACTATTTCTTCTAGTTATTCTTTCCTTAATATTGGGTAATTTTCTCACATGTATGCTAATACTTTGTTGCATGCTTGAGGGGAATCCACTGAAGATCTCTAGGGTTCTAGAATTTTCTCTCAACCTCTCTCAAAACTATAAGCTGGAAGAATGACAGGGCTTACTTTATGTGTTTCCCATTGCCTGATATCAAATGTCTTGAAAATCAGTGCTTACTGTATGTTGCTGTAACATAGAAAGGTGTGGAAAGACAATATTCCACTTGTGTCTTTTGCTTGTCCATCATTTTTTAGAATATGAATTTTTCATAGCTTGAAATGATTTCATGGAACACCTTCCTGGGCCTCCTCATTTTCAGAGAAAAATCTTGTACTTAGCAAGAGGAAGTGAGCTGGCCAGACTCATTGTAGTAATCATCCAGTTATCCTTCTGGGAAGATATACTGCCTCTGTCTATGTCTGTCGGTACTTAATGCTAACATCCTGGCTCTAGCAAGTTTGGAATTTTTTCTTGACTTTCATGTGGGAGGACCATAGTTTCTCTTTGGGGTGTTTCCGCTAAGCTTTCCATTTTAGTTATTGTGCCAAGGGTTTCAAAATTTGCTTGTGGGGATTACAACCTTCCTCCACTTCCATAACCAATCAGGGTTCTATCACCGCTGGGTCCTAACTGCTGCTGCAGAAGCATTGCCCTCTCTTTCTGGTGACTGACTTTGGTTTTATAACCTAATGTGCAGATGGACACGGCAGCTGCTTTGTTGTTTTGACGTGACTTAAAAAGTGAGAGAAGCTAGTGCTTTTATTCTAGGTGGGACTTGGGTAACTTTTCTCCAAATCCTTGCACATGTGGTCGGGGAAGCTTGCTGAGCCCACTGAAGCCTGATTGCTGCCTGTAACTTCACTTCCTCTAACAGATATGACTCATATCCACCAAATAGAGGCCTTTTATTATCCAAAACAACAGTGTGGGAGTGGGGAGCCCTCTCTAGGAAATTAAAAGTGCCTAGGGTCAAGAAGAGAGCTCTGCAGGTTTCTGCTGCCCTTTTCCTTCATTCTGTATCAAGTTAGATATCTTCAAATTACCAACCAATTAATTTCTCTTTTCCTTTTCTCAGGGGGGTATAGGTCTCTGTCTTTTTAATTCAACTTCTTTAAGAAATCCTACTGCTATCTTCACCTTATTTTCACCACGGTTATTCTGTAGACTTTTGCTTTTTCAACTTTCCTTAACTGGATTGGTAAATTTTCTTTCTTTTCTAGAGATCCAAAATGAAGTTTGAATTTTATTGTATGATTTACTTATGTGCACTCAATTGAGATTTAATAATGAGCTATGGCTCTGATTTTCTTTATTCCCTTTTTCAGATCTTTCAAAATACTTACTAATCATTTTCCTTTCTTATACAACAAATATTTATTAAATAGCAATTATGTACCTGGCATTATGATAGATATAGGTGGACAGTGGTAAATAGGAATGCACCTCTTGTCAAGAAATCTACAAGTGATCAGCCTACTAATATTTATAGGAAATTAAGAAATTAAATAGGGAGCATCCGGGTGGCTCAGTCAGCATCCGCCATCTGCTCAGGTCATGATCTCTGGGTCCTGGGATCCAGCCCTGTGTCGGGCTCCCTGCTCAGAGGGGAATATCTGGGAGTCTGCTTCTCCCTCTCCCTCTGCCCCCCACTTGTGCTCTCTCTCTCTCTCAAATAGATAAATAAAATCTTTTAAAAAATTATATAGCTCTTGTTGATCAAAGCACTAAAATTGGTTTATCTTCATTTGAGCTCCATTAAGAATTACTGCTTATGCCTTTGATTCAATAATTATGCATTTCCTGGTAGTGTTGGTTATCATTTCTGTAGGTAGAAAATATCTAGCAGGCATTATTTGTTATTTATTTATTTATTTATTTATTTTCATTATTTGTAATTTAATTAGGGCTTCCAATCATGGTATGGTTGAGTAAGCTCCTACTGAACCTAATATACCTACAGATGAGACGACAGTTATAAATTCTGAAAAACACATATATGCACACACACTCACACACACAGTGAACTGCAGAGATTTGAAAATGAACAGAAACAGGCAGATTCTGAAGGAGGGTAGACAATTAGAATAAGGGCAGCATGGGGTAAATTTCTCCTTTTTTGCAGACTTCAGGCTGAGGAGCAGGGTAAAGTTGGCACTATTTGGAAGAGCCAAAACTCCAATTAAAAAAGCCAGTCTTCCGCTGAAAGAGCCACAGGATAGAATTAGGGGCAATCACAGTTGCTGGGAAGTGAGGGAAAAATTCTAGAGCAGAGAGATCAAGTGAGAAGGAGCCCTAATTATGTGTGTACATAAGAAGAAGAAGCAGAAGAGTTTTTGGAGGGTTTTTTTTTTTTTTTTTTTTGGCCTCCAAGTCAAAGTCATGTTTTACAATTTGGTAATAATCAATAGTTCCTACATGAAGAATTATTAGGATTTGCCAGGCCCTAGGGATAGTAGCATTTTATTCTGATTTGGCTATTGTTCTTTGTGAAGAATTCTACAGAATTTGGGAACGTTAAGGCCCCGAGCTTAATATCATTGTTATTACATCAAATCCTCAAGATTGGGGCGCCTGGGTGGCTCAGTCGGTTAAGCGGCTGCCTTCGGCTCAGGTCATGATCCCAGGGTCCTGGGATTGAGCCCTGCATCCGGCTCCCTGCTCAGCGGGGAGCCTGCTTCTCCCTCTCCCTCTGCCTGCCACTCTGCCTACTTGTGCTCTCTCTCTATCTCTCTGTCAAATAAATAAATAAAATCTTTAAAAAAAAATCCTCAAGATTAACGTCCAACACACTACAGTGTCTACCACATGGCATCAAACCATTGACCCAAACACTGGACTTGTCCCTGCAGAGGCATAAATGAGCATGATACCATCCATGATCTCCAGCTACTCACAGTTTTAGAAATATTGCTCAGCCTATTGGACAGTGTTAGAAGGAATTCTCTGAGCAACAGGTGGATATCAGAATCCCTGGATGGCCCATTTCGACCTAAGGATGCTTGTATTATTGAATTTGTATCACTGAATTTACTATCTGAGTAAAATTAGAGCAACCAAATGTGAGAGAAGAATAAATTTGCCATGTTCTTAGAACATGTCATGTCAGCTCACTTAGAAAGATAAGTACAATTATTTAGGGAGGTAATTAGTCTTCTCAAAGTGACAAAATAAGAATCTCAGTTTTCTTTTTACCTGTTAAAGATATTTTTCTAATTCCTCTTTTGATAA
Organism: Halichoerus grypus; assembly: GCF_964656455.1. Lineage (NCBI taxonomy): Eukaryota > Metazoa > Chordata > Mammalia > Carnivora > Phocidae > Halichoerus > Halichoerus grypus. The sequence goes on along the minus strand of NC_135715.1, from coordinate 121,451,524 downwards.
GCAGAGACCTGACATCTGAGATTTCTTATTGTTTTGAGAAGCAAAATAAGGTAGAGGAAGTGGCTTCTGAAACAAATCTTTTTGAATTCAAATCTTGGCTTTACCATTAAGAAGCCATATGACTCAAGACAAGTTATGTCATATAGGATTGCTGTGAAGATGGCAATAATTGTACATATAGAACTCTTACAATTGTGCCTCAATAAGCATTATTTATGAGTATTGTTGAACATTTTAAAAATATGATGAATCCAAGGTGGATAGTCTGATGTTGATTTAGACACAAAATGATTCAAAATAATTTTAATTCTGATGTTTATCTGTACAGCTTTTTTTCTTTAATTTTAAAGGAAGCATTGCTTATTGTTTCAACAAACATGACAGAGGCTTCCTGGATTAGTAGGAAGCTAGTCCTACATTCTGTGCTACCATGAAAAGGCAGTTTGCCTTAAATATTCTAACATATTCTAACATAACATATACTCACATTCTTTTGCATCCCTGACAAAACCATTTAGACACAACAAATCAGGGCTCAACAGCAGCTTCCTATATATAGTTAGATGGCAAATTATTACTAATTAAGTTCTGTACAGTTGTGATTCAAGGTAAAATTATTCATTGCTCAAACTAAGGTTTTTGTGAATATGAGTATCTAGCATTTCCTTATGGTAGAATGAACTATACATATGTTCATCATGTTGACTTTTTGAATAATTTTCTTGTTTTTTTGTCATTGTTTTTAGAATTCCCATCCATATAACCATAAACCAGAATTAAATGGTTATATTAAGTACATAGGGTAAAGACTGAATAAATTGAGGAATCAAGAACTTTTTTTTCCACATCCAGCAATACAGCGTGAAAATCACCTCCAACTAATTTGGACTTTCAATTGCACTGATTCTCCTATGAGGAGAATATGAGAATTACATTTGGTTCTCTGAAATGTGTATTTTTTTAACATTATAGAAACCCTCAGTACTATTTGTCAATATTAATTTTAAAGTGCCCTATTCCCATTGTATTGTGAATAGTGCCATTTCTAAAAGTAAACTATATGTCACATCAAATGCTTCTATCATAATTACCAGGAAGCATGAAGCTTTATATCATTCATTATTTTATGGGAATTCATTCCAAAAATATTTCTTGACTGGTAATTGATTTAATAAAGCTAAGGTAAAGTTTATTTTTGTATGAATTTACTAGAAAGTGGAAGGAACAATGACCTTGGGATTCTGACAGATGTTAAACATGTCCTAAAGACCTCTCTCCAGCAATTATGTCTTGTCCACCAGTTGAGACTGCCTCAAATGGAAGACAGAACAAAAATACAAAGGTGAATTGAGTTGGTGAAAGAAGAATATGGTTCTCTCATACTTATAGTTATTTCTAGTGTCACTTTGGGTTTCTGATCTAGTTCAAACACTCTTTTGCTGGTCTTTATCATTCAATAATGCTTTTTCTTATAAATTGATTTCTTTCCTGTTTGAACCTTGTTATCCATTACATACTGCTTACCATATTTTCAGGAGTAGTAAGATTTATAATTAGTAAACATCATTGAAATATGGTTTTATAAGTTAATGCATTTTGTATTTTCTCCTACATCAAAAGATCATCACATTTATCACTTTCATAATGAAAATGGAACTTCAGACAATAGTAGAATGACACCTGCTAAAACTTACTTGTACAAGGCACAAGGCAGAAAAACCACTAGCTTGCTGTGGTGAGAAGTCAAGTTAACTCCTCACTGTTTCTTTTCTGCTTAGGAATTCAAGACAGACTTGTCAGTAGGAATTTCCAGAGTAATTTTTTAAAAACCTATGATTTCCTCTTTTATTAGTTTTAATAAAGAATCACTGCTCCCTAAGCTTACATGGGAAATTATTACCTATCAGCAAGATAGAAGACAAACATATATGATATTGACAGTAGTAGAAAGTAGGTGCCTAATGATGGCAATTAAGAGGTGAAAGTTACTTTAAAAAAAAAAAAAACAACATAATTCTAAATTAAGTTCTTTTTGAAGATGTAACTTGAATTTTAGAGAGTTGACAATTGAAACTAGTAGTGAGAAGCTGCTTTTATAGTCTAACCTAGAAGCAGAAGATTTGCTTTGATGAATAGTAAAATTGAAATGGGGGGGAAGGCTCCACAGTACTTGAACCAACCCAATCCATGTATCCATTCACTGATAAAATTTTCATTAGCAATGATTTTTTTCATAAAATCTAAGTATTAAGAGACAGTATAAGGACAACAGCAGTATACCTGTTTACTGAAGTGGGGGTGAAATCATTGTCTTATTTCAAACAATTGCTATGGTTCTCTGATTATCTGTAATGATTTACATTTTTAGTTAGACAATTTAGATTTAATCTGGTATATGTCAGATTTGTGTTATGACTCTAGAACCAAATACATAGTGTTGGTATGGCCAGGTTCAACATCCATGTAATCAACTTATTGTATTTCAGTTCACTAAATGTATAGGAAATACAGCTTGACTTGCAGTGAGATAATGTTATGATATAATAGGCCATTTGGTAGTGGTGCCTAAGACACAGAAGGCAGAACCCTGAGACTAGAATGAATGAATAAATGACTGGCAGGCTTGCTGGATTTATAAATGAATGAATAAATGGAATCCATTGACTTTATCAAGTCAGATTGGCTTTTTGAGACCTAGCAGAACTTGAAACTCCTGTAAAGTCCATCTGTGATAGGAACGTTGGGGGTTCTATGGAGAGGTTTTGCTCCTAGCGGATTAGTTTGTTTTGTAAGGCACAATGAAACTTAAGTAGTGTAAGAAGTCAGAAGCCAACCAGTGCTAACAGAACTTGTAAGGAGAAAAGTTCAATAATGAATGATTCTGTGTCAGATGTGGTTAACGATGTATAAGGAAGTTGAGATGGCCCCCAGTGTAAGGAGACCTGGAGAAGGAAAAGGGGCTTTTGAGTCTGCTGTCGCTAAAGCATGCTTTATAGCCTCAACTCTTCCCTGCTGGGTAGCTTAGTGGGAGAGACACCAATTATTGTCAACATGTTATTCAATTACTTTTTTAACCATCAGCTCAGAGAGAAATCATCTGAATGTCGACATCACTTTTGGGGAAGATGGATGGGGAGACATAATTCAGGTTTGAAAGCAATCGTCTAAATTTACAGCTGTATGTGGTCAAACAACTATTGACGCTTGAGAGTTTCCAATTGCTGGTAATAGACTGGAAAAAAAGATAATGTGTTTGATCGATCAGCATGAACAAATTTCATTTAGGGGATCAATAACAGTTTATACTTGACAGAGCTGAGGGACCACATTTATTTTTCCCTTTGATTGAATAAATGTTTTCAATGGGACTGCAAATGTAAAGCAATCCTAACCATTTCTTCACTTGAGGCGCAGCTCCCGCTACAGTGTTATTGCAAGCAATGTGTATTTAAAACTAATATACAGAAAAGTGGATAGCCAGGGGCTGGAGCAGTTGAATGAAACTAATGTACAGTTTATTAAAACACAACACATGGTAAGAGAAAGGTTTCCTTTTCTTGGTGTTGAGCAATGGAAAAAATAGGAGAGAGACATCCCATTTCATGGTGCTAAGCTTTTCTCGTTTTGTTTTATTTTGTTTGTCTCCCCCTCTTTTTATTAAGATTAAACCCTTCGATGGATGAAATAAATTATGAAAAATATTAAATAACAAAAAAGAATCAAATACCTGTGACGGATAACCCCGGGGTGAAGCTATCCATAGCATGGGCAACACCTCCTGTTCTGGCAATCTGCATACACACCTGGCTGGCTCTTTTTCCCTAGAGCCATCTTCCTACCAAATAAATATAGCACCGGGCTCTGAAAATGTTCGTTAAATGAATAAACGGTTGGGCCAACAACGACTAGTGATAGTGATTTCCTGCCAAATGGCCTCATCGCTGAAGCTGATTCATGGCCTTTCATTTGGACTCGGGAGCCAGTTCCGGGGTGTCTGCATGCTGGGCAGAATGCAAGCACTCCTCATTTTATGGATGGGAGGACGGCGTCACTGGCCACGTGCAACCCCACTAAAGACTTCAGCTGAAGGAGCGAGGTTTCCCCCTGACCATCTAGAATGATGGTAGGTCGGTGCTTTGGTAGTTCTGGTTACAAGAAGACGAAACTGACATTTTAAACCGAGGAGTCCCCTGATCACTTTCGTTTTTCTTATACATTAAAGAGAAATCGTTCTTCTTCTTTAAAACATAAGTTTCCAACTGACAAGCTGAGAGTCTTTTTTTTTTTTTTTAGCTCTTAAGATTCCTTCCTCCAAAGGATAGTCATTTCTACAGCCCTAAGCTTTCCTGTCTAGCATTAGAAAACACAGATTCTGGATGCAGTTTTTTTTCTTTGCCTTAGTTATATGAGTAGAAAGCGCTCTCCAGGGGGTTCGGGTGAATCTCAATGATCGTCGAAATAACTCTATTGATATTCTGTGTTTTTGTTCACAAAGACAGCGTGGTACAACTTAAAGGAACACAGCCGTCAAGATACTTTATGCAAATGCCTTCAATTCAGGTGTCACTTAGAAGGAGAGGGGTGAAGTTTTCTCAGCAAAGAGTTTTCTTTCTCTGAACAATGCGTAAAAATTCCTCCCCAAAGAGGCTGGAGTTACATCACCCTGTAATTAAGTTTCCGATGATACAGATGACAGGCGCGCCTTGAAATGTGGGGGAAATGCCAGGAGTACGTGCGGCTTCTAGTTCCAGCTGCCTCCGCCAGCTCCACGTTCGCCGGCATGCGCCTCTGCGTGCGAGCTGAGAGGGTGAGAAGCGGCTCCTGAGGAGGAGAGCGGTGCCAGGTCTATTTTAGGCACTGGGGCTTTGAATTGTTTAAAATGCATATTGTTTGTGTACATCTCGCAAAGGAAAATGCCAGCTCTGAATGCCCTGGGCTGCTTGTATGTCAAATGATTAAGTCTTCAAGTCCTCCAGCCGAGTGGTCATTATCAATGGTGCTTCCAGGTCAGGGTAGACGCAGCAGAGTTAGAGGCCATGGTTGACCTTTTGCTGGCACTGCAGGGTAACACGGCTTCTTAGGGCATAAATAATCATTTTTAATTTGTTTGTCTGAGTTCTATTTAAGAATGCAAATGTATTAAAACATATGTGACTTACGGATATTCTTTTGAGGAGGGGAAAGCCGTTTCCGTAGCATTTCTCTTTCTTTTTAAACAAAACACTTAATGAAGGAAAGAAGATGACAAAATAAATAATCGAGATTAGTCAATTATACTGTGCTACTTGGCAGTTTGGGATGATCACTTTAAAATTGTACATTTCTCTTGCAAAATGTGAGCTCCCACAGGATCACACAATAATCTTAGTTGTCTTCCTCAGATACTAGCCATCATTTAAAATGTTTTGATGATGCTTCAAAAACCTTCCAACTATTCATATGCCATTTGCCCTTAAATCAAAGTATTTTGTTTGATTCTGAGGAAATAAATATCCATACTATGCTTATTTTGGAATGAATCACCTTCTGATGTCACTGCACTCGAATAAATAATTCTCAGAATTTCAATCACCTTCCTTCTACTGCTATCAACTAGCATTGACTAGGCCTCACACACTGTGAAAGATCAAAACATAAACCTGAGGCCTATAACTTAAGTAGCGAAATAAGGCAGAAAGGATCCTGGAAATACAGTGGTGAGCAATAATTAATTCCATTTTTCTAAATTAATTATGAGAAGTGATTATTTGGAGATGCATGAGTGACATGCTTCCGTTCTAGTGAAAATTCACATTGGCCTTATGAATGGTACGAAGTCTTGGAACACGGTATGATAAAGCATGATTTTACATAACGATAACTATTGTAATAGTTAAGGTGACGTTCGTGACTTTAGCAACAGTGACAAATACATAATGGCACAAATGCAATAGAAATTTATATTTTGCTCTCATATAATCCATAACGGGTGCTCTGAATTGGTGGATGCCTTTCTTTTAAGTGGTGACTCAAGAAACCAGACTCCTCTCATCTTGTGGTTTTTGTCTTCTTCAAGCCTGGCACCTAAACGTAGCTGAGATCCCCTTCCTGAGCTGGCAGAAAGAGAAAAAGCATGAAGGACCTTGTGTGGGAGGCTTTTACATTACAGATCAGCCACTTCCACTCAAAAGTCATTGCCTAAAACTTAGTTTAGTGGCCACACCCAACTGCAAGAAAGGTTGTGTTGTGGGGAAGAAGAAGAAATAGGTTTGGAGAAGAGTTAGCCAGCATCTGGCAAAGCGATGGTACTTTAAAATGACGTCACATCACTATTCCAGTGATAATAGACTCCATGGTTGATGTAATAGCTTGTACAGCCATCCCCCAAAGAAATGCGTTTATTTCTTTCGAAGTAAGAGTCTTTGAGTAACTGTGCTTTGAACTGTCTGAAGTGATGCCTATACTTCTGGAAGAAGATATGACAAAGGTCCCAGCCCTCTTGTAGAACTGCTGCATCCATGGAGAAAGGGGATGGAACCAGAAATCAGCTCCTTTGTCAACCTTATACTGGGTCTCTAGCTTTCAGACAGTCCTGGTTTCCATCCAGACCCAAGGAAGGGTCATGCTCGAAAGTAAGTCATCCTATCTAAGAATGGCTTGGTGACTGAGACACTAGCTCTGAAGGCAGTAGGTGGGAAAGGCTTCCAAAAAATTCTAGTTTTTGGTAGCTGATCCCATTTCCTTTTGTTCTTTTGACATAATATAATCAATTCTGTATGTAGATAAATGGCAGTGGCATGGGTACATATAAAATAACACATCCAGCTGAATCATGAATATTTAAAATCTTTTATCAATTAAAGGGTTTTATACATATTTAAAATAGGTGCGTATTCTAGGAGTCATTGTGATTATTGTTAAGCCTGGTACATTTACAACTGCACATCTCTGTTTCGCTCTAGCTGTTTTCTTTTCCTTTTTTTCCCCCCTTTCCTTTCTCTTTTTCGTGTTCCTTAACCTCTGCCCCTTAAACTAATAAATTAAGTTCCCGGTATATGAAGGTGCTGTCTGTTCCTGTGTTGTAATGAATGCCTCCTCATTAATCAGAGAGCAGAGATCCTGATGGAGATGTTCCCTTTTCTCCTGTGAACCAGATACCACAGTGTGGTGTTCGTGTTGGACTAGCTCATCGGTCTCTATTTCTTGTATTCAGCCCCCAGGTAAAGTCCATGAAAAGGATGCAAGGATTATTTAAGCAATGACCAGAATGGTGTTGTTGAGATTACAGAGCCTATGCTGGTTTTGTAAACTAAAAAAGGCCAAACGCTTTTCTTGGGAGCAATGGGAATCTTATAATAATTACTATGTATCTCTGTACTTCACCTATTACAGAAGGTTATGGAAGTTCTCTGAGTAGCCGAGCAATACAATTTGTATTTGTTATAATGAGATAAATTTAGTGAATAACTTGGCAAAATTCATCCTATCCTTATGTCAGGGCAAATCAGTACCATGAATATCTGTTGATTTCTTCATTCCAAAATAAATAATGAGCAATTACTGAAATTTAAAAAGTAATTGCTCCCCCAGTCATTTGGCTAATGTAATATTGAAATAAAAGGTTTTCTTTTTCATTGAAATTAAGAGTTTGTTATCTGAGTGTAAATCACTGACTTCTGAACATGGAAATACTCTGTGGACATCAATTCACTGTCCACATTCTGAAAGTCCATGATCAGCTGTTGGGATGGCTGGTGTGTGTTGTGACTTCAGGTTGCCAAGAGATGATTGGGTTCAGTGCTACATGCAGAAATTTTTCCTGCTGTTTCTTGGGAGAGTCGTATGTTTTCCTGAATCCTAAATCCTGAGAAAAATCAGGTTAGAAATCAGGAAAATGGGGAAGAGTAATTCTACAGGAGTTAAGTTTAAACAGTCAACATAAAAACATTCCTGGAACAACTTCAAGTCAAAAGCAAGAGTAGGAAGTGCTGATATGTGGAGTCCAAGAAAAATGTTGATGTTTCCTGGAACCGTGGCAAGAGCAAGGAGGAGAGAAGTAGTCATAATTCTAATGAGTCAGGCTTGCTTAGTTATAGAGTAGCTATAACTATGTTTGTGATCCTGTCTTTAGCTACTGGTTCGTCATCCTTACAAATAAAATAAATATTGATAAGTTTATACATAGAGTATACTTCATAGAAATCCTGTGAGTGATGCTCCAAGAATAAACAAGTTTGGGGAGCAAAATAAGTCCTTAAATTGGTAATTTTGACATTTGGTTCTGTGTAGTGTCTTTAACCTTGCTAGGAGATTAGAATGTTACTGTGTTCAGATACCACCCAATAATATTCACTGGCATTTTCCAGTGTTTGAATATACTCTGTAGGTTACAGTTCTTTGTAAATAATCCTAAACTTAATAATTTTAATTTATTAAACAATTTGTGATATTCATAATATCAAGTAAAAAATATGGAAAATGTTGAAAGTATCTTAAGAAATATATAGAAAATCAGCTCATCATCAGATATGTTCTAAATCAGAAGAAAACATTCATTTATTATTATATCTTTTTTTTTAACAGAAAAGTTCTGAAACTTTTAATGTAACCCTATCAGTGAATGATTCATGTTTATTACTATGGCCACTCATTACAATACATAAAGAAAGTCTTATGAAAAATATAGTAATAATTTAGGATTTTGAGAATTCTCAAGAAATTGCAGGGATTCCAGTTTTTCATTCATGAATCCCAAAGATTAGTGTTTATCAGGAGTTTGGAAATAATATTCCATTCTCACAGTTAGTTGAAGGGAGGGAATACCTTTAAACTCAGCAGATGGATTGAGCAATTGGACCTCCAGGGTGTCGTTTGAGAATCCCAATGATAACAACTCTTTTCGATGCAAAATAATGTTTTTAACTCTAGTGATACCAATATGGGGGGATTGAGGTACTATTCTGCTTTGTGAGGATCAGATATAAATTTAGATGAAGGGTCTAAGGTTAAATTGCCAAGGCATGTGTTAGGAATTTCAGACATAGCAGGATAGATTATGACCTCAGGCAATAACTTTGAATATTTGAATATTACTCAAAGTAGGTTGTTTTCTAAGGCTGATGTGAGTTGCCATGAAGTATACTCATTGACTTAAAAGAGGTTCAAGTTGGAGTGCTTGGATGGCTCAGTCAGTTAAGCAACTGACTCTTGATTTTGGCTCAGGTCATGATCTCAGGATCGCAAGATCAGCCCTGCCTGGGACTCCGTGCTGGGCGTGGAGCTTGCTTAAGATTTTCTCTCTCCCTCTCCCTCTGTTCCTCCCCACACCTCCCCAACCCCTGGAGCTCTCTCGAGCTCTCTCTCTCTCTCAAAAAAAAAAAGAGGTTCAAGTTATACCAAGTGCTTCTCTTAGGAGAACAGGGATTCTACTCTCTTGATGTCCTGAGGAAACATTCCTCTTCAGACTGTGTTCTGGATGGGGTTAGACTGGTGTGACATTGTGCGACTGGTTGGGTATAGGACAGCTTTAGATGCCTGCACTTAGTAGCTGATGAGTTATTTTAAGACTGAAAGCCTTTGGAAATAAGAAGAAGCTTCCAGCACCATGGACACCCTTTAATTCTCCACCTATGTTGTGTATTAATTATTTTTTTTAAGATTTTATTTATTTATTTGACAGATAGAGACACAGTGATAGAGGGAACACAAGCAGGGGGAGTGGGAGAGGGAGAAGCAGGCTTCTGGCCGAGCAGGGAGCCTGATGCAGGGCTCGATCCCAGGACCCTGGGACCATGACCTGAGCTGAAGGCAGACACTTAATGACTGAGCTACCCAGGCACCCCCGTTATGTATTAATTATTGATCAGCAATTCATCAGGCTCAAGTGGAAACGTATGAAATGACCAGGAAAAGCATGACCTGGGAAGTCAGTTGCTTTATAGTCCTATCATTATGTGAAATAGGATAAAGATAAAAGTGGGGCCTTCCCTTGTTGTGGCAGGTGAGATGGAAAAGAAATGAGAGGATCTGAGCTCTAACCTTGGTTCTGTGTGCCACTGGATAAGTCATTTGTTCTCTCCAACTTTGAAGATTTTGTTCATAAAATAAGAGACCAAGCTGGATGATCTCTTCGATTAACTATATGAGTAAAGGAGTTTCATTTTCACCGCCAGTGCCTTCGTTCAAGTCCTTATTAACTCCAACTTGACCATTCCACCTATCACCTAGTTTCCAGTCTCACGTTTCTCTACCCTGTCTTCCATGTTCCTGTTAGATATCTCCTGAAAACAGAGATCTGATCATGTCATGGCTCTGTTTACAACTCTACAATGGTTTCCAATTTCCTATAAAATGAAACAAATTTATTTTGTGTGGCATCTAAAGCTCTTTATGATTTGGTTCCATTTATATCTTCAGCCTCATTGCTTTTTGTCCTTCAGAATATATCCATGGTTACATCTTACCCATCCACTAAAAAGATGAAAATATGTGAAATTGAAAGATTTTGCTCTGGCCCTACTCTTTATTTTAACCTGTGTATATTTATACTAGCTATTACACTTGAAAGAAATGCTTTCCTCATCATTTGCACCTATTAGTCTTCCTTTGATTCTCTGACATTCAAATTAAATGTTTTCTGCTTCCCCATCATGAGAAGCATTGATTGTCTCTGACTTTATGCAACCATTATATCTAGTACATACTTCTATGTGATTGTAAGTATATTGCATTAAAATTCTGTATTCATAATAATTTTTTACAGTCATTGAATCTTACTTTTGTGTACTTATTTTCTAGTATATCTAGTGGTTGCTACCTAGTAGGTTCTCAGCACATGTTGGCTCACTGTAACTGGCATTAATGGATATAAGCTCCTTGAGGCCAGGGACCATGATTATTTTCTTCACTGTTGTATATACCCAGCAGTAAACACAATGTCTGAAACAAAGTAGGGGCTTGTTAAATATCTGTTAAATGAAGTAGAAGTAAATTAATAAGTGTATAAATGGTTTTTTGTTGGAAGATATCAACCCAAGTTCATCTCTTGTTTGAAGTTACCAACCCAAGTGCATAACTATATAAGGTATAGTTGTAGTCACTGTTGTCCTATGGAAGTTTTTAATTGGTAGATAATGTTAGTATGATGGGAATGGTAATTTATTTTGAAATATACTATTAATTTAACTTCAAAGAGGAGAAAATTAAATTAACCAATTTTCCCTTTAAGCTATTCATACTTAGAAAGTAGGCTTCAAAACTGGTCCTTTTATGCCTCTCATGATGGACTGACTACATTCAAGGTCGGAAGGATTTTAACCCTTTCCCCGCAGGTATATGCTTTATCACCTGTTCCTTGTGCTGCCAGTTATAACCTGTGTAACCTTGATCAGTTTCCTCATTTTAAAAATAGAGATACTAATTCTTATTGACTTTACAGGGATTATGTAAAGCCAATCTGTAGGAAGGTGGTTTGCTATCTGTAAAGTGCCATGTAAAGGAAAGATATATGTCCCTTATTCTGAAGTTACTCTTCATGTCTAAACCAAGTCCTCTTTCCTAAACTTTAATACTATTCTCAGAAGGTCCTGTCTTGTGTAAATGAAGATTAACCATTTACTTCTATTTGGGGAGGGGGCATATATTCCACTCAATATAAAGAGAGTGTTTCAACACTTTCAATTTCTTCCTTTCCACATGTATTGGTCAGCTCTGATTGCCATAACAAAACACCGTAAATTAGATGACTTAAACAACAGAAATTTATTTCTCACAGTTCTAAAGGCTGAGAAGTTCAAGATTAAGATGCTGGCTAATTCAGTTTCTGGTGAGACCTCTCCTCCTGGCTTGTAGATAGCTGCCTTCTTGCTGTGTCCTCACATGGCCTGGAATAGAGAAAGTGAGTTTCCTGGTGTCGCTTCTTATAAGAATACTAATTCTATTGGGTCAGGTCCCTAACCTTATGAACTCATTTAACTTTAATTACTTCTGTAACGGTGTTATCTCAAATACTGTCACACTGGGATTTAGAGCTGTAATATCTAAATTTTGAAGGGCCACAGTTCAGTCCGTAACACCATACCAGATAACAGCTATGGAATTTTTCCATTTTGGGTCACCAGATTTTTAATCAATGCCTATGCTTCATCCTGGTTCATCCTATATTTGAGTGAACTGACAGAATATACACGTATCTAATATTTGTTTTATTTTTGTATTTAATTTTATCTCTTGGACATATGAAGCCCAATATTCCTATCTCAAAGTCTCTCTATTGCCTACGATTAAAATTTAATTAGTTTTTTTTTTTTTTTACTGCTAAGGAAAAAATCTCCTCTACATTTTTGTTAATGTTATGAATTAGCAGGAGATATTCAGAAATAGAGTTGCCTACATGTTGTTTGAAAATTGTTTACAGCAAATAATGAACAAAGCAAATCAGATTGCCAAAGGCCTGGCTGTTGAAAAAGTGTAGCACATTATTAATTAAAACACAAGTCAGCTTTCCCAGCACTTGTAGCCCGTGGGTATCGCATGTACCCCACTTGATTGAATCAGCTAGTGGCAGCACAGACATTTTTTTTATTTTGTGCTGGAAGGGATAACAAAAATGTAAAGCTGTTTTCTGCTACTTCATTTGAAAAAATATTATTTTGGAATGAAGGCCTACCAGCTGCAGCAGATAGCCAGAAATAATCTAAAATCTACACTCTACCCTTGCACTGTGATTTTAAACACGGGGTCTACAACCTCAGACACTCTCATGGCATTGTATTATAGGCAGACCTTTGTCTATGGCCAAGGAAACAGTTTCCATGGAGATGCACGGCATTTGACAATGGTCACTGTTTTGGTGAAGAAAATTAATCCAAGCAGGAGACCAGTTTAGAGTTATAAGATTTTTTTTTTTTTTTTCCTGCACAGGAGGAGGGGAAGAAAGAGTTGAGAAGTAGCATAGAAGGAAATCATATCTGCCTTTTGGGTATTCTTTTTAACATGCTGAAGTCAGTGAAATTTTGAGAAACCGCAAAGTATGTTTCCAGTTTCAATGCTGATGGGAATTCTCAGGTGAAAGAAAAAATAGTAAAGAGAATATGATCTTTTATAATACACTTAAATATTTAGCTCACCCCTAGGATAAGTCAGGAAAAGAAATAATGCTGAGAATTTTTTTCTTAATTCAAACACTATTAACCATTAAACTAGGAGCATTTTAACTCTGCCTGTTCCAAGCTCTTCATGGACAGAAATCACCTTTTATTCATCCCTGCATTTCTTTTATTCCAACACCTGGGAAAATAATTAAAACAGTAGGTTTTTCATAATTTTTTGTTGAGTGCATGGACACATCAAATCATGATGCTCCATAGAACAAGACATAAAATAACTTGAAAAGATTGTGAATGCTACATAGAGAGTCACCTCTACTCAAGTCAGAGCCCCTCTAGGTTCCAATTAGACAATTTTGAGAAGTGTTTTAATGCTCTCAGGCCAACTAGTGTTGAAAAGAACATTTAGAAATTTTAAGATGGTTTATAAAAATGCCTAGTGAAGAAACAGGTTTGGTAATCATGGGCAGAACCACTGCCGACAAAAAAATAAAATGGAGTGAGTCAAATGCCTTTTGGACCTGTGGGATCTTGGTGTATTTTGGGGTGGAATTAGTCACCCCTGGCGGCCACTGGATTGAACTTTTTCCTTCCTTCCTCCACTCAGAGGTTTGAAATCTTTTAGTGGGCACCAATCGGATATAATCTCATTCTCTTACAATAGATTTCTGGGTTTAAATTAGGGCATTCCTACAGCTCTCAAGTGAAGGCATTCAATGAAGCAAATTAAATATCCCCATCAAATTCAGTTGATTCTCTTCTCTGCTTTAGTCCAGGTCTGCCAATCCTCTAATTTATAACAATTGTCTGAGAGGTAGTTTTTACCCTGAGAGTTTCGTTGAACTTTGTTCATCATTTAGCAAGCTTTCCCTATGAAGGAAGCTCTTCACTCACCTAGGCTCATGATACCTTGCCATGTTCCCTTGGCCTCAGAGAGATGTCAGCTACGTGCCATTCAGCCGTAGGAAGAAGGAGCTGGCTTCTGTCTCAATTCCAGAAGCAACATACTCTGTCTAGCCTACCAGAAGGATGTTCTATAATGGCAGATCACATTTTCTCTTTCCTCCCTCCCTTTAACCCCTTCGTATAAAGTATATGCTAAATCTATTTGTTTCTCCCCTTTGTTGTGTTCTCTCCTTTCATTCTTTCTAGTGCTCAATATGAGCTCATTACATCTTTTTCAGTCATTTTTAAGTCCATGCCTTGTCAACACTCCCTTTAGAACTTCCTTCCCCCTCTTATCTCTTTTCTCTGTCTGCTGTAGGTACAAAGTGGTTTTCTTCCTTCCAAATCCCTATGCTGCCAACAAAATTTGCCTTAGAAATTAAGGGCACATTTACAAGATTATAAATTGGTCATTGATATATGAGCGGCCCGTTTTTTTTTTTTTTTTTTTTTTTTTTTTCCCTTTTCCTTCTTTCTCCCAGGCTTTTAAGCTGTTTGCATGGCCGGGAGACAACAGACAGTTTTCAAAGCTATCTTGGCCTTTCTTGTTTTTTACTTCCTCTCTCTCGTGGGCATGTAAATCTTCATTGCTACAGAGCAGCTGACTGTGACCTTATGTGTTAGCAGTTCTGTTCCCTGAAAACTAAAAATAGGGCTTCATCGTCTCAACATGTGAGTATCCAAAAGGGGCTCTTTGATTAATAGCTGCCTATGTGTAGCGGCATCCGTGTCCTCCTTCTAGCACACTGGGGGTCGGGGAGGGGGTGCTGGCGAAGGAGAAGCAGGGCTGCAATGTTGCCATTTGTTATGGATGGCTTGTTGTCTTGTCCCCAGAGTCCAGCTCTTTTCTGACTTCTGTGCTCCATTGAGAAGGTCACTTCGTGGGCAAACACTATGAAAAATGCACTACCAAACATGGGCAGTATGTTTTTCTTTGATTTTGAAATTTCATTCAATTTTTTCACTTTATATGTCCGTTCTCAAAAAGTATATGAAGTCACACTTCACTGCATTAGAGAACCTAGTTCTCAGTGGTGCTCCAGCAATTAAATAAATTCCCTTCCTCATCCCCCGCCACCAAAAAAAGGTATCAAAGTCCAAATTATAATCATTTTTTTTAATCACTGGTTGCCTTTGAGGGGTGAATGAGATTCCAATTGCTAGTTGTTCTGATAGGCTCAACACCTGCGTATATTTGAAATCCACATTCAAGTACATATTGGGTCAAACCCTAACCAGATGTAGGTACACAGCCAAGTTATTGGATTTCTTGATGATGAATAGAAAGCAGACAATGCACCTGTCTGGTTGCAGAAAGGATTTGCATAAAAATGAAGGAATAGTACACATGCTTATGTAAAGTGTTGATTAACAGGATCACCTATATATGTATGTAAAAAAAAAATCCCATACAATACAGTTTTTCTAAATGAAACCATGTGAGGTGTTATAAACACACACACACTTGCCAAAATTAGGAAATGTGTTGCTAGGCTGGGGCTATGTTAGAATAATTTGATTTCCTGGCATATTTATCCTCTGAAGAAGTGAAACACTGTACTATGCCCATCACTTAGATATTAGATATTAGATACAAAATGCTGTTTGCCATTTGATCTTTTGTGCTTGAGGTGGAAGGAGGGAGTGAAGATTAGGAACAAACTCCTCACAGAGACGTGAGATACCCAAAGAGCAACCTGTTTTTATTGAACATGGTCTCCATGACAGGTAATATGGCTGGTATTAACTCTTATTTTGAGAATTCAGGTTCTCAACTCAAATCAACTGACTTGATGAGGAGCTTCCCACTGAGAATAAATATTTATTGTGTAAAGATAAATGAAAGAAATGTACTCTAGTTTTGTTCTATTTTGTTTTTAAAGCTGAGCATTCCTTCAGCTTTTTCCTGAAGTCACTCTTACGTGGCCTTATCTGTTTGGAACAGTCCCTTACTTATCCTATAGGCCACCAAACTTTAGCTCTTCACTGAAATCTTTTCTCTTTGTTCTAACTCATCGATTTTCTAGAACATCTTTGTAGCAATACTCTGATTCTGGTTGAAAATGCATTAAAACAATAAGCCTTATGTTTTGAACCTCATTTTTCATGTGAAAATATACTTAATAATTAAACTAAGTGTAAAAGATAACAAAAAATTTAGATTATTATACTCAAGCATCATTGCCATCACAAAATACCCAGACTAGATTTTTGAGAGAGAGAGAGAGAGCGCTGATGTAAGATACACAATTTATAGTTTAGAGTATAAATAATAGCTCCATCATAGTGTTTCCAAATACTACCTAAAACTACATTACCGCAGAAGGCATGAATCCCATTATGTCTCTTCTCTGGAATGGATCACTCCTCACCTGATATAGTCAGAAGACTTTCAGAGCACTTTCTTGTCACCAAGGACTAGTCACTTTTATTCTTATTTTGCAGGTATAGATGTATTCTTTGCAGTGGGAAACATTCTGCCCCTGCCATCAGAAGGTACTGGATTTTCCTAGAATGCATTGTTCCTCCTTTGTTGCCAACTCTAACGCCCAGTGTCAGAGGGTAACACAGGAGACCTAGAGAATGCAATCAACTAATTCCCAACTTCTAAGTGGTGTTGACATGTGTTTTTATCAGTGCCTGTTTGTTCCTCTTCCCTGCTTGTCCCCAGCCTGATGGTGGAACCATTTGGAATTGAACTTAGTTGCTTCAGGTGGACCGCAATGCTGCTGTTACCTCCATCAAAGCCAGAAGCTTTGGAAAAGCAGGTCAAAGGTAGACAGTTTGAAAAGTCCCTCCACTTGTCTCTGTGGCTGCCGCTAGCATGGAGAGCACATTATCACTTTTCCTCCCAGGGTGTGTTATCTGATTATCACTCCAGATCCATTATCTGCTCTTCTCTGCCATGTTCTATGTCCTGGGATTTTAATATTCATGCATCTAATACACAAGCTGCTTTGCTTTTTGCCTTCTGGTTGGGTTTGACCAATAGGAGGTATTGGTGGGAGAATGAGGGTGTGGGAAAAGGGAAAGATCAGGATATTTATTCCTCCTCATACTCAACCTGGGATGTAGCTTTAATCTTGGCTGCATTCTTCTACATAAGATCATAGTTCCTTTTGGTGGCTTCTCTCCCATAATTACAGCTTGCGATGGTTTGAGGGAATATTGTCTCCTGCCTTTGACCCTTCCATCAAAGGGTGATAATGACTTGCCACTATTGCTAGTTTCTGGGTGCTCCACCATTGCTTGTTGGTTCCCCTAAACCTGTCCACATCTTTGTAAATGGTTCATTTATTAAACTATTTTTAATTGCCTCCACTGAATATGACATTTGTTTCCTTCCAGGATCTTGACTGATCAATGTCCAAACACTTATCCAGAGAATCTATCTTCTATGATAACAACAACTCCAATGTAAGGTCCGGTCCATAGATACTTTCTGCTCTCATGGGAGTTTATCTCAGGACTTGATTGGTTTCCCCTAAACTTTTATCACGGGTTTCCTGGGACACCCTGAAAGTTTTAAATAATTTTGAATCTAGTTCAAATGATTTGGGGGAAGGAATTTGCCTCTCTTCTTTACCTTCCAACTGACTTCTATGCTTCTTACACAGATTAGCCAACCCCTTCCAATAATTTTTAGCTTGTGTTAATTATTTAGCAGATTAAAAATAAATAGATGTCAGGGAAAAGCAAATCAAAACTACAGTGAAATACCACTTCACACCCATAGTATAACTGTAATCAATAAGACAGATAATAAAAAATATTGGCAAGGAAGTGGAGAAATTGGAATCTTATGCACTACTGGTGAGAATGTAAAGTAGTAGAGTCACTTTGGAAAACAGTCTGCAATTTCTTAAAAAGTTAAATATAGTTTTACCATATGACCCAGCAATTCCACTTCTATGTGTATATTCAAGAGAAATGAAAACCCATGTCCCAAAACTTGTACACAAATGTTCATATCAGCATTACTTATAATAGCCAAAAAGTGGAAACAACTCAAATGTCCATCAACTGGTGAATTGATATATGGTATACCCATAAAATAGAATATTATTTGTTATAAAAAGAAACAAACTATTGATACGTGCTAGAGCAAGGATGAACATTGAAAACATTATACTAAGTGAAAGAGGCCAGTCACAAAGGCCACATTTGTATGACTCCATTTATATGAAATATTAAGAACAGGCAAATCTGTAGAAACAGAAAATAGATTAGTGGTTGTCTAGGGCTGGGAGGAAGGGCTGGAGGAAAATGGGGAGTCACTGCTAATGGATACCATATTTCTTCTTACCATGACGAAAACATTTTTAAATTAATGGGGGTGATGATTGCACAGCTCTGCAAATATACTAAAAAAAACATTGGATTACACACTTTAAAGTAGTGAATTTTATGGTATGTGAATTATATCTCAACTACAAAATAAATGGATGAACAGAAAATATTAGGCCTCATCTGATAATTACCTTCCCACATATATACTTGGTGAAGAGGAAGATTTATGAGAGTAAAAAAGATTTCTAAAAATAAAAAAGATATGGATTTCCAAAAGAGTTATGGAAAGCTAATTTAATAAAACACATGCCATCATGTAAATATAATCTATCCAAATCTTCCACTTCTTACATTGAAAAGCTTCAAACTCTTTGGATTATTTCACATTTTCTACCAAATGAAAGGGTGAAAAACAGGAAAAAATTTGAACCAAGAATGCTAAACAACTTCTGCAGAATTTCATTCTTACTCAAAATAAAACTAGTGTTTACAACACAAGAGTTTTCCAGATGGTCATGCAAATGAAGGCTCAGGAATACACTACACACCATATTATTGTTGTTTAGTATTTATTGAGCACTCACAGCATGCGAGGCACTGAAAAATAAACTACATCCCCAGTTATGCAAATTATAACCTAAAAAGCATATAAAGTCATATTACCTACTGTCTTCAATGGATTAATAATGCATGCAATATTCCAAAGGTCAGGGCTCAATCATATTAATATTGGTGCCAGGAATATATCTTGTTCAAATTAACCTGTTTTCTTTACCCTCTCTCTTTTCCTGGATATTTTTCCTGAGATATTTCTAATATTTTTACACCATAATATAACCCCTGATATTAAAATTCCATCAATAAATGTTTTTGCAAGTTACAGCATTGTATATGACTGAGATTTTCTTAGAGTTTCATTTTTACTAACATTACCTTTTGTAGTGATGCTTCTAAATCTACATCATTGACCTGGACCATTCCTGGCAAAACGGCTAGTTAACCAAGATAATAGTCAAAGATCTTAAGTGTAGTATTGCTAATTAAGAGAGCAGCAATTTTTAAATTTTAATACCAAGAGTCTCTTGACTGTGTGTAGAGGCTGAAAATTATTTACTAAATTGACATACCTCCCATTTTCATTTCTTAGCCCCAGGCTGACTTAGACACTGACAAGAAACTTGTAAAAGGTCCGTTAGGAAAGATGAATCTTCATAGGCTTCTACAACATTATTCATTATAACAAGGGAAGACAATTACATGCTTTTACACTCATAACACACCTAAGCTGCCATGTACTGGAATTGTCTACACTGGTGCATATCTCTTGGAATCTGCACTGTCCTCATGGGATAATGCTTATATAAATGAAGTAAATTTTAGTCCGGGCTGATTATAAAATAGGGATAAACAGAGAAAAGAAAGTTCCAACATTAATTAAAAGATTAGCAAGGAAGATAATCCCGGATGCTCTAGTTCACCTCTATCTAGGGAGTTATGCCTCCCCCCATATTTTCACACCACACTTTCAACCCCAACATCTATAAAATGCATTGAAAAGGAGAAATCCACTTATCTTCTTTAAGTTCTTTAGCTTACCATGAAGTGACTTTTATAGTATTAATAATTTTAACCTAGACCCTTTTTAGTGTTTTTTTTTTTTTGCAATTTTTCTTGTAGCAAGATGCAGGTACTCCATATTAGCATGATTTTTAATCATAATATTATTATGATTGTTAGCATTGAAAATATGCATTCTTCTGATTTCACAATCCTTTAATTTACTCATTAGAGAGAGTTATGGTCTAAGATAGCTACTGTTTTGGTGACATGCTGACAAGTGGTGACAGTAATAGACAATTTACAGCAAAATTTGCATATCATTGGCTTCTGGGCATATATTTATCCTATATTCTACATACGCCTGTCATATATATTTGTATATGAACACTATGTTTGTGGCAAGGGCTTTAGATTTTATTTTTTTCTAATCTGAAACAAGATCAACAAAATCTTGCTAAAACA
Source organism: Halichoerus grypus (assembly GCF_964656455.1). NCBI lineage: Eukaryota > Metazoa > Chordata > Mammalia > Carnivora > Phocidae > Halichoerus > Halichoerus grypus. The sequence continues at coordinate 121,431,182 of NC_135715.1, read as the reverse complement.
TCAGATTGAACTGAATTGGCATCTCCCTTGTACAAAGAGCAAGATAAAAAAAGCTGCTCAACTTTTATGCTGTTCCTCCTTAGGCTCTCCGGTTCTCCAATAGTACTCAATTACCTAGGATGGCAAACTGCATCTCTAAAGTGACTTACTTTTATTAATTTAGCATAGTAATGGCGAAAGACTATCCTAATAACATAAAAGGCATAAGGAGAAATTTTAGGTATAAATTTATATTGAAAATAAATATAATTTGGGTAGCGTTTACATTTTGGATTCCCCAGCTGCCATTTTGGTACCATTCCAGTGAAATATTTCTTTTGGAGAGGGTGAGAGAATGCATGAAGGAATACTGAGTACTCAGAATCCAGTTTCAGAAACTTTTTCCCTCCTTACACCCTGCTGCCTCTCCTTCCTTGTTACTCACTTGTTCTTTGATCACCTTTGTGAGGACAGGTCTATACCAATGTGATTGAAACTGTCCTCTGATATTGAGTGGGTTCATGGTGTTTAGAAAATAATAATAACAATAATAATAGTAATAAAGAAAAAAAAAGGAAAGGATAAGAAGAAGGAGGAGGAGAAGCTCCCACAGCCACCTGGCCTCCTTATGAAGATCTGTGAATCAGAAGAAAATCTTAGGACGTAGTAATTCTTGTTAAAATATTATATTATTGAATGAAGGACAAAGATTTTCTATTGTGCGTGTGCTGCACTTAGAGCTAGAGCTTACTTTCCATTTTTCCTTTCAATATTCTCTTGAACCCATGCCAACCTCTCCATTCTACTATCACTGTCTTTTTCCAGGGTCCTTCTGACTTGTATGTGAGTAATTCTTTCCCTGGAATATTGTCTATCTTCTCAGGGATCTCATCAAATTTTACTTGCTAATCAAGGCATGGCTGAAGTACCATCTTCTCCATGAATTTTTCTTTGTTTATTCTTGTCTTCACTGATCTCTCTGATTCCTGAAGTCTACAGCATTAAAGTATAAAATGCTTACAGATTTTCTACATAAATGTAGTAATTAATTCCATAATTTTTTGCTCCACAATAGCCTCTTGAGTGTTTGTCTTGGTTTTCTAAACTACAGGAAGTTTTCTGAGAGCTGGAATCCTATCTTATTTATATATCTCTTAATTCAGAGTACATAGTAGACCATAAATAAATGTTGATTAATTGACTTATTAATGAGCTTGTTCTTGTCTTTCTTCACTATTGAGGGCTTTGTCAACAAAGAAATCAACGTATGGGTTTTTATTAATTTATTTCATACCTATCATTTATCCTGTTAAGGTAGAAAATACATAAATTAGAAGATCATTGTTAATGTCCTCAATTCACTTTACACATGGAGAGACAGGAAAGGCAAGAAGAAAACAAATAGTATAACCAAGGGTCAAGTGTGCATTAGGAAATATGTATGTCACTTCACTTCCAAATGTAACTATTTATGAAGAAGACATAATGAAAATAAAGATTTTATTCTTTCCACACCAATGAGGTGAGGGCAGAGGTAAAGCTGAGGAAAGAGTAGGAATCTCTATAGATAATAAAATCATTGTCCCCAAATATTGGTTCTGTATGAAGAAAGTGATTTTGAGGGAGAGTCATTAACAAAGAAAATAAGAGGTTATTTCCAGAGAGCCTAGTAAAACAGGTGGAAAGATTATGATAACCATGTAATCCGCCCTCTAGCATAGCACAAATAGAAACTTTCTGTTACAGCTCAAGAATATAAATAAAAGTAAATGGTGGCATTATTATATGAATAAATGAGTTAGTTAATCAATCACTGACAAAGCATACTCTGTAATCAAAAGGTTTTTCATGTTAAGATTAATTTCATGTAATACAAGTCTAAATATTACATAAACCCCTTTGACATTGAGTTATACTTCACAAGACAAAAAAGGCACTTGCAGCCACCGACGAATGGCAGACAGTCAGGAACAATTTTGGATTTCAGGATCTGGGTGGCCATTACCCAAAATCTGGAGATGTTTTGAAAGTCAAAGTATAAATCTACACTGTCTAATATAGTAGCCACTAGCCACGTGTGGTTACTTCGTGCTGGTCCAGGCAGAACTAAGCAAAAGGAGCAAATCCCCCAGAACTAAAACTGTTAGCAGGTTGCAAACATGAAACAGATGCCAAGTAGTATATGTTGGTGGGGGAAGTTTTGAATATTGAGCAACTATTTCTCTTCTTTGTCATATAGATATGTAACATTAGTACTTGCTGAATGTGTATGTGTTGTCGCCAGGCTTTCACATTTAACTGGAAAGCCATCAATTCTGAGTCCTACATTGACACAAAGATCCACCAAAGAAGAGCATACATTTAAAGTGAGTTCATCCGCTCACCTTTTGGCAGGTGTGCTCAAACCTCAAACCTCTCTCACTGAACAGCAAAATGTTTTTCTCCTTCCAGCAAAGCGAGGATGATAACTGATAAAATGGCCAGGACCACTTTAAACTTGAAATGGTGTAATATGCCTAAAGTAAGCCAGGAGAGAGGAATCCAAAAAAAAAAAAGCACTTTGATTTTACTTTGATGTTAGGAGTTGATTTCCTATCCAAGGGTTGACTAGGGCCTATGACTATTATTCATTGCATTAATGTGGAAAGACAGCTGCAGTCCTTTTCAGATGGGAACATACTCACAGGGCACTTGCTGAGAATATGTCACCAAAAACATTATTCTGACGGTTTCTCAGTCCATCTGCTTATTTCTACTTTGCATAGATTTTCCGGAACTGAAAATCTAGGAAAAGGATACATTTCCCAGAGATTCTAAGTGTTTCAACAGAGGAACTTAGTCTTACACTTCAGTGAGAGTGGATTTGCTCTCTGGGAGAATCTTGGTAAATACCCACAATCATATTTTATTACCAGATGTGTAGTTTTAATTTCTCTTATGAAGACAAGGCCATAAAATTCCTCAAAGACAATGCGCCTTTACATAAACTAATGGTTTTCAAAAGTTTAAGAAATCCTAGATATGGAAAATATGAGAGAGCGAGTCTTTATTTGCTCTTTATTCCCCACCTACGTGCAGAATAGTGAACAAATAAGTATTATTAATAATTCTTAGGCTGGTCATGCGAAACTATAAAATCTGCACTTTATGGTGAACAAGAGAAGGCATTTTATGGAGAAGAGGACACAATCCACCATTCTTAGAGGCATTTACAAATAAATTGTTTTCAAGATGGACGGTCCAATCCCCTCCTCTCCACCTAGGAACTCTGAATGGTGCCCCAACGAAAGTTCTTCATGACTTTTTTCATTTTATTTCCATTTCAGAGTCATCTTAAGAGCTACCAGAACAGCAAGCTGGAGGCACTTTAGCTTCTCTCTTATTTTCTAAGCTTTTTAATAAAACTGGACACCGTTAGAGCTAGAAAAGATTTTACCATCTCTCTAATTTCAACCCCTTCTTTTCTGGGTGAGCAAACTTTTTAAAAAGATTTATTTATTTATTTATTAGAGAGAGAAAGAGAAAGCGTGAGAGAAGAAGAAGGGGGGTGGGGCAGAGGGAGAGGGAGAAGCAGACTTCCTGCTGAGCAGGGAGCCTGACACAGAGCTGGATCCTAGACCCTGAGATCATGACCTGAGCCGAAACCAAGATTTGGACGCTTAACCGACTGAGCCACCCATGTGCCCCTGGGTGAGCAAACTCTAAGGAAACGTGAAGACTTGACATTGGTCAGCTGGAGAAAGAGTGAAACCTAGAATCCAAGTCTCTAAAGTCTCAGTCAGGGCTCTTGGGTTTCTCCAAATCACATTCCTTGGATCCACAGTATCTGGAGAACCAGTCTAAGGTTCTCATACAAACCACAAGGAATCCTCACTTGGTTACTTTTATAGGGCATTACACAGTCCAACATATGGAGCATGATTCAGCTATTACATATTCAACTTTTCTCAATAACTAAGAACTTATTTTAATGTGGATTTTTATAGTTCTAAAAAAATATTGCTGAGAGTGGTTATCAATATTTGTATATGGACGGGAAATGGTGGAATCTTGTTTAAGGCAGATTGTTGGGCCACACACCTTATACTCTAAAGAATCCCAGAGCGTGGGTTGGCTTGCTTTTAGTTGAATTCTCCTGTTAATTGGATATCTTCCTTTGGGAAGCAAATGACTCTGTGATGCCCAGATGGAAGGTTTGAAATGTGTCAGTTAGCAAACACCAAGATCACGAAGATTCTTTCTCATTATGGCAGGAAAAGAAGATAATGTTTAGAGGCTTAGGTGTCCTTGGTATGAACAAGGCAAGGAAGGAAAATGGCTTTTCTATTATTTTGACAATATGACCAATTTTATTTATTTATTTATTTATTTATTTATTTATTTATTTATTTTCTCTCTTACCTAAATAAGTTGGTACCATGTAGAATCTTAATTGAATTTGCTTTCTTAGACTTATTTTTAAGTAAAAGGAAAATAATTAGCTTCTTTCTCTGACTTCTTTAAACTAATAACACTGCCTTTGATTTGAGAAGTGAGATATTTGAATCATAGTGAGGATGACACTAGCAAACGTGTTTAATGTTACAGAATTATGACATTATAATAGCACACCACAGTCTGTTCAAAAGAGTACAAAGTTAGAAAGCTCTTATTAAAGGCTTCTAATTTATATGACATACATTTCCATTTAGCAGACTAAAAAGTGGAGGCTCAAAAAATTACATAATGGTCCACCACTGAAAATAAAGTGAATTTAAAAGGGGAGAAATAGATGTCTCTCTTACATTCTGATGCTTTTATCTCTGTATTTCTATTATAATAGGATCATTCTAGAATCATCTCTGCTGCAGCACACATGCATAATTAAGGATGGACTCATACTGATTCTACGTTAACATCTTCCTAACTGTGGTACTTCTTTCCACCCTCACTATGTTCAGAATGATTGCCATGATCTCCTCACTTGTCTTTTATTCCCAGTCCATCTTGGTGACAGTGTTACCCCCGAAGAACACATAGACAAACAAAACAGAGCAAAGTGGATCTGTCATTCCTTTCTTCAATGGCTGTCCTGTTTCAGATGCACTTCTCCATTTTTATCACATGCCATTCCCCACGCCTCACCCCTGGGAACCCTATGCTCCCCCACAGACACATTCCCACCACTCTAAACACAGTGCTCCCTTTCAGAACTCCTTGCACAGTTAGTTCCTTCTTCCTGGAATTTCCTTTTAGGGTCACCCTTTCTACCTTCAATTTCATCCTTTTGGACACAGTTCAAATATCAGTACTCTTCCTCAGCAGTCATTTACAAGTCTCCAGGCAGAGATAGCCGCTCTCTCTCTCTTTAGATTTCAGGCTTACTTTTCCACACCAGTGAAAGAGCTCTTGCGAGATTTTGTTTTACTTATATATTTAATTGTCTGTCTCTTTAAGTAGACTCTTTAACGGTGGCTTTCAAACTTTTCAAATGCAACTACCATTAGAAATACATTTTTATTGGATTCTTTGTTCTTTGGGTGTTGAGTTTGATAAATTCTTTACAGATTTTGGATACTAGCCCTTTATCTGATATGTCATTTGCAAATATCTTCTCCCATTCTGTCGGTTGTCTTTTGGTTTTGTTGACTGTTTCCTTTGCTTTGCAAAAGCTTTTTATCTTGATGAAGTCCCAATAGTTCATTTTTGCCCTTGCTTCCCTTGCCTTTGGCGATGTTTCTAGGAGGAAGTTGCTGCGGCTGAGGTCAAAGAGGTTTCTGCCTGTGTTCTCCTTTAGGATTTTGATGGACTCCTGTCTCACATTGAGGTCTTTCAACCATTTGGAGTCTATTTTTGTGTGTGGTGTAAGGAAATGGTCCAGTTTCATTCTTCTGCATGTGGCTATCCAATTTTCCCAACACCATTTGTTGAAGAGACTGTCTTTTTTCCATTGGACATTCTTTCCTGCTTTGTCAAAGATTAGTTGACCATAGAGTTGAGGGTCCATTTCTGGGCTCTCTATTCTGTTCCATTGATCTATGTGTCTGTTTTTGTGCCAGTACCATACTGTCTTGATGATGACAGCTTTGTAATAGAGCTTGAGGTCCGGAATTGTGATGCCGCCAGCTTTGCTTTTCTTTTTCAACATTCCTCTGGCTATTCGGGGTTTTTTCTGGTTCCATACAAATTTTAGGATTATTTGTTCCATTTCTTTGAAAAAAGTGGGTGGTATTTTTATGGGGATTGCATTGAATGTGTAGATTGCTCTAGGTAGCATTGACATCTTCACAATATTTGTTCTTCCAATCCATGAGCATGGCACGTTTTTCCATTTCTTTGTGTCTTCCTCCATTTCTTTCATGAGTATTTTATAGTTTTCTGAGTACAGATCCTTTGCCTCTTTGGTTAGATTTATGCCTAGGTATCTTATGGTTTTGGGTACAATTGTAAATGTGATCAACTCCTTAATTTCTCTTTCTTCTGTCTTGAAACAGAAAAAAAAAAAAAATACATTTTTACGTTGTAATCCAGAGCACACACAGACACAGATTGAAACAGAACTTCCATTAAAAGAATGTATTCCTTTACAATAGACAATGTCCTTTGATAGTCTCTACTCTCATTTTTTTTTAATTGTTGATCAAAATTTATTCTATTGATTTCACAGCTCAATAATGGGCCACAGCTCCCAATTCAAAAAACTCTTTCCCAAATGACAAAGAATTGCCTCTTATTAATTTTTGCTTCCCCGACACCTAGCACATGGTAGGGGCATGATACATATTTATTAAATGGATGACTATCCAAAGACGTTATTTCTGAAAATGTTTTTAAAATTTTTTTCAGTTATAATATACTTTATTACATTTCTTCTTGGTCTTGAGCCTAAGTTTGAGCTATGTGCCTGTTTTTTGTTTTTGTTTTTGTTTTTTGTACTTGGGCACAGAGAAGAGAATAAAGTATACGTGGCTCCTATTTTGCTACTTGGAGGCTTCGGTAAGAGGGATGAAGGTGATGAGCAGAGCAGTAAAATTAGGGGTCGAAATGTTTTAGCCTATTTTATTGATTATCGTTTTTTCAGTGGACAGAAAAATCAGAACTTGTAACTATAAGTGTTTTTTGCCCAAATATTTTAATTATTTAGTTGATCTTGTGCCTCAAGATGATCCTATTCAAGCCAAGATATCTTTAAAAATTAAAGAATAATATCTGTTGTGAAAATAGTTAACTCTGGCTCTTTAGTTCACCTATATTTTTACATATAGTTTGTTTCCTGTTTTTAGTTTTTGACTTTTAGTGTTTGACAGGCTATAAATTTTGTATTATAAATTTTATGGTCTCGATCCAGACCCTGGGTTCTCAACAAATATTAATAATCGCAGTAGAAACATTTTTCTTGGTCCAATGGCAACCTTGTCAGTTTATAACCAGGAGTAAATAGAACATTCAGTTCCATCCCTGTGCTCATTTTGAAACTTAGAGAGAATAAATCAGCCTTTTTCTTGATGCTAACAGCTGAGTGGAAGTGGAAAGATTATGAAAAATTAGTTATGACTAACATGGATTCAGATGTCAATTTATTGATTTTTATGATTACTTCTATAGAATTATCTTTAGATAACAACAAAATGAAAAGTATTTGTGTGTTTTAGGTCATGGGCTTAAAATAAAATCAACAGGTTCTTAGTATCACTTGCGATTCAGAGATTTCCATGATTTGAGACACTCTCTCAATATCACATCTTTTGTCTGTTGGAGAATGGGGAATGGAGCTGGATACAGAGCTAGTTCAAAATGACCAGAATTAACTGCATGACCTCAGTGAAATCCCTGATATTAATTTTAGAGGTATGGTTTTGAAATATTTTTTTCCCCCAGAAATCCTCCCCTCTCCAAAAACAGGAGAACACTATGTGGAATCTCAATATTTTTAAAAAGCAACATAAGCAGACCTTTGGTAAGAAGCCTGAAGGGAAATGCCTGCCTATTTGGCCACAGAAAAGGCTTTGAAGCACTTCCTAAATTCCTAGGGCTCTACTCAACACAGCCTTTAAACAACAATCCCAGAACAGAGCAAGTTCTGGGGACATTGCAGAAAACTCCAGTAGTTCATTCTAAAAACACATGATCAGCCCTCTGTCTTCCAGAGATTCTGATTCTTGGGGTCTAGTGTGGCATTCAGGCACATAGATTTGAAATAGCTCCCCAGGAGATCACCCCTCCCCTTGGCTCCCAGACCAGTCCTGATCTATTTCTCTAAGCGCAGTCCTTGATTTGCTGCATCAGAATCACTTGAAAATGCATAATTTTCTAGACTCCATTTTAGACATATGGAATCAGGATCTTTGGGACAATTCTGATTCACACTTGAGTCTGAGATCTAATGATTAAGAGAAATGTGCACAGATGCCCTTTCCCAATGTTAGCAATAAGCTAAGCAATGGGTCCTTTATAAAAGGAGCTGGGTCAAAGCCATCAAGAGCCAAAAACATGACATCAAAACTCCCAGGCTTATTCAGGCACTTGCCATTGCTCTTTTTGACTCAAGAAGCACAAATGTCACAGACATAAGCCCACTACTTTCTAGGAAGGTATGGGTCCCTCTACAGTTCCAGTCTTTACTGTGAGAATCACTGTGGAATGATTCTGATGGAAAAGCCACAGCATTGTGATGGTGGACTACCAGGACAGGTGCACAACCAAAACCCTGGGTGCGAAGGGTATGAGAGGGCCCTTTGCAGCAGCCCTCACTGTGTTCCCTTTTCTCATTTGATTTCCTATTTCTACTTTAAGTCCACCTGGAGTTTAGAGGGATGATCATTCAGGAACTTATGGCCACCCAGGGAAAAACGGATATAAAGAAGTAAATGTTAAGGCCAATTTAAGAAACAAAGCATTATTTCTCAGACAAATTCCATCTCTTACACTGATGTCTCAGTCAAACCATTGTATTTACATTACCAGAGAATGTTGTCCTCACTATCTTTAGGTACAGGTTGAGTTAAAAGATTTGGCAACAGAAAATTATAGGATGGTCTTGTCCAACAATGACCACGAAGATGGCAGTTGCAGAATCGCAAAATCACCTTGTTGCTAAGAGCATAGAGTAGCCGGATTGCCTGGGATTCAATGTTGGCTCCAGAATTTTTTAGCTTGTGTGACTGGGAAAATTGCTTAGTCTGTGTCTCAGATTTACCGATGAAGCTGATGGTGGTGATAATGATGCATTAGTTATCTCATACAGTTGCTAGGAAGAGTCAACTGGTTAATACTTATAGAGTATTTTGAACTGCGCCTAGTCCATATAGGTGTTAAGTGTCAGTGACACGATTAAGACTCTATGAAATGCAGCCTTTGTTTCTGTCTTAGACACCATCTCATGCTTTGCAAGCACCTCATCATTTAACTCTCTTCACCACTTTATGTAGACCAAAGCACAGAGAGCTTACTTATGAAATGTACTCTGGATAAACTCAAGAAAGTCAGTGACAAAACCCAAACAACACAGCTTAGACATCTTTAACTTCTATAATGATTTAATATGGTTCAAGTTCCCAGTTTTGCTGACAGAATTGTGACCTGACTCTTCTAGATGATATCACTAAAGGAGGAGAGGAAAGGGAGGGGGGCGGGGAACAGAATCTCAGGGACAGAATGATGGAAGCAGTTTTAGCTCTTCCAACCTTCTTTTTTCCTATTCCTTATTAGCTATATAATCATTTTAGTATTAAATTTTCCTATGAATTTTAGTTGCTTTAGAAATCATGAGTGCATCTTTGTGCATATCTTTGCGCATATCGTTGTGCATCTATTTTGAGTGTATTGAAGTGCTTGGGGCTAGAATTATGATTCCATTTGTCTTTGTGTCTGTTATCTTTGTATGTAATAGGAGGACTCCGGGTGATGTGCTTGCTGTCATTCCTTTGCCTTCAGTGTCAGTACTGGGTGGGTCCTCTGACTCCCTTTACTAGAACCAAGAAAGAGCAACCTCCCCAGAGACCAACCCAACTGAGGGCCACTCCAGTATCCACCCCCAACTAGCTGACATGTGGCCTCTTAAAAACCTTCTGGGAGAGGCCAGCCTGAGCTTCATTCAGAGTTGCATGACATTATTTCCTCTCACCCTGTATTAGTCATATGCTCATCCCCTTTTTTAGAGTGGGTGAACAACTCTGTTTCCATCTTCCTGAACTTCAAAAAGATCTTTGTGTGTAGAGCTGTTACAGAGAGGCCGATGATTATGGGATCATTTATTTATATTATTATGGCACAATAGGAGTCACTCTGGTTCTTGAATGTGTTCCAGTGACTCATGATATTTTTCCGATGTTTTTTGACCTCTGCCCCTTTCCATATTCTCCCATCTCCAATAAATTCCCTTCAGAACCACAGAAAAGCCACAGCTGTGTTTGTTGATCAGGGACTCGAAGAATGAAAGTAACCGTTTCTATGAGGAATCTTCAAAGGAGGTGAAATGAGTTCCCTGTTGTCTGCATATAACCAGATATGAAAGGATTTCGGAAATGAAAGTTGTCATTTCTTGTTTGGAAAATATTTGCACATGATAAAAAATAGAAAAGTTATGGATACATCACCAAGATCAGCAGAATCGTGTATTTTGTTATTACATTGTAGCATTACAAATGAGATGACACACAAATCACGATGAATGCGTGCTAGAAAGTAGTAATAGATTAAAAGTATTTAATCATTTTAAGTGACAAATCCAATTATCAGAATATAAAATATTAAATGTCGAAGTCAACAAAAATATGTAGGGTTAACAAAAGAAGACACTGATTTATGAAAGTTATGCAAAGTGTTCCAAGCCTCCAGAGGGCGCTATTGCATTTATACAGAAATATATTTAATTATGGACACATTCTCTTGAAATAAAAAAATGAGAATTTTAAGCATCTCTAATTTGTTTCCACATAAAACCAAGAAACAATCAATAACCATAACGATAATTTGTCTCCTAAAGGATTAAATGAGGTTTACCTCATTTAACCAAGCTGGCTTTTTTTATTTTATCTAAAGATCAGTTACCTAATAAAAGAATGAAGAAAAAAAATCAAGTCATTTCAGATAATATTTACAGTAACTTTCACTTGAACAAAGTGAACTTTGCATTAATGCTAGACATTAGATTGATAGTATGTTCAAAATACACTTCGAGATTTAAAATCCTTTAAAATTGTTTAAGTATCAAGAAATCCCTCACAACAACAACAACAACAAATTTTTAAGGAAAAGCTGCAGATTTTGAAAATAGAAACACAAGATTCTGAATTCATATGACAGGATTGTAAATTTGAAACTCAGTTGTAATCTGTGGATATTTGTTTCAAATAACATGACTTCTTAAAAAATGATTAAAATTGATTCAAGTAATCCTTTTTGAAATTCACTGACATAATTATTTTGTTTTGAGTTTTGACAGCTATTCTGAATTCTTATCTTATTTACAGAATTATCTGAATCATAATATTATTTTTAGATTCATGAATTACTATTGGAATTTTATTATGCAAATGCCCCAGGAATGTGATAAAGAAAAAAAAAATTTCATCTGTTTCACATCTTTAGGTTTTTTTTATTTGCCCTATCCCTGGTTTAAAATCCTGGCATTGTTTTACCAAAAAGTGAAATGTTTCTCTCCAAAGTAAGAAAGGGACCAACACAAATATTCAAGTCTAACAAAATAACATTATGACAACATATAATTCGGGCAATAGAACTGAAAGTAGTAGAATCTAAGAAGGTTCTCCAAACTTATAACATTTTTTGACGTTAAGAAAGAACAATCAACTTGGAGAAAGGATAGAATGATTGATGAGTTATAATTAATCACTGAAATGATGAACAGTGAGTGCAGGTCAGGCAGTTAAGCAACATACGCATTAAGATGTGCGGATGTTGCTAGAGAATTTGTGGAACATGTGTGGATAGCAGTACGATGACAAAAGCCATATCTCAGGAGCACAGCCTGTAGCATGGAATCCACTCTCTTCACATTTCTTGGAGGGAAGACGGTATTAATATGCCTGTGGCTACATGAGAACAAAATATCCAGGACAGGAACAAAGCAAGAGCACAAGGAGACAGGTGGGTGACTGCTTCCCATGTCTGTCGGTGACTGTGGACACAGAAGGACTTGTCAAACGTTTAACTTGAGCATATCTGGATGACATCAGTAAGGGATGCTTCAATTAGAGAGGCTCACAAGTAAAAAAGGAAGATAAAATATAACTTTCTTTCTTCCAATATGACAAGATATTCTTATTGGGGCTTATAAATCATCTGGTAGAGGGATCTTTAGATTATGGTACCTGGGGAAAATATTTAAATATTCAATGCCTAGAGGATGACAAGAAAACAAATCCACAGGCACATGGTAGTGGCATGCTGGCGATGAAGTGCTCACATGAGCTTATGATTCTCTCACTATTTGTTTTTTTAACATACCCTTTCCATTGGGCCATCATAGTCCATAATCATGGACACCGTACTCTACATGCAGGCTAAAAACTGTCAGCACTGTAGAGTACTTGGAGCCTTAAAACTGAAAATAACAGTTAAGAATAAAAACAACAAAGAGAACATTTGTTAGATACATGACCTTGAAAAATCTCCTGAAGCCTTACTTTTCACAGTTTCTGAATAGGAACACATGCCGTTCAACACTTCGGTAAATCTAAATGATGTAAATGTATTTTAAAGTAATTTGGAACTCTTAGTCTAATATAGTATGTGGTTTATCTCAGTTGAGATCCCAGGCATCTCTTACAGCACTAGGTTCTTCTTCCTTTCTTAGGAAAAGACAGATTAGGACTTGAGGAAATAGAATGCTTTATTTGAATATTTACCCCGGATTAAATCAAGGATGGAGCCATTTTATCTAAGACCTCTTCATTTAGATTCAACGTGGATGAGGAGGGAGAGTTCCCTCTTCACTCCAGCTCTGCAGTAACACCGTGCATGGACTACCAAAAGGATGACTGCAGGAGACACCACGATTTCTAGAACGACCCGCTGAATACATATTCTGCCAGAAGCTATGTGTGCACATGATGATGTGATTGATAATGTTTCAGGCTAGAAACTTTGCACAAAACTCAAAGATCAGCGCATATAAAGTCAGTTGGTGTTTTCTTACATTATGGATCCAGCAGAAATGGGACCAGGACAGAGATATTACAAAGAATCCATTCTTATCTTTACAATATTGATTTTGAAACCAATAATAATCCATCTCTATCTGAGAGAAGAATTATCTCAGAAAAAAAAGAAAAGAAAAGAAAAGGCTTAGTTACGTTGATACCACGAGGTTAGACTCTTGTATATTTAGCCAATTGGCTATGTCTGAAGGAACACAGGAAATCTCCGTGACCCCCTTAAGGTACAAAAGAAGGGAATACGTGTTGGCGTAAGTACCAAAAAGTGAAACATTTACAGAGGGTATTTGTGAAATGATGAAGGAGGGTGATATGGGAGAAAAGTAGTTGACCATGAGCCTGAACACCAAAGTTCTTACCAGGCTTTTCACATTGTGATTGGGGGACAAGGATTCATCGTCTGTGAATCCAGTTTCACACATGCTAACTCTGGGCTGGAGTTAGACTTTAGTCTCAAAATTTCCTACAGCTCTTAATGCTCTGACTCTATGACCCAAGGGTGTGTGTGTGTGTGTGTGTGTGTGTGTGTGTGTGTGTGTTTTGTAAAATGTGTGTGTCTTCTTGGATCAGAATTAAATAGAAAGCAAGTTTATAGTAACACAGAAAATAAAAAGATGGAGTAATAAAACAGGTTGGTAAAGGATTTTATCAAAAGACTATTTGAAATTTTGTTTTAAGGGTGAGTTCATGCATACTTACTGCCACAATACCTTTTGCATTCTTTGCTTAAATAAAAAGAATACATAAATTTTAGTGATTCTCATGTAAAGAGGTAATTTTTTTAAAGTAATATGCCAAACTCCTCCATTCAGCCATAGATAGATGTTGTGTTTCCAGCTTCATACGTGGTAATTTTGGCCAGAGAATTTTATATATAACTCCCTCTGCACAAATTTAAGTATCTAAGGCATTGTGCTCTTGAGCTAGTAACATAATAGCTTGGTTTTATATTTTATTGCAACAAATTCCTCCATTTCAGCATGCTACTTTTATTGAGAGAAATACATACTAAACGATTTAAAATGTACATAAAAGTTGCTAGATGAAAATGTCCATTTCTTTTTCTGTTATATTTAGTGTCTACAAATCTGAACCTACATCTATACGTAGATTTATGCAATCGGATAAAAATCTTACAATCATATCTTAAATCCTACCCATTTGTGAGGATTAGTCTGTTCATCTAATTCAGTGAGGTAGGATTGTAGTAAATTCACTAGTCCTTTGCTCAAGACTCTATCCACAGGGAAATCTCACAGCATTTCCACAGCTTGTGAACATTACCAGTCAAGCCACGTCATTCAGACTCATTCATTGGTAGGTGACAACTTCCCTATGATTATAGAAGTCCCTCTATTTCGGGAAGAAAGACTCAAAGATCCTTTTTTAAATTTTTAAGTTTTTTTTTTCCAAGCAACTCACAGTCCTAATATAATGAATATAATAAACATGTGTGTCTCTCTCTACCACAGGAGAGACTGGCTTCGCTAAATCTTCCACTCTACCCAGCTCAGCAACTTTTGATGCCTCAGGAAAAGGACAATGCATGAGAGACAACAATCAGATAGGAAAAGGGAAGTTTGGGGGAAAGTGGAGTGCTCACTAGTTTGCTGTTCCCGAATTTTCTCTGAATTCAGCCCTAAAATGGTGATTATAATTTTGTCTAAGCATTGTCTACCTTCCATTCTCCTTTTACTCGACTACAGAGTTTCTCAGTAACATGGTGGCTTCTCTCCCTCATTATTCTTCCTCTTCTTCTCTTTTTAACCCCTTAACAAAATGGTCTTTACTCAGTTCTCTGTATGTTATCCTTAAGCTTCTGACACTGTTGACTACCCGCTGCTTTAATCTCTCGATAAGACAATGATCTTCCTGGCTTTTCTTCTACGTGTTTGGTGTCTCATTTTCCATTTTCCTTTCCTTTGCTCTTTCTCACACTCCTTACAAGTAAGCATCCTACCATCGTTTTCAACCATCTTTTCCTTCCTATTTTTATATTTTCTCCCTTGCTGATTTTATTCACTCTCATGATTTTAGTAATCACTTTCATGGATGACCAAAAATTTTTGTTTTTAGCCCCGACCTCTGTCTCTCCAGCTTCTGATTTTCCAGTTACATGCTGAACAATTTGACTTTATGCTTACTGACCCCTGGAACTTTCAACACACCCAAATATGAATTAATGTACTCTCCTAAACCTTTTCCTCTGGATGTCTCAACTTCTGTCATCCATACTATCTTCCAAGGGACCTGGGGTCAATGGACCATGCATGGGGTTCTTAAGGTATGTGGCTTTCTTTTTTTTTTTTTTTTAAAGATTTTATTTATTTATTTGACAGAGAGAGAGATAGCGAGAGCAGGAACACAAGAATGGGGAGTGGGAGAGTGAGAAGCAGGCTTCCTGCTGAGCAGGGAGCCCGATGTGGGACTCGATTCCAGGACCCTGGGATCATGACCTGAGCCGAAGGCAGACGCTTAACGACTGAGCCACCCAGGCGCCCAAGGTATGTGGCTTTCTTAATATAAAGTGTAAAATACTGTGTTTGTATTATTTTTATATTTCTTAATTCTGAGGAAAGCTTTTAGAATTTTTATCAGTTTTTCAAAAGGGTCAGATATCAAAAAAAAAAGGCTTAAAAAATCACTGCTGCACTGCTGAATTTAACATCTATTTTTCTCTTATGTATCTTTAGCAATATATACAAATCTAAATTTGTAGACTACCTTTACAAGCATTTTGGTCACATTTCATGACTATTATATATCAGAATAAATTATTAGTTATTGATTTGGTTTTGCTCAGTAATAGAGAATAAGCAGAAGCTTTTCTGTCTATAAGGGAAATTTAAATCTTAGATCATGATTTAGTGGAGAAAATTATAAAGTTATTTTTAAATTAAAAAAATATATATATCAGTCATTTTATCTCTTTAGCTAAATTTGTAATTTGGGTATCAAAACAACGTAGCGTTTATGTGTGTGGACAGCCTAGTTTTGTGTCTATCTTATATCAGGAACTCATGTGTAAAACTAAAAGGTCAATTTGAAATATCTAGCTGTTTGATGTGAGATGGTTGAGGAGAGATTACACTTTCAACCAATTCAACTGTTATAATATCAGGGTAACTATTCTAAGAAAATATATTTGAGACTATGTTTTAATGAATTAGATTGCTTTTTGTATGAAATGTCATCAAAAGCTAAATCTATTGTCTACATACAGAATATGCTCATATTTAGTAGGGTTTTCTTTTCTTTTTTTTTTCTTTTACTTTTCTTCCTGAGATTTAATGGAATGTAGACATAGCTTCGTGATCAGAAAATTAACCACACTGTTGATTTCTTACTTTCCTTTTTGCATGAAATAATTCTGTTTTGTATTGACTCTCATATTATTTATCACTGTATGAAATAAACTTTATAAATTAGACTTCATTACCTATAAATTAATGTATTTATATTTTCTGTGCCAGAGACTGTTAGGTGTCAGAACACAAAGGAAAACAAGATATAGTTCCTGCTCTTAAATAGCACAGAATCTAACAATGCGTATCCACCTTACAAAATATTGCTGTATTTGTACTAGTATTATTAGTACAATTCTTCATTTTTAATGATTATTGTACCCAGTCACAGCAAAGGGCATCTACAACACTTTTTATGATAGTACAGATTACTCGAAAGGAGAAATAATGTTCTCTAAAATAAGCAATTTTTTTTATAAAGGTGGAGAAACGTTGTCAATTTTCTCCTTGAACTTCTACCCCCTTGTAATCAAGAACTAATTAATTAATTAGCTATTACTTCTAAAGTGCATTAAAGATGAGCAGCGTCACACAAATGCTAAGTATTTTAAAGCCGTGTGTTGCCTCATATGCTAGATTGGATTTCTTAAAGTTTGGAAAGGACAATTTGAACAAATTATGTTTCGTCTAAATGGAAAAGCTAGGCATATATTGAAGGCAGGGGGTAGGCGAAAGTAGAAGTTGGTTGGAAAAGTGCAAATGTAATCAAGAGAAGAACGATCCTTTACATTTCTCTCCCATTTACCATTATCATAGAGCAAGAGATGTGTGCATTCCTATAAAACTGCTGAAGAGTCAATGTAAATTTATTAAAATAGTAAAGTATTACAGTTTTACTCACACTTACGAAATTGTTAATAGAACGAAGTCAGGACTTCCCAATAAAGGAGCTGATTTTATAATGCTCTTGGAACTTAATTTCAAGGCCAAAACATCTAATTTGGCATCTGCATGATCTAGATCTAGATCGGTTGCCTGAATTCATGAGATAATTATCTACCCCTTCCTTTACCATGGGTTTCGAAGCCTGAGACTGAGCGAAGAGCAAGGAAAGGAGAAGGAAGCCCAGTGTCCCACACTGATCAAGGTAGAAGCCAAGCCAGAGCACTTATGTTCTAATGTGAGCGTTCTGTCCTAATGATTTCTCACCTAAATTACTCAGCCAATTTATTAGATCCACACTTAGGTTTGTCATTTTTAAACATGAGTCATATTTAAATTCGACTCTTCTAGGAATTATACAGGCATACCTTGAAGATATTGGGGATTTGGTTCCAGACTGCTGTAATAAAGTGAGTATCACAATAAAGGAAGTCAAAAGAATTTTTGGTTTCCCGGTGCATATACAAGTTATCTTTACACATACTGTAGTCTAGTAGGGGTGCACTAGCATTATGTCTAAAAAACCAATGTACATCCCTTAATTAAAATATACTTTATTGTTACAAAATGTTATCATCTGAGCTTTCAGCAAGTCATAGTTGCTGATCACAAATCACCATACAAATATAATAATAATGACAAAGTTTGAAATATTGTGAGAATTACCAAAATTTGACACATGAAGTGAGCAAATGCTGTTGAATGCACGCTGAATGAAAGTTGAGTCTGGACACCAAGCAAGAGGCTTTCTGTGAAGAAGTTAATTTTCTTTGGTTATCCCATTTCCAGTGTTTGGGTGTGTCAGGTGGCTTAAAGGTCCAAGTCTGAAGCAAACAGTGTTCCTATGTGTCCTTTCTCTCTATGGTACGAAGTGGTGTCCTATTTATTCAGGACTTCCTATAGTTTCACTTCCTACCAGGCATGGCTTTTTCAGGGAGCACCTGGACCTTTTCTGAAAGCTTTATCTTTATCAGAGACTCAACCCAGATTCCTTCATTTGAAATTTAACTCTCTGCGTAAAGGCTGCTTGCTTATCAGATCAACTCATCTACGCTGGTGTGACTGTAAATGTTTATATAATAGTGTATTGCCCTTCTGAGGGAAAAGGAATGGTTTTAAAGGCAATGCCTTAACCCAAAGAGTGGTTAGGCCAATTTTTGTACAGAACTATGAAGCGCTTATGATTTAATGAAAGAGATGAAATCCACTCTTCTACTAAGACATTTCATGAAGGGAACCATATACAGTTGATCCTTGAACAGCAGGGACTTGAACTGCATGGGTCCACTCACATGTGGACGTTTTTTTCCTTTTTTTAAATAAATGCAGTACAGTACTGTAAATGTACTTATTCTTCTTTATGATTTTTGTAATCACATTTTCTTTTCTCTAGCTTACTTTATTATAAGAATACAGTTTATAATAAATAAACAAAATTTGGGCTAATTGACTATCTATGCTTTCGGTGAGGCTTCCAGTCAACACTAGGCTATTAGTAGTTAAGTTTAGGGGGAGTCCAAGTTGCATGTGGATTTCAACTGTGCAGGGGTTGACACCCCAACCCCTACTTTATTCAAAGGTCAACTGCATCTACATGGTTGTTGTGAAGAAAATAAAATCCTAATGTCACTTTGCCTTGATTCAAATTCCTGCTCTGCCACTTCCTAACAATGTGACTTTGAGCCTGTTACAGAGTCTGTGTCTCAGTTTCTTCATCCATAAAATTGGTATAATAATAATAGTTACTTACATGATTGTATTGAGGATAAAATGAGTTAACTGATTTAATTACCTGGAACAGTACC
This sequence comes from Halichoerus grypus, assembly GCF_964656455.1. Lineage (NCBI taxonomy): Eukaryota > Metazoa > Chordata > Mammalia > Carnivora > Phocidae > Halichoerus > Halichoerus grypus. Next base: position 121,412,054 of record NC_135715.1, on the reverse strand, counting down.
AGCTCTACGTAAGAGTTAGTAATTGTTATTCTGGATAGAGAGTGTGGGGTATTGGTGAAGGACTCAGGCTCTGGCATTAGAGATACCTGTGTTCAAATCCACGTTGTTCTAGGTATGAGACCTCGGAGGAATGACCCTGTCTCTCTGTGTCTCAGTTTCCTCATCTAGAAAATAGGTTATGAGAATTAAATCAGGTTACACATCGATATGGCTTCAAACATGGTAAATGTTAGCAGTTGTTTCTCCCGTTTCCCATTTTGCTTGACTATTTTTCCACAGGGTTATATTATGTCATGGTCTAATGATATCCGGATAGAAGATGTTTTTATATTCATTTTATAAATATCCAGGTTGAGGAGAATGGCTGAGTAATATAGTGACACCAAGTGTCACTACGTGTAGAATGTTTACTCAAGTCTTCTTAAACGAGTTTTACACAGTTAAAGAAGAAATTAATGAAGAAAGCTGTTGCTATCTAGATGTAGGTTAGTGTATGGTTTCGCAGGTGAAGATTTACTCCCATTTTTAGACTGCATATTTCTGGAAAGTTTAGGCGTCAGAGCCCCGTAGCTTGTTTTCCAGCAGCTACCAGTAAATGTGATTACACTCAATCTTTGTATTGAAGTTCTCCATGTAAATGCAGGAGGCTCTTGCCTTGAGAAAAATCTTTAAAAGTTGCAGAGCTCCCCAGAAGCAGAGGTTGGGAGGGAGGCATGCTTTGTGTCATACACATTAATTCAGTTGGCACATTACAATGTTAAACTAAATGACATTATTACAAAGCTGTGCTAAGAAGTGTTGACAGGTCCATATGGTAATTTTACAATGTATAATGAACACACAGACTCCTTTCTTGCAGAAATTTATAGTTCAAATCTATACCCAGGATATCCAGTTTTATTTCCAGAAACTTAAATTGACTTATTACGATGTAGTGAATGTATAAATTAGTTCCAGTAGTTAAACTGAAACATTTCCCTACAGACTCAATTAGATTCATTAATCTGCTGTGTAGACCTGTAAACGGCCCATTGTTCTTTTCTCCCCAAAATGTCAAAAACTATTTCTCTAACTATAAAATATTTCCTACAAAAACTGTTTTAAATGGTCAGAATTATTGTATATTAGAAACCCAGAACTACAAATTATCTCATTGCATTGCTACTTTTTTTTTTCCAAAGAAAAATAGGGCCCAGCCCTTGGCAAGTAATTTAGTGGGGTTAGTAACTGGATTTGGTGCTCTATCACACTGAAAATGCACTGAAATTAAGAAAAGATCATCTTTTCTCCTGTCTTACTGGATAAATCAGCTGGCATGGGCATATTGTGTTATGTTCCTAACCCCACAGCTTTTTCATTTGAAAACTTTTGTTTATGTGCTTCCCTCTGCCTGAAGTGTGGCAGCTTATCAGTTCATTGTCATGTTCCATAGAGGCTGAGCAAAATAATACAACCTGTTAATGAATTCCATTTCAAACGATGCACACCTGTGTCTTACCTACTTCAAAATACCACCCTCCATGCGGGGACTAGGGAGACCACTGCACAACAGAGCTTCAAACACAAATCTTTTTTTTTTTAAGCTGCTATTGTGGAATTTAACAACAACAACAACAAAAAACGCCCACAAAACTTGTTTTATTGATTGATGAAGGTGGCTGCTTTTCCTTACTGCGTGATATTTCTTTTTTTTGCTTCTGTGATTTATTAAACATTATTTCTTGTTTGAAAAACCTTTGCAACTCTTTGACTTTTTTTTTTTAGTGGCTCAGCTTTAATAGTCTTGAAGAGTTGCATTTAATGCTAACTGTGGTTATGTTTTTAGTCTTGGGTAGACATGGAACGGCTCCTTTTCAAAGATGAGAAAGGAGCTGTCTGGGTCATTCTCAGACAGATGGATACTGATGTGATCTGAAATTGAAATATTTAAGACTTGTTTCACTGTATTTAGTAGAAAACAATTCCAAGTCTCTTTGGGGGGGTGTCATTTTTAAGGATATGGGAGTGTCTCACAAGGCAAGGAATGGAAAACAAATGGTCCTCAGGGATGATTTGGAACCAATAATTCAAATATTGTCTCTCTCCATCTTTCTCCTTTCTTTATTTTTTAAAAGATCTTATTTATTTATTTAAGAGAGAGAGAGACAGAGAGAGTGCGAAAGCAGGGGGAGGGGTAGAGGAAGAGGGAGAGAGAAAACCTCCAGCAGACTCCTGGCTGAGTGCAGAGCCTGACTCGGGGCTGGACCTCATGAACCTGAGATCATGACCTGAGCTGAAACCAAGAGTCAGATGCTTAACCAACTGAGCTACCCAGGCATCCCTTTCTCCTTTATTTATAGCTTTTCATTTTTACTCATTATTATTTCAATCCCACTTTAGATTTCTCTATTTCTCTGGTCCAAGGAGTAGAAAATCTGGCTGCAAGAGGCTCCTCAATTCTTACATTGTAGACTGAATTCTCTCCCATCTCAGTACCAACTTTAGAAAGAGATTCTAGATTGCTTCAGTTACTACTCGTGGACAATCCAATGCGACTAGGTAGTGTTCCGCATTGGTCTGAGAGTATATAAAAATAAGTTACTCTCACTAGCTGATTGGAGAAAAAAAAAAGAGGCAATTCCCACGAAATGGTGGTGGTGGTAGGTGGAGGTCAGTATTGGGCTGAATACACGTTAATAAATATCTACCTACCTTATTTTTAAACGCCCTGCCTCTAACATAGTTACATGTTTTCTTATCTCCAGTCCAAGAAAATATAGAAAGTTAGAGCAGTAGGTGATCCAAAAGTAAAGATATTGGACTTTTCCTCCAGGATGATATTTCCAGTGAGAAATATAATGTGTTGGAATAATCAGCTTCCTGTTCACAGTCCCATGTTCATCTGCTCACAGGACACGCACAATTTTCCTGCCAATGTATAGCATAACATTTCCTTCCCCCACCCTTCTCATTTCATTAATATGGAGGTGGGGAAGGGGTGTGCCAGATTCTTCTTACAACATATTTTCCCCTAATTTTTCAACTTATCACCTTCTTTCTTGGAATCCTAGCTTTTCATGACAAATTGAAGAGTTCTTATTTGTGCAAATCTGCTCAATGCTAATATCTGCACCTGCAATTCTGGGTTGTGGTAAAGCAGCCACCCATGCACAATAAGGGTGAATCTCCCACATTGAGGAAGGACAGAAGGCCTGAAATCAGCAAAACCAGCTCAAGCATTCCCCTGCCCTTTTGATTTGGTAATTGCTTCTGTTCAGGCAGCCTGCCCCATGGCTCAGCATATTGCATTTCGGTTCAAATATTTATTGAATAACTTCTATGTGCCAGGAGCTGTGTTATATACTTCTAGAGATGAAAAATGAGTAATATATTGTTTCTGCCCTCAGAGACTGCCACTTTGACAAGATAGTTTCACCAGGAATTATGGTATAAGGGACAATAAACCTGGTGGGAGAAATCAGACCAAGCGTCTTGGAAATGGTTTTAAAGGATGATTGGGAATTTGATAAAAACAAAACAAAACAAAACAAAACGAAAACCGATGTGAGGTGTAGTAGGTCCACTGGCATCCTCTTATTTAGAGTATAGTCTTAAGTAGAATGTAAGTGTAGAACCTAGCAGAAAAGTTCAGAAAGTAATTGACTGAGGGATCTGACTGAGCTCCCCTCTCTTCTCATCACAAGAAGAAACGAGGGAAGATGGGAGAGAAGAGAAAACAAGATGGAATAAGTGGGAACAGAGCCTGATCTTGAACTGAAGCCTCAATGCAGAATTGCTTGGTTTACATGTAAATTCAAGTAATGTTTCAAGAGGGTCTACCATTTGTCAGGAACTATCATAATATCTGTCCTGTCCATTGTATAGATGGGTAAATTGTCTAAATGGGGTGGGAGATTGGCTTAAATCACAAAACAAGTAAAACAGTGGGAAATTGAAACCAGTATGCTGGACATAAAAGAAAAGAATATTCACCAAGAGAATTAAAGGAGCAAGTGGGAGACAAGAGCTCATGAACTTGCTTTCTTGTTAGTTGCTTTGATTTCCCCCTCTCTTCTCTATAGTTCATGCCTCTTAGGCAGCTCTAGCTACCAGATTTTAATTAGAGAATCCTCAGCAGCAGAAATTTGTTGATGTTTCTGTAGATTCACCATTATGCTTGACCTAGCTACTCTCTATTTCAGCTTTTCTCTAGTTGCCTTTTACATTCTGCTCCTATAACTAGATATTCCTGCTCAGGCCACTAACTAATAATATCTCTCCAAAATTCTCCATTCAAGCTCTCCAAATGAGACAATATGATTGGGCCAAGTCATCATCTCTATGGAACAACACTTTGGGCTAGACTTTTTCTAGGCTATAATCCAGCTTTTACGTAGGACACCATGGCTCAGATGCTCAACTGGATCCAAAAAGCCACGGCCAACATGATTGAATCATGTGACTTGACTTTCTATATAGAAAAAAATCTCTTGGAAGCGGCTCAATAACGACAAGGAAAGCTAAGAGATAGTATAGTTTCAGGCACTGAAATCAATGCAACATTGATCTTGACCTGCTCAAAGAAAAGCTGAAATCTGATAAGTGTTATTCTTTCCAAAATGAGAATATACTCCTTAAGCTAAGTATTGTTATAGGCATTACTTTTGTCTTCCATTGCAATAACTGGTCCATGGTAGTGCTGGATTATAGCAAAGAGATTATGAAACAGACTTTGGATCAGGCAGCCATAGGCTCAATTCTTAGATTGGCTGCTTATTATCTATACAACTTTAGTAAGATACTCAGATATTCTATGCCTCTTTTTCCTCATCTGTAAAATTGCTGGTCATATTTGATGGAGTTTAGATAAGGATCAAACAAAATAATATTTTACTACACATAGTAAGCACATAACAAATGATAGATTTGTTTTAGAAACAAACTAATATTGCCCTAAGATTAATAGACGCTCATGAACAAAAGTTACTTGGAGGAAATTAACAAAGAAACAGAAGAAATTAATTGCAAAATGATTGTTTTCAAAGACCCTGGATTTGCTGTATTTTTAAAAAGATTTTATTTCTTTATTTGTGAGAGAGATAGAGATAGAGAGAAAGCACAGCAGAGGGAGCTGGAGGCAGAGGTAGAAGTGGGCTCCTGGCTGAGCAAGAAGCCCGTCCATCCCAGGACCCTGGGATCATGACCTGAGCCGAAGGCAGACACTTAACCAACTGAGCCACCCAGGCGTCCCTGTATTTTTTAACTTATAAAAAATAAAATTATATAATCCCAGAACTATGAGGCTAAAAGATGTGGTTCTATTTAGTGCCCCATTTAGTTTGAAAAACAGATATTCTAAATGTATGTTCTTTGAGTAAAGATACCTTTCTCATAAACATTTTTAAAAGAGGTTTTATAATTCTTAATGACTTAATGTGCTAATGACCACATGTAAAGATGAAACTGAATGTTAATGCTATAGTAGATTGAGCCAAGATTTGATGCATAAATAAATTATAGGGGCACATTTTAAAAATGTATACAAACATAGAAGTACCAAGTTCATAAAACAAATTAATCACAGATTTTTTTTTTTCTTCTTCTTTTGGTGTGTTTAGAAAAATGTCATTGATGACCTTTCAGGAGTGAAGACAAGTAAAGCAGTAACACTTGAATTTTTTGGGGAAAAACATTTAAAAATAATCCCTTTTGATACAGAAAAACATTTGCATATCCAAAGCCATCTTCTCAACCGTGCTGTGTTTTTTTGTGAATGATCAACTCTCTAATTAGCCAATTATCATTGCAAATAGAGAAAGGGACAAAAATCACAAACTGTTAGTAACTTAAAATAGAAATCTATGTCACTACATATGAAAGGAGAGTTTAAGTAGAATAAGAGGCTGGGTATCAGAATGAAATTGTTTTTAAACCTTTGCTGAGATAAAAATAATGTTTTACAATATGGTGTTAACTTTTCTCTGAGTAATGAGAGCAATTTTTGACATCTGCCCAACTGTTAAAAAGCAATGTGTATTTCATTTGTTAAAATGAAACAAAGTAGCTTTGAAATGATTCATAACCTTTATTAAAAATAATCCCCAAATATTTGGAAGCTATTTATAGTTATAATTACCAATATTAACTGTCTGTATTAGTTATAGTCAATGTACAGGTATCTCCAAATTGTGAATGAAGCACACCCCGGGCATTTGGAGATTTACTTTATGGCAAATGGGTTTTGCAGCGCAGAGTGTCTGAAAGGATGATTAATTTAAATACTAGACAAATGGGGCACCTGGGTGGCTCAATCAATTAAGCGTCCACCTCTTGATTTCGGCTCAGGTCATGATCTAAGTTTCCTGGGATCAAGCCCAACATCAGCCTTTACCTCAGCATGGAATCTGCTTAAGATTCTCTCTCTCCCTCTTCCCCGTCCCCACCCGCTTTTGCTCGCTTACATGCACACTCTCTCTATCAAAGAATAAATAAATAAAATAAATAAATAAATAAATAAATAAATAAATAAATAAATAAGGTGCCTGGATGGTGCAGATGGTTGAATCTGACTCTTGGTTTCAGCTCAGGTCCTGATCTCAGGGTCATGAGATTGAGCCCCTGACAGGCTCCGAGTTCAGCTCGGAGTCTGATTCAGATCCTGTCTCCTTCCCCCCGGCCCTCGCGCTCGTGCGCTCTCTCTCAAATAAATAAATAGATAAATAAAATAGTGGGCTGTTAATTGAACAATATGACATTTAGATCTCCATAAATGCTTTCTCTGTTTTCTAATCATTTTTTTTTTACATTACAGATTTGGCACTAACCACATATTTCTCTCACCTGTGGTAGAGATCTTTGCCTCTACATAGCAATTTTTTGAGGATGGGTCTTAATTTCTCCATGTCTCTTCTTAAAGCCTAGTACAGTGCCTCACATATTGTAAGTAGGCACTCAAAAATATTTGTTTTATGAAAAAAATGTCTACAATTTGCATAACTTACCATGTCATGTTGTGTCTACTCTCCTGTATTTCCAGCAATAGAAGCTTGGAGTGCATTTCCAAAAATCCCTACCACCACCCGAGTCCTGGTTAGACTCCACCAGTGAAAATTACCTGCTCAATACTTGAAAAAAGAAAGCCAAGTAGGAGCTGGTATTGCTCTTGCGGCAGCAAAGGATATGTGTGAAAGCTTCTGAACATCCTATCGAAAATCATCCAGTTTGGTGCTGCAGATAGCGGTGATCATCAGCAGGGGATTCCTGCAGCTCCTTCCCCTTTCTACTGTCCTAAAATCCAGCAGTGGCTTTCCTCGAACACTTCCATGGTCCTTCCAACAGTTACAGAAGCTCTAACTCCCTGTAACAAATTCCTTTCTGCCTAAAATTTCTAGAGTAATTGCTCTTCTCCTAAATACTGACTAATACACTTGAAACTGTTATCCCCCTCTGCTTATCATTCCTACTGTGTCTCTATTATGAAAAAAAAGATATCTTTAACAGTTTTGAAAATTCTTTCCCGAATGTGAGCTGAATTAGCAGTGGAGGAAATGTCAGCAACCTCCAATTCCAATTATGTATTAGGACTCATCTTATTTGTTTCCCTTATCTCATAATCGTATTACTTCACTGCCTATTATCCAATCCCTGCAAACAAATGTTTTCATATGTTTTCTTTATTTTTCTGATTGTTTAATATGGGAGGGCAAATCTAGTCCCAGTTATTCGGTCATGGCCAGAAATGGGATTCCCAAGTTTATATTTTGGAGAACTGAATTCTCTTTAGAAGGGAAAAATCTCTCTCTCTCTTTCTCTGTTTATCTCTTTCTCTTTTGCTTTTTAATGAGCCTATGTGCTATGTTATATGGAAATCAACACCCTAGGTTATTGTGGAATGAACTAATTTGTCATAATGAAGAATAAGCTGTTTCTTGTTAATGTTAAAACTTGTTACCCTAGGGGCAAAATTGTTATTATATAGTTATTATATAGTTAAGATGTACAATCAAAGGTTGGCTGAGATAATGGGTGAGGGGTGCACTATCGATTTTCCTCTTGCTGGGCCCCAGAGAGAGTTGAAAAGTCTGGGAAGCCTGGTATACAAAAATATGGCAACAGTAGTCCTAGTGAGGAAAAGTAGGCTGTAACTATTCTTGGTATGCACAAATCCTATAGAGTCCAGAAGCTGTGGTGCTTAGTATCTAGTTGAAGCTTTTGTCCCCCCTACATTTCTGTTCATTTCTGATTCCGGAGCCTATGTAATGTATATATTTTAAATATCAGTCTGTTTTTAGCTGCTTTCTGATTACTTATGCTCTATGCTCATGTTGTGGGTAAGAGACTTCCCAATTTTGGTTGCAGTGAGAAAAAGGTGATTTGCTGTGGTAGTATGCCACCTATAAAAATTAGAGCAGAGGATTGGAAGAGAATGGCTGGTCAAGAATATAAAGACAAAGAGGCTGAACTGGTGAATATGTAAGCATTCACAAGGAATCCTAGGCTTGTTAGGAGAGGAAAGCCCAGTGAAACATGGCTTTTCAATATTCATGGGAAATAAAAGGGGAGGGCCAGTATTTATTGGGTTATTAATTGGACATTTGCCCCCAAAGTCTAGAGCATTTGATATATATATGTATGTGTGTGTGTATATATATACACATATATATATATGCTATCTGTGGAATGTTTTCTCAAAAAGAGAATGGTACTAAATGAAATGAGTTATTTCATGATGTAGTCTCCAACAAGTATGAATACACAGAAATTGGCAATTCTAAAAAATCTGAAGATACTGGATTATCTTAAAATGAGAAGGATATTTTTATTATTGCTAAAACAAATTTATGGCAAAGCTTTACTCCTTTATGGAATTAAGTTTTTACCTATGATTAATTTTCTTAAATACATAGACTAAATTTTTTCATAGCATCTTCCTTTATGTTTTGATCTAATGAATACCTGAATTATTGTACTTTTGGGCAGCCTTTATATTCTGCATTTTGTGATTCAAATTTTGTGTGTTACGGTCTATATGAAAATCTAAGTAATTACACCATAAAAATGGTAGGCAATCACCAGTCTGGGCTAGAAATATAACATCTAATCCTATGTGCAGTTGAAATTTCAACCAGTCTGAATTGTTGGACATCTGGGGGTGGAAAAAAAAGTCCATTAATGTGGAGGTTATGTGGTTCAAAGGTAGGAGTCTATTTCTCAGGAAGCAGAGGCAAAAAGGCTTTCTTTGAGGAATTAGATATTAAAATTTTCTTTTTTTATATATTTATTTGACAAATTTTAAGCTCTTAATGCCAAGAAGAGAAAGTGAGATATATTCTTTTACTCTATTTGCTCTAGTCAAGCAGACTAATATATCTGTTGATGATAAGGCTGCACCATTTCCTGAATTTTTATTAAAACCCTTCAGTTTATATTTAGCCTAGTATAAGGCAACTCAGCCCAAGGACAGTTCAAGGCTGCAGGTAATTTGCAGTGGGTTTATTCACCTATTATTCTCTAATTTCCAGGACATTTATTCTGCTTAATTTAAATTATTTGTTATAAACTTCCTTAAACTAAATACACAGGAAGAAATAATTTCTTCCTTTAGTAAGGGAATGGATAAGAGGACCTTGATAAGCTGGAATATTTCTGAAAGGATAAAAGTCCTAAAAAGTGTACTGTTTGCACAGGAATGACAGAGAGGACATATAGCACATCATTATTTCTTCCACTTGTACTCAGAGTGATTTCCAAAAGGGAAAAAACTTGAACACGCTCAGAGAAACTTTGAGTCATCAGACATTTTTGCCTGGGACTGCCTACTTAATCCAGGAAGAAAGTGAACATTCATGAGTCAGAGCCCTTAGCTTTGCCGAGTTCACTTAAAAATGACAATGGGATATTGTAGAAAAGAATTTGCACCAAATAATCTGGAAAATATTTGAAATAAACCAACATTTGGTCAGTCCTATTCTCCCTCCATGTGGGTGTGAAAGAAATAGAATTGTCTCAGGAAATCTTTTTTCCTTATGTAGGAATGAGCCCACAGGAAGCTGCAAAGCATCCCTTAGCTTCTGAAAAGGGTGCCTGACAAGATTTATGGTAGGACGAGTTAGATTTGATATAATGGTGATGCCCCAATGAGATGGTGTGGTTCTATAGGAGGTAGATGTGTACATCATTTCTGAAAGTTCTGTTTGTATTTATTTGACCTTTGTGAAGAAAGGTAAAATTGGTTTTAGAATCTACATGTTAATTTGTTAATCCTGCAAGTATTTGTTTATAGTAGAAAAAACTAGTCCTACCATCATTAAGGTATGGTCTAGAAGAAGAAACACACATCAAATACACAAAATAATGGAGTTATGTGCATTGAAGAGAAAGAATAAGATACTATGAGACTGACTACCCAAAGGAACTACACCTAGACATGGGGTCAGATGGTCTCCTGTGAGAAAATGACAAGACTCTTAGTGAGAGATAACTAGGTATATGTAGGCAAAGGAGAAAGGGAATTTCAGATGGAAGGACCTACTTGAACAAAGACTCTTTTGGGAGAACTGAAAGACTAATGGTTCAACAGAAAACAAAGGGTCAAATGGTAAAGACAAACTCTAATTGATCAATAATTATACTAAACATAACTGGTCAAAATATTAAAAAGAAAAAATTTCAGGATAGATTAAAAAACAACAAAGCCTAATTGTGCAATGTTTACAACTGACATACCTTAGATATGAGGACACAGACAGGGAAGGGTAGACATTAAGACAGAAGTGTCAGTAAAAATAAGCACAGGATTTTCAAATGATAAAAGGGAAGTCATCCAGTAAAGTCCAACAATTTTAAATTTCTATACTTTTAATAAGCTTCAAAGTAGATAGAGCAAAAATGATAGAGTAGGAGAAGTTGATAAATCCACAACCACAGAAGGAAAGTTTTACCACATCTCTCCTACCACCAACTAGAACAAACAGACAAAAAATTAGTAGAGATACAGAAAAGCCAAACAACGTCTCTAAAATGCTTAACCTAATTGTATGAATGTAACTCTGTCCCAACCATGGAAGAATATACATTCATTTCAAGACCACAGGGAATATATGCCATAATTGACCATATACCAGCCCAAAAAAGCCAGATTTTTAACAACTTTCAAAGGATTGGCCAAATTCAAAGTATGTACTCTGACCACAGTGGAATGGGGTAGAAAAGAGTTAAGAGTGGGTCTATAAATAGTTTCTCTCTTGTCAGGAAGCCAGAGGCTGATTTTAACCCTAACCAAATTCCTTGTAATTTTCAACCTTTGGAATTTACAATCTAGATTATAAATGAGGATTTTTCAGAGATGTTTTTTATGTGTGACTATAATCTGAGGAATGATTGCATCAGAAACTACCTGCTATATAAATAAACTTGCAGTTTTTTGGATATATGAGCCACTGATATCCTGAAAAACAGAAGTTACTCACATACTTCTTCTGGCTTTGAGACTAATAACTTACAAAAGCTGAGAGATCCCAAAACTAAACAGCCCCAGCTAATTCACTGAGCACACAAGGTTAGTGCTTGTCATTCTGAATCTAAATGACATTCTGGTTTGAAAGAGGTGTCTGAAGGAGCAGGGTTTAATGGATTTGGAGTCTCCAAAATATTGTTGTGACTATGTCAAATCTTTTGTTAATTATTAGTAAAGTGTGATGCTGGATGAGACTCATGTTTTGAGTAGGTCTGACTGATAATGTGGGCATTTGTAATCGAGAAAAAAATTAAACTAAACTCAGTAGAATAAAAAAAAATCACCAGATTAAAATAATACATAGGTAAAATAAGATATTTCAATAGGAATTAGAATATATGTTCAATTGAATGATAACAAAAATATAACATAAAATCTTGTAAGATGCTGTGGTTAGAGAAATAGTAATAACCTTTCACCACAGGATATGCAAGAAGGAAGTTGAAACTCAATGCTCTAAATATAATCTTAAGAAGTTAGAAAAAGACCAGCAAATAAAGCCTAAAGAAAGTAGACAGGAAACAATAAAAAAGATACATTTGGGAATTAATGAATTAGAAATTAAATATATAATAGAGAAAACCAACAAAGCTGAAAGTTGGTGTTATGGGATGAATTGTGTCCCCCCAAAAATATATGTTGAAGTACTGATCCCCAATACCTCAGAATGTGACCTTATTTGGAAATAGGGTCATTGCAGATATATCTAGTTAAAAGGAGGTCATTCTGGAGTAGTAGGATTCCTTGTAATTTTTCACTCATGGAATTTCCTGCCTAGACTATAATTGAGGAATTTTTTGGTGGTATATATGTACGTAGAATGGTGGAACAGGTCAGTAGATATCATTTGGAGAGGGTTCTCGAAGAAATCTGGATTTCTGTTAAGCTGAGGCATAGGTGGAGAGATCAAGGAAAAGGTAAAGACTAGAAGAGCTTTTGTTTAAAAAAAAAATGGTATGGAGGATGGGTAAGTCTCCTGCAGCAACAGAATGCATCCATTCTGGCTTTCAACTCTCAAGCAGGGAGGTGGGTAAGATAGTAAGAATGAGAAGATGGGAAATTGTAGCCTCAATCACCTTCAGCCTACATCCATAAAAGTTGATACTGGAGTTGAGAAAAGCAAGAAGTTAGAATAATCCAGTAGCATATGTTGTCAAGGTAAGAGAAGAATGATGAATAAACAGAATTTACTATAGAAGTACAATGTAGCACAGTAGAAAGGTGGTAAGTGATGTGAATCTGAAATCATTAGCTTTTATGCCATTTTACTTCATATTGCATTTGCCTTCTGGCTTCTAGTTTCCCTAGTAGAAACCTACTCCTATCCATTTTAACAACTGTCAGTACGTAGTCTATTGCTTTGTACATTATTGGATAGGTAGTGAGTTGTAACTGACTAAATACTTGTTTCTGAATCCAACCTTTGTTGCTAGCTGAGTGTTTTTACACAATTTATTAAATTTCAGTATCAGTGTACACATCTTTAAAATGGCTATAAGTCTGAGTCATGGAAATGTGGTGAAGATTATATGAGAAATCAAGTACCTAGTAATAAGTACATAAGTCATAAGTAAGTACATAGTATTCCTCCAACGAACTGTACCTTTTCTTTACTTGAATCACATGGTACCACACTGGACTGAAATTTAGATCCTTTATACTTTTAATTTATTTTATATTTAACCAGGTTTTTTCACTTTTTATAGTGATATGTACATATTTTTGAAACTTTTATTAGGGGGCACCTGGGTGGCTCAGTCGGTTAAGTGTCTGCCTTTGGCTCAGGTCATGATCTCAGGGTCCTGGAATCAAGCCCATTCTCAGCAGGGAGCCTGCTTCTACCTCTACCTCTGCCTCTGCATGTTGCTCTCCCTGCTTGTGCTCATGGTCTCTCTGTCAAATAAATAAATAAAATCTTAAAAAATAAAATAAATAAAACTTTTATTAGGGAAACACATAATTATAAACTAATTAAATTTAAATAATTCTCCAATATAAACCAAACATACTATACTGTCTTGAAATTCATTATATTTAAATATTATATTTATATGCACATGCTCAAATTCTGCTGATTATTCCTCAACCTCTTTGATATGCCCGTCGTCTTAAACTTAAATTAAGCCCAGGAAAGTAGTTAGAGATTAATTCTGACTACATAAGAATTCAATGCCTCACAGTCTAAAGTACTGGTCCTCATTTGGCTTTTTTATGATGTTACACTAAATAGAATACCAGAATCATCTTATATCCAAATACATTTGAAAATGAAAAACTTTCTTTCCCTTTATTGTCACTGTGCATTATGTTGAGTGGACACAAAACAGGCCAGAGATACAGGTATGCAAAACAATTTTTCATTGTGGCAAAACAAAAACAAAAGCAAAAACACAAAAAATCAGTGAGCAAATTCTAGCTAAAATTAATTCAGTCTATGGCTAGAAGAGACTAAAAGAAATATAATAATCACAGTAACAATAATATCACTTGGCATCCATTAAAAAAAATCCTCCCATTATGACAGTTTTGCAAATATGGTACTGAGTTATATTGTACTATGTGCTATAGACTGCATATTTGTGTCCTCTCCCCCACCAAATGGGTATATTAAATCCTAACAACCAATGTGATGATTTGGAGGTAGGACCTCTGGGAGGTGATTAGGTCATGAGCATAGAGCCCTCATGAATGGGATCAGTGCCATTACAAAAGTGTCCCCATAGAGCTCCCTCATTCCTTCCACCATATGAGGACATAGTAAAAGGGGGGCCATCTATGAACTATGAAACAGATCTTTCCCAGACACCAAATCTGCTGGTAGCTTGATGTTGAACTTCTAAGAACTATGAGCAATCGATTTCTGCTGTTTATAAGCTACCCAGACTTGTAAACAGCCTTACAATGGTGCTCTGTTATGGCAGCCAGGACAGACTAAAACACCATGGAAAAATGAAGTGAGTAGAAACCAGCAGTTTCAGGGAACAAAGACAAATTACTGACTGCTTAACTTTGTGGTCTAATTGTCCTCAAAAGAGACAGTTGAAAATACAAAGAGGACCTTCTCTAAAAGTTATGCTTTCTTTCTTCAAAGAAATGCCTTTATATACAGTTGGTCCCTGTTTGGATGCAACTCCAGTCTGTTTGCACTATGACTTGCAAACTACAGCAGCAAGGAGCCGGATCCCCACATCCAAAGATGTATTCTGATAGCAGGACAAAATAATAAGTTCAAATAATTGGGGTGGATAAAGAAGCATCTAGATTCTGCCCATATGTCTTAAAGGTATTTCAGATATTTAGATAGTGACAATTGTCTTGAGATATCACTATTGAGAAATAAAATAACCACAAAATTAAAAAGTGTTGTGGAATGCAAGGTATTGCAGTTGAACAGGAGAAAATATTCATTTCTGTTCAGCATACTCCAAAGCTCCTTGTCAGATTATTTTTAGTAATTGGTATTGTACTAGTTTCATATTTCTGGCATAGCAAATTACCACAAACTTAGAGGCGTCAAAAACACACATTTATTATTTTATTTTACATTTCTCTAGGTCAGAGTCCAACACAGATTTCCTGGGCTAAAATCAAAATGTTCGCAGAGCTGTGTCCCTTTCTGCAGGCTCTAGGGGAGAATCTGTTTTCTGGGTTTCTCCATCTTCTAGAGATTACCCACATTCCCATTTTGATCCTCTTCCTGCATTTTTAAAGCTAGCAATGCCACACCTCTCTGACTCATCTGTCATCCCATGTCTCCCTGACTCAGCTGGGAAAGATTCCCACTTTTAAGGAAATATATGATTAGATTTGACCCACCCATATAATCCAAAATAAACTTCCCAAATCACCAGGTCCTTACCCTTAATCACATCAGAAAAGTTGTGTTTGCCATGTAAGATACATATTCACAGCTTCCAATGATTAGGGAGTAGACATCTTTGGCTAGGCCAGTGTTCTGTCTACCACAGGTAACATCTGCTTTTTTTGTTTTGTTTGCTTTTCCTTTCATTCTTTCAAGTGTTTCCTTCATGAGGCAACTAAAGTTTGTGTAGTTTAGTTAGGGATACTAATGGTATTTGTGACCATGGACAAAATATATCAGAAAACATAAACTTATTTTATCTTCTTGGTGAATTAATCACTTCATTACTATCAAATAACCCTCTTTAATCCTTAGTGATATCCTTTGTTCTGAAGTCTACTTTATCTGATGTTAATACACCCCTCCAATTTTCTTGTGATTAGTGTTAGCATGTTATATTTTTTTCATCCTTTTACTTTTGTATTTTATTCTTTTAAAGATTTATCTATCTATTTTAGAGAGAGAAAGAGATGGAGGGAGGGAGCTCACACAGGCAGGGAGAGGGGCAGAGGCAGAGGGAGAGAGCTAATCCCAAGCAGACTCCCTTGCCTAGTGCAGAGCCCAGTGCAGGGCTCAGTTCCATGACCCCGAGATCATGACCCCAGCCAAAATCAAGAGTCCGTCACTCAACTGACGGATGGAGTCACTGAGGTGCCCCACATCATCCTTTTACTTTTAATTCATTTGTGTCATTATTTTTGAAGTGCATGTCTTCTAACCATCACATAATGAGGCCTTACTTTTGCATCCAATATAATGATCTCTGCCTTTTAATTAGGGTTTATAGAATATTGATATGATTGGATTAAATCTGCCACCTTGCTACTTGTTCTCCTTTTCTCCTTTGGCTGTAAATCTAACTCATGGAAGATTGAGTAAATCACTACCTAGGATAATATCTGGTAAGCACATAAACCTTTCACTCATTTTCCTCTTTTTCTGCCTTCTGTTGTATTCAGTATTTTTTTATAATTCCCTATTATTTCCTTTTTGTCTTACTACCTATAGTTTTGTTTTGTTATTTTGTTGGTTGTTTTGGGGTTTATATTATACACCTTAAAGTTATTAAAGGTTACCTTCCAGTGATATTATGTCATTTCACTTATAGTTATAAGAAACTTAACCACAGTGTCCTTCCATTTCTCAATTCCTAGCCTTTGTGATAATGATATCATACATTTTACTTCTACATGTTAGAAACTCCAGCAGATATAGTTTTTGTTTTTGTTTAAAGTGAGTTATTTTTTTTAAAAAAATCAATAATTAGAGAAATATGCATTTATCCACATAATTATTCTTTGCTGTGCTCTTTATTCCTTTGTATATCTATATCTACAACTGGTATAATTTTCTTCTTTTCTAAAAGATTTTCTGTAACAGAGGTCCATGGTGATAATTTCAAATTTGTATGTCTGCACAAGTGTTTACTTCACTTTTATTTGAAATATATTAATGCTGTCTGTAGAAGTCTAGAATGACAGTTTTTCTCTCAGTATTCTAAAGATGTTGCTTCACAATTGTTTTGCTTGCATTACTTCCGATAAACGTCTGCTGGAGTTCTTACCTTTGTGTTTCTGTATCCTGAGTCTTACCTTTTCTGACATCTTTTATAATTGCTTATCACTTGTTTCAAAGTTTTTGTATTATGATACGTGATGCAATTATTATTGCTTAACGATTGCAAAAAAAATAAAGAAATGCATAAAGTAAATCCACAAAGTTAAAATTAAAAAGAGGCCATGGCCAGCCTTCTAATTTGTATCTTTCTTGGCATTTTTAAAAAAAATATGTACACATATTAAAGCACACATTATTTGCAACTCTGTATTAATACAATGCTATGCAACATGTTACCCTAAAACCTAATAGCTTAAAACTATAATAATCAATAATCCCTCATAATTTCTGAGTTAAGAATTGGGAATGGCTTCATTGAGCATTTCTGTCTTAGGATACTCATAGGATATTGCAATCAAGTATCAACTAGGACCATAGTTATCTGAAGTGTTGACTATTACTGGGTAATTTATTTATAAGGTGGCTCACACATATGACTAATAAGTTGGTTCTGGTTGTTGACAGGAGGCCTCAGTTCTCTCTCTCTCTCTCTTTTTAAGATTTTATCCATTTAATTATTTGAGAGTGAGAGAGAGAAACAGCATGAGAGGGAAAAGGGTCAGAGGGAGAAGCAGGCTCCCCGCTGAGCCGGGAGCCCGATGCAGGACTCGATCCCAGGATTCCGGGATCATGACCTGAGCCGAAGGCAGTCGCCCAACCAACTGAGCCACCCAGGCACCCAGGCTTCAGTTCTCTACATGTGCTCTCCCAATGGCAGCTGCCTTTCTCCACGGAGAGTGATCCAAGATACTATGACAGAAGGTGCAATGTCTTTTAGGAACTAGCTTCAGAAGTCAAATATTGCCACTTCTGCACTATTCCATTGGTCACATAAGTGCAGCCATGATTCACTGTGGAAGGGGACCATACAAGGTTTGGAATACTGGGAGATAAGGATCTTGGGAACATCTTGGCCATTTGTTACCACAATATCCTTAGTATCACATTTTCAAAAAAGTTTTACGTGTTTTCTGTGCCAATAATAAATGGCTCCATAATCTATAATTGAATGGTGGACATTTATTTCTAATTTTCCAATTCAAAAAAAGGCAAAAATTAATATCCTTGTAATTTTTCATGATTTCTTTCTCTTAAGAATATATTTCCAAAAGGAAAATATCATCAGATATGCATATTGCAAGGCATTTGGTCCATATTACAAAATAGACTTCAAAAAATCTTATGCTTCAACTAACTGTGTTGGAAAGTGCTTTTTTTTTTTTAAAGTAAGATTTATACACAGTGTGGGGCTTGAACTCACTACTGCGAGTTCAAGAGTTTCATGCTCCACCACCTGAACCAGCCAGGTGGCCCAGAAAAGTGCTTTTTAAAACTGTATCTCACCTGCACAGGTTAATGTATGGAAATGTTGAATTACTATATTGTACAACCTGAAATTAATATAACACTGCATGCCAACTAACTGGAATTAAAATAAAAACTTAAAAACATTTTTCAATTAAAAAAATAAAACTGTATCTCATTTAATAATGGATACTTTCAATTTATCCTTCAGTCTTTGTCAATTTTAGAGGTGAACTAGAGAAGTCTCTTGATTATAAACAACCTAAGTCAGTTCTACCTAAGTAAGGAAAATAATGTATAGAATTTGAGCCAGGTAATTCACAGAGTCACTAGGAAAGATAAAGAATCTGGGTTGTACAGAAACCAAGGTAAACAACATATGATCAATATTCTTCCTTAGTCATGATCCAATTTAGGATTCCAGCACAGATTCTGTCATCACTAAACTTTACTTTAGAAATAAGTCAATTTGCTGCTCGATTCCAATAAGCATTCACCCCAAAATCACTGGATTCTCACCTCTACAATAGTCTCTAAGAACAAAATCTTAAAATAACCATTTACTGGGGTGCCTGGCTGGCTCAGTTGTTAAGCGTCTGCCTTCGGCTCAGGTCATGATCCCAGGGTCCTGGGATTGAGCCCCACATTGGGCTCCCTGCTCCACAGGGAGCCTGCTTCTCCCTCTCCCACTCCCCCTGCTGGTGTTCCCTCTTTCGCTGTGTCTCTCTCTGTCAAATAAATAAATAAAATCTTTTAAAAAAATAAAATAAAATAACCATTTACTTTTGTAACATTTCCTCAAATCCAAAATCCTAGTTGGGAGCATCAGAGTATTCAGATGCTAAAGTCAAAACAAAAATAAATACTATAAAAGGTGAAATTATCTATCTCATTTCTCTTTTTAAAATGGCAGACATTAAATTGCTAGAACTCATACAAAAATTCAGCAATGTGGCAGGATGTAAAATCAATGCACAGAAATCAGTGGCATTTCTATACACCAACAACAAGACAGAAGAAAGAGAAATTAAGGAGTTGTTCCCATTTACAATTGCACCAAAAACCATAAGATAACTAGGAGTAAACCTAACCAAAGCGGCAAAGGATCTGTACTCAGAAAACTATAGAACATTCACGAAAGAAATTGAGGAAGACACAAAGAAATGGAAAAACATTCCATGCTCATGGGTTGGAAGAACAAATATTGTTAAAATGTCTATGCTATCCAGAGCAATCTACACATTCAATGCAATCCCTATCAAAATACCATCGACTTTTTTCACAGAGCTAGAACAAACAATCCAAAAATTTGCATGGAACCAGAAAAGACCCTGAATCACCAGGGGAATGTTGAAAAAAAAACCAAAGCTGGAGGCATCACAATGCCTGACTTCAAGCTCTATTACAAAACTGTAATCATCAAGACAGTATGGTACCGGCACAAACACAGACATGTAGATCAAAGGAACAGAATAGAGAGCCCAGAAATGGATCCTCAACTCTATGGCCAACGAATTTTCAACAAAGCAGGAAAGAATATCCAGTGAAAAGAGACAGTTTCTTCAACAAATGGTGCTGAGAAAATTGGACAACCACATGCAGAAGAATGAAACTGAACCATTCTCTTACACCATACACAAAGATAAACTCAAAATGGATGAAAGACTTAAATGTGAGACAAGAATCCAACACAATTCTAGAGGAGAACACAGGCAGCAACCTCTGTGACCTCAGCCGCAGCAACTTCTTGCTAGACACATCTCCAAAGGCAAGGGAAACAAAGGCAAAAATGAACTATTAGGAATTCATCAAGTTAAAAAGCTTTTGCACAGCAAAGGAAACAGTCAACAAAACCAAAAGACAACTGACAGAATGGGAGAAGATACTTGCAAATGTCTCATCAGATAAAGGGTTAGTATCCAAAATCTATAAAGAACTTATCAAACTCCATACTAAAAAAACAAACAATCCAGTTAAGAAATGGGTAGAAGACATGAATAGACACTTTTCCAAAGAAGACATCCAGATGGCTAACAGACACATGAAGAGATGCTCAACCTCACTCATCATCAGGGAAATACAAATCTAAACCATGATGAGATATCACCCTACACCTGTCAGAACAGTTAAAATTAACGACTCAGGAAACAACAGATGTTGGCAAGGATGCGGAGAAAGGGGAACCCTCTTGCACTGTTAGTGGGAATGCAAACTGGTGTAACCAGTCTGGAAAACTGTATGGAGGTTCCTCAAAAAGTTGAAAATAGAGCTACCCTATGACCCAGCAATTGCACTACTGGGTATTTGCCCCAAAGATACAAATGTAGTGATCCAAAGATGCACCTGCACCCCAATGTTTATAGCAGCAATAGTTGATTTAGTTGACTGCAATTGTTGTGGTGAGCATTGAGTGATTTATAGAATTGTCAAATCAGTATGTTGTGCACTTGCAACTAATATAACATTGTTAATTATACTTCAATAAAAATTATAGTTGATGTTTGTTTATACATCAACTATAATATGATACTATACATATGTATGTATTGCCCATTGCATTTGTTTCAAAATTATATATTCAGGGCACCTGGGTGCTCAGTCAGTTGGGTGTTGGACTTTTGGTTTCGGCTTAGGTCATGATCTCAGGGTGGTAAGATTGAGCCCCTTGCTGGGCTCTGCACTCAGCAGGGAGTCTGCTTTAAAGTCTCTCTCTTCCTCTCCCTCTACCCCCCACCACCAAACTCTCTCACTCTAAAATAAATACATAAATCCTTTTTTAAAATTATATATTCAAATTCTTTGTGTATTTGCCCCTTTTCCTCTAAAATAATCAGGGTTTTTTTTAAAATACTTCCTTGTGTGTCAAGTTCAGTAATTTTAATTTCTTAAAAAGTAGTACATTCCATGAAGATTTCCAAATTCATTAGCAAAGAATGAATTCTGCTGTAATTTTTAAAGCAAATGTAGATTGAAATCTCACATAAACACATGATGAGTGAAGTTCAATGTACCCCATGTGCCCATTATTTAACTTTAACAATTCTCAACATTTTGCCAAGTAAGTTTTTGGTTTCCCAATACACATAAAAGTTATGTTTATACTATGTTGTAGTCTATTAAGGGTGCAATAGCATTATATCTAAAAAAAACCCAATGTGGACACCTTAATTAAAAAAATGGGGGGGCAGGGGCACCTGGGTGGCTCAGTCAGTTAAGTGTCTGCCTTCAGCTCAGGTCATGATCTTGGGGTCCTGGGATAAAACCCCACATCAGACACGGAGTCTGCTTCTCCCTCTCCCTCTGCCCCTCCCCCCCCCCGCTCATGTTCTCTCTCTCACTTGCTCTTTTGCAAATAAATAAAATCTTAAAAAATCAAAATTAAAAATAAAAAAAACTTTTTGCTAAAAAATACCAACCATCATCTGAGCTTTCAGCAAGTTGTAATCACTGATCACCAACCACCATAACAAATATAATGATAATGAAAAAGTTTGAAATATTAGGAAAATTACCAAAATGTGACAGAGACATGAAGTGAGCAAATGTTGCTGGAAAAATGACACTGATAGACTTGCTCGTTGCAAGGTTGCTATAAACCTACAATTTGTGAAAAACACAGTTATCTACAAAACAATAAAGTAGAGCACAATCAAACGAGGTATGCTTGTACTTATTTTCATTAATTCTTATTTTAAAATGAAAGCACGTAGGGATAAACCTTTTTTTTCCCTCTAGATAAAGTTTTGTCCACATCAAATGATTTTCCAAATTATTCCAAATCATTTTAAGTCATACTTTTGATTTCTCTGTTGTTATGAAGCTTATGGAGATAGTTTATAAGACCTGAGTGGCTGGATTGTGTGGAAAGTTTTCCATACTCTCATGATCCCATGCTCCAGATTCACTTTTAGTTTTTATGAACTTCAACTGTATGATTACCAAGGACTTGAAGAGAGGCTGGTGACTTCAACAGTTTTGTTATTTAGACCAAAAAAAAATTATGAAACATTATCACCAGTTATTAATATTATGCAATTGGAGAATATGCATTTACATGTCATTTATGAACACCATTGTAAATGTTACAATATCTTAAAATCTCATGTACACTTTCTGAATAGAGTACATCTTCTCAGTGCTACTGCTGATTGCATATTCAAAATCATTTTATGTTAGATGTTGTGAGCTCTACAATAATGTATCAACTTAGTTCTCATATATTTTAGGTAGCTGTGGCTTCTCAATACAGAACTTCCTCTTGCTTATAAGCTCCTTACTTTCTCTTTTATGTGGCCTCCACAGTCTGAACAAGACTTGGTTTCACAGTGTTATTGAGGAGATATTCTGAAGCATACTTTCATTTACTAACCTTGGAAAATGGTTCCTTTAAATTTGATTTCTTAAGAAGTGCCCCAAGTAAAGTTTCATGAACGACTTCTCATGTAGATGTGATGTGTGCTAGTTCACCTATGGAGCACTCAAACTTTCAAAGTTGAGATAAGTGACATAGCTGTGTGACATAAGCAGAAAACTCCCATTTTACAAATTCACCAACAGTTCTAGATTTTGCGGTAAGCGTGGAGAGAAGTCTCCTACAGCACAAGTTGAAAAGAACATACTGTGCTGTCATCCAGAGCTTTTTTTGCTTTGTTTGCTTCAAGACAGAGTAAAAATTTTAAAATTAGTATAAAAGTTCCTTTAAGCAATGTGACCAACATCCAATGCCCCGAGTTGCCCTGATAAGCAGAGTCTCTTTAGGCCCACATTAGATACTCTATTTATTTTTCTTTATTTTTTTTAGTTTATTATTTATTTTAGAGAGAGAGTATGCAAGTGGGGAGAGACAGAAGGAGAGGGAGAGAATCTCAAGCAGACTCCCCCGTGAGCGTGGAGACAAGGGGCTCCATCCCATGACCCCAAGCTCACAACCCAAGCTGAAACCAAGAGTCAGACGCTCAACCAATTGAGCCACCCAGGGACCCCTATACTTATTTTTCTCACCAGCCAATTATGAGATTGGAATGATGCTGCTAGCTGTATCCAACATTCCTTTTAACTGTCAAGGAAGAGTAGACCTTCTGAAAATTGAATAATAAATCACATATTTGAGATTAAAAGAAATTCTAGGAAAGAGACAACAGCCAAATGAAGTACGTGAAGTTTTCCTAAACTCAGTGAGAATCACCTGGTTAATGGAAAATAGAGGTGCCCTGTCTGAAATATAAATTTCTGAGGACTGATTCATCAAGTCTGTGATTGGGGCCAGGAACATGCATTTATAACATGCTATTCCTGTGGCCAGGAAAGTTTTGGGGAAAAGGACACTGTAAAACTGAACAACATAAAACTTATTTATTTACTACCCTATTTCATTCAACACACCTACTTATTCACTTATTCATTCATTCATACCTTTTGAACATTTACCATGTTCCAGGTGTATCGCTGTGTACTAGTAAACACCAATGGACAAGTTGCAGGGCTCAAAATTTGGCAAGGAATAAAGACACATTAGAGCTATGGTAGTCATGGGTACATGGTGTAGAATCATAGAAATAAGGTACTCACTATGTTTATACATATTAACTGTAAATGCATTGTTGGTCTTGCCCTTAAATTCCTGACTATACTTTATCAATTTTTTTTTGAAATTTAGCCATAGAAGAGGTTGAAAGTTGCCTATTTTTATATCCTTTAAATCAAAGTAATCAATATCTTTATTACACAGATGTTTTTCAGTTTTCAAGTCAAGATAACAAAGCTCTCACCTAGATGGATGTTTTCTATGTATATCTTCTATTGAAACCTACTACTGATCTTCTATTAAAAAGTTAGTTTTAAGTAAAGCTTCTTTCAAGAGGGAAAAACCTGCCATGACCTCTAAGCTGGATTCTAAACTTTATTTCAATATTTCTTGCTTATAAAATTTATGCCATTATATCAGTTTTACATTAAAATACTTTAAGTGAAATGACTCAAGGGAAAAATTTCTCTTATTAAGAACTGAAAGACAAATTTAGAAGGAAAATTTCAGAAAAATTATTTTTAGGAATGCAATATACCTGATACCCACAGAAGATGTTGAAGGCAAACCGGGGGAGATAAGCAGTTTTGAAAATGCAGATTCCTGCAAGCCCTTTTGCTGGAATCATGTCACTATATTCCCCACCCCCCAAATTAGTAGGGTAAAATTCCGCAAGGCCTAATTTTATTTGACAAGGGATGTCTGTCATGCTACTTAGTTTTCTGCATGGATTGAAGCAGGCTTTGTTGTCAGGCTATTGGTCGTTCTCCAGTTCCTGCAAAAGGTGGGACTTCAGATGGGTTCCCTAGTGAATAGGATGTTCTATGAGTTGGAAATCATTAAAGCTGAAAACATCAAAGACAAACAGGATTAGATGCTAATATTTCAGAGTAAGAAATTCAGGCAAGGGAGATGAGAGAAGAACCTCAGGATGACTTTTGAAAATTCAAAGCCCCTGACTAGTTTTGAGGCGGATCTATAGATAAATGTGCCTTTTGGCTTAAATAATAACCCAGAGGTGTTCTTAACTTTGAAATTTATTTTATTTTTTTCAATTTATTTAATGTAAGCTATCATAGTCTTAATAAGATGATAATATTAAATTGAGTTACATTTTCCTGGTACCAGACATGACCAGGACCTTGGTAGAGGTCTAACCATTTGACCAGTATAAATATGTTTTCTGATGTTATCCTCTCCTCGTATCTGTTCTGCTTCTCTGCATAGTGTGTGGGTAATATAGACAGTGACTGATGCCACCATGTACTATGCTGGGCAAACAATAAACCACAAAGGCTTGATGTTGGACTTTGGATCATAGGAAGAAAAATCTTTTGGAGCCATGAATGATAATTAAACAGGATTATAAGAAGAATAGTTCTTGAAGGTGAGGATGCACTAAAAAAAAAAAAAAATGATATCACTTTTATTTTGGCAATACTTATTACATACAGTGACTTCTCTAGGCTATGGAAATAAAGCAAATTAAAATTCATAAAAAGCTTATAGCTTTATGGAAATGGATAACTAATTAGAAAATAGCAAGAAAGCAGTATTTAAGTTCTATAATATGGCTTATGAACATATATATTAAAGGAATGTGTGAAAAGTACAATTAAATAGGGTGGTGTTAAGAGCAAAGCTTTATGAGGGAGGTGGATTTTGAAGCTTTGAACCCTGCCTTGAAGTAAAGATTTGGATTTTTCAAAATTAGGAGGAAAAAGTCTGTGACTTATGTGATTATCTTTTCATGTTTCTTGGTGTTATCCTTTAATAAATTAGATATACCTGCATAAAGTTATACATTTCTCAAAGATAAGAGTATTATTCTTACAACCTACTATGTATAGTGCCTCGAACAATGTCACACTAGACTAAAAAATTCATGTTCTACTGCTGATAAGAATCAGCAAGATGCCAGATGGGCATAAGAAGGCTAGATATCTCTACTTGCTCAGGACTGACTCAGCTCACAGAAGTGAACTGAATCATCTGACCCAAATCTTTGTGATTTTTGCCATATCCCATACCATCTACTGAAGTACTTATTTAATAATTTTTTTTCAATTGTGTTGTTGAAATGCCTTAAAAACAGCATAACCAGTCATGTGCCATGAACCAAAGTAACCATGAAAATGAACACAATACAAAACAATATGGTTAATTTGAAAATTAAAATATAAAGTGAAATTAATAATAAATGAGCCTACTTCTCACCTAAAAGTAAGTGCATCATTAAAAATAATGAAGTTTTCTGGGTGCCTGGGTGGCTCAGTTGGTTAAGCAGCTGCCTTCTGCTCAGGTCATGACCCCGAGGTCCTGGGATTGAGCTCCAGGTAGGGCTCCCCGCTTGGCAGGAAGTCTGCTTGTCACTCTCCCTCTGCCCCTCCCCTTGCTTGTGTGCTCTCTCTCTCTCTCACACACACACAAATAAATAAAATCTTTAAAAAAATAATGAAGTTGTCAGTTGTATAATAGGATAAAGTGTTACTTGGCCAGATGATACTTAGTAGAAAAAAAAAAAATTGGGTTCTATATCAGTAAGATGATTGCATATTTTTTTTGTTTTGTTTTGAGGCTAAACAAGAATGAAAAATTCCTCTCACACATGTATCTACTGAGAAAGAGCAAGATATTTCATCCAACTCCTTTGATAGGTTTCGATACTGAGAATTACTAACCATATTGATATGTGATTCTTTTTCAATACAATCGTATTCCAAGAAACCATATGAAGCAGTCTCCCAAACCTGTTTCTTTTGAATCTGTCCTATTCATAGACTGGTGCAAACAAGCATTTCTTATCCACTCACTTTTACCATCTGGTTTGGAAAAATATGCATGAACATCTTTTATCAATTATTTCAAATATATCCTCATAGTAGTCACCATATTTCCAACCTTGGAGTCAGTGCTGATCTTTCTCTCTCTCTCTCTCTCTTGCTGTCTTTCTCTCTCACTCTTTCTCTCCTCCACCCTATACCTCACACCCAAATCATTCAGAAATGTGTATGAACTTATATGCAGAATTCAACCATGTGTCATCAGATCCATCACTACCATCCTTTCTAAATCACCATCAGGTCCTGTATGGACTACTTTACAACATCCTAACTGATTTCCTGACTTGCAATCTTGCCTTCAGACTCCAACTACTTATTTTCCATACAGCAGTCAGCATTATTCTTTTAATATATAAGATCATATCACCGTTTTGCCCAAAACTCTAGTCCACTTACAGTAGAAGACAAAGTCTTCACAGTGGTCTACAAAACCCTAGAGAATCTTATGTGCCTCTATGCCTCTCCCTTTATTGTCAGTCAAAAGTAAGTTTCTGGAGGCAGGGATTTTTGTGTTCACTGCCCTATCTCCTAAGCCTAAAACTGTTTTTGATATGTGCACAATAAATATATATTGAGTGTATGAATACACTTTGAGGGAGCTCTTAGATGATTTCCTAACCAGATCTTAGAGTTGAGAGAATTCAACACTTTATAGCTCCAGTATTGGCCTTATTGCATCTATGTGATTCATTTGGTCTTTTAAGGGAATACTGATGTAAGAAGCATGCATTGCAGGAATAAATTTTTATTGTTCAAATAAACATATTCATGTGCAAGATATATTCATATATCAGTTCTAAGCAGGTGTATGATTTTCCATGTTAGAAGTTTTGTTTGGAAAGGTTTGAAGTTCTTATCACACTACATATAGTCAACTGACTATATGTATTATAGTATGAGGTATGAATTGAAAGAATGCGGGAGTAAACATAGAAATTCAAGATACTAGCAATTGGAATCATCTGCATGATCAGTATTTCTGAACAGTTTATAATGGAATGTTTGTGGTATTGGTAATTCCTGGGTCTATGTAAACAGGATTATCATGATGCTAGCTACTTTATCTTTATCCTAAAGCAATACTATTTAAAGCCATGGTTTGATATGTCCATTATTTTCTTCTAATATATTAAAATGTATACATAATTAAAGTAAAGTAAATCTCTTTATAGACTAAAATAATCTAGATTGCCACCATTCCATTCCAATTGCCACATCCTGGGAGGCACTGTTGAGGGCAGTACTGCAGAATAGAAATATATTATAAGTCACAAATGTGAGCTATATATATATATAATTTTAAACTGTTAATAGCCACATTCAGAAAAGTGAAAAGAAATAGGCAAAATTAATGCTGATAATATATTTTAAGTAATCCAACATATCCAAATATTATCATTTATATGTCTAAACAATATAAAAATTATAAATGAGATATTTTATCTTTTTAATGCTAAGTCTTTGACACCCAGTGTATATTTTATGCTTATGGCACATCTCTACTTCTTATCACCAAATAACACATCCCCAAAATTTCTCCATAAAATTTAACCCGTGTCCCCAGGTTTAGTCAGACTATGGTTACAAATGAGGACAGTGGACATTCATATCTTTATTTTGTTGTCTTGCTAGCCATGCCCTAGAACCCAGTCTCCCAAGCTATTCTGGGAATATCTGGAGTATGTATCACATGTGTTTGTAGACAAATCTCCTCATATTCTTACCCTTTGGCTTCCACACATTTCAAATCTGTTGAAAGAGTAGGCACCTTGAAACTGCTTCACTGCTCTCCTGGGGTTCATGGTCTCATCCATAACATAAATGAGATGGGTAATTCTTGGAATGCCAAACATGTTACCATGGCCAGAAGTGAGAGTAAGGGATGCAGAATAGGCCTCTCCTTCCCCTAGACCTACAGCACATTGGGTGTTCCAAGAGCCTCACCAAGTTTCTCAAGAAAACAACTCTACACTTTCCAGGCTAATACTTATCTTCAGGGAGACTCAGTCAACTTCCGCATCCATGGGGAATAGATGCAACATGTCCCCATCCCCCATCATACTCAAACTACTTCTATCTTCTTCAGTCAAAAGACAAATTCTTGGCCATGGGTTCTGTTGAGAAGTGGTGATAGGAAACTAGACGGCCTCTAGGCCTCATTTCTGCCAGAGATTAACTGGGATCTCATAGTTCAGAAATCTCTCTCACTTTCCTGCCATCTTTTTCTTTCCCAAACCCAGCCACTTATCATCACATGTTGAGCTAATTGCAAGTAACACCCTAGTTAGTTTCTGGACTACTAGAGTACTTGGTATAATTTTACATATAAAATCTAATGTCAATTGATAAAATCTACAAATTTGTGACTATTGATACAATGGACATCAAAAGACATGTTTAGAGATAGGTGAATTGGTAGGGAAAAAAATCACTGTGCTTTGGTCTAGATACATAGACTTTGCTTCCAATCAGTTAGAAAATCTGGAAATAATGCTTTGCACTGTTGCTATTCTCCTGACATGATATTTGATTTTTCTATAATCCATTCATCGCAAATTATAGTATATGTTGTGCTTCAACAATTAAACATTGGAAATATGATGTCATCCCAAACTGAATTTTAGATCTGTTGTGCTTTGGAGCTAGTAGAAATAGGCTTTACTAGGGAAAATCCAGAGTATGAAAAGTAATATAATGTAGTAACACATAGAGTTGAGAATATAAGTGCTTTTTCTTCCTCATGCTTGTATCATTTTAAAACACTTGAATAAAAATTATTAAAATGGACTACTTTTGTTATTGTTTAAATACCCATTAATTAGAGAATGTTTGTGTTATGTGAGTAAATGTTGTGTGACAATTAAATTTATTTCTCAGGGAGTTTATAGTAAAAAGTACGATAACTTTAATGTATCTTACTGCCTTAGGTACTCTCTGATTGTAAGTTCATGCTAAGATAAAGTACCTCTTTTTGGATATGTTACTTTGAGAATAGACTCTGGAGTCAAGCTGGCTGAATTTAAATCTAACTGCATGATCTTGGACTGTTTCCACATCTGTAAAATGGGGGTGGTAATAGTACCTCAAAGGAGTACTATAAAAATTAAATGACTACATTGTAAATTGATATTAGTACAAAGGGAAAGAGGAAATCTAACTACCTTGAAAACTGAGAAATTTAAACACATATTTAGGAAAGGTAGAAAAGCAGTGAGAAGAGAAACCACTCAAAATGAGTATCTCAAGAATGTGTGGGTGATTAACATCTTGATACTCAACGAAACCACTGAAAAATTTGATATGTTATTGGGACCTAATACATTTGTTTTGTAATTTATTACAGCAGAATGCCTAAGGAGATATTTTAAACGATTTCTGGTCAATGTTTAGAGGTTTCAAAAATCTCTTTTTTTAGAAGTTAGTTCTGGGAAAATTATCTGCAATGACTGGATTATAGACTTTGGCTATAAAAAATTCACTATAAAGAAAGGAGAGAATTAGAGATTTATGGAACCCTCATGTTTACAGACCACAGTACTGGAAATCTAGCTATAAGTAATTGTCTTCTCTGCCCAAAACAATTTCTGTCTTATCTCTTTGCCTCATCCATTTTCATTATAATAGGGTTTCATGAGAGAATGTTTTAAATGATAATTTAACTGTATTATATCACTATCAGTGATTTTAATGAATTTTTTGTAACTTTACAATAGTTGTATGAGTTTGAGAGCCTTAAGTTAGAATATCATTTTTAGCTTTTCCTGACTATCATCTATCTATCTATCTATCTATCTATCTATCTATCTATCACAAAGTAATAAAGTTAGTTCTAATTGCTACAATGTATCCTTTGGTGCTAGGGAGATTTGGACAATTTCTTGACAGAATAGTTCCCTGGTTTAAAATATATCCTATGGATTTACATGGAAAAAGACCACAGACTCATAATTTTAAGAAAAAAAATTGATATTTGTAAGAACTACTTGTCAAAAAGAAAGCGAGGGGTCACTCACTAACCAGAGCCTGAAGAAATTCACAGGTCAGTTCTTTAATGTACCAAATGCAAGCCTTCTTTTTTTGCATGAGTAACATTAAAATACCCAAGAATTACCTTCTGGTCAACAGGGAGTGTAATAGGCTCATTATTCTTAGGGAAAAAGAAAAGACCCATAACACCCTGGTAAAAAGAGGAGCTCTTGTGACCTTCAGCTGGGGTGAGGAAGGTGGACCTCTTTGAAGTTTATTAATTTAAAATTTAATTTAGTTATTAATTGTAGTTGGAAGAGGCAGAATAATTTGTTTAATAAACATTGGGATCCTGATGAGAATCACAGTATTTATGCAGGGGAATAAAACTTTGAAGATCTCTGAAAATCTAGATAGTGGTCATAGTTTTGGTCCAGGGGAAGGAAATATTGCATCTCTTTGGTAGTTGGATTTTAGCTTTTTAATAAACGACATGAATTTCAATTGATTCTGGAAGTTGTGTTATTCTAAACCATACTCACTGATGCACTGATGAAGCAAAATCTTGAGCTGCTCACGTATAATTTTAATGGAGATGTCCAGTACAAAGCTGGTCGGACTCTAAGGACTCCTTGTAATTCCAGTCTACTTGTAATTTCCTAAAAGTAAATTTACTTGGGTACTGACATCAAAAATACAACTCTATCAATGTCACCTTTATGTCCGCAAACAGATTAAATGCTTCTAATATCAAGCATAATGACATTCTGTATGGCCCAGATCACATTTGCGATAGTATATTTGATACAGTTGTAAACCTTGGAAGAATACGCCTGCCTAAGAGAATAGCTTTTTTTCTAGTCTTAAACACGTTACAGTTGCCAGTGTAAATCACTTGTCAGTCTACGGCAAATATAACAGTGTTTTAATCTGAAAAAGGGGAGAAATAAAGTACAGATAATCTTTTTGGCCATTTTCTTGGCACCATCATACATTGAAGACTGACAGGTCCTTCACTTGAGTGACAGGTGTCCTTTGAAATGCCTGTGAATCAGTATCTGTACAGACTGTTGAAATGCATATTTCCATCCTTATCGTAAAGGAATGGATGGCAAGATAGGTGCTGTTAACATTGCAAATAGCTCCAGAATTATTCATTGTCGGCTCCAGGCAAAGAATAGGAGGAAAGTTTTATTATTCACCATGCACAATAGCAGGATGCTTAATGATTCTCAGTTACCTTGGCAGAATTGTCTGTTGACTTCAGGCACTAGCAATGGGTGACACAGGTCTGGCCAAGTGTTAGAGCAAGATCATACATTCTGGTCCCATTTTAATTTCTAATACATTAATCTTTCCCTCCCAGATGCACAATGAATATTCCATAGACTCTTGTTTGTCAGAAGCTGTCTGGCTTTCATCTATTCAGGTGGTTTCATTGACTGTGAAAGCGTGCTTCAAAGGCCTGATCAGTCAATGACAACTGTCTCACAATAGCATTGAGTAATGCTTCCCTTTTTTCTTTTCAGGCATCTGATAGACAACTTTGACACCTGATCTCTGGGGACCTTGTGGAGTCACTCAGAGTTCTTAAGAGACTTCCCTTACTTTATCATTCCAGAAAGAATTGTCACAGGTGAATGTATCGCACTTTCTCAGGAGCTGAACCTGACCCTTGAATCTACCTCATTTGCACTGCAGGTTTCACAATGAATTAAAATGGATTAAGTTGGCTTAATGCTGTTCTACAAGGAAGCGAAAGCACTGCACCATTCATTTTTAATTTTAATCCTTTGTCTTAGCCTGCTAATTACTATTGTTTTAAGTTCATTATCCTGGCGTGCACATTGTTACTAGTTGGATGCTAATGCTTGTAAGCAATGTCCTTACTTTTGCAGGTACTGACCCTTCAATTGTCAAATTAGTCTATGTCATTGCTGAACAGCAGACTCTGTAATCTACAATTCTCTCTTTAAAATTTTATTCTTCTCTTGTCTCTAATTAATTAAGCAATAACCCCACTGAAGCATCTTATGCACAGACTCAAGTTCAAAAGTACTAAAAGGAGAAGGAGAAACTGGAAATTGGATATATGATTCCTCTAGTTTTTCTGACAGTCCTAGGGCAGAGGAATTCTATCATACTGTATGTTTTGTCTGCAAAGCTTGTAAAATGTGACTGTAAGGGGCAATCTGAACTATATTTCCTATCTCACCACAGCTGTTTTCAAAGTCTCCATTAAGAACAATTGAGATGCTACAATGCTACAGTTGAGAGCAAAACATAAGGAACATTGCTGAGAGATGATTTGAGAAGACGAACCCATCACACAATTCATGGAACTCACTTCCGGTACACATTGAAAGCTTCTAACATAATTTCTCCTTTCAATGCAAGTAATATCTCCACAATGTCCTCATGGAGTTCAGCTAGCTCTCTGAACATTTTCTGTAAAGGAAATTTTACAACCTCACAATTGCAAAATTCTGGTTATTACAAAGTTTATTTTTATTATGAATTGAAATCTGTCTCCTGTAACTTCTATCCACTGGTCATAGCTCTGTGTTCTGGAGCTATACACACAAAGGACCATTGCCTTTGCTTCATGATTACCCTTCAGTTATTTGAAGCACATCTTCCCAAAGCCTTTTCAAGAGACTAAATATACCTGTATTCACTCCTTAAGTAGTGAAATTCTGAGTTCACTTATAATCCTAGTCACTCTCTCCTGAATATGTTTCTCTTTGTTCTTCCCCAACATGCAACTTCTTGTCAGAAATAAGAAACATTTGGGAAATAAGTCTATCCTCCATGAAGACCAATAAAACCAATAAAAACATAAATGCCCACCATCAATTTTATCAACCTATATAGATATCAACCTGCTTGCTCTGCTCCCTAATCACAATAAAAGAGATGTTCCTAATCCCATGGTGTCTTGATTGTCTCCCCTCTTGCCCACTCAAATACTTTACATTTGCAGGTATTCCTACTCTCTTCCACATCAGCAATTCTTCCCTCTCTACAAAATCAGTTTCATCAGAAAGCACTCATGTCATTTTCTATTTAAAAGTACCCCACCTTGATCATAAATTCTCCTCTATCAACTTCCCCATCCACCCATAGAAAATTAGTATCATTGGACTCTTGAACAAGACATGGGGATTAGGGGCATCAACCCCCCACATAGTTGAAAAACCACATATAACTTTTTATTCCTCCAAAACCTAATTACTCAGCCTATTTTTGACCAGAAGCTTTCACAGGTAACACATTTTTTTTTTGTATATGTATTATATACTGTATTCTTACAAAAATTAAGCTAGAGAAAAAAATGTTATTAAGAATGTCATAAGGGATTGAGGAGGCAAGATGGTGGAAGAGTAGGGGACCTCGTTTCATCTGGTCCCTTGAATTTAGCTGGATAACTATCAAACCATTCTGAACACCCATGAATTCAGTCTGAGATGTAACAAAGTATACCTGGAACAAGTAGAAAATCAACTGCTTTTTGCAAGGTGGGAGGTGTGGCGATGTGAATCTGAGGGAAGATATTGGAAGATAAATGGGGGGGGGGGGAGAGCCTCCATAAGTCAGCTATCAGAAAGTGATATAGCCCCAGAGGGCAAAATCAGAACCCTTAAAAATCTGCTCCAGTGAGAGACATCCCTGTCTGAAAGGGTCTCAGAGGATGAAAAGGGCAGAATTGTAGGTGGGTCAGTGTGGTCTCAGGATCCCAGGAAACACAGAACTAATGGGGTTGCCTGAGCCAGTAGAGTGCCGAAGCAGTGGAGTGGGGAAACTGGTTATGGTCAGAGAGCCCAGGAGGAGACTCTCAGCTTGGGTCACCATAAAGCATGAGCCTGGCAGATTGGGTGGTCGCTCTCTGCCTGAGCACCCTGAAAAGGACTGGAACACATGGACCATCTGCCATCCCCCAGGAGGGGCAGAACTAGTGCGCCCACAATTGGGCAACAGCTTTAGGGTGGCAGCCCCGGAAAGGACAGGAGGATGACACTCAGCCATCCCATGGGAGCAGTAGAGCCAGTGCATGCATGAGCCCACAACCACCCTCAGTCCCAAGGCACACAAAGCGCAGGAAGGCAGGTCACTCGGACTCCCCCCAGGAAGATTGCTGTGGGCACACACAACAGGAGTCTGTGGAGTTTGGCCCAGAGGGTTTACTAAATATGGGGGACTGTGATCTTTTGGCTCTGGGGCTGGAGATTGGGGCATGGCCATTTTTTTTCTGATCCTCTAAAGAGGCTTGGAAAGCGTTCAGGGAATAAAAGCAACACAGAGGACCAGCTTACACTGAGCCCAGTCCCTGGCAAGGAGCGGTGCAACTCCACACAGGCAAAGACACCTGAGAAGCAGCACAGCAGGCCCCTCCCCCAGAAGACCAACTGGCAGAACAGGTGCATAACTAGTTTTTGGATCCACAAGACTGTGAAATTCCAGTGCTAGGGAAAAACAGTATATAGGACTCGAGGCTTTTTTCTCATGATTCATTTATCTTTCATTCTAAAATTTTCCATTTCTTTTTTCCTGTTTCAACTAGTTTATTTCATCAATTCTTTGTTTTTAAGTCTCTTTTTAACTTTTATTTTTTACATCTACATTTTATAGATATATGCTTCATTTTTGGCCTTTTTTCACTTTATTCAATTTTATTTTTGTATATATATATATATATATATATACATATATATATATATATATATATAGCTTTCTTTGCAATTTTGGGATTTAGTGTCTTCTAACACACAGACCAAAATTCACTCAGGAACATGTGGATCACCCTGCTTTGTCCACCCTGTGAGATTATATTCTCTCCCCCCACCCCCAATTTTTTTTTTCTTTTTCTTTTTTGTTTTGTTTTGATTTGTTTGCTTTTCTGTTTTGGCTTCCAACTGCTTCAGATTTTCTGGTGTGTATTTTGCTTGGGTCATGGTTGATATTTTTGATTCTGCTCACTTGCTCACCCATTCTTCTCTGGGCAAAATGACTAGAAGGGGAATTCACAACAAAAGAAAGAACCAGAGGTAATGTTCTCTGCCACAAATCTAATTGATATGGATATAAGTAAGATGTTAGAGATGGAATTCAGGATAACAATTATAAAGTTAATAGCTGGGCTTGAAAAAAAGTATAAAAGACACTAGTGAATCTCTTAGTGCAGAAATGAGATCTAATCAGGCTGAACTTAAAAATGCTATAACTGAGACGCAGTCTAAATTGGATGTTCTAATGGTTAGGGTGACTAAGGCAGAAGAGAGAGTGATCTAGAAGACAGGATGGTGGAAAGGAAGGAACTTGAGGAATAGAAAGAAAAACAACTAATAGCCCATGAAAAAAGGCTTTGAGAAATTAATGTTACCATGAGATGTACCGATGTCAGAATTATTGGGGTGCCTGAAGGTGAAAAGAAGGGGATGGGGCAAAAGGTGTTTGAGCAAATTAAGGAGCTGAGAACTTCCCTAATCTGGGGAAGGAAACAAGCATTCACGTCCGAAAGAGAGAGGACTCCTTCCAAAATCAGTAAAGATAGATCAACACCCCTACATATAATAGTGAAGCTTTAAATTTTAGAGTAAAAGAGAGAATCCTGACAGCATCTTGAGACAAGAGCTCCTCACCTACAAAGGGAAGAACATCAGACTAACATCAGACCTATCCACAGAAACCTGGCAGGCCAGAAAGGACTGGCATGATATATTCAGGGTACTCAATTAGAACATGCAGCCAAGAATACTTTATCCAGCAAGGCTGTCATTCAGAATGGAAGGAGAGATAAAGAGCTTCTAGGACAGACAGAAACTGAAAGAATATGTGACCACCAAGCCAGCCCTGCAAGAAATATTAAGGGGGATACTGTAAGCGAAGAGAGAGTCCAAGAGTAACATAGACCAGAAAGAAACAGAGAGAATCTACAGAAACAAGGACTTTACCGGGCTAAATGCTCCAATCAAAAGACATAGGGTATCAGATTGAATAAAAAAACAAGGCCCATCCATATGCTGTTTATAAGAGACTCATTTTAGACCTAAAGACACCTCCAGACTGAAAGTGAGGGGGTGGAGCACCATTTACCACACTAATGGACCTCAAAATAAAGCAAGGGTAGCAATCCTTATATCAAACAAATTAGATTTTAAACCAAAAACTGTAATAGGAGATGAAGAGGGACACTATATCATAATTAAAGGGTCTATCCAACAAGAAGATATAACAATTGTAAATATTTATGACCCCAATATGGGAGCAACAGATTATACAAACCAATTAATAATTAAAGTAAAGAAACACATCTATAATAATACATTAATAGTAGGGGACTTCAACACCCTACTCACAGCAATCTAAGCAGAAGATCAACAAAGAAACAAGGGCTTTGAATGACACACTAGACCAGAAGGATTTCAGAGATATATACAGAACATTCCATCCTAAAACAACAGAATACTCATTCCTCTCGAATGCACATGGAACTTTCTCCAGAATAGATCACATACTGGGTCATAAATCAGGTCTCAACCAATACCAAAAGATTGGGATTATTCCTTGCATATTTTCAGACCACAGTGCTTTGAAAGTTGAGCTCAATCACAAGAGGAAATTTGGAAGGAACTCAAACACTTGGAGGTTAAAGAGCATCCTACTGAAGAATGAATGGGTTAACCAGGAAATTAAAGAAGAATTTTAAAAATCCATGGAACCTAATGATAATCTGTTCATAACCTTTGGGATACAGCAAAAGCAGTTCTAAGAGGGAAGTACATTGCAATAAAGCCTTTCTCAAAAAATTAGAAAAATCTTAAATACACAAGCTAACCTTACACCTAAAGGAACTGGAGAAAGAACAACAAATAAAGCCTAAACCAAGCAGGAGAAGAGAAATAATAAAGATTAGAACAGAAATCAATGAAATAGAATCCAGAAAAACAGTAGAGCAGATAATGAAAGAATTAATAAGATCAATAAACCTCTATCCAAAAGAAAAGAGAAAGGACCCAAATTAATAAAATCATGAATGAAAGGGGAGAGATCACAACCAACACCAAGGAAAGACATACAATTTTCACAACATATTATGAGCAACTATATGCCAACAAATTAAGCAATCTGTAAGAAATGGATGCATTCCTGGAAACCAATAAACTACCAAGATTGAAACAGGAAGAAATGGAAAATCTGAACAGACCAATAACAGGCAAGGAAATTGAAGCAGTAATCAAAAACCTCCCAAAAAACAAGAGTCCAGGGCTAGATGGCTCCTCAGGGGAATTCTACCAAACATTTAAAGAAGAAATAATACCTATTCTACTGAAGCTGTTTCAAAAACAAAAATAGAAATGGAAGGAAAACTTCCAAACTCATTCTATGAGGCCAGGATTACCTTGATCCCCAAACCAGAAAAAGACCCCATCAAAAGGAATTACAGACCAAAATATCCCTGATGAACATGGATGCCAAAATACTCACCAAGATACTAGCCAATAGGATCCAACAGTACATTAAAAGGATTATTTACCAGGACCAAGTGGGATTTATTCCTGGGATGCAAGGGTTGTTCAACATTCGCAGATCAATCAATGCAATAGATCTCACTAATAAAAGAAAAGACAAGAACCATATGATCCTCTCAATTGATGCAGAAAAAAACATTTGACAAAATACAGCATTCTTTCTTGATTAAAACTCTTCAAAGTGTAGAGATAGAGGGATCATACCTCAATATCATAAAGGCCATCTATGAAAAGGCCACAGCAAATATCATTCTCAATGGGGAAAAAGTGAGAGATTTCCTCTAAGGTCAGAAACATGACAGGGATCTCCACTCTCACCACTGTTGTTCAACATAGTACTAAAAATCCTAGCCTCAGCAATCAGACAACAAAAAGAAATAAAAGGCATTTAAATTGGCAAAGAAGAAGTCAAACTCTCACTCTTCACAGATGACATGATACTTTATGTGGAAAACCAAAAGACTCCACCCCAAAATTGCTAGAACTCATACAGCAATTCAGCAATGTGACAGGATATAAAATCAACACACAGAAATCAGTTGCATTTTTATACACTAACAATGAGAATGAAGAAAGAGAAATTAAGGAATCAATCCCATTTACAATTATACCAAAAATCATAAGATAACTAGGAATAAACCTAACCAAAGGGGCAAAGGATCTGTACTCTAAAAACTACAGAACACTTATGAAAGAAATTGAGGAAGACACAAAGAAATGGAAAAACATTCCATGCTCATGGGTTGGAAGAACAAATATTGTTAAAATGCCTATGCTACCCAGAGCAATCTACACTTTCAGGGCAATCCCTATAAAAATACCATCAACTTTTTTCACAGAGCTAGAACAAACAATCCTAAAATTTGTATGGAACTAGAAAAGACCCCAAATAGCCAGAGGAATGTTGAAAAGGAAAATCAAAGCTGGAGACATCACAGTGCCTGACGTCAAGCTCTATTACAAAGCTGTCATCATCAAGACAGTATGGTACTGGCACAAACACAGACACATAGATCATTGGAACAGAATAGAGAGCCCAGAAATGGACCCTCAACTCTATGGTCAACTAATCTTCCACAAAGCAGGAAAAAATATCCAATGGAAAAAAGACAGTCTCTTCAACAAATGGTGTTGAGAAAATTGGACAGCCACATGCAAAAGAATGAAACTTGACCATGCTCTTACACCATACACAAAGATAAACTCAAAATGGATGAAAGACCTAAGTATGAGACAGGAATCCATCACAGTCCTGGAGAAGAACACAGGCAGCAACCTCTGTGACCTCGGCCCCAGCAACTTCTTGCTAGACGTGTCTCTAAAGGCAAGGGAAACAAAAGCAAAAATGAGCTATAGGGACCTCATCAAGATTAAAAGCTTCTGCACAGCAAAGGAAACAGTTAACAAAACTAAGAGGCAACCTATGAAACGGGAGAAGATATTTGCAAATGACATATCTGATAAAGGGCTGGTATCCAAGATCTATAAAGAACTCATCAAATTCAACATGCAAAAAACAAACAATCCAGTTAAGAAATGGGCAGAAGAAATGAACAGACACTTCTCCAAAGAAGACATACAAATGGCTGACAGACACATGAAAAAATGCTCTGTATCACTTGTCATCAGGGAAATACAAATCAAAGCAAGAATGAGATACCACCTTACATAGTTAGAATGGCTAAAATTAACAAGACAGGGAACAACAAATGTTGGTGAGGATGTGGAGAAAGGGAACCCTCTTACACTGTTGGTGGGAATGCCACTCTGGAATATAGTATGGAGGTTCCTCAAAAAGTTAAAAATAGAAATACCCTATGATCCAGCAATTGCACTACTGGATATTTACCCCAAAGATACAGATGTAGTGAAATAAAGGGGCACCTGCAGCCCAGTGTTCATAGCAATGAACACAATGTCCACAATAGCCAAACTGTGGAAGGAGCTGAGATGTCCTTTAACAGATGAATGGATAAAGAAGATGTGGTATATATATGCAATGGAATATTACTCAACCATCAGAAAGGATGAACACTTACCATTTACATGGGCATGGATGGAACTGGAGGGTACTATGCTAAGTGAAATAAGTCAATCAGAGAAAGACAATTATCATATGGCTTCACTCATATGTGGAATATAAGGAATAGTGCAGAGGATCATAGGGGAAAAGAGGGAAATGTGAGTGGGAAGAAATCAGAGAGGGAGACAGACCATGAGAGACTCTTGACTCTGGGAAACAAACTGATGGTTGTGGAAGGGGAGATGGGTGGGGGGATGGAGTAAATGGGTGATGGGCATTAATGAGGGCAGGTGATGTGACGTCCACTGGGTGTTATACGCAACTGATGAATCATTGAACACTACATCTGAAACTAATGATGTACTACATGTTGGCTAATTGAATTTAAACTAAAAACAGAAGGAAAAAATGTTATAAAGAAGATAAAATACATTTATAGTATTATACTGTATTTACATATTAAAAAAGCCCAACCATGTATAAATGGATCCATGTAGTTCAAACCTATGTTGCTCAAGGTCAACTGTACTGAGTTGTCAGCATTCAATGTCTCCACCACTTGTTATATTACCTCTTCAGACTACTCTATTAAGGTTTTAGTCACACTGCTCCCTG
This sequence comes from Halichoerus grypus, assembly GCF_964656455.1. Taxonomy (NCBI): domain Eukaryota; kingdom Metazoa; phylum Chordata; class Mammalia; order Carnivora; family Phocidae; genus Halichoerus; species Halichoerus grypus. The sequence goes on along the minus strand of NC_135715.1, from coordinate 121,371,276 downwards.
ACAATGTTTTTATTTATGAGTTCCTTATTGTCAAAATCAATTGTTTCATCTTTGTTCTCATTTACTCACTCTTAGGAGTATTTGACACAATTGGTACCTTCTCTCCTTGAAATACTTCCTTTTCTTAACTTCAGTTGCACCAAGATATCCTGGTTTACCCCAAACAGCATTAGCTACTTCTGTCTAGTCTGCCAGCTTCTCTTCCTCATTCTAAACTCTATTTTCTGGAAGCTCTGGTCCTTGACCTTTGACCTTCTTCTCTTTTTGCATTTACATCTTAAGTGATTCCCTGTGATTCCATGGCTTTACAAGACATGCATATGTTGATGTCTCTCTAAATTGTACCTCTAATCCCGGACTCTCCTGAGAGCTTTAGACTCATATTATCCATTTTCCCACTCAACTTCTCCACTTAGTTGATAACAGGCACTTAATCTTTTACATATTTAAAATGAAATATTTCACTTTGCTTCTCATAATGATTGGTTAGATAATTGGACCAATCTTTCCCCCTCCCTACCCCCAGAGAGCTAAAAGAAATAGAGAATATATGTTTTATTTTTTTAAAGATCTTATTTATTTATTTGTCAGAGAGAGAGAGCACAAGCAGGGGGAGCAGCAGGCAGAGGGAGAAGCAGGCTCCCTACTGAGCAGGGAGCCCGATGTGGGACTCGATCCCAGGACCCTGGGATCATGACCTGAGCCAAAGGCAGACGCTTAACTGACTGAACCACCCAGGAGCTCCGAGAAGACATATTTTAAAGTCATCTGAAAAGCAACAAAAATCTGACAAGACAATAAGGAATTATCAGTTAAAGTGCAAAGAAAATGGAAATTGAGCGAGGTAAGTGAGCATGGCAGCAGCTGTACAGTGATCAGAACAATAATCAAAACTAAGATCCATAACAATTTGGAAGTCTGACAACAGAATTTCCCAGTCATGGTCTGAGATACCAAAGAATTTCATTCCTTGGGGAAAAGGCAAAATAGACAGGGAAAAGCACTCACATGGAATTACAGCATGATTTTGAGTTGACTGGATTATCTAAGGGAAAGTTCTGGTCTTGAATTTAGTTTAAATTGATCCTGGATTACTAGTATCTCCAGAGGTCTGGTAGCAGAAATCACACAAACCTTCTGCAGGTAGTTGCATTCATCTTAAGCCTCAAATTACAGCTACCAAAATGTTTTTCACCCCACAGTTTAAGATAACCAGGAGTACAGGAACTAAGACAACATAAAGGAGAAACACCAAAAAAAAAAAAAAAAAAAAAAATGTAGGCAACAGAAACAAAACATAAATACTCTAGATCATGGACTTCTCAGAAACAGATTATAAAACAACTTTGCTTACAAAAGAGAAGCTTGAAATTATCTATGGGTAAAACTTTAAAAATTGACAAAGCAAATTGCAAAAAAGGAGTACACAAGGTTACTAGATATGAATGAAGCAAAAACTGGAGTTAAAATCACAAAATGAACTTTCAATTGTCTTCTTCCCTTAAATCCTCCTTCCTGCCCAATCTGCTTCATCTTAGTTAATGATATTACCCTTTACTCAGTTGCTCAGATGGCATTTCCCTCATCCCCAACATTTAATCCATCAACAATGCTGTAGATTATGCCTCCAGAATTTGAAAGAGTCTGATATTTTTTTCACCATCTTGATTGTTATAATCCCAACTCAAACTGCTATCTATAATCTAGCACCTGAACTATTGCAATATCCTATTAAATGATCACCTGATTCTATCTTTGTTCTCTTCTAATTTTTATCTGTATGGCATCCAGCGAGATCTTTGAAAAATTTATATCAATTCTCTTCCTAAAACCTTTCAATGGCTTCCTATTGCTTAAAAAAGCTTACAAAGTCCAACACGATCTCCCAATACAGTTTTCTTATACCCTACTCTCAATCGCCTTTCTTGATCATACAAGCAGAACTTTGCCTCCTACTCCTTACACTTAGTGATGCCTCTATATGGAATGTAGCCTTCTATCATACAGGCTTTAGCTCAAACATCATCTTTACATTTAAAACTTACCTGACTATTCAATTTAACCTCTCCATCTTTCAATAATTCTGTAGTTGGTTTTCCTCTACTATTTTTGTTATGGCATTCACCACTATCTTAAAATATGGCATTTATTAATTTACTTACTTGTAAGACCTTATCTGTCTGGTTGACTGTTATATTTCCAGAGCCCAGAACAGTGCCTGGTAAATGGTAGGGTCAAAAAAGTATTTACTGAATGATGAAATATACTCACTTTAGATCTCATTAACATAACTGACAACTTTATTATAAACATGCCATTCTGTGCAAAGGTTATCACTAAAGAGTCATTTTCAAAAAATTTTTCCCATTGTTTAGCTTGTAGAAATTTTAAGTAGTGAGAAGAAAATGTATTTTAGATTGCTTATGGTGTCCCAAAAAACACAAATTTTTACTAAAACTCTAATGAACTAGGGGAGCCTGTATACCCTACAAGCCTTGAGTTTGTGTCATGATAAAGCTAAAATTATGGCACGATCTAAGCCTTGAGTATTAAAAATACAAAGAGTTTTAGGTATATGTTTAAAAAATTGGTTTGTTGGGGCGCCCGGGTGGCTCAGTCGTTAAGTGTCTGCCTTCGGCTCAGGTCATGATCCCAGGGTCCTGGGATCGAGCCCCGCATCGGGCTCCCTGCTCCGCGGGAGGCCTGCTTCTCCCTCTCCCACTCCCCCTGCTTGTGTTCCCTCTCTCGCTGTCTCTCTCTCTGTCAAATAAATAAATAAAATCTTTAAAAAAAATTGGTTTGTTGACCAATAAAGTATCTTCTGATGAAATTTTTTAGATGTTACAACAATTCTAAAAGGGCTAAACAAGTGACCAACACAGGAGTTCAGTGAAAGAAAGTACTTGGATTTTAGTTAAGAATTCAAAGGGGCCATGAAGGTGAGCAGAGAGAAAAGAGGGCATTTGTAATAAAAGAGGAATACATTTACAGGGAAAACACATAAGGCTTTCCGATTTGGGAGTAGAGGAATCTAAATAATATGGAGACTTGGGTTATAAGGAAGGAGATACTAGAGCAGTATTTAAAAGGCAAGGCAAATGCACCCGACAACTGTTTCTACTTTAAAGGAAAGTGGGGGCACAGCTGTAAATGGGCAGCAAAGAAACAAAGGAGTCACATTAATTGATGATTGCCAGCATATATGAAGTGTTTATCCTGTGTAAGCCTTGAAGACCTTTCCGGCATTCCCACCTTCCATCTCCATAATAATCCTAGACATAGGGACTGTTTTTAATCCCTGTTTTAAAACTGAGGAAGTACAAACTTAGAAAAGGTTGAAGAACATATGCCAGCAACTGATCATTGAGTGAGGAGAGCAGGATTTGACCCTAATCTTTCTGAGTCTAAAATCCATCCTTACTGAACATTCTCCATACTTTCTGTTTGACCTAAATCTACACTGTGGAAGTTCCCCAGCAAAGCCCTGACGGTGTTCACAGGTCCCCGTTTAAAATTTGCTGTTGCTTTCTTATAGGTGTGGGTATGAGTGTGTGTGTGTGTGTGTGTGCGTGCGTGCACGTGCAAGTGTACAAGTGCTACTATTTGTAATAACACGTTGGATTTACAGGCCCTGAGGTTTCCTTGGCAGGCAGCCATCTATTCTCACCTTCTCAAGCTTGTGGCTACAACAGTTGGCATTCCATTTTCCTGCCTGCTCTTTTTAGACATTTCTTCCATCTGATTAGTCACTTAAAGTCTTCCTGCAGTGTTTGTTGATCTTCACCTGTTTGTTGCTTTTCCTGTGTTTAGAGGTTAAAATGTTATGTTGGTGCAAACTTAATAGAGCCTAACAAGAAACGAATCCACACAACCATTTGAACTAAGCAGATGGCAAAGCATAGTTTGGAAGTTGAATAGCTTAATGGTATGCCTGCCTTCAAAGAAAGGAAAACAAAGTCAATGGCTTTAATGTAAACTATCAGGGCTCAAGACAAAAAGTTAAAGTCCAATCATATTAACTGGTTAATGATTATTTCAATAAAAATTCTTTTAATTTGCTAAATGCAATGCAGTGTATAATTGAATCCTATCAAGTCTCAGAATAAATTTGGTTATTACTGCTAGCAGTAGCATTTTTTTTACATAATGTATCCCAGAGCCTTGGGAAGTTTGCCTGCTTGTGACTTCTGAATGGATATTGGGGTGAACTAGTCCACCTGGACTCCCAAGCTCTGAGAGTCAATAATATGAGTCAAGAACAGCAGGGACTAAATTTTAGGCTATTCAGTTTGCTTAAAAATCACTCAAGAGTGATTAGTAAGTTCTCAATACATATTAGTTGAATGAAAGAAATGCTAGTCCTCTTGATGTGAAAGTAATCAACAATGACCAAAATAGCTTTATTGGATAGAGACAGATTTACTTTAAAAATTATAACCATTGGGGCGCCTGGGTGGCTCAGTCGTTAAGCGTCTGCCTTCGGCTCAGGTCATGATCTCAGGGTCCTGGGATCGAGCCCCACATCAGGCTCCCTGCTCAGCAGGAAACCTGCTTCTCCCTCTCCCACTCCCCTGCTGTGTTCCCTCTCTTGCTGTGTCTCTCTCTGTCAAATAAATAAATAAAATCTTTAAAATAAATAAATAAATAAATAATAAAAATAAAAATTATAACCATTTGCTCGTTTTGACACTAATTAGTATTCTCTTAGATAACCACGTCTTTTATACAAATTCTTATGCACATCATTGGACCTTACTTCTTCCTCTATAGCTTACCAAAATGTGGCTCTAAAACTAAATTACGGCCCCCATTTCAGCTCTCCTTAGCAGAAGCTGCTTTTTATCCACACCATGCTTATCGTTGCCCAGGAAATAAGGCCAACACTTTCCTAGGTCTCTGCTTTCACTATCATCTTATCAAGGTCATTTATTTACTCTATTGTTGGCTTCCCACAAAATTTGATGACTTTGATATCATAATCAAGGTTTCCTACACTTGAGCTTTCACCAGCATTTTTGGAGACTCCAAAAATGTTAGCAAGGCTACCACTTGTGTGGCACAATTCCACACCTTTCCAACTCCAATCTCTCTCTCTTTTTTTTTATTCCACTTTGGCACCTTGTATCCATAGTCACATATTAGACCTTTACCTCAAAGATAACATATTTAATTCTGAAACCTTAACCTGAACCATCTTAGTTCTGTCTCTAATTCCCACTTGCCCCCCCCCTTTTTCTGACTTCCTCCTCCTCTTCTTTCCAAGTTTTCACCTTTCATTTTTTGGTATTAATATAAATTGTCTTTTTATTTTCAGATAAATGCTTTTAGTGAAGCAAGCAAAAAAAATATATCTCTTTGCCTGGGAATTTCTATGGAATGTCTGATGTCTTCTCATTTCTCCCAGTTAATTTTTTTGGGAAGTGTAGAAACATTCTACAATTATATTTTATTGTCCAGTAAACCAACTTTATTTTGACAAATATATACTATTTTATAAGTCAGAGAAAGACAAATACCATATGATTTCACTCATATGTGGAATTTAAGAAACAAAACAAATGAATAGAGAGAAAGAGACAAACCAAAAAACAGAGTCCTACCTATAGAGAACAAACTGGTGGATATCAGAAGGGAGCTGTGTGGGGGATGGTGAAATCAGTGATGGGGATTAAGGAGTGCACTTGTGATGTGCACCAAGTAATGTATAGAACTGTTGAATCACTATATTGTACACATAAAACTAACATAACATTGTATGTTAATTATACTGGAATTACAATTAAAATTTACACACACACGCACACACGATTTTGATCTTCCAACCTCTTGAAACTTTCTATTCACTCTTTGGTGAAGTATAAGCTGATTTTTCCTCCCCCTACCCCATGAAACCCTTCTCCCCAAAGTCACCAATGACATAGTTAATGTAGGCCTTATGTTATCTGGCCTCTATCTAGATATTTAATGCTAGATATTTATGTGAATCAATCTTTCTGTCTTGAATGAACTCATCTTGACTAACCATCTTAACACCCACAGTGCTACTCTTTTTACTGGTCTTTCCCACCTCCTTTCCCTTCTTGTTCCTTGATACTCTTAATTTATCTACCTTCCCTTTAAATATTGATGTTCCAAGCAGCAGGTCCTTGGCCTACTTTCTTCTCATTATGCACTTTTCTTAGGAGTTTTGTTATACATCCTTTCCTTGAAGTACGATTACCATTTATATGCTAAAGATTCTTCCACATCTTTGACTTCTTTCTTGAAAACCCATCCACTGAAATACCTACTGAATATTTGCACTATATATTCAACCTATAAAACTCCAAATTCTTTTATATATCCTCACTTCCTCCCTATGATAACCCCTACTCCTGATCCTCTTCCTGTATTCCCCAATTTGGAGATGAGTACTATCACATAGATAATCTCCCAAGCCAGAATGGGAGGCATCTAGAAAATTTCTCTGCAGGACATCTTGTCAACATAGGCTCTCTTTTCTTTCTCTTGCATATCTTCTCTATAACTCCAATGCCATTGGTTACTTCAAGTCCCCTTATTTTTCTCCTAAATTACTGTAGTGACCTCTAAATTCTCATATGCTTGCTAACCTACCCTCTACAGTGATGCAATCTAATTTTGATACTCTTATGATTAAAATCCTCTAGGGCTTCCTTGTTGATTGAGTAAAAATTATATGTAATATGTAAAGCCTTCAGTTATCTGCAACTCCCTTCTAACTTCCTTTCACGTTAATTTATCACACTGATACTTAAGCCACATCAGCCTCAAACCTTTCCTTATTTGTAATAGATACTCTCACCACCTTCTCTACCAGGATAACTCTTACTAATCTTTTGAAGGTCCATTGGAGTTATGTGTTCTGAATAACCTGTTATGTGCTGCTGTAACACTGTGTGTCTCTATCATAATTTTTATAATTGTAACTGTCTCCTCTTTTCATGGACTGTTAGTTTCTTGAGAATATGAATCACACCCTTCATGTCAGTCATACAAATTTCAAATGAGGCATAGTGAATAATATGTGCTCAATTAATATTTATTGAATATACAGTTAGATAAAATTATAAAAGGCAGGTGAGCATTGTAGGTGCCATTTATCCTTGTAAATGTCAGCTTTAGAATTATGTAATTCCCCAGGGATTTCTGTGTCTATTAATGAGGAATCCAATAAGAAATTCATTGTTTTGCTTTGCACATCCCAATGTCTTCATTTTCCAATGTTCGCACTACGTTTAGATACAATCCTCTTCCATTAATTTTACTGGAGAAAATCAGCCATGAATTCTCCATGGGTAAGAGGACTCTTTTTAGAAATTAACCGAAGTTGAATTGAAAATCTCATAGAAATTAGGCCCTTCAAACTTAAAAAGGAAATAATTCACCTAAATACCTTAATCTAGAGTAGCTTTTCACACTCGTTCCTTTATCAAAAATATCACAAGACTCAAGGAAGGCCAACTGATTAATCCTACTTCCGCTTCCTAAAGAGTGTGTGATAATGTTTCGTTTGAAGCCTTCTTTTCCTTCAGCACAGTCAGCAGGGCCTGGTAGAGAACGATTGCAGCAAGTACACCGAAATCTTTGAATCTTCTGTATCGTAACTGTAATTTCGTAGGAGACTTTTAATGGAAGTGCAGAATTATAGCAGCTTTTATTTAGGGGATGTTCTGTGCCAATGTGGGGTGCAGGCAACCTTTTTTTTTTTCTTGTTTTTTTTGTTTTTGTGGAGTGATGTTGACACACATCTGCTCAAATACACTAACGTTTCTATCCCAATTGCCTCGGTTGGCAGGAACACCCTTACTCCTCTTTGTGAATATAGAACTAGGGAGGGAGCACTGAAAGGGGAGAGGCATCTAGCAATTTGTCAAGATATGTATTCCAGCACTTATTTTAAAAAATAAGTACCAGGTCCAAATTGAGCTAATAAGCTAATGACTGCTTATCCTTTAGTATTAAGCTTCAAAGCGGCTCTTAAGTAAATGAGCCAATTATTATATCGCCATGTATTTTTTATTCCTTCCTGTTAAATCATGCATTTGGTGTTATATAGAAGTTTTATGCTTATTAAAAAATAACCAGCATGTATGAGCTTATGAAAGGAAACCTCACTCAGATTTTTAAAAAGCAAATGAAAGCCTTCAAGTCTAACTGGTGCCATATGGTACACTCAGAAACACTTGTAAAAGGAAAGTTAAACCTTGAATATATTAATGATTTTTCCTGAAAGAAAAAAAAAAAATGCCTTTTTTCCATCTTTGCATGTGAAAAGACTTCTGAATAGGGCATGATGGAACACTTCTATACAAAGTAGTGAATTCAGTAATGTACACCTTGTATTGGTTTTATTATCATTATGCTTATAAATAGTGCATGGTTTTGAGCAAAACAAATCATTAACACTGTGCCTTTCTAATGCTCTTAAGATCTTAAAGACTTAAAGATATCCATAGCTGACTTTCCACTTATATTTTTTCATTCTGTCTCAAAAAAACTCTTTAATCTGACCTTGATATAAAGACAAAGGCACAACCAACCAGTTGTGAGATGCGCTAATGTGCCCCTAGAGGAGTGAGCCTCATTCCCCTGCCAGTAATTTTTTTTCCATGTGAAGTGTCTTACTCTTAATTTATACTAATATGTAAAGCATCTACTGAAGAGCCCGGTTTGTTTTTTCTTTCTTCTCTCAAAATGCAAATGTGGATGACCCAGAAAGCAATGGAAAACAAAGAATTGTTAGATTAAGGAGAGCACCTGTACCTCCATTTTTTTGCTCTCTATCAGATTGTCAACATTAAGCTGGCCCAGCATTTAATAAAAGCAAGAGTCCTTTAATTTCAAGTGTATTGAAGATTGAGCTTTCTGAATACCTTACATGAGTACCGTATATATAAATATACAATTTTTTTTTTTTTTATGTATCACAACACACATCTCATTTGTTGAGCTAGAATAATATTTTCCTAGTAGAAAGCTAAGGGAAATGTATGGGACTAGATTTTTCCTTTCTTGACTTTCCTTAAGCTGCAAGAGTTTGTTTTGCTATGGAATATAGCTTTTTTGGTGGGCTAGAATGAAATACTGACAAAGGGTCTCAACATAAACAGCAGCTCACCATCTCATCTCATCTCAGCCCACTTTATTTATTTAATTATCTGTCTCTCAGAATGGGGCTCTATTATTTAAATGTATGTGCGGTTTAATGCACCTGAAAATGGAATGGAAACTGACAATTGAGAAAAGTAAAATGAAATGAAATTAACATAGTAAATTGTATAAGGACCGTAGAAAAAATAATACTGTAATAGTCACTTTGAAAAAATAATTTATATTAAAATTATATTTCTAAAATCAGAATGTGATTTAGTCATCCAAATATAAACTGAAATTTACAAAAATAAGAACTAGTTAATTTTCAGTCATCTGGCAATTCATATAAGTTGTTCATAAGACCACAAAGAGAGATATCTACAGGTTAAATCTGCATTCCTCGTAAAGATCTCAAATCTTACTATTTGGAATTGTGATTTACAGTTCAGCTTATATTGCAAGAGATTCAAAGTAATACATGGCTCTGTAAAAAAGAAGACAAAGAAAGGGATATTTGTAGCAAAAATATACTAACAACGGCTAAGGTTACTAAACTCTACAGAAAAGTGATTGGCAGAAGGTTTCAGACTTTACCTGGGGAAATACTCCGGGGCAAGGGAAGAAGATGGAGGATACAAAGAGTTTATTTCTTATTGAATGTTCTCCAGATTGTCATTCAAATCCCACCACATTATTACTCGAACATTAGACAGAGAACGAGAGAATGGGCATCTCACCCTATGTGGGGAGAGGAACAAACTCACGAGAGAAGAGACTGGTCAAGCCTTGGATGATCACATGAAATTTTTAGTGTATGAGGAGTTTTCTCAGGTCTTTGAGTAACTTTGTATTATGAATGGGCAAATCAGCAAACTTAGCAATAGAATCTTTCCATCACAGCAATGGTGCAAGCAAATCCTTGAAGATAAAAATCTTGATTGAATTTTCTGGAAAATTGTTAAGGTCTAAAAGGCACACCTTTCTCACTGTTGAACTAGAAAAATAGCAAAGGTGGAAGAAAGAAGGAGACTTTTAAATAGAAACACATTTAACCAAATGAATGAGAAATACAGGAAGGCAAAGAAGACCAATCAGATGTTGATTTCAGTAAGATAAAAGCCATTGAACAGGAATTTTCTAAAGAAAATATTTATGATTATAGAGAAAGCCATTCACCATTCCCAAGTAGGATTCCCAGAGATGACATGAGTTTACACTCTTGCCTACTACTCTTTCTTTATAGGCAAATTCAAATAGAAATATGTGTATAGAAATCATGTGGCTATTCAAAATTCTACTTGTTTCTTTTTTTTTTTTTTAATTCAACTTGTTCCTAGTGTTCAAATTACATTATTAAGTTGGAGTTTCTTTAAAATTCTTCACAAGTATATTTAGAGGTAAATGTGAAGTTGGTTGAAATTGATAAAAGCCTGATTTCCTGGATATTAAAATAATAGCTGTGCATACTTTTGCCCCATGATATTTTATGCTCTTCATATTATAGGCTGCCCAGTGGACAAGATGACTGGAAGGTATCAAAATCTTTTATTTCCTAATAATGCTGTATAAAGCAAAATGTATTTTTTCTAATATTTTTTTCCAAATGTTTTATTTTATTACCAAACTGAATATTTAATTTTGCATCCTACGTTTTTTACACTTGCTATTAAATCACAAATGTTTCCATGGCATTATATACTTTTGGTAATATTGATTTTTATGAAATAAACATTAAATTTTGTGGATGTGTCATAATTAACATGTGCCTTATAATTGGATATTTAAATGGTTTCTAATTTTTCAAAGCCAAAATATTTCCCTAAGGTATTTGTACACATAATACTTGTTTTTCATTATACTGAGAATAATTAAAATATATTCTCAGAAATGGAATTATTGGGTCAACATTATGACTTGCATTTCATCTTTAAATACTTTTTCATGTGTATATGTACATATGGAGATAAAGGGTTTTAGTACATACAAAGAGTGGTATCACATGTATTATTACACAACTTACTGTATTTATTTTATAGCATATTTAGCCATATTTCCTTATTAGTGTATTTTAAAAAAGTTTTTAAATGTAAAGTATCCAAAATTTTTCTATCCAAATATCTCTGTGTTAATACATTTAATTTCATGTACACAAATAATATAATATGATATATAATACATAATATTAATTAATTAATATTTCTATAAAGTTATAATGCATAAGTAGTACCTTCCAGTCATCATCCCTATCTTATCCCTCTTATCTAAAGTATCTTGGGACACCTGGGTGGCTCAGTCAGTTAAGTGTCTGCCTTTGGCTCAGGTCATGCTCCCGGGGTCCTGGGATAGAGTCCCCACATCAGGCTCCCTGCTCAGCGGGGAGCCGCTTCTCCCTCTGCCTGCCGCTGCCCCTGCTTGTGCGCTCGCTCTCCCTCTGTCTCTCTTCTCGACAAATAAATAGATAAAATCTTAAAAAAATAATAAAGTATCTCAAAACTTTTCTGTGATTCTTTCCAATTAAAAAAGCATCAATGTCATTTTAACTTATTTTTAATAGCTAATTCCCAGCAATGCATTAAGTAAATTTTACCCCGTGTATCAGCTCAGCTCCTCCTTGTCTTACAGTGAAGTTACACCATGCTAAACCCATCTTAAGTTGAAAATATCATGGCAAAATGCATTTAGTATACCTAACCTACCAGACATCATAGCTTAGCCTAGCCTACCTTAAATGTGCTCAGCCTAGCCTACCTTAAATGTCCTCAGCCTACAGCTGGGAAAAATCATTTAACACAAAACTTATTTTATAATAAAGTGTTGAGTATCTCAAGTGATTTATTGAATACTGCACTGCAAGTGAAATACAGAATGGGTGTATGGGTACAGGGTGGTGGTAAGTATATATGTTGTTCACCCTCGTGATCCCATGGCTGACCAGGTGCTGTGGCTGGCTGCCCAATATCACAAGAGAGGGTCATACCACAGATCGATAGTCTGGGAAAATATCAAAATTCAACATTCAAAGTATAGCTTCTACTGAATGCATATTACTTTCACACCATCATAAAGTAGAAAAATCAGAAGTTGAACCATCATAAATCAGAGACCATCTGCGTTTGTCATACAAAAAAATAAATTGTAAATCAGATGAAGATGCTGGTTTTCTGAGGGGTTTATTAGGGAGATTTTTTTCCTCAATTGTGAGATTGGGTTAGGGTTCTAATTATTAATAAGGTCCATTTATTGTTCTGGGAAGCAAGTAACCTGACTCTCAGGAAAATGACTTGAAGAGAACCCAGGAGAGGAAACCTGCCAGTTTATGGAAGGGTTATTCATGCTGAAACCGGCTTGAAAGATTAAACTCATGCAGGATGCCCCTAGTTCCGCCTTCAATTAGATTAAAGGCCATAAAAAAGCTTAGAAGTGTGATTTTCACCAGAGTGAATATAAAGGACAAAGGGCAAAGGGTAATTAGCTCCTGACCTGGAAGAGCTCATAAGAGAAGAAAATTCCAGTGAAACAGCTTTACTTTGACCATTCCGACAGTGTGCATACGTGAAGCAGTATGTGCTCATCAGTAACAGAAGCCCGTTTTTATTAGAATACTACACGGCAGGTCACAAACTCAAATGGCCACATGGGCAGGCGGTCATACAAATGAGTGGAGCTGGTTTGAACTGGTAAATGTAAGAGCACATGCACCATCTAAAGACCCAACCGATTTTTGTCATTTGGTGCAAGGCCAGAATGTGGGCTGAGGTTTGCTAGGTCATCTGATGTTTTATGGGGTCCAGAAATAAGAATATTCATGTGCAATCTTCTGTGATATAAATTTTGATAAGCATTTTAATTTAAAAACAATATATTGGCCAAGCAACATGTGTTTGTGTGACAAACCAAGCCCAAGGGCCTCCAAGTTGGGGTCTCTGGCTAAGCTCCCTGGCACAGCTATACAACGTCAAGTCTTTAAAGCCAAAGTAGAGTGATAGGGGTCAATTTAAATGACACAGTACTTACTCATTCTTTCACTCAGCAAGGATTTATTGAGAGAAAGCATATAGTTTACATTCTATAGCAAATGCCAAAATAACAGTGACTTAAACAAGATAAAATACCTCTGTCACTTCTTGCAGTCTGAGTGTAAGCAGTCCAGGACTAATATGGTGGCTCTGTCTTCCTCCACACACAGATTCCATATGATAACCAAGACTGCTGCTCCAGTTCCTGCCATCAAATTATCACATCAGCTTTCCAGGCAATCAGAAACAAGAAAGAAGAAATGTACAGAATGCTCATTCCCTTTGAGGACACCACCCAGAAGTTTTACACATTGTTCCCACTCATACCCAATTGGCCAAAACTTAGTTACGTGGTCATACCTAGCAACCAGAGAGATTGGAAAATGTAACTTGTGCATGGCCACGTGTATCCATCAAACATTTGATGGATCTATTTTGAAAGGAAGAAGAAACTGGAATTCTCTACCATCACAACCCTACTGTACTAGGTGGTGTTATATTAGGTACGTTCCAATAAAAATATTTTAGTGTAAATGTGTATTTCATGCTCACAAGTAGTTTCAAATCTAGTAAAGCTTATATTCTTGAGGAAGGACATTATCCAAGAAAAGGAATAGTGTGATCAAAGAAATAAAGGCTGGGAAGTATGGTGTTTTATTTGATATTAGAGATTTAGCTCAGAACTTGTTGGCCTTCTCAACACAATGACAATCACTGTCAGCAGGAGAACATGTTGGAGAAGATATAGCTATCAAAGCTGGGCTCTGATCCTGGAACTTTACTAATTCCAGAGAATAATGCCAGGCTCAGAAGTTGTGCCTTTATTCTGCCTGAGTCAGCCACTTCATGGACAAGGAACAGCCTGAAGAAAGTTTTGCTAGTCCATAAAAATACTGCCTGGTCCCCTCCTGAATCACCCCACTGAATCACCATCATTAGGAAATAAAGTTCAAAAAACAAAACACAACCCAACCCTAGATCCTAGCACCAAATTAACTGCAGTATCTGGTACATTAAAAAAGGTATGATGATAAAGAACAGACATGGGAACCAATATCCCAGCTTAACAAACTCTCAAAGCATTTCCAGATACACTGCTCTAGCTAATTTAAGAAAGCATAATTTTCCAGCAGACTGACTCAGCCTCACTACTTAACTCAGGAGCATCCATTGTGATGCTGTCCAGTGGGAACTACCAAGGCCAATTCGAACTTACTGGAGTCAATTACATTGAAACAGTCTTGTACCTCTTCATATTTTTTTCTCACACACAGATATTTAATCCCAGCCTGTTTTCCCTTAATCCATTTAAGAATTCTTGACTTTAAGATCTTGACTTCAATCTTCAGAAGCTTATTTTCCTTTATTTCCTCTGTATTTATTATTCAACTTTTTTCTTTTCATTGCATTTTAAAAATAGGGTTTCTCAAACATGGTCGTGAGCTTTCTATTTGCAGTCCTGTTCCCAAATTTCTCAAGAGCTCTAAGAGCAACTCCTCTTTTGACTTCTGACCTCAAAATCTAATCTCTACCCTGAATACTCTGCCAGAGCCCCATCTTTCTTGAAACCCACATTCATCTTACCAGAGGGAGGGGGAGTCTCACTGAAACTGAGATTATGAAAGTACTACAGTAGTAACATGAGGTATCAAAGACAGCTTGAATTAGCATGATGATAGTGGAACCAGAAAGAAGGGAAAAATGTGAGGGACACTAATTACAGGCAAAATCAATTGACCTGGTGACTGGCTGATTATGGAGAATAGGTTGAGGAAGAATTCAAAAACGGCACTGGAATTTCCAGTGTGGTAGCACAGAGAATGGTGGCTCATTAATAGAGATAAGAATTCAGGAAGGCAAAGAAAGAAAGAGAGACAGAGGCAGAGAGAGAAGACAGGAAGGAAGGAAGGAAGGAAGGAAGGAAGGAAGGAAGGAAGAAAGAAAGAAAGAAAGAAAGAAAGAAAGAAAGAAAGAAAGAAAGAAAAATGAATCCAGGAAGGTGTAGTGAGGCTGTTGCATTTAGTTTGTGATATGAAACATTGCTTGGTGTTTAAATGTGTAATAAGTATGTTTTTCTATTAATAACTTTATGTGTACTGTTAGCATCTCTAAAAATATGCTACTAAATTTCTATTAAGAAAAAAAAACAAATATTATCATGAGACTTTTCTCTCATAAATGATTCCTAATAAATACTCTGGCTTAAATAATCGGAGCATTAAGTTGAAGAAAAAAATCCAGTCTTAGGTAAGGAAAGACATTATTCAAAAGAATTATTGCAACAGCGGGAAAGGGACAATTGTGATAGGGGCAGTGGGACTATTAATTGCCATAGGGAGAATGCTCCCATTATTACATCTGCAAGTGTCTCAAAGGTCAGGCAGCAAATGGGGCTTTTTTTCACAGGGTGGAGTAAACAAGGCCAGAAAGAACCTGGTATTAAGGAGTGCGATGAGCCAGGAGCATAAATAGCTCGCTGATCAGGGAACGTTTTTCCTAGAGGTCAGCTGATTCTCTGGAGAGGCCGCTAAGGGGAGGTTGTTGCACTGTTCCAGTGCTCCACAGTGGGCCAGAGTTCAGAGGCCTGAGGAAAAGAGAGAAGCCTGACTAAGGTTTGGCCAAGTAAAGTTAGTAGGCTGTCCAAGGGGGTCAGTAGAAATAAACAAATAAAAAGAGAAAATGGAAATTTGGAGGGTCTATATCCGGTCTTGTCATAGGTTATATAAGGGGGTCATTCGTGAATTTTATCTAAGTCCTGTGAGGAAGGGTGGTTCTTTACAGTGAGCCATTTCCTACGACACAAAGGGTATGGGTGATTTCCTGACCATCGCTGTTTAACTTTAGCGGTGGCATTTCAACCTGACTATACTTTTCAACAAGGAGTAGCTAATTTAAAGTTTTTAAAATGTATTTCAAGTCAGTACTTAATTCTGAAAATGAAAGCTCCTGTGGAGAAACTAGAAAATGTTAGGTTAGCCTGTTTAAGTAACAGAAAGGCCAAAATGCAAAGACCATACTAGATCACTGTGATAAAGAAAATCTGACTCTCATACGTTTTCTCCATAAATTTATATTGCCCATCAATTTATTAAATGTTGGCTTTCCTCCTCTCCATCCTTCTCTTTTATTGAACTTCTTTGGATAACACTCTGACTCTTCCCTCCTCAGGTATATGCATTTTCTACTGTGGTCCCAAATAAGCTGTTTAATAATGCCAAGAGGACCATTTTCAATGGAATGTTACTGTGATTTACTAGGTCTGTGAACATATTTTTTAGGGGGAGGAAAGGGAGTTTCTCTTGTACATCACACAGAAGTTGGCCCATGCACTCAATAAAAGCTCATTATGGAAAGATTATAAACGTATAACAATATATTTTAAGTGAGATGCAATGATCCATAAAATTGGTGTGGCTAATTAGCAGATCAAATCTCTGTAAGAACTGGGTGTCTTTAATATCCTGCAGTTGCTTAATTGTATAGGTATTTTACTATCCACAAATGTTTAGTAAAATTAAATAATAGTATAAATGTTCAGTGGGATTAAAGCAAGTGTGAAATGAAACCAAACAAAATGAGTTTATTTTGTTAATAGAATAAAGAGAATCCCAGTGTTAATATAACATTACACAAAATCTAGAGCAAACATCCTCTGAATCCCAGCCTCATTTCACATGTAATTAACCTTTCTCAATCAAGCTAAGCATCCCTCACACCTCCTCAACTGCCGTGAATCCACATCTCTTCTTCCAAGTGAATAAAAGGCAGGCATCAATTTAGACGAGTAATACTGCCTCACACTGTGCTTTCAGAGCATCATCCCAGAGTATTTTCAATACTGATAGTTTTCCTCAGCTCAAAAGTATAGTTTAGAAATCTTATTTCTTGCAGAAGTAGGAGACATTTGATGCTAATGGACAACATGTTTTAATAGTAAAATCTCAACTATTGTTCACAACTGAGGTAGACATGGATCTGTTTTGGGTCCTCTAAGAGCCTCTGGTTGATTTCTGGTGAATGCTGACAATTTGGGAGCAAGAATCCATCATTTAGGTGGATCCCATCCTCTTTCTACAGGGATGGAACATAGAACCTTGGCTTAGATCACTCAGTATAGGCAATTCCCTGGCCTCACTGATTGGTGAGCAGATGGGCTCAGGAGCCAAGTTTCTCCAATCAGGGTGATTATAAGGGCAAGTGTGAGAGCTGCTGGGAAGAGAATACCTCTTTTTCTTGGGAGTTGAACCTGAGAGGATGTGACCTGTGACTGCTGTAGCCATTCTGCTACTACACAGATCTGAAAATAATGCCAACAAATGGAGGAGAGTCCAGCCAGGAGCCAGAAGAAATCACATCCTCATGATGCTGTTTGAGCCTATAGATAGCTTAAAAATTCCTAATTCCTGGGACACCTGGGTGGCTCAGTTTTTAAGTGTCTGCCTTCAGCTCAGGTCATGATCCTGAGGTCCTGGGATCAAGCCCTGTGTTAGGCTCCCTGCTCAGCAGGGAGTCTGCTTCTCCCTCTCCCTCTGCTTTCTGCTCCCCGTGCTTGTGCGCGCTCTCCCTCTCTCTGTCAAATAAATAAATAAAACCTTTTTTTAAAAAAAAAATTCCTAACTCCAGTTTTACCACAAGACTTCCCAGTTACATGAGTTAATACATCTTTTTTCTTTTAGTTTAGACAGTATTTTCTGTCAAAACCCAAAGATTTCAAAATTAGACATGAGGCCAATGTAGTAGTAACAACAAAGTTAAGATCATGACTGAAGAATCATACAGACTTGGATTCTAATTCCAGTCCAGCCACTAACTTCTGAATTTCCTTTGGTAAAAAATTTGAACCCAGGGCATATTTCTTTCCAGTGTTTAAAGGGGTCCATAAACACTTTTGTTGTTAAGCATTAAATGAATTGTACATAAATTATATATAAAAAACATGTTAATAATAAGTGGTAGTTTCTATTTTTATAACATTGATTTTACAGAGATTTTATAAACGCTGAACCCTATGTAAGTGGTTTTGTAATAACTATACTATACCTTAGTCTATATACTGATTAAGTTTACCTGTATCCTGAAGTTTCTCTAGTTCCAGAAATGTGTTTAGCTCTGAACTCAGATTTCTGGGAAGAGTTAGGTGGAAGAAGCAAAATTCTGTTCTGAAAATAAGGTCCTAGGCTTAAAACTGACATCTGTTTTTACTAGTATTACCTTAGTGCTTAGAGTTGAAGTAAAGTGACATGAAGGGAAATAACTCATCACTGGGTAAATCAAAAGGATTTGCAGAAAGGTTGTACTAAAAGGTAGACAGGAATGTTTCTCCACATTCTCCAATGAGGTGATGTTTTAAGGCACATTTCTACTCTCCTCATAATATTAAACAATAAACTATAAAATTAGAGCTTATAAAAGGTAGCACCGAAGTATACATCTCTAAGAATCATGAAAGGAACAAAAACATAAAGCCACAGAACTTCTGGGCTATGGACATAAGAGTAAGCAAAATCAGCCACAGTTTGGCACTTGTGGTTCAAAGGAAACTAAAAGTATTCCCCACAAGATGAAGACCAAGAGTCAGACTCTATGAAGTCAGTAGCTATTGCAAAATTCCATGGGGACTCTATTGTAGGAAGCTTGGCCTTGAGAAATGAGAGAACAAAGAGGGCCCCTTGACCAGAAATTGAACAAAGTAGTTCACCAGACTGGTGTGTTGTATACTATCTTCTACACCACAACAGAACAGAAGCTTTACGTGTTGGTTCGGTACTAGGGACATAGAAGCCAGGTGAGAAAACTTCAAAGACCACTCACTAGTAAGACAGATGTGAACCGAGAGAGAGAAGGGAAAAAATAAACCAAAAATATTCCCTTCACAATAGCCTACTGTCATAATATAAGTTGATCCCAAATGAATTTGATATTATGTAGAAGTCTGAAAAAGAATTTGAAATAAACAAATTGAGTGTACTCAATTACTCAAAGAAAGTTATAACTTTCATTTTAATAAATAAAAATTTATAAAATTATAAAACAAAAGCAGGTGTTCATGAAACAAAATCAGGTAGATATGAAAAAGAATAAATTAGAGAACTTAGAATTGATATAGATGGTTATTAAATTCTTAACTTGTCACAATAGACATTATGAACTTTATACTAAGTGCAATTAAAAAATAAGGGCATTGAAATATTACACTGAGATATTCTTCTGAATCATAACACAGAGAGATAAAGATAAAAATAAGAAAGAACACTTTTAAAAGCACACCAAGAAGCTCCAATGTAAGTCCAATGTTGATTCCAAAATAAAATTGTTGAAAATTTTAAAGAAGCAATATGAAAAAATAATAGCTATAAGTTTTTCATAATTGAAGGAACTAATCCTAAGACTTTTCAAATCCTGAGTAGGATGAATGAAAGAAAAAAATCATAGCCAGTCACATTTGGGTGATCCTGCATTATTAAAGATCAAGGAAAAAAAAATCTTTAAAATTTTAGAAAATATGTATTATTTACAATGGAGTGGAAATGGAAATCTCAGTAACAAGTAAATAATAAAGTAATATCTTTTAAAAGCTAAGGAAAAATTATTGTCAACCTGGAATTCAATATGAATCTGAAATATTATTAAAATGATGAAGGAATAAACATGATTACAGACATTCAGAGAATTAATTCCTTACATACTTTTACTGAAAGAACTAATACAACTACTCAATTAGGAAAAATAAGGTAACCCCAAAGGGAAGGGGTGAAAAAAATAAAATAATGAACACACAATTTGATTAAAACTATTAGTAAATTTAAACAAATAGTATTCTTGTGTCAAAATAAAAATAAAAGTCTAAATACTGACAAGATTGGGGGGGGATGTCCTATTGATAGCAAATGTGCTAAGTTCCTTGTCATGGTTGGAGACTAGAATAATGAAAAACTTTAGACTGTTGTTAAGAAAAATGTAATTTCATATATAGGTATTTTTCAAAAGTTAATAAAATAATTAAAATAATGAAAAATATAAAGTGTGTGGAAGAAAAGTGTGAAGTATTTGTAAATGATTGAAGTTAAATTCCTACCATCTTAAATAGATTGCTATTACTATATTTTTTTATAAGCCCATTGTAGCTACAAAGAAAATGCCTATAGAAGATACACCAAAAAAAAAAAAAAAAAAAAAGAGAGAGAGAGAGAGAGAAGAATCAAAGATGAAGAAACTTAAACAAGGGAGCCAAAGACCTGTACACTGAAAACAATAAAATATTGCTGACAGGAATTAAAGACACAAACAAATGGAAGGACATCCCATGTTCATTGCTCAAAAGACTTCATATTTTTTTTTTTTTTTTAAAGATTTTATTTATTTGACAGAGAGAGAGACAGTGAGAGAGGGAACACAAGCAGGGGGAGTGGGAGAGGGAGAAGCAGGCTTCCCGCTGGGCAGGGAGCCCGATGTGGGGCTCGATCCCAGGACCCTGGAATCATGACCTGAGCCGAAGGCAGACGCTTAACGACTGAGCCACCCAGGCGCCCCCAAAAGACTTCATATTGTTAAAACATCCATATAACTCAAAGTGACCTACAGATTCAATGCAATCTTTACCAAAATCCCAATGAAAGTTTTCATGAAAGGAGAAAAGCTAACTTACAATTAGACAAAGAACCCAAATAGGCAAAACAGTCTTGAGAAAGAAAAAAGCTGGAGGTTTCATACTTCCCAACTTAAAAAAAAAATTTACAAAGCTACAGTAATCAAAACAGTATGTGACAGGCATAAAAACAGACATATTGTAAATCAACAGAGCAGAACAGAGAGCTAGATATAAACTTACGAAAATATGGCAATACTGTTAATATAGGATATACTTAATAATTCATCCAAGAACACTATTTTTAAAAATCTCCATGTTGTGGGGGCACCTGGGTGGCTGATAGTTAAGGGACTGAATCTTGATTTCGGCCCAGATCATAATCTCAGGGTCATGGGATTGAGTCCCATGTTGGCTCCACACTTGGTGTGGAGTTTGCTTGTTCCTCTCCCTCTGCTCCTTCTCTCTCTCTCGTTCTCTCTCTCTCTTTCTCTCTTTCTCTCTCTCTCTCTCTCTCTCTCGCAAATAAATAAATAAATAATAAAACCTTTAAAAAAAATCTCCATGTTAGTACACACATTTGAAAATGTGGCAAGAAACATTAATTTAATAAACATTAGAAATACTTAATAAAATAATGATGATTAAATAAACCAAACTGGGAATTCTGTTAAGCCTAGTGGATTTTAACAGAATGTACTTTGAACCCTACTCCTCCAAAGTGTCCATTATAATGATAGTAGAGGAGTAAAGAGGTGAAGCAATTAGAAGCAGCAATCATAGCGGAAAAGGGATACCAAGACAGTATTAACAGCTGGGAAGCAGATGCACTAGTGGTAATTAATTTGACAGTGTATTGAGGAATCTTATTTGTGTCTCAGGACCCCAGAAAGTCTCAGGAATTAGAGTTTCCTGGCATTGCCATATGGAAGAATATGGGACTGAAAACACGAGGATTGTCTAAAAGGCTGGATAAAATCAGGAAGGAGTTAAGATTAGCTTCCTGCTCATGTATAGAGGTTTAATATAAAGAAGGCAGAACCAGGACCATGAACTTCAGGTACCATGGAATGGGGAGACGGGGAGCAGGGAAAAGGCCATATGGAACTCCATGGATTCCAGTGAGAGACCCTGTTCCCTCAGGTTGCCTCCAAAAACTCTGCCAGTCTTCCTGTGTGGGAGACTGATCCAAGTAAAAGATTTTCACCCATTCCCAACAAAATGGCTATGTCTCACTCAATCACTCTCCAGTGAAGTTTCTCAGGGAGTTTTAGAACTTCTAATCAACAATTAAGTGCTTTGCTTTTAAATATTAATCAACCTCCAAAGGTGCCCAGACATTTGATAAAAACCTATAACGTAAAAACCAAACAAACCGAAAAGCAACTCAGAGGAATCAGGAAGCTGAAAAAATATATAAATATGTAAACAGAGAAAATTTAAAAATTTTAAAAATGTATGAAGTATACAATTATGAGCTGTAGAAAGACCTAAAAATCCATGAAAGAAGATGTTATATAAAGTGACATTCAGAAAACAACATGAAAAAATACCTTAGAAATTAAAAATAGGGGAATATTTTGAAGGAAACAGAAAAGTTGGGCGATGAGTGGAAAAGATTTCCCAGAAACTGAACTAAAATGACAGATTCAAAATATGAGAGAAAATTACATGGTTGTTTTAGGAGGTTCTATTTGTAGATAGTTGGAGTTCCAGGAGGTAGAGACAAATAAAATGGAGGAGAACTGTAGTTATCAGAGAAATAATAAAATGAAAATTTCCAGGACTGAAGGCCATGAATTTCAGTATTAAAAAGTCTACTGAAGTCTTAACCTGAGAAAGGGAAAAAGAACACCTCAGAGCATAACATCATAAAATTTCAAAATGCTAGTAGTTAGTTAAGGATACCAGAAGCCTCCAGAGTAGGTAAACAGGCCAGAAACAAAAATCAAGAATCGAAATGGTACCATTCAACAGCCTCACTGGAGGTAGGAAGGCTATGGAAAATGCTTTTAAAATGCTGAGGGAAAATGATGTGCTGAAGTCTAAACCGAGCCAAACTGAAAATTAATTTTAGGGATTAATTAAACCAAATATATTTTCACATATTCAGGTTCTCAAAAATTTACCTGCCATGTACCCTTTCTAAGGAAATTATTTGAGGATGTGTTCCATTAAAAATGAGGGAATAAACTAAAATGAATTAAAACCTAGGTAGGCCTCTAAAGAAAGCAGACCACACTGAGAGGTGACAGGGGTGATAGAAGATCCTCAGAGGACCGAGGTGCCACAGACTAGAGAACAACCAGTCCAGATGGAGTGGGAGGACTCCTAGGGAGTCACTGAAGGAAAGTTACACCACCTGATGAGTGTGTCTATTGAGAGTTTGAGGGTACGTTAGTGGGAAGCACACTGAAAGGCAAACAAACAAACAAAATACCCAAGAAAGGATTAACTCCAGGGAATATAAATGTTGCACTCATAAGTAATTCATAGTCCATGATGGGGCTCAGCTGTGAATATGTTTACATAGAGGAATGTAAACACCGAAATTCTGGATTAAACCAAGATCATGATACAACTATATTTGTACATGGAGTGGGGGCAGGAGTTGAAAGGAATAACAAGAAGTAGGCAGACGGGTGGGGAGGTGGAGCATGTAAGTGAACTGAATCTTCCTCGTACGTAATGGGAAGACAATAAATAATACTCTTCACCTCAGCAACAGCATTTCATTCTGCTTACATGAATTCTGCTTACAGTTTTATTCTCATTGACAGAACAGCTGTACCGCAGGGCCCCTCAGAGACTCACCACCAGTCAGCTAGCAGAGATCTGAGTCCCAGCCCTGTGGGGCCCCTCTTCCAAACTTCTAATAATCTTAACCTCTCTCCTTTGTTCCCACAGCCCTAGAGTTGGCAGCGGCTTCTTTGAGTCACTACCTCTTTGCTAACTTAGTTTTCCCTTTTGCCTTTGCAGTTATCTAGCTAAAAATTCTTTATACCTGACTAACGATTCTTCATATTAAATTCTCTGTCGTGGAACAATTGGTGCGATCTCTGTCTCCTGACTAGACCCGACTGGTAAAGTATCTAAAACTAAAAATTAAGGAATAGCAGCACACATCTATTGAATAGGCATATAGAAATAAGTGACAGTTGAAACCACCGGAAGAGTTGTCGGTGATTGCTAATAGAGGTTTTTGTTTGTTTTGTGGTTTGGAGCAGAAGACTTATTTTAAAAGAGATCTCGCATGAAAATCCTATATTTAAACAATACAAGAGGAATTTCCCTGGTGGAAAGGGTGAATCTGGTTGTCAACCACAGCCCTCCAACTAAGGCCTCTCCTGGGAAACCTATGGAGAAAAGCCAGAAAACATTTATAATATGGGTCATGAAATAAGGAATATCAGTCCCAAAGTTTCATTCTTTCACTTAGCGGTATAACATCCTAGGTGTGTGACTTATTAAACATTACCTTCTCTATTGTCTGGTGATTACAAAATCTATCGGTGTCCCCAAATAATTATGACAACATTAAAGTAGGATGAAGTATCCCGTTCATATTTAAATGGTAGAAGGAGGTAAGAATTCAGAGAAAGCAGTCTGGGACAGGAGGTGACAGTGAAGATGAACCTTGCACATTGGAGAGGTGGGAAAGGAATTAGAGTACAATCACTTAGAAATGGAGTCATAAAATAGGAATCTTTAAGCAACCAAATATTCAGGTAAGTCCACCATTTTACAACAGTTAAGACCTGTGAGAAAAATTGTTGGCAGAGCTCAAACATCAGTCTTGTGGCCTGAGGATAGTTTAGACATACAGTAATTGCATCTTGTTTCCCAGTGTTTGTCTTAGCTTTCTTGTGTCCCACTGATCCATTGATTCTGCCCCACAGGCTCCTGACTTCAGTCTTCACTGCAGAGCATGCTGGGATAAGGGCTTTGTTTCCTCAACTCTACCAATAGAGTGATGTTGTCCTGGAAAGTCAGATTTCTAGGTACTTCAAGTTTCCTGTGGTAGTGGTTAATTATCCAAAGGAAACTTTTATATTTCTAGGAGAATTACCTCCAAGCCCTGGAGTCCCTGCAAGGCTCTTGTGAATCAGACTTGAAAATAAGCTTTGTCAAACAGCAGGGTCTGTCTGAATGTAGGTCAAAAATAGAAAACCTTTCAAAAGATTAGCAGCAACTGGTGAAAGACAAGACAGTGTCAAAATTACTCTCAGTCCCTTTCCTTCCCCTTAAAACTCATTAGGAATACCATTGTTGCTGAAATCTACTGGATTTTAACAAGTGTGTATGGCTCAGAAAATATCTTTCATTCCAGTCTCCCAACCACCAGCGAAAAACTGTAAGCCTTGTATCCCCGAATTTATCAGAGACCACGAGAAAAATGTCAGGTAGAATTTAGAAACCTGTCTGTGTTTTACATGCTTATGTCATATTAGAAGCAAATTGATAGGCAGTGGCTTCTTTTTCAAGCAATAAACATAAGTTTCAGTGAAGTTTTGAAACAGACCTTAACATAAAAATCAGGTAACCACGTTTGCAAGAGTAGTATACATGATTCAGTAATAATTTCTAGATTCTTAAAGTTTCTTCTTAATTTGTGTTGTTCTCCTGGACATAGAATCCTTTAAAGGACATAAGTAAAAGATTTTTGAATTGCAAGAGTCTCTTCATATTTTCACCTTCTAAGTCCGACTCATCCCATGTCAAGATGCCTTCTTTGGGGGCACCTGGGTGGCTCAGCTGGTTAAGTGCCCGACTCTTGGTTTCAGCTCAGGTCATGATCTCAGGATCATGTTCTCAGGGTCCTGAGATCAAGCCCTCCCTCCCCACCCCCCCACCACCATCCACGGGCTCCGTGCTCAGCGGAGAGTCTGCTCAAGATTCTCTCCCTCTCCCTCTGCCCCTCCCCTGCTCTCTCTTGCTCTCTATCTCTCTCAAATAAATAAATAAATCTTTTTTTAAAAAAGATGCCATCTTTGGTAAGGAACACACAGGTTTAGATACACATAGCACAGTTAATAGTGTCCAATGATAGGAAACATGAATAATTTGTAGAAGACAGTTCAGAGTTCATGTAATCTCTTTAGAGGAGACTTCCACGGCTAGTGAAAACTGAAAAGAAGGAAAACTGACATCTGAGAAATTGGAAGTTTGGACTACCTCATAGGGAAAGTGAAATGACTTGTTCGGGGGAAGAAATAGAAATTCATTGGTCTTTTCCTTATGAAAATTCCCTTTGTCGTGGAATGAATAGCCATATGGCAATTGTTACAGATGGTACAATATGTTTTTGGTACAAAGTTAAGTCTATTTTTTAAAGAAAAAAAGCTAAATTCCCAGTGTTCTTGTTAGGTATATGTGTACCTGTTCAGTGAGAGTGTATATTGGTATAACTTTCCAAAAAGAAATTTATTCAGAATTTGTGCCATTTCTTATACTTTTACTGTGAAATTTCACTCCCAGGAATTTTTCCTAAGAAAAATTTGAAACATGGACAAAGAAATATGGACAAAGGATACATATAATGGTGCTTATTGAAGCATTATTTTTAATATAAAAAATTGGAAACAACTCAAATGTCCAACTATATAGAAGTGTTGAAATGTATTATGATACATGCACAAATTGGAATAGTATGAAACAAACACATTGCATTTGAAGAATTCTTTATAACTTAGAGATATGTTTATAATATAATATAAACTGAAAAGAGCATGATGGAAGCAATGTACAGAGTATGATCTCAATTTGAGGGGAAAAATGTGTATCTCCAAAAAGAAAAAAGGGTTGGGAGCAAAATACCAAAATATTAATAACAATTATCTTAGCACAGTGAGATTGTGAAAGATTTTTATTTTCTTCTTTACACTTTTTCTATTTTCCAAATTTCAACAATATACCTATGACTTTCATAATCAGAATATAAGCAATAATATTTATTTAAGAAAAAGTTTTGAATGTTTCAGTCAACATTCTTTTAGATTTGGCAATCAGAAAATTTTTCTTTTGCTCTTCTAGATATCCTTGCTTGTTGACAAATCATTATGAATATTACTTTTTCAGATTAATTCAGCATTTATAATCACCTAACAATTAAACATTTGGCAACAAATTGCAACCTTATAAATGCATATCTTGTTGAGGTGATGAATTTTATTTTTATTTAAATTTAGATCTGATTTTAAGAAACCAGTGGTAATTCAGCTACCACTAAGCCTCATTAAGGTGATTTTAATTCTTTTTTTTTTTTAAAGATTTTATTTATTTATTTGAGAGAGAATGAGATAGAGAGAGAGCATGAGAGGGGGGAGGGTCAGAGGGAGAAGCAGACTCCCTGCCGAGCAGGGAGCCCAATGCGGGACTCGATCCCGGAACTCCAGGAT
This sequence comes from Halichoerus grypus, assembly GCF_964656455.1. Taxonomy (NCBI): domain Eukaryota; kingdom Metazoa; phylum Chordata; class Mammalia; order Carnivora; family Phocidae; genus Halichoerus; species Halichoerus grypus. The sequence goes on along the minus strand of NC_135715.1, from coordinate 121,344,163 downwards.
CATGACCTGAGCCGAAGGCAGTCGCTTAACCAACTGAGCCACCCAGGCGTCCCAAGGTGATTTTAATTCTTTTAAATTTATGTCTGGTTTGTTTTAATCATTTTCAACGGTACATAGATGATCTTTTCTCTCTTATTCTTGGACCTATATGGATGTATACCTTTGTGTTGAAGACTTTAATCCAGGATTTTATACTTGTCTAGTACCTTTTTCGTCAAGATAATTTAATTCATCATTTAGAGTATACATTTGCTTTATAGTGTCCAACTGAAATAACTTTTTATATATTAATGATTTGAAGTTCTCTTTAATAAGTAGATGGGTTTGCAATTAGGAGAAATGATAACTTTCATATATGAATGACTTATATATCTCATACATTAATAGGATTTGACTATAAAAGCAGTCAAGGTAATATTAACATCAGGACCTCAATACTTTTACCCTCCTACCTGTTTCATTGCATTCTCTTTATTCATAGAGTCTCCAGAGGTTCTAATCCAAGATAGTGACATAGGAAGACCCTGAACTCACCTCCTCCACCAAACGCACCACATAACACCTATTTATAGAACAATTCCTCTTGAACAACTTCTGCACAATCACAAAAAGCCTCCAGATGTTTCCAGGAATATCCGGGAGTAGTAGTTATTCACCTGAGCTCAGGGGAAGAGTCTTGTCATGTTATCCTATTCTGGCCTCCTCTCCATGCCCTATGAAAACTTTGGTCTTAAGAATGCTGGAGAGAGGCATTTTTGAACTATGCTGAATAGAACTAAAGAATGAGCTGGAGAAAGGAGGAACAGTAAATTATTTCTTCCTTACCCTCACAATATGCCAATACCATTATTTTTTATGATTATAAGACTAAAAAGATCTCATTATAAAGGTATCTAAAACTGTAGAGAAGAAAATAAAGCATTTCCATTATCCTTATCACACATACTCTCAGATATTTTTTAAATATATGTGCTGAATTTGTCTACAAAAATGGAAACAGAGTACACTTGCTTTATACCCTTGGTAGTAAAAAGTAAACATCTTGCCCTCTCAAAAATTAGTTGTATCATTATTTTAATGGCAATAGGGAGTATTCCATTGATCGATTCCCATGATTTATTTCATGAATTCTTTATTTTTTTTTTTAGATACACTTTGACATATTTGTTAGTTTTTTTCCCCCCGTAGGCTAAATTCTTAGACTTAATTAGATTTAATTTCTGGATCAAAGGAGATGCACAATTCTGTTTTTTGTTAAATATTTCAATTAAAAATTCAATGAGACTTCAAAAGGGCTTGGGAAATAAAACACACACGCAAAGAACAGATACAAACTTTTTTCCTGTTCCAGTTATTTACCAGTTTATCTTGTCACTAGCATATTTGGGTTTTTTTTTTTTTAATGGTTTTAACCTTATAATGTGTTGCAGTAACTAGCAAATCCTCCATCATCACTTTTCCTAGCAATTTTCAGTTTAACAGTTTCTTTTTAGAATGATTTTGTCAAGTTATCCCCCCAAACCGTAAATATTAGATTGAAAACATTTTTAAGGATAATGCTAGTTTTAAATTGAGATAGATTGAGATTTTACTCATTATTTTGTTCTTGTTTTAATGTGTTTTTGTTTTTTTAAAATCAATAATGGTTGTATTTTGATCCATTATGTTTCTGGTATCTTTATAGTAAACAATAAATATTTTTCCTATTGAACCCTTACCATGATGAATTATGAATTTCTTAGCACTGATTCATCCTATTGTCCCTAGAGTAAATTTTATGTATCCAATTGACACTGTATTGATAAATTTGTTTTGTAAATATTTATATTTTTGCTAATATTCATAAGTGAGAATGGTCTGCATTTGACATTTTTACCTGTTAAATTTCTCAGATTAAATTCTGAATTAAACTGACTCCATAAGATAACTTGGGAAACCTTTCTTTTTAAGTATATGTGCAGGAAACAGTTCAAAAATCCAGTAATTAACTTATTCTTCAATGTGTGATGGACATTATATTTAAACTGTCTCAGTAAAATTCCTTTCTTGGGAGTAGTTCTTTGATAACATTAATTCTAACTGGTTAAATTTCTTTTAAGCTCTAATATAATTGGTTAAAATTAACTGTGAGTTATACTAACACATATATTCATAAAAATTCTTCATTTAAGATTTCCAAATTTATTGTTATAAAATTCTGTATAATATTCATTTACAAATATTAGATCTTCTAAACACCAGTGCTTGTATTCTTTTTTTAATTTGTAACATTATAAATTTATAGGGGTGCCTGGGTGGCCCAGTCAGTTAAGCATCTGCCTTTAACTCAGGTCATGATCACAGGGTCCTGGGATCGAGCCCCAGGTCGGGCTCCCTGCTCAGCGGGGAGCCTGTTTCTCCCTCTCCAACCCCAGCTCATGCTCTCTCTCTCTCACTCACTCTCTCTCTCAAGTAAATAAACAAAAATCTAAAAAAAAAAAAATATGGTTTTCCACTTTTGCTAAGGGTTCTTACAGAACATTTATCACTTTTTAAAATCTCGTCAGAGGGGTGCCTGTGTGGCTGATGTTAAACGTCTGCCTTTGGCTTAGGTCATGATCCCAGGGTCCTGGGATCAAGCCCCCCCAATCCAGGGGAAGCCTGCTTCTCCCTCTCCCACTACCCCTGCTTGTGTTCCCTCTATTGCTGTGTCTCTCTCTGTCAAGTAAATAAATAAAATCTTTAAAAAAGAAAAAAAAAATCTCGTCAGAGATTCAGCCTCAAATATATCAACTAAGTTTTTTTTCTAATTTATTAATCTTTAAATTTATGTTCAATTTTTTATTACAGTCTAAGGTTGTTGCATTCTTTGCATGGCCTTTACACTCAATATTTAGAAATATTAATATGTATATTACAAATTATATATACTATTATATTATATGTTATATAATAAGATAATATATAATGCATATTATCTGGGTATGATTCATAATTATAATCATTTTTATATCTGTTTGTAATTGTATTATGTTTTATGTTATGAATTTTCCTGTGACTTTGGATTTGAACACATTCTATAAATTATGATGCAGTTTTTTCATTGATATAAATTTCTAAATGATATGTTATATTGGCTTTAACATCCTTTGAATCCTTTAAGTATTATTTTTAAAGTATTTTTAAATTTCTAAATGGTTATATTACATTTTTCTTGCTTTGTTATTACATTTTAGTTTTATGTGTGGATGTTGAACTTTTGCTTTTTCCTTTAAAAAAATTAAGATCTAGTAGATGACCAATTTAAAAAAAAAATTTCCCATGGGTATTTGGAAAGATAGTGTATATTTTATTTTTCAAATATAACATTCAGATATGGCTATTGATATAGTTAATCAATAAATCTTATATTATTCAAATCATATGTATATCTACATATTGATCTTTCAAAAATGAATCCAGCATATTTAAATTTTCTACTACTAGAGAATTTCTGTAATGTGTTTCTACAGGTGTATCTTTTATTCCCCCTTTATATATGTTAATGAATTGCTAACCAATTACACTGGATAAAGAATATTTGGATCAAAATCTATTTGCCTCAGAACTCTATATGTCTTCCTATGGTAGTTAGTATTCCACTGACCAATCTAAGGGGCTCATTTTTTTCATTACGTAAACAACACCTTTCATTCAGCCTGGATGCTTTCTTAATATTTAATACAAAAATGCATATTTCTGTGTCCCAATATTTAATACTTCTCTCAGGACTTAGCTAGCTATTGTTACTAATATTTTCTGGCATATAGTGTGCATTTTAAGTCCATTTTCTTCTCATAAATCTTTGAATAACACTTCTGTTTATTTGTTTTGCTCTATGCTAAAACAAAATAATTGTGTGTTTATTCTTCAGTGATTTTCTCCCTAATTCTTCACTCTTCTTATTTCTTATATCTCTTGATTCTGTTCATTACTGCTTACATTTTCAAAACACATGGCTGCCTGTTTTGTTTGTTTTGTTTTTGTGGGGGGGGGTGCCTGTTTTGTTTTAAATTCTTCTTCACTCATCCCTATTAACTTTCTTTAGAAATTTCTATTTGCATGTCTCTTCTGGTTTCCTTTTCATTTGCTCCTATTGTCTCACCAGGCCTTTCTTATTTTAAGAAATGAATTAGTATTGTTTTTTATGGAGATTTCAAAGTAGCCACAGTTTGAATCTTACTGTTTCCTGAAGAAATGATTTTTCATAAATGTTTTGGTCTTCTAATTCATGTATTCTATGTTTTACTTTTTATTATGCAGAGAACCAGTTTAAGAACACTATTTACTATTTCTTCTTCTTTTTTTTTTACTTACCCATACTTATTTATCTACAAATAGTAAGACTTTTATCCAGAAATAGAGAAAATGGCTTTCTCTTGGATCTCCTCCCTCCATATCCTTAAATTTTGTTAGAACCATTTTACAGCCTATATTTAAATGCTTGTTGCTAGTTCAGTGATCCAGATAAGCACAAGGACACAAAGATGGAACTAGAACCATGGGTAACTCTGGATGAAGAGCCTCATGCCACCTCCGAATGTGCACACTTGTGCATGTATGTGTGAAGTCACTCTGAGAGGGGCCTGGCTCGGTATAGCCTGGATTCTTTCGTGGCTGAGAAATAGCCTTGCCTCTTTGGCCCAATCATCACTTCAATTAAACGGCTTAACTTAATCGACTGCTTCTCTAGTGTTCTGCCACTATGGGTCTTCAGTGGTCCAATCTAGTAAAGTGATCCTTCCCTATTTCCAGTCCAATGTCAGCAGGCACCTTTTGGAGATATTAAAGATAGCCTTGCTGCCTTGGGCTAGAACTCCGTATCTACTCAACAGTATCTGCTATGTTGAGCTGCAGTTTCTTCTAGTTTCTGCTCGGAATCTTGAGATTCACTGTCACCATGATTCTTATGTAGTATTTTGTCTGTTTGGTTAATTTGGTTTTTGGTTTGTTTTAAACAAGAGCAGACTAGTCATGACTGTAGAAAGATAAAACATTCAATAAAGTATAATGGTTTCGATTTTAAGATCAGTTAGAGATGAGAAAAATAATAGGGTACCAGTATAATGAATTTTACAAAACCAAGGCACCAGTGGTATCTTTGATTAAAAAAAAGGAAAATGGAGAATTATCACTAGATGTGAAAAGGATTATTCCGTTTTTAAATGCATTCATGGGTAAGAATATCTTTATTAGAGATATTCTAGAGAGTAATCTTCAAATACTTGACCTAAAATTGGCATTTGACTTATGAATTTGCAAATATGGGATGGACCTCTAAAATGTATATTAAAAATATTTTTCATGGATTCTGGTGTATAATTATGTTTGGAACCTACTCTTCCAGGTTTCTGGAAATGTACATTTGGAGAAAAGCAAGAAATTTGACTATATGTATGGGAAATCATTAAATAAGATAGGTGTGGTTTTAAAGCAACCTGGTATTAAAATGCAAAACATAAACATTTAAATGAGTATTACTGTTTCTGTTGAATTACTTTCTTTTTTTTTTTTTTAAAGATTTATTTATTTATTTATTTGACAGAGAGAGAGACAGCGAGAGAGGGAACACAAGCAGGGGGAGTGGGAGAGGGAGAAGCAGGCTTCCCGCAGAGCAGGGAGCCCGATGCGGGGCTCCATCCCAGGACCCTAGGATCATGACCTGAGCTGAAGGCAGACGCTTAACAACTGAGCCACCCAGGCGCCCCCTCTGTTGAATTACTTTCAAGCCTGCAATTGGTTTTTTAGATTTAAAGATTTTTTGAAAATCTTCATCTGAGAATGGATTTGATTTTTTCTTTTTTGAAGCAGGTTGAAGTCTTTTGGAATTATGTTTCGGCAGCATGAATGAGTAGGTTTGTGGGAATCTCTTTCCATGTCCCCGACAGTTGAAGAAGGGAGGTGAAAGTCAACTCTTCCTGAAGTTATTACAACTGGAGTTCAAATCTTAGCGTGAAGAGAATTACGCTTAAGTTGATCAAGATGCTTATGATCAGAAGCATATTTCAAAAGAAAAGAGTCTCTTATTCTTGACATTTATGTTCACAGTCCTGACGCCAACAAGAGATAAGCCTTTTTAGTACATGCAAAAAATCCTAAGTATTAAGTCAGATTGTATGTAATAAGTGAGATTGGTATTTAACTACATGACAACTCCAGGTGAATTTTTAAAAAGCAAGTCCAAAGCCTACTCTTCCAATAATGGACTTCAGGTAATTCAACTGTATCCCAGCACCATTCATATGTTTTAGTAGCTTGCATATTAAATTTCAGGATAACATTAAAGCTAGATGAATTTCAAACATAATAGACATCAAAAGAAACATAAGGTCAGCATTTATTTTGATTATACGAGCATTGGGAAGTTCTTAAGTAACTAAAATTAAAGTAATAACATATTTCTTTACAAACCACCTCTATTTTTATTTTTATTTTTTTAAAGATTTTATTTATTAATTGAGAGAGAGCACACAAGCCAGGGAGAAGGGTAGAGGGAGAGGGAGAAGCAGACTCCCCACTGAGCAGGGAGCCATACACGTCTCAATCCCAGGACCCTGAGATAAAGACCTGAGCTGAAGACAGATGCTTAACCAACAGAGATACCTCTGTTTTTTAGTTTTCAGGGCACCTGGCTGGCTTAGTTGGTTAAGCATCTGCCTTCGGCTTAAGTCATGATCCCAGGGTCCTGGGATCGAGCCGTAAATCGGGGTCCCTGCTCCTCAGGGAGCCTGCTTCTCCCTCTCTGCCTGCCGCTCCCCCTGCTTGTGCACTCACCCTTTCTCTCTGTCAAATAAATAAAATAAATAAAATCTCTTTAAAAAAATAAATAATTTCCATGTTTCTTTTCCCTATCACAAAGTTGAATTAATTATATTCAAAGATTGGCCAGATGACAGGAGAGACCCTATGCTTCCAAAAACCTTTCTTCTTTGCCTGTAGTTCTCCTCAGCTTTTTAGAGGTGGGAAGATTACCCAACAGGTTCTCAAGCCTATTTTGTCCTAGCTGGAGAATATCAGTTGATTTGCTTCTTCAAAGTTTAAATCTTGAACATAATTTTTAAATGAATTTGTACTTTATCTAGTTGTGGAAATTTGGGTGTTATGAACAACACAGACAGGCAGAATTAGGGTAAAACAATGTTACAAAGGATTCATTGAGAACCTCTCACCAAGTTTGTTTTCTATGTTTTTATTCTTGGTGAGATTTAATGATAAGTTATGAAGCATGTTATTGATATGACACATCGTAGCTAATCATCTAATATATTTATTCTAACTGAGAGAAGCAAGGCTGAATTTCCTTGTTAATTTCCTAATTCCTTCCTTCCTAATGGCTCCAAGAACAATCCCATGAGAATGTGTAGGTACAGCGACTTTAGGAGAATCTGCTCCATCCTAATTGGATATGTTTTTCACCTCTAACATTGAAATCACCTGTGAAATTCAGTCCCAATTTTAAAGGATGGCTAGTGGTACCTCTCAGTGATGCACTATGTGCAGGAGAAATATATTTACCATGTTTAAGAAATTAGGCCAGCCCAGCCCTCTCATTTTGGAGCCAGAATTAGAAAAGGAAGCTGGTGTTAGAATCTGAGAGATCATCCACCACTGGGCTCAAAAGGGCTCACGATGAAGCATGGCCAGGGAACAAAGAATTACCTGTGAGGTGACCAGATCTTAAGGCACAGATCAACAGTGTTATTGCTGCAAAAAGGACTCCTTTTAGAATTCCTTCAGTCTTGCTCCAGAATCTGGACTTCTGCTGGATACAAGGTACAAGTTTCTCAGAACCACGCCTCCAATTTTTGTTCCATGAGCAAGCTGTATTTTATCTCTCATTTCCCAATCCCACTCATGAGTCACACACTTTTAGGTCTTCAGATAACAGAATGAATATGTCTTATAAACATAAACAATGCTTACAAGGAATGGGAAGTGGTCATAAGACTAAAAAAATCATTATTTTATTTATGTATTTACTTACTTATTTAAGGATTTGTGTAACTTTTTCTAACTTCTTTTAGGCTCCAAGAACAAGGACTCAAGACAATTTGTGGCTGACTCAGAGAAAAAGGAACTGAGCCACCATGTAAGTTACTAATGGCACGATCTATGCTGTGGTGGAATTATGCTTGGATCCAGTAACCACAAATATGATTTAGTTCATTGAATTTATTTTAATATCAGCTGGGTGTATGAACTGATTCTTATAATGTACTTACATGTGAAGCAGACAGTCTTTCTCCCTTTTATTGACATAAAAGCCTAAAAGTCTCTTTAACTGACATGAAATAACAAGTTTTCATCCAAATGTTAGAGTATTGAGATAATAGATTTCTATTAGGTTTAAGGGATTTAAAAGTAGGAAGGCATTTATTCTACTATCTTTTGTATGTATAGATTATCCACTATTAATTAAACATATACATTGGGTTTTACTTTGAGTTGCACTTTTTTTTAGGGAAAAATTTTCCTCACTTTATCCACATTCTTTCATCTGTTCTCCAATTTGTTCAACTTCTACAAATGATTAAAGATACTCTTTACAACGTAGTTGTCTAGGACTCTTATGGGGGTAAAGAGGGGACAGACAAAGACCAAATTAAACATGGTTGAATGGTACAGAGATATGAAGCTATGTGATTGATGTAATTGACTCCAAACACAAACAGCTTTACTATGCCAAAACCTTACCAGCAACCACTCTCTCTTGATATTTTCTTGCAGTTTCTTTCCCCACAATTGCAGATCCTGATGTTGAGATGAATTTCTAGCACTCTGGACTTTAAGAACAAAGAAGCTACAGCTTCTGTGAACAATTATAGCTGGAGACGTTTTTGAAAGTATTAACCGATATGGTTTTTGTCCCTGAATGGTTTGTCAGCTAAATCATTCCATGCTTGTTAGCTCAGAAGAGGATTAGAGGTGATAAAAAGTTTTGCCAGGCTATTTTGTTCTATAAAGTTTAGGTCTTTGGAAATATAGAATGGACTTTGAAGAAGGCAATGTGTTTGGAAGAATATGCTGATTTACAAGAAGCACGTTTTGACCCAGGACTAGAAAAGCTTCTGCGGGTTGGAAGGGAGGAATGGAATGAGAGGGAGGTGAAGAGACCCTAGAGGCTGCCAGGTCCCCAATAATGAAGCCTAACCTCAATTCTTACCATCATTTTATGGCGTGAAGCTTATTTTTCTTAGACGAGATCAGATAGCTAAGAAATGCCAGAGGCAGAACTCATAGGCTTTCCTGCTGTTTCCACTGTAATCCACTTTAACTAGGTAACCATATAATTCCTTGTCTAACTCAGGGAAATTTCGAGAATAAAATGAGAGCTATTAATTATGCCAGGACACTAGTCCTAGGGCATGGCTTACGGTTACCTTAACTATAACCCAAATCACCAAAGATTATGTTGATTTTGATCTGTTATGTCTTTTGCTAAGCTCTACTTGATCTTGAATCTTTGTCTTTATCATTAAGTTCTGATTGCTGTAGCAGGCCTCCAATGAATTATGTTGAGGCCTCCTATGGATGATATTCTTACACACACTGTCCTTTGGAGACTCTACCACCAACCAGTTGCATGGGTTTGGCCAGCATACATAACCTCTTTGAGCCTTGGGCTAAATTCGCATTGTATGAAATATCTCTTCTATGACTCAACTCCATCCCCGTTTTCCTGACCTTATTCTTTGTCCTTGGCACTCTTGCTAAATCTCTGGACACTGACTCAGCAAAGACTAAGTCTTTCTCTCAGTTAAACCTTGCTATCCTTCAGGCCTTAAGCCTCACCTACTATGGAATGTCAGCACTGATGCTTATTTATCAGATTATTAGCTTCTTGGCATATTGTTATGATTGCTTAAAAAATACAGGCATTTCTATATAAATGGAAATGCTTTAACACTTTATCCTTTTTAATAATCAAGCCAAAGAAACTGCAGCCATCAAACTCTGGTGCAATCTCTTTTATTGAATGTGATAACATTACTGGGTAACACTCACTGTTCTTGTGGGGATTAATGCATGAAAATGCCATTTTGCATAACAATAATGTCAAAAGCATAACTCTGAAAAGGTCCATCTTAGTTATAAAACTCAAGCGGAGGATTGATACATTATCTTTAGAGAATTCCAAAATGCTTTGTGATTCTGCATTGTATAATATCTCTGACAAGATATAAGAAGAAAGTATTCCATTTAAGTACACAGGTGCAGATCTGATCCCAGAGCTCTGTTTCTGAAGTCGTGTTTGTTTTAGGTAAAGGTCACCAAGAAATGCTCCTTTTGAAACTTCAGATATTAGAAGGAAATATGGCAATATTGGGGTGAATGACCTTTGTGTTGATCATTCTGTCAAGAATCCATAAATATGGGCACATGAGAAGAGACTTGGCCTATATTCACAGATTTTGAGAACAAAACTCAATATTTGGAATTATTGTCAACTGTGTTTTATTTGACTAATGCAGGCCTTGCAGCATCAATATTTAACTCTTAACATCACAGTCTTTTGACTGTAATTCTGTAAAGGAAAACACTACCCTCTCTTCTTTCTAGTACCGACTGTAGTTGAAACACGTAATAGTAAATGGTTCCATATACGTACGGGGTTGTTACTCGGACTTCCTTGCTCCTTGTGGTCTTTTATTTTGTGCTGCTGTTTATCAAGAAACACCACGTGAAAGTTAATAATAACATAATTTAGAGCAATAATTACATTTTTATTCAATAGCTGTGGGAAAACACTGAGTTGAATAATGAGATAAAAATGAGTGTCTCAGGCCTAACAGGACATTAATCAACATATTAACTGTGTGGGCAAACTGATTTGAGACTGTTATGGCTTAATTTGTCTCAAAATCATTATTTTTAATGTATTGCATAATGTACTTTAAAATATGTGTTGAGCTGATCACAAGTAAGCATTAGATTTCGACAGAATTGATGCTACTCCTTATCATGTCATGAGTTATCCTCTTTTTATAGTGCACAGTGTAAAATCGATATTCCTGAAACTCTGACATTTCACAGCTATGTTCAGATAAGGCTAAATTAGTTCTACAACCTCTCTACCTACATTCGGTTATAATGACCGAGTCTATATATTTTCATAATCTTAATTGCCAAAATATATTTATTATTCATTGTCGTTTTAAAAGATTTTCACAAAAATGTTTAAATGTCATTGCAGTTCCAATAAATAATAACAATTCTCCCAACTCAGGAATCTTTGACCAGTTTCACACGACAGGAATTCAATTCTTAACCCTGGGTCTTCACTTACCCTGAATTTGAACCTTTGGAAGCCTCAACCATGTCCAAGGTTTCAGCTGTCACTGATAGTCTCCTCCTCATCCTTGGGGAGTCACTTTCAACATCCATCCCCCAGGGAAGCACAGCTTGGCTCCTCCCTCACCAGCCTGGGCACAGAGACTCATTCTTCTCCCTGCATTCCTGAGTAGCCGTTGATGTTTCTTTAGCACTTATTAAACAAAAGTGTGGTTATTTGTTTATATGTCAGAATTCATTTATTTGGCTCTTTGTTCCTTAAGGAAAAGGACATTTCTATCTAATGTGCCATAATATGTGGATTAATACAGAGGAAAAAAATATGCTTATATATATGATATCATATGTATGGTTATATATATGATTATATATGATGATATATGATATATATATAGATATATATATTATTCAGATAGAGATAAAATAGTTAATTTAAAATCTGACTGCAGCTAGAGTAATTCACACAGAAGAAGAGTAAGGTAGAATTCCACTTAGGGAGAGAATTGCTAATATTTTTTTAGGAAGAACACAATAATGGTCTTTTGTACCTAAAAAAAAAAAATTGAAGAACTTCATTCCCAGGCAAAGATAGCCCAGATGAAAAAGTTTTAAGTAAGGGGAATTAAATTGTGCTTAAAAAGAAGGAGGGGAAGGGAGGAATAAAAGGAGTGGAAGGGGGAAGGGAGGAAAACAGAGAAGGAAAAGGAGGAGAGAGAACTGGAATTTTGAGCTTTTTCTGTGAGTGAGCTTGATAAGAATTTGGGAACTCTGAGACTCACAGAAAATTTGAGAGTGGGAGAAGAAAAATCTTCATGGAGAGAAGGTCAAGAAGATGTCAGCAAACCAAGGCCTAGAGGGAAGGACAAGGTAAGGAGAAATTTCTTGGAAAATGGCTACTCTATGATTAAGACATTGACCTCTACATCCGAGCGTAAGTTGTTTTCTGGTCTGTATAGGGCTGAGCTTTCTCTCACCAGCACAGTCACCGAGCCAGCCCCTTAGTTACTAACACAGCCCTTAATATATCATTCATCCCTTAGTGGTGATACTTCACCCTCAGGTGAGTGAGCTCAGCGAGTTGTTGGAGGGTCACATTCTGTCGGCCCTTACAGGACCTTGCAAGAATTTGGTTTCCACTCTGAGTGAAATGGGAACTATTGATGGGATTTGGGCAGAGTAGCAACAGGATCTTACCATCCAAGAAAATGTGTAGAAAAAAAGTGTTTCAAAATGAAGGTGCAATTAACTATGTTCAATGCTGCTGATAGGTAAAGATGAGGACAGAGAAGACCATTAGATTAACCATTTATAATGGTTTGGGAGAGTGATGTAGACAAGTCTTGATTAAAGTGGGTTTAAGCAAAAACAGGAAGAGGAGAATTGGGAATAGTGTGCATACTGATTTGAAGGGTTTTGCTATGAGGGGGAGCAAAGAAATGGGATAACAGATGAAGACAGATCATTGAGGTCAGGAGAAGATTTTTTTAAGACAGGAGAAATAAAATCATAAACAAAGTAAGAGAGAAAAGGAAGACTCATTGGCGGTGGTATCTTTCAGCAAATCTAGTGCAGAACTGAGGGGTTGGCCTAACACGGACAGTTCATCTAAAGTGCGGGAGGGGGCTGGGGGGTGCAGAGTATATGGATACAGATGCCATAGGCGGGGAGTTGTGGTGTTGTGAGTTTGTAGAAATTATCTTCTGATTGCTTAAATAAAAACAGGGTCATCAGGTGAGAATGAGGATAGGTGAAAAGGTATACCAGATTCAAAGAAATAAGGTTTGAAATGAAACTGGGGAAGTCAAGAGACCAGGGAAAGGTACTATGATTGCCAGGGAACATTAAGAGCAGACTATTAGATTTGATAAGGGCAAGAATTTTGCCAAGGGCACTATGCTGAAGAGAGAATTGATGTTATATTTTATTGTCCCTATCTGTAGTTTTAGCAAAACCTGTCAGTCAGAGCTACCTGACCTGCAAGGGACTGGGGAGTAAGTGAAAAATAAACTTTCATTTTGTTGAGCCACTGAGGTTTGGAGGGTTCTTTGTTATACCAGCTAATGTTAAGTGAGCTAATACACCCATTAAAATCGTCTATTTCTTTATCCAGAGTAACAAATTATATGAAAAATAAAACCTATGTAATAAAGGGATTCCTAGTTCCATTTGCTTTTTGAATTTCCCTATGTGTCTTATCTCTCAATCTATATTCTTAACTTCTGGTTTTTAAAATTCTTTGCATTTTTATAGCATTTTTTTCTTTCATAAATAATTGCCGAGTAAATGGGTGAATAAGAATAAATAAGGGTCTGTGAAGATTTAATTAAACAATTCTATTCTATTACTTAATCTTTTTTTTTTTTTTTTCCAAAAGGAAGTGGTAGATGAAAGGCATGAGATTCTGTTTCATAATGAAATGTATGCATGTACTGAAAGGCTTCTGACAGGCATGTTTCATACACGATGAAATAAAACAATCCTCACGCAGACTTGGATGCTGAATTTTTCCTGGCAGTCCACACTGCCATATTTCTTCAATGGCTGTGTCTCTAAGCAGTGCATACTTTTGTTGGAGGCCTTTGGGTTATGACATTTGCCTTTGCCCAAATATGCCACTGAGAACACAGGGTAATGTATTCAAAAAGAAATCCTGCTTTCCCCATCTGCGGGAAACATACACATTCACTGGGAAGGGCATTGACAACGCAGGCGCAATTAACTAGTGCAATCATTCACTTGAGTTTTCTCGTATGAGCAAGGAACTATTTCAGAGGGTGATTAAAATATAATTGTATTTCTTAGAGATATTCTTGTGTTACTAAATATGGAAAAGTCGAGATCTCAAACTATATAGTGATTAGAATGTCTATACCTTCCTTCCACCTGCCATAATTTAAGAATAGTGCAGATAGAATCACAAGCTATCACATAAATGGAAAGGATATTGAAAGAGTATCTAGTTCATCCCCTTACCTCAAGGTCAGGTTGTACCTAAACTTTGTATGGCCCCAAGAGTGCTCCAAGGTTGAGGAAAATTACACATGGTAGAGCACACGTCCCAAGTCAAGAGCTGACCATTTCCATGGAATTTGTATTTCTTTCCTCCCTTCTTTCCTTCCCTGATTTCCAACCATGTTATTTATGTTTGGAAGTAAGAATAGATCTCTCCCTCCCTCTTTCCCTTCCCTCTTTCCTCTTCCTCTCCTTCTTTCTTTTTATTAAGCACTGACAGTGACATCACAATCTCCCAGATTTAGGTCTCATACTTTGTCTCTACAATTCAAAAAGGAAAACCTCCCATTTCAAATCGTTTCTTCCAAACTTTAAACTGAATTTTTCCTTATTTGACTGTCATCATCTCCAAAAACACAAGGGCTCCCACAAGTGAGCCCTCCCGTCGGCCTTGACCCTCATACTTACTTTTTTTTTTATTAAAGATTTTATTTATTTATTCATAAGAGACACAGAGAGAGAGAGAGGCAGAGGGAGAAGCAGGCTCCCCACTGAGCAGGGAGCCCAATGCGGGACTCGATCCTAGGACCCTGGGATCATGACCTGAGCCGAAGGCAGACGCTTAACCATCTGAGCCACCCAGGCACCCCGATGCTCATACTTACTCTATACAGCCGCTCTTTCACCAAACTATGGGCTGTCACTGCTTGTCAGCCATGTTTCACCAGTCTCCCCAGAATCTTCCCCGGTAAGCTCTACTGCTCTTATCCTTAAAGCTTGCAGCCTTGAGAGTTGCTTGGTGTACACACAGGTCCATGGACACAGATTCTGGACAAACAAATCTCGCTGTGTAGTACATATTTTAAAATCCTTCCTTTTTACTTTCTATTCTGTAGTGTTAGATTGTAGTTTTCTCTCTCCTTTGTGACTTCCCTCTGTACCTAGTATTTTCTTCACTATTATACTGTTAGATGCCTTTATTTGAGAACAGATCCAATCCTAGGCCTTTTCTTCAGACAAAAATTGAACAGACCCAGCCTAAGAATCAACAAATTTTGATTTAAAAGATCTAAAGAGAATTCCCATATCTCTATTCACCTACTTCAATATTTAACAACTTTTATTTCCTATTATTTATTTGCTATAATTTATTTGCACAGGTGTATGTATCTGAAAGCAGTTCATTTATATGGCCAAACAATGTTTCGTTATACTTTATATTCTATAAAATATTTCTTACTGCTTTCCCTTAAAAAACTGGCCGCCAGTGTCCATGAATGATGTACAGTATCTGAATTGGTAGCACTTAGCAATTAGGTACTTAGCAATGCTAATGTCAGATTCCAGACAAACTGGATATCAAACAAAGACTCGCTTGACTTCATGTTCTGTATGCTCTGCAAAGCTGGCTATGGTTATACATTTCAGAACACAAAAGGAAAGTAATGTTCAGAAGTTGGCAGAGCAACTTTGGGTACGACACGCTGGAAAGGGGAGTTTAAATACCTGGCATTTGAATCAGAAGTTTGGAAGAGGGAACACTTCTTAGAAAGAAAATAACCTTGTAAAATTTGCGTTCATTAGGTTTTACATTTTCTTTCTTGTTGAAGTATGCAAAAGCGTATATTAAAATCCCAGTATAATAAAAAGTTCATTGTATTTATTTTGATTTTCATCAATTTAGATATTTGCAAATCACATTTAGCAATTTACCACATACTTTGATTAAGGCTTACAGTATCTCTGATATTATATTTCTCATTTCTGGCACTTTACTTGCCTTTTATTTACAGTTTCTATCTCTCCACAAACCCTTCACCTTTTCAGGCATGTGTCCACCTTTTCTATTAAGTTCCTTAACATATTAGTACAGATGAAAAATTCCTGATATCTGAGCCATGCCTAGGTGGGGTTTTATTTTATCTCTTGATGTGGGGTTATTTTCTCTTGCTTTTTTTGTGTGTGTTTTATAATTTTTGAATTGATGTCAGATATTGTGTATAAAAATAAACAACAGTTGAGACCAAGGTAAATAATACTGATCCATAAAAATAAGCATGGCTCTTCTTCTGTCCCGCCATTAGTTTGAAAGGTTGCATCCATAGTCTTAAAATTCTTCCAATGGTGGACAGCTGTTAACATGCTTAGAGTGAGTTCTCTGCCTAAAAAGTTTTCTTAGAATTTCTGCTGCACCTTAGATTTTCAGCAGTTGCCAAAGAGCAACACTTGGCCTGTGCCAAAGAGGTGGGTCTCTCCTATGCTATTTATCATCCCTTAGCAGACTATTCTTTTTGGGTACTAATTCCAAGGCTCATCATGAGTTAAGAGGGAATCTCAGCTCTATTATTCCAGTCTTAGGCAGGCCTTGGGCACCTGCTCCTTGAGGATGAAACTTTCTCAAGATCCATGCCTCTCACACAGAAACGAGCAGCACATAGTTTTCCTGCCCCTCCCCTGCCAACTCTGCCTTGTTTCAGGGAGGATTTTTAGCAATAAATGAGTTTTCTGAACTTCCCCTGTAGAAATGGCTTTCACCTCGTGTTGGTGCAGCGTAAGGTTTAGGTTTCCTACTCCCCCCGCCCCCGGCCTTCTGAGGCAGCCTGTCTTTTTCCAGCATCAGGACAATGATTAGGGGGTGGTAGTGGGGCATGAGAGAATCTCCTTGCTTTCTTCTATTGACAGGTATCTTTTGCTTTACATTAAAGAGGAGTCTAGAATATTGGTGATTTTCATGCCTGTTCCTGCCCAACAACAACAACAAATACCATATTGTACTTCTTTAGGGACCAGACTCCAAATGGCTTTTTTTTTTAGATATCCTGCCCCCCTCCTTAGACCTAAGCCAACTCTACATGTCTGTGTTACTGAGGAGAACTCCATCAGTCTCTTCCTGGGCAATCAGTGTTCTTCATTAGCAAATAGTATAGGCCCATGGAAAAGAGCTGGTTACAACATATATTCCCCTTATATCTAGCTTGCTGACATCCTAAACTATCATGTCACCCATATTCACCTTTAAGAGTTTATTACAATTTCGGGGCACCTGGATGGCTCAATTAGTTAAGCAGCCAACTCTAGGTTTCTGCTCAGGTCACGATCTGATTCCACTGATTACAGAGAAGGGGTGGAATGGGCTACAAGATCAGGCATGCCTGACATTGAGAAATGGCCTATGGGTTTTCTATTTCTCTTTGACACCTGTGGCCACCCAGTGCTTTGCTATCTTTTCACTCATATACTCATATTCACTGTTATCATTAAGGTACATACCCCCTAAAATAAAAGTTGGAGTAAAGAGAAAGGGTGAACTGAGTAGTTGCTACAAATTTAATGCATTCACCAATACCATGCATATTTGTTCCAAGGATGTGGTTTCTCATACTTTCTGTAACTCCCACATCTGATTATTAAGCCCTGCAGAGTTTCTCCCAAATGTTTGAACAATTTTTTAACTATGCATATTTTAGACAATAAATTACTTTATGGATCCAACTCCATCTACATTTCATCCTTAAAAGTTTATCATAATTTTTAGTTCACTAAGCTCATCCTTTTGTTCTTCGTCCATGAATGTTAATTTTTTTTCTAACATTTCCAGGGATTTGTTAAAAGAAGTGAAGGTATGTATATTGAGAGGTTTTTGTTTGTTTTTTCCCCTCATGCCAACCAATTCTCTGATTCTCTGATAGAAACTGGGTGTCCTACCCTAGAGTTAGCATCAGACTCCACAGACTTAAGGGCTCACTTCTGAAAGTCGGCTCTCACTTTATTTTAAAATATTTTTAAAGATTTTTATTTTTAAGTAATCTCTACACCCAACATGGAACTCGAACTCACAACCTCGAGATCAACAGTCACATGCTCTACCAACAAAGCCAGCTGGAGCCCCAGTCTGCTGTCACTTTAGATGTTAGTCATATAAGATCCCCAGACTTTCCATAATCCTGTCTGACTTGGCTATGAAGTCAGGGGCTCCAACAAACTCCCCCCTCCCTTAAAGTTCAATAATTTGCCAGAATGACTCAAAATAACTCAAGAAAATATTAGATTCACTATTAAAGAATATTATAAAACATAGAAATAGATGGCCAGAGGTACATAGGGTAAGGTCTGGAAGGGTCCCCAAATACAGGAGCCCCTGTCTTCTTGGAGGGGGGTGCCCCATTCTGGACTTCATTATTCTGCAAATATGCTTTGAAGGTAATTGATTATGATATAATGACAATATTAGAGAGGAGAGTGTGGTCTGTGAATAATCTTAATCTGTTTCAGTAATATGTTTTGTTCCAAAAAACACTGTTGAGAAATATTTCTATACTCTGGAATATGTGTGTAATTTTTCCCATACTAACCTGGGTTAAATTCATGGACTACAAATATTCTGATTTTTAATATATGTCAATGAATATACAATAAGTATCAATGAAGCTTCAGCCCTCAGTAGAAGCTACATGATTTGATTTGATTCACATCAGCCTTCTGACCTTCTTTTGCAGATTCTAGAACATAAGCTGGATATTTGTTTACATGAGTAACCCATGAAGATTAAAAAGCAACAGTAAAATATGACACTTGACTTCACAAAATGAGTAAAAATCACCATACCTAACCCTTTTTAACATTCCTACTATTTAAAATATATATGTAATATATATGCATACTAAAATGTGATGATTTAATTCTATTTTAGGTATCAAAAATGTGGATATCTTCATAAAGGTAAAATAATATGGTACCATCAGAATTATGCTTATTACACCCCAAGATCTGTCCAAATATGGTAAAATAATTTATAGTAAAACATCAAACCATCACTTTTTAGAAAAATAATATTAGATGTAGATGTTGCATGACCAGAGCCTAGACAGTTGATTAGAAGGATCATTTTCATTTAGGGCATGGGCAATAATATATGTAAAGGCACAAAAGCATGCAATGGTACAGTGTGATGCGGGTATCTAATAAGGATTAAAATTGGTACAAAGATAAACCATATTACAGGATCTTATACAAGAAAAGGACCAATTTTCTCATTTAAAACAGATTCAAAGTAAGAGGTTGTTCCTGTTGATTCAGAATCTTGGTGCTGTCAGGGCAAGTGCTGCTACGTTCCACAATTCCAGTGGCACCACAGGAAAATGGAGTTAGGCAATGAGCCAACACTGTGCAGATAGTTCTTTTTATGCTTATTCTCTCATGAACACAAGATTTCTGCTGCTCCTCTAGCTACTCTAGGCATCTTCCAGGAAGGAAGTAGGAGATAGGCAGGATAGGAGCTTTCTCCCATGGAGGTTTTGTGTTTCATTCAAACTCTGAATTTTTCCTAGGGTCTTCTGTTAGAATTTTACCACTAAATCACTGCTTAGCTGCAAGGGAGGTTGACAATTGGTGAAAAGACAAAAAGTAAAGAAATGCACACGTGTGCACACACACACACACACACACACACACACACATACACAGAGTCCATTGGAGAAAAACAAAAGGCAAAAGGAAGTTGGAATAAATCTTAAGAGAGCCAGTCAGTGGTATCTGTTGGAGGATGTCAATAGTATCCTTGCCTAACTGGAGCACAGAAAAGATGGAGGTGTACAAGGGGACTCAACAAGGGGGAGCACTGGCAGAGGAGGTTAGAATTAATATTCTAGAACAGTTTCCCATGTGCTTTACCTGGAACACTTGGTGTCACAAAATCCTTTATGACAAAAGAAAAAGTTGAAACTTATTTGTGAAATGCAGAATCTCTATGTGACTTCCCTCTAGATACTAATGTATGAAAGAGTCCAAGAAGTTTTTCATAAAATAAATGCTTAAATCTTTTAAAGATTTTATTTATTTATTTGAGAGAGAGAGCCCGAGTGAGCACACGGAGGGAGAAGAAGAGGGAGAAGCAGACTCTCCATTGAGCAGGGAGCCCAACATGAGGTTCGATCCCAGGACCCTGGGATCATGACCTGAGCCGAAGGCAGACGCTTAACAAACTGAGCCACCCAGGCACCCCTAAATGCTTAAATTTTCTTAACCTGTCTTTTCTTTTCTAAATATTTAGACTATAGAACTCGTGTGTGTGTGTGTGTGTGTGTGTGTGTGTGCGCGCGCACGCCTTTGTGCGTGAGAGATAACTATTACCAAACCAAGAATGCATTTCTGGAAATGTTATGCTAGAAATTAGGGATCTTATGTTGGTTCCTGAACTGAAGAGTAATATAAAACACAAAGCATTGTCTTATCAACACTAATCTGGCAATAGCATGCAGAATTAATTTAGGAGTGTGAGATGTAGTTAAGGCTGGAAGGGACAACTACATGGGAGAGAACTGACTTAATGCAGGATTGGCAGGGAAGGTCCAGAACTAAGATTATAGCAGTAGCAATTAACTTGAGAGGAGCTAGTCAAAAAATATTTCATTACAAAAATTGTAAGATGTTAGAACTCAAATGGCCCTTAGAGATCAACTAATTCAAAATTTCACACCATGAAATATGATAGATTGTTATTAGTAGAATAGATAAGGATAGAGAACAGTAGAAGAAAAGGAGACAAAGATGACTAGATTTTGAGTCTATAAAACTGCAAGAATTATGGTACCATTATCATGAATGACAATATTAGAAAAGTGTGCTTCTTAATGAATTCGTTCAGAACATGGTGAGTGCGAGGGACAGTTCAGGATACAAATGGGGATGTCCTACAGCCATTTAAAAGTTTGAAATTGGAGTCTGACAAATATTATGAGCCTTAAGAAATATATTTATGATAATTGAAGGCATTAGAGAACATCCTTTCTCACAGAAATAAAGATATAATAAGATGCAGAAAAAATAAATAGTATAGCAAACCCCCCTCATTTCTAATCTCCCTCCTTTTATTTATCATATACCTAAATATTGCCATTTAGCAAACATAAAACAAAACAAAAAAACAATCTGGTAGCTACCAAACACTTCACTTTTATAAAGTGATTAAGTTCTTGAAATTGTGAATCCCTTTGTTCTACTAAAATCACAACTTTCAAAATGGTACCTGTACAAGTTTGAAAAACCCAGGATATGATGTGCATAACCAAAGTGGTACAGAAACCCAAAATCTGCAATTGGAACTCTACCTCCTGTTACAACTCTTAAATTTATACTTCATTTAAATATTAAAGTTGTATCATTATATATCTAGCATTAGGGTCCAATTTCTGGCTTATTCTCTTCCTATGCCTTACTCTCTAGTACTATAACACTATGGGCCTAAATTCTTCATTAGACATCGAAATACACAAATTTTACTATGCACATTCACAAAAAAATTGATTCACCCAAAATATCAGAAAGTAAGCTTAATTTGCAACTGTGCTGTGATTTTATGTCTTCTTTTTATAGTTAACATGGGCAATACTCAGGAGAGACTATCTAGAGATGCAATTTCCAGTAAAGGTGATTCTCTGAATCACCAAGTAGTCTCAACAAATTTTTTGTTTTGTTTTGTTTGGGTTTTTGCTTTTGTTTTTTTGTTTTGTTTTTTGTGTTTTTTTGTTTTTGTTTTTTGTTTTTTTGGTTGTAGAAACTGAGTCTAAATGTATATGGAAGTGCAAAAGACCTAGAGCAGCTCTGATGGGTTTTTGGTGTATCAGCTTGACTGGGTTACAGCCCTCAGTTATTCAATCAAACACTAATCTAGATGTTTCTGTGAAGGTATTTTGTAGATGTGATTATAGCCCATAATCACTTGACCTTAAGTAAAGGAGATTATCCTAGATAATCTGTGCAGGCTTGATTCAATCAGTCAAAAGATCTTAAAAGCAGAGCTGTGGTTTCTCTAAACAAATTTTTCTTTGCTGTGGACAGCAGCTTCCACTGGTGCCTGAGTTTAACTCGCCTCTCCTGGTAGAATGACCTACAGATTTTGGAACTGCCTGGGCATCCCCTGCAATCACATAAGCCAATTCTTTGTAATAAATCTCTTGATATTTATCTCTTGCTGGTTTTGTTCATCTGGTTGAACCCTAACTGGTACAGGATCCAAAATACTTTTAAAAAAAAGAAGAACAAAGTTGAAGGACTTACACTACTTGACTTAAAAATGTGCTATAAAGTTACAATAATCAAGTCTTGGTATAGGATCAGAATTGAGAGATCAATGGAATGGATTTGATAGTTTAGAAATGAAATGAGTTTTCAAAAAGGTGCCAAAGCAAATCAATTGGGGAAAGGATAGTCTTTTCAACAAATAGTACTGGGACAATTGTGGGACAATTGGATATCCATATGTAAAAAAATGAGCTTAGACCCCCTCCCTCACACCATACACAAAAAATTAACTCAAAATGGATCATAGATCTAAATGTAAGAGTTAAAATACAAATTAAAAACAAACATAGGGCAAAATCTTCATGACCTTGGGTTAGACAGAGTTTTTAGACATGACACCAAAAGCACAAACTATAATAAAAGAAAATGATCAATTTAATTTCATTAAAATTAAAATCTTTTGTACTTAAAAAGACTCTTTAAGAAAATGAAAAGAAAGCCAAAAGACTGGAAGAAAATATTTGCAAATCACCTACTTCATAAAGATCTTATATCCAGAATATACAAAGAACTCTTAAAACTCAGAATAAGAACATAAATAATCCAATTAAAAAATGGGTAAAATTTGTATAGACATTTCACTAAAAAAGATAGAAAAATAGCTGAGAAGCAATGAAAAGGTGTTTAACATTATTAGGCATTAAGGAAGTGTGTATAAAAATCATTATGAAGGGGCACCTGGGTGGCTCAGATGGTTAAGTGTCTGCCTTTGGCTCAGGTCATGATCTCAGGGTCCTGGGATCAAGCCCCAGGTTGGCCTCCCTGCTCAACGGGGAGTCTGCTTCTCCCTCTCCCTCTGCCTCTCCCCCTGCTTGTGCTCTTTTTGTCTCTCTCTTTCTCTCAAATGAATAAATAAAATCTTTAAAAAAATCATTACATATGGACTGCATACCCACTAGCTAGCTTATCATAAAATAAACAGACAATAACAAGTGTTGGTGAAGATGTGGAAAAACAAAAACCCTCACATGTTGCTAAAGGGAATGCATAATGGTACAGCCACTTTGGGAAACAGTTTGGCAGTTTCTTAAAAAGTTAAACATAAATTGCCATATGTCCCAGCAATTCTAGGAATCCTAAGAGAAATGAAAACATAAATCCACACAAATAATTATACACAAATATTCAGAGCAGCATTATTCATAAGACTGAAAAATTGGAAGCAATCCAAATGTCTATTACCTGGTGAATGGATAAACAGAATGTAAGGGACTTCAACATAGAATACTATTCAATACTAAAAGGGAATGAAATACTGAGTCATATTACAGCATCGATGACCTCAAAGTAATACTAAGTGAAAGAAGCCAGACACAAAATATTAGATATTGTGTGATTTTTGCATATATGAATGGTCCAGAAAAGCAAATTTATAGAGATAGAAAGCAGATCAGTGATTTTCTGGAACTGGGCGTGGGAGTGGGATTGACTGTAAATGGGCTCAAGGAATTTCAGGAATGAAGCAAGTATTCTAAAATTGGATTATGGGGATAATTGCACAATTCTACAACAATTCAGAAATCATGAGTTATACACTTACTACGATAGGTGAGTTTCATGATATATAAATCCACACATAAATAAAACTATAGAAATGATAAATGCATTATGATAATATCATATAAAAGTTGAAAAATATTTAAAAACTTATACTATTTAAGAGGAAATACTTTAAAAATATAAGAACTTATATGGGGAAAATAAACATTAAATTCAAGATTGGATTTCCTCAGGGTAAGGAAGGAGGCCAAAGGGGAAGTGGCTTAAATTCTACCTATGTTTTTTACTGAAAAAATATAAAACAAACATAGAAAGAAGTTAAGGATTTTAAGCAATCCTATTATAACATTGTTAACATTCTAATAATATCTATATATAACTATTTGGCTTTAATATACTTATTATAAAGATAGATTTTACTATATAAATTTATTGGCCTAAATAAGTTTCTCCAAATATTTGCTTGATTTGGATCATTTATAAAATAATACATTCTGCTTTATTCTGTTCCCAGTATTATATATAAGGAGTGTTTTTTTCATATTTTTAATTTCTTACCAAAACACCATTATTATTGATAATATAATTTTTCACCATATAGGTATACCATCATTTAACCATTCCCATCACGGATATGAGTTGCTTACAGAAAGTAAAAGTTTGGTTATTATAAATCAGCACCTTATGTGTTTATTTATTACTTAATTCTAACTCATCAAAATAAATCTAAGATAAGGCTGTAATGATGTTTTTTAGCTAATTAATTTTTAAGGCATCATTTACTATTTTACTTTTTCCACTCATTTAAATGCTACCTTATGCATAACAAATAATAGATTAAACCATATAAAATTACTAATTTTGTAGATCTGGATAAAAAACAATTAAATATCAGTAATTTCATATAGTTCAATCTAGTTAATATAACAGGACTACCTATTCTGCTGTTTTGATTTTTTAAGTTCTCCTTTATTATGACACTATGCTAATTACATGATAAGTGAGTCTGTTCATTTACTCCTTTTTTCCCTTAAATTAATGACCATTTTTCCCACATGTTCTTTCACATATATATATATGTGTGTATATATATATATATATAAGTATATATATATTCTTTCTAATATATATGTTAGATGTACTCTGTCAGATTCCCCCAAATATTCCTTTATTTTAACTTGAATTGTGACATGCCTTTAGGTCAATTTGGGGAAAAATTACATGTTTACATATGCTAAGTATTTCTGTTTATTTGTCTCAATACAGTCTTGTAAATTTTTTCTGTGTCCCATACATTTTGTGTCAAGGTTATTTCCCAGTATTTTATAATTTTTTTTTCTGTGAATGAGATAATATCCACTATATTTTCTAATGATTTATTACTTGTATAACATAACAATAGCTAGTATTTATTTTACACATTCTACTTACTGGCTACCATTTTAACCAGCTTTCATGAAATCTTTACTGTAATCTTCACAACATGTGAGGCAATTACTAGTGTTAGCTCCATCTTTAGGAAAGAGGAAACCGAGGCTTAGAAAGGTTAAATGACTTATCCATGATGCCACAGCTAGTAAGAAACTATTTAAATGTAAACGGTTAAATTACAAGGTCCTAATTTCAACCTCATATCAAAAAAAATTTTTATACACATTTATTATATAATCTGTTACATAATCAAATTCTTTTTTTTTAAGATTTTATTTATTTATTTATTTGAGAGAGAGGGAGAGAGCAAGAGGTAGAGAGAATGCCCTCAAGAGAGCGCACACCAGCAGGGGGTGGGGAGAGGAGTGGCAGACTGAGAAGCAGGGTCCCCGCTGAGTAGGGACCCTGATAATGGGCTTGATCCCAGGATGATGACCTGAGCCGAAGGTAGCTAGATGCTTAACCAACTGAACCACCCAGGTGCCCCCATAATTGAATTCTTTTGTTAGTTGTAACAGTATTTTAGGTATAGTTGCAGCTTCCCTGGATTCTTCAAGTTATATCTTGAACTGTAGAATTAAACTTTCATTTGTTCCTGTCATCCTTTCTCCACTGAACAGAGAAAGATGCTTTTGTTCTTCCTAGATCAGGGATGTCTTTATCTCTAAAGAAGGGAAATATGTATATATGTGTATATATATACACATATATATACACATACATACATATATACATATATATACATATATATATATATATCTCCCATTTTAATCCAACTATGAAGTTCTTGAGTACATTGTTTTAGAGACACAGTCAATCTATACCTTGAACTGCCTAATAAATGTATACTGTTCTGTTTCATGCCACAGTGTCTCTTAATCTGAAATACATGGGCAATATATTGAGTATTAAATAAAAATTTATTTGTTCATATACATGTATTAACCAAAAAACCTTTAAAATTGCACGTTTCTGAAAAGGTCCATAGGAGAAAGCAAACACATATTCAGCCTTTACTCACATAACATATGTGTTAACTTACATATATTTAGTAGTCAAAAAGCAAGAAAACAGTCTACACAAACATCTATGCCTGAGAACCTAATTACTATAAAATGTTGCTAACATGCTTATAAACCTCTTTTTACAAAAATTCTAACTTGAAGTTACAATAAATAGTTCTGCATAGCAATTAGACGTGCTTTTGCAGCTTCCTCTTTAAGTAGTTCAGATGGTAATAGGGGAGAAATGCAGCTTATGTGATTTTGATGTGTGACAAATCCAAGAATTGACAGAACCATGTAAATCATGTGTATTATCATGCCTCATCTGAATGTCTCTACAACATATACAAGTTGAAGGATTAAGTGTGAGAAGAGCTTTCAGAGCTAAATCGGTGCTGGGGGCTGTCTTGACACAGATTAAGACACTGACAGAGTGCACAAAAAAACCATTTGTTGGCATGACATGTCAGATGGATGAAGAATCAGTCTTTGTCTATTGAGTTCAGTTTTCTTTCAGACTGACTTACAGATCAGCTGCAGTATTTTCAGAGGCAAAATAGTACATTGATTTTTAATATGGGCATTATGCAAAATACGAAGTAATGAAAACTTTTTAAAGAGGCTTTTCTATATAGCATTAGTAAGCACAATGAACAATTGTGTACTAATTGAACAGTGTTTCCTTCCATCTTCTACTTCTAAGAGCCACTCTTTAAAACAGTAGCTCCCATTAAAAGGCTAATTCTCTTTCTACCCATGAATAAACTGTGTGGTGAGGTTTACTTTTATTTGGCACTGAAAAATAAATGGTAGAAAATTGGAGCTAACAATATGTTCTGATTATTCCTATGGTATACAATATTCTCTGAATGTGACAAACCGTGTTTATCTCACTAGAGAGTGCAAGTGAGGGAGGGAGAGATTCCCTGTAATTTATTGGCATGTGTAGTGCTGTTAAATAGCCATTTTATTTTTCTGCCTTGACAATGGCATATTTTATTTCACTTCTAAGAATTATGATTTTCATATGCAACATCTTACCTAAGTGTTGTACTTACCATGAGAAATAAAAGTTATTTGGAGCAGTAGTTAGGATCATTGGGTCCACCAAATTTTATGTTTCCCTTGTTACTACTCTAAATCATATAATTTTTCCATTGTTTCTATCTAAGTTGTTCAAAGTGGCCTATTTCCCACATTTCCACATTTAAAAAAAAATGTAGCACAGAGCAAATTATGATTCTAGAAAGCCAAATTTTCCGGTTAAGAAAGATTACAAGATTATCTCCATATGCATCCTTGTTCCTACTATATTTCTAAATTAAGACTGATGTTTATATAGAACTGCACTACCTAATATATCCCAGTATAAAAAAGGACATATTCCAAGGAATCATTGTATTAATATCTCCTTAGTGATGATTTGCCTATGCCCATGGAAGAAGATATTTTTTAGATATGTAGATGTAAAAAAAAAATAAAAGATATAGATGTTTTAATTTTTTAAAAATTTATTTATTTATTTATTTATTTATTTATTTATTTATTTATAGCCTCTACACCCAATATAGGGCTTACACTCATGACCCCAAGTTGCATGTTCTACTGACTAAGAAGCCAGGTGAAGATATTTTTCTCAAAGATGTTAGGAGAACCAAAAGACCACAACACTCTCTTACACAATCCTACTTGAGGTCAAAAATAAAAAACCCTAAGAATTGGAAAGAAAGAAAGTAAAGTTGTCTCCATTTGCAGATGGCATGATTTTATATATAGAAAATCCTAAAGACTCAACCAAAAAACTCTTAGGTTCTAATCAATGAATCCAGTAAAGTCACAGGATAGAAAATTAACATACGAAAATTGGTAGCTTTTTCATACACAGCAATGATTTTACTGAAAGAGAAATAAAGAAATTGATCCCATTTACAATAGTATCAAAACCAATAAAATACTTAGGCATAAATTTAACTAAGGAGGAGAAAGGTCTTTACTCTGAAAACTACAAGACATTAATGAAAGAAATAGAAAACACAAATAAATGGAAAGGTATCCTGTGTCATTGACTGGAAGAATTCATACTGTTAAAATGTCAATACTACCAAAGCCATCTATAGAATAAATGCAATCCCTATCAAGATTCCAGTGACATTTTTTTTTACAGAAGTAGAAAAAAAACACTTCTGATATTTATATGGAACCACAAAAGACCCCAAATAACCAAATAAATCTTAAGAAAGAAGAACAAAGCAGGAACCATCACATTCTCTGATTTTGAACTATACTATGAAACTACAGTCATCAAGAATATACCACTGGCATAAAAGCAGTCAAACTGACTAATGAATAGAATCAAAAGCCCACAAATAAGCCCAAATGTATATGATCAACTAATATTTGACAAGGGAGCCAAAAATACTCAGTGGAGAAAAGACAGTCTTTTCAATAAATGGTGTTAGAAAAAGTGGATATTCACATGTAAAAGACTGAAACTGGACCTGTATCTTTCATTGCTCACAAAATTTAACTCAAAATTTATTAGACTTAAATGTAAGATCGGGAACTATAAAACTCCTGGCAGAAAACATAAGAATAAGGCTCCTTACAAGGGTTTTGGTGGTGATTTTTTTTGGATGTGACACATAGAGCACAAGCAACAAAATTAAAAATAAACAGTGGGACTACTTTAAAAACCTTGTGCACAGCAAAAGACACCATCAACAAAGTAAAAAGACAGCCTATGGAATGGGAAAGAAATTTGCACACCATATATCTGATAAGGGGTTGATATCCACAATATATAAAAAATTAATATAAGTCAATAGCAAAAACAAAAAATAACCCAATTTTTAAAAATGGGCAAAGGACTGAATAGACATTTCTCCATAGAAAATGCATGAAAAGCCAACAGGTGTATGAAAAAATGCTCCACATCAGTTGTCTTTAGGGAAATACAAATTAAAACTGCTATAATCATCTCATGACTGTTAGAATGACCATCACCAAAAGGACAATAGATAACAAGTGCTGGTGTGGGTGTGAAGAAAAGGGAACACTTGTGACAGTGGGATTGTTAATTGGTACAGCCATATGGAAAACAGGTTGGAGGATCCTCAAAAAATTAAAAGTAGAACTATCATATGATCCAGCAATTCCACTTTTGGGACTATATCCAAAGGAAAGAAAAAGTTAATTTGAAAAAAAAAATCTGCACATCCATGTTCATAGCATTATTTACAATAGCAAAGATATGAAAATAACCTAAGTGTCCATTGATGAATGAATGGATAAAGAAGTTGTGATATATATATCCGATGGAATATTATTCAGCCATAAAAATGAGAAAAATCCTACCATTTGTGACAACATGGATGGACCTTGAAGGCATTATGCTAAGTGAAATGTCAAATACTGTGAGATCTCACTTACATGTGGAATCTAAAAACAAACAAACAGAACAAAACAAAAACAAAAATAAACTCATGGAAAAAGTGATCAGATTTGTGATTACCAGAAGCAGGGGGTAGAGGGAGGGGAAATTGGAAGAGGGTGGTCAAAAGGTACAAACTTCCAGTTATAAGATGAATAAGTACCAAGGATGTAATGTACAACATGATGACGTAGCTAACACTGCTGTATGATATAAAGGAAAGTTAAGAGAGTTGTCATCAAAAGGAGAATTTTTTTTCTTTTTTCTTTTTATTGTATCTACATGAGAAGATGGATATTACCTGAACCTATAGTGGTGATCTTTTCACAACAGATGTAAATCAAACCATCGCGCTGTATTCCTTAAACTTATAAAGTGATGCATACTAATTATTTTTCAATAAAACTGGAAAAAAATAAATATTTTGTTTCAAAATGAACCTAAATCTGATCAAGGCTCTAGGTTTAAATATCAGAGGACAAAGAAACATATCAACCAATTGCAATAAAAAGGTCAATACATAAGATAGATAGATACACCCCCCCACACACGTATGAGACAGGTAGGAAAATTTAAACATCAATGGACTATATGATGTTATTAATACACTGCTAGTAATTATTAAATGAAATATGGTATTGTGAGCACATCTTCAAAAAATGTCCTTTTATATTGAATTTTATTTTATTTTTTTTAGGTAGG
The DNA here is from genome assembly GCF_964656455.1 of Halichoerus grypus. NCBI lineage: Eukaryota > Metazoa > Chordata > Mammalia > Carnivora > Phocidae > Halichoerus > Halichoerus grypus. Next base: position 121,313,755 of record NC_135715.1, on the reverse strand, counting down.
GTCCATGCCGGATGCTTGGGTGGCTCAGCCAGTTAGGCATCAGACTTAGGCTCAGGTCATGATCCCAGGGTCCTGGGATCGAGCCCCACATTGGGCTTCCTGCTTAGCAGGGAGTCTGCTTCTCCTTCTCCCTCTGCTCTTCCCCCCTGCTTGTACTCTCTCTCATGCACTCTCTTTCTCTCAAATAAATAAATGAAATCTTAAAAAAAAGGGGGGGTAGGCTCCATGCTCAACGTGGGGCTTGAACTCACAACCCTGAGATCAAGACCTGAGATCAAGAGTCAGATGCTCAGCTGAGTGAATGACCCAGGTGCCCCTATATTGAATTTTTACATGTGAAATTCTATGCTGTCTGGGATTTGCTTCAAAATAATCTAGCAAAAGGAGGGGGAAGTTGCTGGGGTATAAAACAACATTGGATAGGAGTTGATAATTACTAAAGCTGTGTGATGAGTACACTGGGGCTCATTACATTATTTTGTCTATATGTATGAAAATTTCCATAAAAAAGCATTTTTAAAAGATAAGCAGAAGAATATACTTTGTGATTTATAAATTTTAGTTCCTTATCTGGAAGACTTTTTGGTATTTCCTATATTTTATTTGAGGTTTTCTGCCTTATTGGTATTCCTTCGTATTTGTCCATTGCAAATTAATATCTTTGCTTTTAACTATTCCCCTGATTGTCAAGGCCATATAAATTTTATTTCATCTGAAGAAAAAGCCGTCCTCTTAAACTTGGGGTTATTTTTCGTAGTTCTTGCCATAGCATGGTTATCGATACTGCAAAATAACTCTTATTCTAAGAAAGCAATGTCTTGTCTCCAGTTCTGAATTCAAGTTTCTTTCTAGTTCATGATGGAGGACACAGCAACCCTACTGGGGTTAGTTCAACGATTTAGATGATATTATGTAGTTACTACTTTATCTTCTATATACTATAATAGCATTGCAAGTAATTAAAAATTAATAAGCATCATCATGTCAAGAATAGGATGTACTCACTTTTATTATGCTAATTGATTTATAAGTCATTTATAATCTTTAATCAATTAAATTGGAAGTGTAGTTATAGGACATTTCTGAGCTTAATACACAATGTAACATGGAGAAACTGCCAGAAATGAAGAAGCAATAAAACTATATTTTAGATTTTATAGAAATGTTAAAATCATTCAAATTATACTTTTATCCATTATATGCCCAACAACTACTTATGTATAATTGGAAGCATTTCAATTTTGATTTTATGATATATGAAATTTCACTCTTAATTTCATCTAAATTATTCATAAGAAAGTATCACATATCTCTTTAAAAGATAATATTTTCCTAAGACTTCTAACTTCTTTGCTCAATCTCTAGAAAATGCTATTGGTTTGGTAAATACTGTGCTAATTATTATTGTTGTCATAACAACTGTCCTTTACTAAGTGTTAACCGTGTTGCAAGCACTTTATATCTATTCATTAATTTTTTAATATTCAAAATAACCCTGTAGCAATGGCCTTACTCCTGTTGCATATTAGAAAACTGAGATTTAGAGAGGGCAATTAATATGCCTAAATTGTTAATCTTAAATAAAGAGCTAGGTTTCAAGCTGAGATCTGAGTCCCTAGAGCCTACATTTCTTTCCAGCATACAGCACTATGTAGAATAACTAAAGCCATGTGTCAGAAACCTATTATAATTATAAAGACACCACCCCTCCAGCCTAATGTCAAATGCACAGTTCTTCACTCCAAGTGAATATCATGCACTTACATATTGCTGGAAAGCAAGGGGCACAAGATAGAGAAACAGAAATGATACCAACTCTTTGGAATGCGCATTCCACTGAAAATGTTAAGATGATATTCTCAGTAAAAAAGGATCAGTTTGAGGTGACCTAGTATGTGCTTTCAAAATACAAGAAGGCTAAATTAATCTGATTCCAGAAAATGTAACATATGAGAAAAATAAAGTCAAGAATAATGCATCATCTAAATATTAGGAAAAAATATTTTACAGGTAGATTTTGTTTACTCTGAGGTTAAGAACTTCTTAATTTATATAATATGTCTTTGAACACAAACATTTTCTTGTAGTATCATATCTTTAACATTTGATACATAGATTCACCCATATAAAATATATTTGGAGGGTTCTATAGTCAGATTTATCCCTTTATTTACATTGATAGTCCATGAAAAGATCCTAGGGCTTAAAATTCTGCCCAAGATGGGTGCCTGGGTGGCTCAGTAGGTTAAGCGTCTGCCTTCGGCTCAGGTCATGATCCCAGGGTCCTGGGATTGAGTCCCACGTTGGGCTCCTTGCTCAGCAGGGAGCCTGCTTCTCCCTCTCCCTCTGTGCGCATGCTCTCTCTCTCTCAAGTAAATAAATAAAATCTGTAAAACAAAAATAAAAAAAATAAAATTCTGCCCAAGAATTAAAATTTGGATCTCATTTTCTTCTCCAAGAAAATGATATGGTGAGTTCTGCCATATCACTTAAAAATCACAAATTTCCCATAATCACAATTCAGATGAGTTGCAACTCTCCAGGGCAAACTTACACATTTAACAGCCATTAATTCTACAAGTGGTCATGCAGCCCTTCTCAGTGTGTGGCTACACATTGTTCTCTCACTTTCACTACTCAATTCATACTGAATTTGTGAAATTTCGCTTCCTTATAGGGTTTTGTGTTCACTCTAGGTTCCAGGTCACACAAGCTGTTCTCCCTGCCTAAAATGCACTTCCAGCCCTTCTTCCTGGACTAACTCCTCCTGTCCTTCAGGGCTCCACTTAGACATCACTTCTTCCATTTGTTTGTAGCACGTACAGGGATTTCTATTCAAAAGCATGAGCCTTCCAGTATGGCAAGAGTTGGGTCTTCATCTTGATGTTTGACCAACTCTCTCTCCTCCGGGGCATGGGAGTTAATGTTTCTACTTTGTTAAATTTGCTAAAACAAAATCCCAACTATTTGGCAACAAACACAAGGGAAAGTTGTTGGCTTTACCTGGGGGGGGGGGGGGGGCGGGGTGGTAAAGTGATTGTTAAAACGGGAACATTCTACATTAAGAAAACATAATGTGGCAGCTGTAGGCTAAGTAGACAACTACAAGTCACTCTGTACACTCTTTCACCATTGGACAGTACAGTGGGACTGACATTTAATTTCCAGAGGGCATCCAAAGAAAAGGAAATCAGAAGCTTGTCCTCTGCTGCTGATGCAACATTTGTATTGACAATCCCAATCCCAGCTTGCCCAAACTGTTTCTTTGAGGCAGTCAGTTTTATTTTTTCTGAAGAACTTGAAGGTTTCCATTCAAAATGACTCTTGGCTGTCACTCATTGGGCATCTACATGTAATACAATTGCTGCACCAGTTGCTAGTAACCAGGATGGGGAAATTGAAGTGGGAGAGCTAGCTTCTTGTCTTATGGAGTCCAAGAAGGAATGTCACAGACAAAGGAAAGTGAGTAAAGTGAGTAAAGAGTTTTATTAAGCAAGGATACAGAAAAAGCTCTCAGGAGTGAGAGGGGCCCCAACAGGGTCGCCAAAGTGGGCTTTTAGGGTGAGTCTTTTATTGAAGGCTAACCAGGGAACTTAAATCTTGTTGACTTCTCTAATGGTCATGCCATTGTTTAAGGACTAGTGATAACATCTTTAGTGGCTTACTTCTTTTTAGGGTCTGGTTATTCTTTGTTGGTCACAGGTGACTGTTATAAAAAAGACACCCCCCTCGGACACCTAGGGCAGGGTGGTCTGGTTTGTTCCTGTATCTCTGGTTTCCTTGCACCTCAGCATTTTGGGGATTTCTGTGAGCCTGATCTCTTACCTATCTCTCCCTACCTAGCCCTGCCTGTCCCTTACTCAAATCACCTATATGCTTGACTTCAAATATCTGGAAATCTTGTACTTGCTGCTACAATTATATCCCAGGTTAAAACTCTGCTAGGAGTAGGGAGTTTTTAAGGAGGTGAAGAAATAGGTCATCCAAAAGTTGGCAAAATCTGTGGAAATGATAAATATCTGTTCACTTTACTTTATCAAGGACATCCTCTGATTATCTCTTTAGAATAAGAACCAGCTCTATCTCTCTAGTTAACAAAAACCTGCTTAGTAGAAAAAAATAGCCCCGTGGGTATGCCATCTTAGGTGTTTAAAATGGAAAACGCCTAACTTGGGTTTTTGTGTGCATGCATGTGTGCTTTCAGCATTTGAAACATGTCCTGCATAACACTGCACATCCAAAATCAGATGACATACTCCCTTTATATGCTTTTGTTGCCTCTTGTACTTGTATCATCATAGCTCTTACCACACTGCACTGACTTGTTAATTTAAACTCAATGAAGGCAGGAAGAATATAGTCATTCATTTTTGTGTCTACCAGTGCTTAAAACAGCCCCAGACACAGGGTAAGTATTCAATATTATGAGTGAATGTCATATCAACTAGAAAAGATAGAACATGGGTATACTTTTTACCACTGTCAACATATTCATGTAGATTCTTTATGTATATTTTTGTGTATCCCAAATATCATTAATGCAACTGAAGGCACAATAACTTAGAAACTGTAGGACTCCCACTCTCATGATAAAGCCAAAGTCCAGTTGATTTTACTGCTGTTTACCCACCAACAAAATACAGAGGAAGACAAAAGAAGTCCAAGAGCACTTTTCAGAATCCTCAACAATACATTTCTGCATTTTCAGGTGGTTGAAAACTGCAACAAAAAGATACTTTTTCAATTAATTTTGAATGAAAAGACAAGCTGAACAGAGAATTCCACAGCAGAGGCCATAGTCAGAATGTCCTGGCATCAAGTGTCTCAAGATTCAATCAAGGGCAGAATAAATGCCCTGCTGAGTCATAACTCAGTGACACATCATATTACATTTTTCCTCCAAGAGCATTTTGAATAGAATGTTACTATACAGAGTCCAATTTTAGAAGTAAAAGATTGAAAGGTCATTCAGTCCTTTCTGAAGTGACCTGAAAGTTTTCTCTTTACAATACAGCATATAGTATTTTCTCCAGTTTAGTTTTTAAATATTAAATGTTTTGCTCAAATTTCCTCTGAAACTAATTTCCATGAATCTGGCTCTCCATTTCTCTTAGAGTAAGTCGAAGAACTTAGTGCTTTGGACCCAACACGACCTGCCCCTCCCCCCCACCCAAGTACATCTCTAAGCTTTTCTAGTGCCCTTCATCTTTATCACCCTTTTCTAGCCTGTTTTTTGTTGTATATGCCAGGAATGTTCCCACCTCAAGGCCTTTGCACCGGCTAGTCATTTTGGTTGGAGCACTGTTCCCTTTGATATCAACATAGATTCATCGCTCTCTGGCCAATTTCAGACCTTTGCTCTGGTGTCATCTCTCAGTGAGAACTTTCTTCTCTGCCTGTTTTGGAACCTTGCCCCAGCACTCCTCATTTCTCTTATTCAGGTATACATCTTCCATAGTTCATACCACTTTCTTTTTTTTTTTTTTAAAGATTTTATTTATGTATTTGAGAGAGAGAGAATGAGAGACAGAGAGCATGAGAGGGAGGAGGGTCAGAGGGAGAAGCAGACTCCCTGCCGAGCAGGGAGCCCGATGCGGGACTCGATCCCGGGACTCCAGGATCATGACCTGAGCCGAAGGCAGTTGCTTAACCAACTGAGCCACCCAGGCGCCCACCACTTTCTAATATAGCATATAAATTACTATTATCTTTAGTGTGAGCTTCTCCCCTTTATAGAGTGTAAGCTCCATGCAGGAACATCATTTTTTTTTTTCCCTCTCTAGCACCTAGAACAATCAGTACCTGGCATGTGTCAAGAAATAGTCACTGAACAAATAAATGCAATAGTTTTGCATTAAAAATAAAGTGTGCAGTTTTCCAAAGGGCTTAATGAAGATGAACAACTTATTGAAATGCTTAATTTAAAAGGGCAGAATTTTATACACAGTTTGGTTACAAGTATGTAAAAATAAATTTTAAAAGTAAGTAAACAAAACCGCATGCATGGTCATTTTAAAAAGAAGGGAGAGGAGGAGAAGAAGAAAAGTATACACACAGTAAAACTCACAAAAATTGAAATTATATGATAAAACTATGAGTCTCTTCCTTTTAATTTTCTAAAACATCTGAATTTTTAAAGAAGCATTATTTTAACATTAAAAAATAAACATGAGAAAAAGCTAACTAAAATATATAAAATAGCTTTAATTATTCTCTCTGAAAACATGGAGAATTTCCAATAGTTTTTATGACAAATCCCTAAAGAAAATCTAAATTTAGGAAATTTGTTTTAATCTTTCTTGAAACTTTTTAGTAAGATGGAATTGAGTCATTTAACTTTGTCTTAAAACCCAGTTAGAGAACAACAGTATCTTTAGGTACTTACCTTCATCCTAAACCTGGGTGGTTTTATTTTGTTCTCTTTTTCCTTCTCCTAACTTTAACAGGAAGATTTAATTAGACCAAAGAGATTATTTTAACTGCATTCAGTTGTAGGAAAACCTCACTGTTTTCAGGAAAGAGAGTTTCAAACTAAATAGAAACAACTCTGTTACTTACAAAATCAAACTACATTCTATAAAAGCAAGTGCTACCCAATTTAATAGCATAATAGTTTTATAACAAACAAATGCTTTTGATATCAACGACAGTTAAGTGTTGCTATATTTTAGCAAATGCACCACTATTTATCATAAGCACTTCACATTAACTTGAATTCTTATTTCTATTTTTTATTTTAAAAAGTCTAACAAATAAAATAATAGGGAAGAATTTAAAGTAAAAAAGCCTTCCATCCCACCCCTTTCAAACTAAAATCCCACCTTCCATACAGGCAACCCGTTTGAATTCAATGAATCCATTATCTGTTTGGATTATCTATTCAATTCACACACACTAACTTCCTCCTTTTTCTCTTTTCTCAGTATGTGTATTTAAATTTTGAATCTTATATTGGTTAAATATCTAAATTTAACCAAAATATTTCAATCTGTATTTCTTGTTCCATACGCTTTCAGAAATACCTGTGTATTTTTATGAAAAATTCCAAGATAGTCATTTTTTACTTTTTGCTTCAATAAAAAAATAAGTGTATTTGAATACCACCTACTTCCTTCTCATTATATTCTTTTTTTTTTTTTTTAAGATTTTATTTTTAAGTAATCTCTACACCCAACGTGAGGTTCAAACTTACAACCCGGAGAACAAGAGTGGTGAGCTCTACTGACTGAGACAATTATATTCTTAAATTTTATTTTATTGTTTAAAATTTTTTTTTTTTGAGAGAGAGAGAGGGAAGGAGTGGTGGGGAGGGGCAGAAGAAGAGAGAGAGAGAGAGAGAGAAGTAGACTCCCTACTGAGCAGGAAGCCCAATTCAGGACTCCATCCCAGGACCCAGAAATCATGACCTGAGCGGAAGGCAGACGCTTAACCCACTGAGCCAACCAGGTGTCCCTATATTCTTAAATTTTAATTGCACCTTCCTTTTTAAGAATATAATTCTTTTTAAAGTAATTAAGTTTAGGTTTATTTAATAGTTCTCTCTCTTTGTGTCTTTCTCTCTCTCTTTCCCTGAAGCAGGAGAGTAAGGTTCTTGTCTCATGGAGTGGAAGAATGAATCTTGAGGACAAAGGAGAGCAAGTAAAGTGATAGAGTTTTGTTAAGCAAGAATACAGAAAAAGCTCTCAGGAGTGAGAGTGTAGTTTTGAATGTAGGTGAAGTTTGGTGGGGTGGGGTCTGGAGCAGACAGCCAAGAAAGAATGCTTGAGATGTCTTTGGTGCAAAATGGTGGTTTTATTAAAGCAGAGGGACAGGACCAATGGGCAGAAAGAGCTGCTCCACCCGGGTTGTGGGAGGTGGCTGATTATATACTTGGGAATTGGGGGAGGTAAGGAGAAGGGAGGTTTTTGTTGTTTGTTTGCTTGTTTTTTAAAGATTTTATTTATTTATTTGTCAGAGAGAAAGAGAGAGGGCACAAGCAGGGGGAACGGCAGGCAGAGGGAGAGGGAGAAGCAGGCTCCCCGCTGAGCAGGGAGCCCAGTGTGTGACTCAATCCCAGAACCCTGGGACAATGACCTGAGCCGAAGGCAGACATGTCTAACCAACTGTGCCACCCAGGCGTCCCAAAAAGGGAGGTTTTCAAAAAAACTTTCATACAGTCAAAAGGACCTACGAGATACTGGCGGCCTTGCCATTGTCAAGTTAGGGTTGTTTTTCCCACTAGCAAGGCATTAACATTAAAACAGTTGGAAAAATGTCACACATATCCCATCCAGGAGGGGAGGTGGGGGTTGCAGGGTGTCAGCTTGTGCTTTGTCCTCAGCTAGCCTTCTGCTCCCTCATCAACCCTAGTTATTTTTTTCTGAAGTTTTGCAGATGACTACATATTGCTTCTTGTCTGGGGTCCTCAGGCCAGTATGATCTGTGTTGGAAGTATATTACTCCCATCCTGCAGAGTAATTACAAAGATTTCAAAACCAGATACTTGAGCTAGTGGGAAAGGCTTGCCCCAGGCCTCAGATGCAAGGCTGAATCTCTGTCTCCTTTTTCTTAGAAATCCATTTCAATTTATACAGGCCTTAGTCTCAGTCAGTGATTTGTTATAGCTCTAGTCAGCTTACTCACCACTTTGGGGCTGCCCTATTCCTGTCCTTGATCTCAAGCATGTCCAAGTAACCTTGAACAGAGAAATGGTAGAAATTCATTTTCTTGATGAGCTGTTAATATTGCAACAAATGACCACAAATTAAGTGTCATAAAACAACAAAAGTTTATTATGTCATAATTCTTGCAGTCAGAAGTCTAAAATGGGTCTTCACTAAAACCAAAGTGTCAGCAGGTCTGGGTTCTATTGGGAGGCTCTAATGGAGAATTTATTTCCTTGACCTTTCCAACCTCTGAAGGCCACCTGAATTCCTTGGCCCTTATATCCTTCTTCAAAGGCCAACGTGTAACATCTTTAAAATTTTCCTTCGGACTATAACCACCCTGCTTACCTCTTATAGGGGAATCCCTCTTGTGTTTACTTAGGACCATGAGCTAATCCAGGATAATCATCCTATCTCAATATTCTTAACTTAATCACATTTGCCATTTATGCTTTGTTATGTAAGGCTAAATATTCATAGATTCTGGTGATTAAAATATGGACATCTTTGGGGGGATTCATTATTCTGCCCATTCAGGAAAGAAATGATTGTGGCAACTTGGTGCTTAGATCAGTCTCACCACTGCTGAGATCCAGGGAGACTAGACTTTTCATGGGGGCAGGGGATGTTGACAGCAGATCCTAGACTCACATTGTCAAGAATTACTATATGGTTTGAACAGAAGGAGTTATTTCAAAACATGAACCTGTACTGCTTTGGTGTGAGGTCTGATGTATCACTTTCAAAAATATGACTTTGCTCCCCACTTTATCAGGTAGACATTAACTCTTCTTTCTCTATTTTTTCTCTTACCTTCCATATCCTACCCTCTTTCTATTGCTCTTCCATTTTTACCTTGTTAATGTTAACATGAACATTGTTCTGCTAACAAAGCTGTCTTCCAAATGTCAGCCATAGATTGACTCTACAAATTTGATAAACTATAAAGCATTACATTATTATGACAATGGAAAGATTTTTCACTGCTGAAAAATTTTATTTTATTTTATTCTAGAAATAAAATTTTTCCTCTCTTACTCAACTGTTCTGACTTCTGGATGACTTGATAGAAAATGTTCTTAACATCCATCCAGAGATGGATCTATTTTCTTATGCTACAATTATGGATTTAAGTGATCATATCTTTAGTTGTCTCATATTATGATCATGATTTTCTTGAAAATATTTTCTTCTTAAAGTTTATTTCCTTTTTTAAAAAATATTACTTTTTTTTGGTAGCACAGTTTTTTTCAGGTCCTTAATAAAACCACTTCTTTTACTGAGTCTCCCTTTTTCCATGAGAGCTCTTCTCAGAACCTTCTAGCCTCTGTCTCCAGTCTTTACTGGTTGTTGGTGGAACTGAGTACGGTTGTCATCCTGCCTTCTCTGCTCAGTTGAGTTAAACTACATATTCCTGGATTGATACCATCTCTTCCTCATTCTTGGAAGATACCCTTGCTTTTCTGCAGCTTATCTTTAAGTAACATCCTTTGGAGAGTCTGTAGGCAAAGTAAAATTTCCAAATTCTTTCATGTATAAAAGTATCTTTATATTGTCCTCCTATAATAAAAGTTTAATTGGTTGTAGAATTGTATCTTGAATATGCATGTATATGTATATATTTTTTATAGAAAATTGAAAACATTGTAGTATTCTAGAATCCACTTAGATACTTCATATTCTGTTTTTTCCTCTGGAAGATTTTAGGATCTTCTATTTGTTTCCTAAAATTTCAAAGTTATGTGTTCACATGTGGATTGGATTTCTAAAATTCATTTCACTGGACAGCCAGGTACACTTTTAATCAGAAAACTTATCTTTTGCCACCTTTGGAAAATTCTCTTCTATTTTATCTTTGATAATTTCCCTCTGCCTACTTTTACTATTCTCTCTCTCTCTCTCTTTTTTTTTTAATAAACACTTGTTAGTGGATGTTGGACCTCCTGGGTTGCTGGTTTCTTTCTTATTTATTTTCTATAATTTTTATCTCTTTGCCTTTTTGTTTCTCTTTGGAAATATCTTTTGTTTGCTTTTTATTTGTTGGTTCTTTTTATTGAGATATAATTGACATGCAACTTTATATTAGTTTCAGGTATACAATATAATGATTTGATTTTTGTATAGGTTGCAAAACAATCACCACAATTAGTCTAGTTAGCATCCATCATTATACATACAGAATATTTTTTCCTTGTAATGAGAGCTTTCAAGATCAGTTCTCTTAACAACTTTCAAATATGCCATACAGTATTATTAACTATAGTCACCATGCTGTACATTACATCCCCATGAGTTATTTATTTTATAACCTGAAGTTTGTTCTTTTTGATTCCCTTCACCCATTTTGCCAACCCTCCACTCCCCTCCCTTTTGACAACCACATATCTGTTCCCTGTATCTGTGAACTTTTTTTGTCTTCTTTTTAAGATTCCACTAATTCCAATAATTTGATTTTTTTTAATAGTGGTAATGGTTGAGTGTATAAGTGAGATCACATGATAATTGTATTTGTCTGTATGACTTATTTCACTTAGCATAACAGTCTCAAGATCCATCCATATAACTGCAAATGTCAAGATGTCATTCCTTTTTATGACTAATACTCCAGTGTGTGTGTGTGTGTGTGTGTGTGTGTGTGTGTGTACACCACATTGTTTTTTTATACATGCATTCGTTGATGGACATTTAGGTTGTCTCCACATTTGAGTAGCAATGCATCAGTGTATATTAAATTCCTTGCTGTCCTTTGGATAATTTCTTTCCTCCTGTATTCATTTTTCTGTTTGTTTACCTTAGTCTCTCTCTTTGGTGTTACTAGTATCTATCTTCCTAGTGATACTTTAGAGGTAAGATTGAAGAACTTGGTAGCTAGTATGGGTTACCTGTGTCATAGGTCCACAGGGTTGTTTTCCTGTTAGTCTTACCTCTGAGGAAGAATTTCATCTGGGAGTACTATGTGGAAGAGCAAAGAAGACTCTCTCAGGTAAGGAACTGACTCTTTTCAGAATGTCTTTAGTTGAGGAATGAGAAGAGTTTCAGTGTACCAAAGACTTAGTTTTCAACAGACATTTTAGGCCATATCTTTAGAGAAGACCTATGTGTTTTCTACCTGGAAGTAAATGTTGGCTACTATAAAACCATATGTGCATTTGGCCTTATGAAGGTTTTTAATTTATTCTTGTTTTCATCCCTGAATCTCAGACCAACCCTCTCCATAAGGAGCTGACGCTGGGCCCAGGTTTTCCCAGTAATGCCATTGACAGAAAACTGGCTTCAGACTTCTCTGCAATTCTATTGTCATTGTCCTAGCTGCAGCTTTCCCATTTCATCCATCACACATGTTCTTCTGATTTCTGTCTTTCTGAAATCTGTTGAAATCACTTGTTTATTTCTGACTCACCTCACAAGATCTCTTCACACTAGGAGGTTATTTCTTTTTGTACTTTTCTGCATTTATTCAGATAGGAAGAGGGTCCTGGGAAGGACTGGAGGAAACATGTATGTCTAGTAAGTCATAATAATCTGGAAGCCTATTAATATGACTTAAAGCAAGTAATGAAAGAAACCGAACATGAAAAATACCCTTGGTGACAATTTAAAACTATGTAACTCCATCGATCAACCATGTCTCTAATCTAACAAAAATGCATCTTTGATCTGTAGAAAGGTACAACTAGCTGTATATAAGAATAATTTGATTTTTTTTAATAGTGGTAATGGTTGTGAAAATCTAGCTGAGCGCTCTCACTTGCCCTCCTGATTAGAAGCACTGATTTTCTGAGTCAACTGGAGGACATCCCATCACAAAAGGAGTAAAGTGATCTACCAGCCCATGGGAGATGGAACTGTTTACTTTGTTGTCACTACTCTCAGTGCTCACTACTAAATTCACATATTAAGCTTAATTAGATTAAGTAAGAAAATTTGTCTTTTTTTCCATGCAAACTATTTTCTGTATTAGTCTATTTTCAAGCACATTAACATAACTGTAAGGACCAGTGAATTTTGAATAAAGCTAATTTGTGTTTAAATCCCTTCACCAAGTGCCATAGGTATAATCTTGGACAAATTACATAACACCTGTGAGTCTCAGTTTTCTCATCTGACACATAGAATTTATATAGAACCCATTTCACAAGGTTCTTGGGAAGGGTTATTCATAGTACATTTTACATAATGTGCTATAAATACTGTTCAAAACTTTTAATAATAAATTATTTTCAATATTTCAGAAGTGGTCAAATGACTGAAATGGAATGAAATGGGAATATTCCCTTTGTATATCTATAGCTAAGTATTCTGTTCAAATGCACGTAACATTCCAAGGATCAGTGTTGTTTTTACACACACACACAAACACACACACACACAGCACAGTTTACAAAGTAATTTGGCTTTCAACATTTTACAGTGTATTATTTTTTCAAAATTATGAAAAGTAAATTTGGGGGGTGGTTTGTACTGTTTTTGTAAATTTTAATTCCAGCACAGATAACATACAGTGTTATATTAGTTTCAGGTATACAATATAGTGATTCAACACTTTCATACATCACCCTGTGCTCATCCAGATAAGTGCACTCCCTAATCCCCATCACCTATTTCATCCATCCCCTCATCCACCTCCTCTCTGGCAATCATCAGTTTGTTCTCTATAGTTAAGAGTCTGTTTCCTTGTTTGTCTCTCTCTCTTTTTTCCCTTCACTCGTTTGTTTTGTTTCTTAAATTCTACATATGCGTATTTGTCTTTCTTTAACTGACTATGTCACTCAGCATTACATTCTCTAGCTCCATCTATGTTGCAAATGGCAAGATTTCATTTCTTTTTATGATTGAATGGTATTATATTGTGTGTGTGTGTGTATACTCATTTTTTTATCCATTCATCCATCAGTGGGCACTTGGGCTGCTCCCATAATTTGGCTATTGTAAATAATGTTGCACTAAACAGAGGGGTGCATGCAGCCCTTTGAATTAATGTTTTTATATTTTGGGGAGGGGGGTAAATATCCAGTAGTGCAATTACTAGATCACAGGGTAGTCCTATTTTTAACTTTTTTAGGAATCTCTATACTATTTCTCAGAGTGGCTGTACCAGTTTACATTCCCACCAACAGTGCACAAGGGTTCCTTTTTCTCCATATCCTTGCCAACACCCGCTGTTTCTTGTGTTTTTGATCTTAGCCATTCTGGCAGGTGTGAGGAGATAGCTCATTGTAGTTTTGATTTGTATGAAAGGTAAATTTTGAAAGAATGTGCAACTGGGGCCCTTTTTGAAAACCCATGGGGTAACAAATTTTTTGATTGGCACAGAGTAGTTCATATGGAAAAAAGACAAATTTTCCTATTTAATTTAGTTAAGCTTAACATATTTCCACTTAGTTCAATAGCTCAGAAGATAGTGACAACAAAAAATACAGATATATATATATCTGTATACACATTTGTCAATTTGTGAATTCAGGTAATTTGAATTCAGTCATGTGTGCACATACATGTGCATATACATACAAATTTCATATATACATATGTAACTGAGTTCACAAATTTTTAAAACACAGTATGGCAAATATAGGGAGCTCATTCCATCCATTATAACACCCTAAAAAAAGTAGAAAAAAATAGACATTTCCAGACTTGTAGGTATCTGACCAAGAAAGGATCCCTTACAAGGACTACACACATCCAGCTACGTTAACTTTCCCTTTCTTTAGTTTTTTCTAGAGAAAATCCACTGTTCAGGGTGGGAATGGGTCTGGATCACACACCTCTTCCATTCAGGGTACTGGACCTGCCGCCTGCTCAAATTTCCCCCTCAGCCACCGTTTATAAATCATTAGTCTCCCCTCAGGAAACTTTGGTGGCCATTGTGGTCACTGATCTTGATGTTGCTTTTCTCTCCCAAATACAATCCTCCCTCTCTCCCTCTCTCCCTCTCTATCTCCTGCACAGTTACTACAGACTAATCCTTTGCCCTTTAGCAATTCCTTCCATTTGTGAATACAGAGAGAAACAATGGTCTCAATTATGGCTCATAAGCATTCATGATACACCTGTAATAAAGAGTGAGGGAGAGTCTCCAATCGTGAAATGAAATTAGACACAGTCACAAGCTGGCTCCGGGCACCACGAGAGTTCTCGAGTGGGCCCAGGAGTCCCCTTCAGCGTTTCCACAACAGTCTCCACCTACATCCTCATCCTCCTCTAATTAAACCTGCTTTCCTTAAGCACCAGCATTTCCAAAATAGTCCTTTTCGATTTTGTTATTTTCCTGTGTTGTTTGATTACTGGTATGAAAACACCCATCATTTTTATAGATTTTCTCTGAAAATGTAAAACAATGTGTTCAACAACATTGTGTGTTGGGGGAGGAAGGAGGTTGGCCTGAGTTCCTAATCCCCATTATGATATTGTTACCGCAAGAAAATGCATTCTGAGTTCCATACAAGTGACTACAAATGAACTTCCAGAATATAACCCATACTGAATGAGGGGACTGCCTATATACATTGAAAACCACTGCAGCATTTATTCCACTAAGCAACAAAAAGTCTGCAACTCCGCATGTAAATAAATCAAATTACAGTTTTGCAGCGAGTATCTGCTCATTTTTGGAAGTTCATTCATTTATTTTCCTTCACCTGTTATAAATTGTTATTCAAACTGGTCACTTAAACCACAAGACTAAATTAATACTAATAAAAATAGTGAGAAGTGACACAGAAAATATGGAATAGCCAATGTTAAGAAGGACTATAAGCAAAAACAAACTCCTATATAAAACATTGGGCAACTCGTGAGACATTTAAAGACATTTCAAAAGTCAGGAAATGAAAGCAATCCTAAGAATTCAGAAAAAATTTTACAAAATATTAATAAGACATCGTGTCTTATTAATAAAGTTTCCTTGAAAGAACTCTGTGACAGTAACCATTACCGACACCTCGTTACCTCTTGTTTTTCCAGCCAGGATTTAGCTGTACACAGAAATTGTTTTTAAAGGTGAAAAATTTTTTTCAGATTTTTGCCACTAATGTAAGTACTCCTATTGACCAACTGATTAAATTACACTAGCAATACCTATTTGAATAATTTTGGATTCATTTTGATCCAGGAAAAAAAAAAAGCTGGGAATGATTATTATTTATACTTGAGCATCATGTTGGAAAATGTCACTTGAATGTTGCTTGAATTATATTTTCTATGTGAAAAAAGAAACGGCCGCTCGAGTTACTCTAAATCTATAGTGCTGAGTCTATGTCAGCACTCACAGACAGGAAAAATTTGTTTCTCTTTCCATATGTAAAAAGCAACAACTTTGCTGATTTTTTTTCTTGTTTTATCATGGAAGAAATGACATTCTCCTCCCACCCCCATACACACACATAAAATTATGTTGCTGGCCTCAAAGGTCAATGAACACATTCATGCAGAAAGACATGGATGGCTATTTCTTACCATAATAAGGACTTGCATATTTTGGTCAGGAGAAATTTGCACAAGGACATATTCTTCTACAGGTAATAGTAAGCAAATTCCTTAGGTTCAAAGGGGAATTCAGTGAAAATATGCTCTAACAGAACAATGCTGTCTAGCAAGGCTTACCTGGGTAGTGCTGTTTGTGTTTGGTGCAGACCTACACAATTGCTTTTGCCACCTATGTGCCCCTCAAATACTGCCACCGGAAGATCCGTTTCCTTCACTTCAGGTGTGAATCCTGCAGAGGCTGAGCGATACAACGTGGTGAGGTGTCACTGGATGTGGGAGAGATAAATGTCAATTTGATTGTGACAGAAGGAGGGCGTGAATGGATAGCTTTATTTGTCACTTTGAAGCCTACTGATGTCGCAGGAGTTGGGAAAGTGGAAAACTTTATTTTTGCCTCATGGAATGGGGTGCCTCATGAAATGTGCTTCTGTTAAGATACTGTTGCAGTTTGAAATCTGTCTAAATATGGACAAGAAGGCCCAAGTTTCATTTAATTTTAAAAATTATTTTCTAGACAATTTCAAGCTCTACATGCTATTTGGAGGCTTTGAGGGCCTCGCTTTCCACTCCCTTTGCTTTGGAGGCAGGTCGAGAAATAAATTATATCGACCTCACATATGAGCAAAAGTAAAGGAGCACAAAAATAAAAAAAATTAGAACGCCGGGTTTGCGTACTCTTAGATGGCCACATTAACTTTCTGATCTCCCTATTCCTCACCTGCTAAGTAGAGGTAATAATAGAGCCTTACTTACCACACTGGGTTTTCGCAAAGATAAAATAAGATGATTTATATGAAAGCCATTTATAAACTTTCAGCCCTAATAGAATTAACTGACCTTTCCAAATTGATTGCAAAAGAGCTCAAAATAGTTTCTCTGAGTTTTTATGTAGAGCAATGTTGAGTAAGTGAGTCAAGCATTTTTGCAAATGAATCCTATGAGGAAAATGGGATCTAAACATTACACTGTAATTCCCTTCAAATCCTACTTTGACAATAAAGATAACATACACATAATGTCCAGGCATTCCCAAATGCCAGAAGGAAAAGAAGAAAAATCAGTTTACAAATGCAGGTGTGAGCTACCTCTCTAACTTCAGCACTGAAATTGTTTGATTTTACAATTAGATTTTCTCTTGTAGAAACTCATGTCTCCTTACTGGTGTTTCATTTAGTGAGAATTAGTTGAATGAAAAAAGAATGGAACATGATATTCACCCTCCTTTCATAAAGTAAATTTTATCTCAAACTGTTGACAGGAAGATGAAGAACATGCTTTGTCCTAGTCCCTAAGAGAACTGTGAGCATTCACCAAACTGGTACCTTTCTTCATATATATTTAGCCCGATAAGCTAGCAAAGGTGATATATTTGGGACCAGCAGGAATGGTGATTCATTTCACAGTCAGGGAGAGAAAAAGACAATGAATTAATTTCTAACCTGCTTCAATACACCTGCACGTGTACTGGATATTCGTAAACTCCAGAGGTATCCCCTTTTAAAAATCCCATCCCCAGGATCCTGCCCGAGAAGGACTCTAACTTGAAAACCAGAGCGGAAACGAGAGATGGAGGACAAGCCCGAAATTAGTATTATTTAAAGAGTGGCACTGGCATCTACGACATGAATAAAACTAATTAGTTTAACATTGTGTCTCCTCCTGACAGTTTTCTTTTCCTTTTTGGATGTAATCAAGCCCATTTCCTTCACTGTCCTAACTCATCACAGGCTTCATTAGAACCGCAAAGCACAGGCTGCTGGGACGTCCTTTCTGCGGCTGCAGCTCCCTATTCATGACTTCCCCGCACATGGAAGCACCGGGAGCTCGGAAAGAGCGAGCTCCTGCAGTATTTGTTCGCGATCTGAGTCCTACATGATTCTGAGTACATTGCAGATGGCCCGAAGCTGTCAGGGATAAATACAAGGGTTAAAGAAACCGTTTGTCACTGGGACTGGACAACAGCGAGACCGAGTCTAAAAGCTTCTTTGTTAGCCTCTCACTTAAGCTCCTTTCCTCTGGATTCCAAGTGCGTCTCGCTCACGGGGACATAGGTGAACTCTTTCCCTCTCTATGTCTGGTTCTGTGTTAGTTTGTGGCATTTGTCCGGATAGGGAAAATGTCTGTGTCCTGAAGAAACGCTTTCACCTGCAAGTGAGGTAAACACATTGTGCCCTGTTTTGCCAAAAGAGGGCAATGTTGCTGTTCAGAATCTCCTCGTTCTGTTCCCGGGAACCCGGTCTCTGGAACGGTAAATAATCGCGCTGTCTCTTCCCTTTCACCACAGACAAGTTTCCACATGTCTCTGCGCTCTGTAGTTAATCAGGACTTTGTAACTATCTGTCCTACCTATTAACTGCATCCACTCCCAAATTGTTTAAAGGTTAACACATTTCACTCCATGCATGACTGGCACACACAAGCAAAGTGCTGTCTCTGAAATTCGAAATTCTTCCTTCCCATTTGCCAGTGATAGGCAGGCGGGGGAAACAACCTGCTTGAGGATATTGTGAAAAGTATTTTTCCTGTTGTCCCTTCTCTCAAATATTCAGCCAGCATGTGATCTAATCATGGTCTTCATCCGTAACCAAACTGAACATAAAAGGGAGGGAAAAAAATACAGATTCATTTTCAGTGAATTTACTTCAAAATTAGCCATCATCTTCTTAGTTAAAACATGATTCAAAATTAACACCAGGATGTTGACAATAATCCTGATAACTGGCACTTGATTTCTTTTGTGGGGAGTGGGGGAGTGGATCTTGCATGCTATGACTTTAAATTATTTAACCCCACCGTGAATGCAGGCTTTTATGTAAGAGTTGTTTTCTTTAGGAGACTCTAAATTAGTAATCTTCCTCTTGAGTAATAAGATGTTGAATTTTTTTCCCTTGGCAGCTTATTATACTTTAATAGGTTATTTCCACCTATTTTTCATTCCTTTAAAAATCGTAATTCAGTTGTTTTCTGGAAGCACAATTTAGGTTTTCAATGGAAGGTTTGTTTGAGTAGCAGAATTCCTGGAATTTTTCTGTCAAAGAAACACTCTCAGTCTATACCAACACGCTTGTTTGTGCTTTTGCTCTCTGAAGCAATTGGCAATGAAGCTGGAGTACCGTAGAATGCTACCAGAGCAAGCTGCTCTTGCATTTAATAAATCCACTCGTGCATTTTCTTACAAATAGATCTGTGTCTATGTGTGCATATACTGTAGACACACACACGTGCGCGTGAGCGTGCGCTTCTGTTTTGCCTTTGGTTTTTTAGTTCAGAGTCCTATTTAAAGTTCATTAGAGGGAAATAATTGTCGACATTTTTCTTGATTATTAAACATTACTGATCTCATTTCCTAGAAACTGCAACTAGGTGTTTTATCAGAGCCAACAGTCTGAAAATATGAAAATTACAGTCACTGAAATTAAAAATACATTAAGAGAAAGAAGAATTGGGTGTGGAGTAGCAGGTTCTTGGAGCAAGGGACAGTCTTAGAAGGGCCTCTTGGTTTGTCCAGTCTCCAAAGTGCCCCACGTTCCCATATTTAACTGAGCTTGAAAGACTTAAGGAGACTCTCCTATCTCAGGAACATCAATAAAACCCCGAGAAAGCTGGGTCTGCTGGAGGTGGTTCCAGGAAACCCTTATTTAACATTGACTTAGTTTACCATGGCTTGGCTTTTTCATTTCTTCTGCGTTAAAGCCCGTCACCTCATGTGTGCTTCCTTCTCCTGCACCTGTCAGCATATGTACATGAGAGAGTCTAGGTTATTAAAAGAATAATAACCGTATTGCAGGTTTCTGAGCCCAAGATTGTATTTTCTTCCTCAAATATTCATTAAAAAATATAGATTGTGTTTTATTGAAAGTGCTCTTTAATGAATGGTATTCCTGTTTGCGTACAAGAGGGGCTTCCAGAGCAATTCCCTGACAGTAATTGTGGTCTGAACTGAGAACATACAGTAACGGAGTGCAGTTAATGGCCACCCTGTGGATTGAGTGCTCCACTTTTGTCGTATCTGGTGACTTTTTAAAATGCAGAAATTATTTAGGCCAGTAAAGAGTTAATTATGTTCTTGTGTCAGGAAACCCTCAATAAGCAGTCAGAGGGAGGAATTCTTTGTCTTTAATGCAAAACAGAAATTTCAAAGACCATGGCAGATGATAATGTATAAATAGTAAGTGAGCATCTATTGTGTGTGTGTGTGTGTGTGCATGCGTGCGCGCACGCTACATGCACAGGCGCACGCGCACGCCGTGTGTTACATGAGAACAAGTGAAAAGCCTCCGGTAAGTCAGCCCACGAACGATAAGGAGCACCAAATGAGTCAGTGGCACCTTTTCATTTCCATACAGCTCAAATAAATAAATAAGACAAAACTCCTTTCCAGCCAAATTTCATCTTTCTACTTCTTTACTTTGATTTCATTTCCTATCACCTGATGTTTACTTACATGTAAAATAGCACGCCCAACTTAAGAAACGGGTCCTTTGTGTTAATATGGTCTTCTCCATCATGTCCAGTCAAAACAGACATGTCCATAAATGGGTTGGGATGAAAGAGATGAGGTTTGCAAAGACGAAATAGATGTTGGTATTTTTTAAGATGTAGGAAATAGGAAGCTATAATACTAAAATAATTAAATCTTCTGATTTGTTAGAACTTGAGGAAAAGGGTACCTTAAAAATATATATGTGAGTGATACACACACACACAAATACACACATTTAGGGTGATCTGGATTATAACTTTGCCACAGGGAATTCACTCCGAAAAGCAAAAAGCTAACACAGGCAGGAACGGTTATTTCCTAAACCTATCCAGGCTTTTGTGAAAGGGAAGCTAATATGTCCTTCTCAAAGTCTTTTCTGAAAGGGAAAAAATCTTTTAAAGGTGGAACATTTGACAAAATTCCTCAGTTAATATTTAGGGTCCCACACCAAGGGGGAGCAGGGCATCACTCAACCAGCTTTGCACCCTGCCCCCTCGACCTCTCCAGAAGCACACCACTGGCCAGAGCTCTGCGACCTGAGGCTGTCCACATCTTGTTTGGTGACCAAGGATTTACACCTCTTTTGAAATGCTAGTTTTTATAAAACCATGGTGCTTAGTAGCATATTTTGAAAAATCAGAAACTGAGGTTGTATCAAGAACCCTGTCATTATAATCATAAGAAAAATCCAGTCAAAAAAAAATTCTTTTTAAATACTTGTCCAAATAATTATTTGATTTTATTTTTGCTTTCAACTGATTTGTTTTCATTTTTGAACTGACTACTTTGGCTGGACAGAGTCTGAGTTTCCATGCTCAATTCAGGAGCTGACCTCAACAATGGCATACTTTCCCTCTGTCTGCAGCACAGATAACCCTCATATTCATGTTCAAACTGGACATGAGCAATTTCATTATGTTGTCTAATATTTCAAATCTTTTTCAAGCAGTTTTTTCTTCCTGCCTTGCTGTGAAATTTTATTTTGGATAAATGAGTTTAATAAGCTGACCAGCCGATTTTCTTTAAAACACACTTAGCATGGTAGAGTATAATACAAATTGTATTCTCATGCATCATATGGATATTTTCCAGCTAAATTTTGATCCTCCCAATCCACAATGTTGAGGGTGAAGCAGATAGAATGTCACATCATAATGCTGATGTCAGTTGTGCCAAAAACCTGGAAAATCTCATTTAGATCTCTCACCGAGTCAAGTGTGACACATAAATCTTGGTTGTGTAGGAAAGGTATATGAAATGGCTCACAAGGGCTACAAATTTGCCATTTGGTGGTCGAGTTAGTGGCTCCCAAATTCAGAGTAGTGCATAGCACCAAAGTAGATTTCAATATTACCTACACTTTTTAAGAGAGTGCTAGTTGTAATGCAAGTGTTAAATGATATGTGAACACTTTAAAAATGTCATTGTGATGAGTTTCAAATACTTTGGAGTAGGGCCTATCAAATGCCAACAGTGCCATCTTTGATCCATGGCATAGATGTTTGCATGTCTTGGAATTCATTTGAGGCAATGGTATATTTAGGACTGAGACATGGACATTTATACATTTTGGTATATTAGCTAACTGAGATGAAATGATAATGAATAAAAGGGAATATTCCATTTTAAAAAATCAACATAACTTATGACTTTCCAGAGTTAATAGCAAGTCACAGCCTAAAGATGTCTGTTCTTCAGTACAATTTAGAAGACAAAATTTCAAAGAGATGATGCAATACAAGAGAAAAATGTATATATATAATAAATGTATACGTAGACGGACAATTTTGTTTTAGTCAGTTTGGTTTCACAGCATCAGGAGTACTGAAGTTTGAAGTTGTTTTAAATTTCTATACAGTTTATAATAACTTCCTCTTCATTGATGACAAATACAACAGGGTGTATTCGCAGGGTGTTTCAAAGTAACTGAAAGAGGGATTTGCTTCTAGAAAGCAGAGAGGGATTTTTGTGTTTATTCAGTGATCCCCAGATTCTTCTCTAAGTATTTCAAAGTAACGATATAACATTACCCTCATCCAACCACGTGAGTTCCTGCGCTCCACCTCTATCTCTGGCAAATAACTGTCAGCAACATCAGTCAATTGTTGTCGTTGTTGTTACTGCATTATTTTCTTTTCTTTTGAAGTGTATAATGATATAAAGTAGAAATAGTCAAGTTAATTTTGAATGCTTGTAATTTTTTATACTCATTTATGAAGGTAGCGCAATTGTTACCATCAACAGAACATATCTATGCAAGGTAACAAAATATGCCAGTTGTCTATTAAAAATAAATAAACAAATAAATAAGTAAAAATAACACCTCTTGGCCAAATCAGTGCTCCTATTAGTCTCTGCTCCAGACTCTGTTGATGATGTGATCCAAAAGTCCTTCTGGCCAGAATATTTGCATCACAAGCAATAATATGTTAGCAGCCAGAGCCAATGATACCGTTTTCCTGAAGATACCTTCCTGAGACATCAACTCCAAGTACTGTCTTATTTCCATGTTCATGGTTACCTAGAAATCACTCTTTAGAATTCTGAACACATATCCCAAAGAAATATCTGGGCATTTGGATATTAAAAATCATTGCTAAAAATCAGAATGACACTTAAACATATGTGTTCCCAGAATATGAGTACACTAATATCTGGTATTACAGAATTAAGTGAGGAAATTATAACTAAAAGTATGCAAACTTGTGATTATCTTTATTACCAGCCATATATTAATGGGCACGATAGCATGGTTTCCATTTGCCACATCTGCTAGCCTGTGTGATATTTTTCTGGCTCAACTTGGAGTTATGCTGAAGAATTTATAAACTGAAAATTGAGTCCTGAGTTCCTCCATTAGGCTATTATTTAAGTATAAATACAATATTTAAAAATGTTTAATAGAAGGGGGACTCCTCAAGAGATTTGAATACATAACTGAGGGGCAGGGCTGCTATGTCCTAAGCTTTTCCTGCAGCTGCCTTGCTGTGTGATTTCAGGTGGCTTCCTCAACTTTTCTGTGCTTTTATATTCATAAAGAAAGCTTAATAATGCTTGGGGGTAAAACATTGCAGCATTTCTGGATAAAAGGTGCAAGAGCCACCATATACTCCCTCCTCAGTGAAGTACAAATGTGCGCTGACAATTACATAAAAATAATAATAAAAACCAGAGGACTACTCTAGTTGGAATAGAAATCAATTCCTAAAATGATATCTTGGATAATATTTAACCTGAAACACAGGCTTATATAAAATAATTGAATTCTCAGTCAGTGTGCCGCATAGCACAGGGATTATTAACCATCCTGAATAGGAATATATTTATACAGTGCTTTATACTTTCCAAAATCTCTTCATTTACATCATCTCAACTCTATCCATATCTCAGCATCACATAAATTATCCCTTAAAACTTACCCGTCTTGGCAGCCTAAACCACCTCCGTTGTTTCCTCAGCTTTTGAAACGGAGTCCACAAGCCACAGTGAAAATCCATCTTATAACTTTACAGGCTCAGCTCATATATATACGCTTATGGTAGGGATTTATTTCTGAGGAAACATGTTTCCCTAACAGTTAGGCAGGAAGGAAATCAAGTCCTCAGGCAGCCACCCACAGGGAGTGGGGACTCTACTGTGTTCCATGAGCCCTGGGTTGTTAACACTAGGAAGAAGGGCCAGGGAGGCTCTGTCCTTGCTGTCTGGACCTGATTATCCTTCAGGAAAATCGGCCGCACGGTTATAAAGCTGACAACTTGTGTGAGGAATCAAACATTCACATTTGCATTTCATCTAAACTCATCAGCTGCCCTTGAAACTTCTTACCATGAAGGTAGACCAAAAGTTCCATCCAAACATACATCTTCTATGGTACCTGGGAGAGAAATCCCTCTTTTCCTCTCAAGTTGATCTCTGTCCGTGCCTCGTGGGACAGTCCGAGATCCTCATGGAAACAGATACCTACGTGACACAATTGTTAGGTCTAGGTATGACTCACTGTAGGGTGCTGGTTTCTGTTTGTTTAATTTTTACATTAAGGAAAACCTGTTGACCTCTTACATTCCAAAGCAGCCCCTGGGGAATACTCAAGTGTCTCCAAAGGAGAGATTAACCAGGCGACACAAAAATAAGCCACAATTTCTTTTACTCACCCTGTTTGCTTCCTTTTTTTAAATAATAGTATGTGCATCATACAGGTGGGAATTGGATTAAATTGGTTGACACAAATCGCTTAGAATAGTTACTGGCACATAGTAAATGCTCAAAAATATTAGCTGGCATTATTAAAAAGATCTGTATTAGTTTCCTAAGGCTGCATTAGCAGTCACAACAAATGGGGTGGCTTCAAATGGCAGACATTTATTGTGTCACTATTCTGGAGGCTAGAAGTCTGCAGTCAAGGTGTTGGCAGGGCCATGCTCCCTCTGAGGGCTCTAAGAGAGAATCCTTCTTTGCCTCTTCCAGCTTCTGGTGGTCCATAGCAGTCTTTGTAGTTCCGAGGAGGAAGGAGCAATGTGAATGCATTGCTCCTGTGCTCTGTGTTCATATGGTGCTGTCCTTCTGGCTCTGTGTTCACATGGCAGTCTCCTTAAAAGCACACCAGTGATATTGGATTAGGGGCCCGCCCTACTCTAGTAGGACTTCAACTTAAGTTTAGTTACATCTACAATGATCCTATTTCGAAATAAGGTCACATTCTGAGGTACTGGAGGTTAGGACTTCAGCATCTTTGGGGAGGTGGGGCGGAGGACACAATTCAACCCATAACAATATTCCACGTGCAAACTAGCAATCCTGCATTCAAGTGACCAAAGCTGAACTTCTCTGCTCCCGCAGCCAGTCTGATCCCTCTCAGTCACTCCAGTCTCAGAAGATGGTACCGCCCTCATTTCATTGCCCAGGTCAGAAACTAGTGTCGTTCTTTTATTCCTTCCTGTTCTGCACCCACTTGTTCCTATCAGTCATCAAATCCTATTGGGGCTTCCTCATTTCTGTCTCTTTGTTAGTTCTCATCTCTGCATGTCCATGGAGAGCACTTTTCTTCTGAAACGCTCAGGTTTCCTAGCTGATGATCCAATTGTGCCCTTCTTAAGTAGTCTCCAAGATATAGTCAATGACCACGCTAAAGAGCAAGTCAGATCACATCAAGACCTTGCTTACGATACTTACTGGCTTTTAATTGCCCTCAAGATCAAGTTCCAAATGTATATCCATTTTATCATCTTGGATCTGCTCATTATTCCAACTCTATCTCCCCATTGTGCCCTTCCAACTCCCAGCCATGCTTGACTATTTGGAGTTCCTCTACCATGTGCTGTTTTCTCTTTGTTCCTGGTGTTTGTGTCCCACACTTTTTCTCTCCCCCGCTTTTCTCTAGCCAATCACTTGCTCCTTCAAAAATCAGCTTAGATATCAAATCCTCACCCAAATCTTTCCTAACTAATCTCCCTTAACCCCTGCCAAGGCTGAAGTAGATGCTACTCCTGTGGACTCCATAGCACCCCATAGCCTTTACTTAAAACCATATGTTTCACGTTACATTGTGTTTTTCCATTCACTTGTCTATTTCCCACACTAGATTATAAATTTCTGGAGGACAGGGCCTGAGAATTATACATCGTTGTATTGTTGCATCTCCAAGATTTGCACATTTATTCATTCATTCAAAAACTACGTATTCAATGCCTGCTCTGTGCCAAAATCTATACTATATTTTGAGAATGCAAATGATGAACAAAACAGACATTTTCCTTATACTACAAGACTTTATGTACTGTGAGAAAAATATTAAATTCAATGCGTATTTAAAATACAGCCTAATAAGTGCCTTGATAAGAGTAGTACAGATTTCTCTGGTCTCAGAGAGTCAGCATGGAGACCTGAAACATGAACTGAGTTGTCAAGGTAAGGAATAGCAGGTGTAGACTGCCAAGAGGAGAGGGATAGCATGTGTGGACACCCCAGTGAGAAGCGCAACAATGGCAAGAGGCTGGTAGCACAAGGTGAAACAATCTTGAAGGCATTTCCATTTATGTTGAAATGTTTTTCATGTATTCTAAGGAAATTAAGAAAATATCAAAGGATATCCCATATTAGAATGACTTGTGGATCTATATTTCAGAAATGTCACTGAGGCAATTATGTGGATAACTGATTGAATTGGGACAAATTTACCAGTTACTCCTTTTCGGGTGACGGGAAATGGAGGCCTGGCCTAGAGCAGTGACAGTATGACAGGGGAGAAGTGAGGCAGCCTGGATCAGTAATTAAGAGGTAGAAAAAGAGAATTTGGTGATTGTGGTAAAGAAGACTCAAGAATAATTGAGAGATTTCTGGACTGGATGTATTTGGATGGCCTGCCCTGAAATAAAGAATATTATACAAAGTACAGATTAGGAACATGTCCACCATGGATGATGCAATTCCAAATGTGAGGTAGGTACCTTGCATGTCCGGAGGGTTCAGGCAGGAAGACATATCCAGGAGGCAGCTGTCTACAGGCCCAGTGCTCAAGATTGTGACTGAAGGTATCGATGTGTCTTATTCATTCATTCTAGAATATGGGTTCTCATCACTAGCTGTGTATTATAACCACCAAGGGATCATTTAAAAAAAAAAAAAACAATAAAACTATGCCTGGTCCTCATTGCCAAAGATTCTGATTTAATTGGTCCCAGGCATTAGTATTTCTTAAAAGCTCCTCAGGGAATTCTAAAATGGAGACTGGGTTTCAAACTAATGCTCTACAGTAAAAACAAACAAGCAAACAAACAAAATCCTTACTATGGACCAAAAAAGGTCTTGTACAAATAAATGTAAGTCTTCTTTTTCAGGCTCTTCCCTTGCCACTTTATATATTCTGTACATCCTGAGCCAGAAACCCTGGTCTTCTACTTCTCCAAATAAGCCAAGCATTGACACACTCCTTTGCCTTTACCTATGTTCCTTCCCTGCTCAAATCCACTTCCTGGCCACTTCCCTGAATTCCTATTCACTCCTCGAGGTCCAATTTCATATGTCACCTCCTCTCTGAAGCCTTACCCAACCCCCATCTGGATACAGAATTAATCTCCCTCATTTATCACATCGAATCATAATTATTTGATTGCATTTTAACTGGATCATTGGAAGGACAGTATTGTGCATTCTTGGAAATGTCAATGAAAGAAGGAAAAATAAAGAGCATGATTACAAGGTGGTTTTCTTCACTGAAAAAAAAAAAGGCAACTTATATTTGCATAGCATTTTCATAGACATTTTATTTAATCCCACAGCAACCTTGTGGATTAGGCAGGGAAAGTATGACTTCTCTCATCAATATTAGGAATTCTTCCCTCTACTTTTCTAAACTATTTTTTAAAAAGACCTCTTTAAATAGGTTTGCTACGTTTATTTTCCCTCTTGTTTTACTATAACACAAAATCTAAGTATTGCTAGAAATCCTAATTTTCAAAACTGCTTATAAAGAACTTTTTAAGTTGAAAACAAACTGTTTAGATTCTGTGCTGGATCTTTTTTTGCTTGTGGCCACTAGTCAACTCTCAAGCATGATCCCCTCTGTTCTCTGAAGGGAGAGCCACCCGGTATCGACAATATCACCAAGCACCTTTGCCCCTTGACTTGGCCACGTAGGAACCCGAGTGGATGATCAGAGGCAAGGAAGAGCGGTGTAGGGTTGCCAAGGGTGACTGTGTTCTTTGACTGAAGGCCATGGATTCCCTTCAAGACAGCCCTCACCCTACAACTCTCTCTGTAACTGCCATTCCCCCCTCCCTCCTCAGGCCTGCAGTGGTATTTAAAGTGTTCTTACTAGTAAAGTATACAAGTCACTACACGGGGCACTATGTTCTCTCTTGGGGTTTTTCTAAGCCCTATGCATACTTTTCTAAATAGTTCCTTTATTAAGCTCTTTTTAAATTACCTTACTTTGTGCCATTTGCTACCTGCTAGAACATTGACTGATGTTAGCCCCAAATTTATACTGGTTTCAAATCAATGCTTTTTCAGAAAGAAAACATGATTTTCCATTTCAAAAGGATATGTGATTTTAAAACAGCGTACAATTTTGCTGATCTTTAATATTCTGAATTATGGTGTTCTTAGTAAAAAGTGGCATTGAACAGTCACCGGACAGTTTTATAGAATAAATTTTAGGTGGTTAATAAGACCCTCTGACATAATCATTCTGTTTGTGTTTATTAAACACTAGTCTTGGTTTCAGTGGGAATAAACCTTCAGACATATTATCTTCCAACATAACATAAGTTTTATGATATTTGAGAAGGTTTTACCTTTTAATGGTTGGATCTTTCTTAACAAATTTCAAAAGATTAAATAAAGGTTATCAACTGATACAAAAAAAATGTCATTGCTGTTTCACAACAATTTTCTCTCACCTTAGGCTATCCCATTTCCAGGAAATATTTATATCATACTGGAAAAATCCACTCATTCTTTGACTGATTCATTTATTCTTCAGTCCTTTTTGAGCCAAGTGTTCTGCTAGGCATAAGGAAATGCAGCTGTCAACTAAAACAGACACAATCCCTGACTTTCTAGATCATAGAGGATAACGTAAAAGTTGTACATTGTGCTGAATTTTTAAGGGTCATTGGAATAAGTTTTTGACATGCAAAGGCAGATATTTCTTTTAAAACACTCTGAAGATATTTGGAAAGAATTAATCAGAGCTATTTTAAAGTATGATGTCAGTTTGCTTGTGAATGAAAAAAACATAGCTTCAAAATTTTTAAGAATCTAGAAGGATTCTGCATATAGGTTGACTTAAAAGTTCTCATTTCAATTTTTAAAAGCCAACCTGGAAATTGTTTGCCTTATGGGTGTGATTTTTGTAAAGAAAACAATGCAGACTTCCAGTCAACGACTTATATTAAAAGAAAAGGCTTGAAAACTGCATTGAAGATTGGCAAACACATTTAAATTTATAGTTTAAAATCAGTGTTAAATATTTTTATGTACCTTTAAAAAAATTTCTGTCTTTAAAT
The DNA here is from genome assembly GCF_964656455.1 of Halichoerus grypus. Taxonomy (NCBI): domain Eukaryota; kingdom Metazoa; phylum Chordata; class Mammalia; order Carnivora; family Phocidae; genus Halichoerus; species Halichoerus grypus. Next base: position 121,284,134 of record NC_135715.1, on the reverse strand, counting down.
TATCTTTTCAATTAACCTCTGGAATACTGCCCCAAATTTTACTAGAATAGAAATTTCCACAGTACTATGTATTTGATCCTTATCATGTACTATTTTATATAACCATGCCATTGTTCATCAAATCGACTCTCCTTTTTCTGGGCATACAGCTGTATCATATTTTCCAGGCTCCCTTGCTCTTTGGTATGGTCAAAGGCTAGATTTTGTTTAGGATCTTAAGAGCTGGGACACCTTCTCAGGCTCCTTCCTTGCCATCAGCTAGACACAGATGACATTGAGACCTTAGGAACCAGTGGAGTCACAAGATGGAAGACTGAATCACCACACAAAGGAAGACCACCTGCCGAACAAAAATACATTTATCTGTTCTATTTAGTTATTATTTATTTAATAAACAAACATTTATTGAGAACCCACTATATTTTAGACACTTTGCAAGGTATAATCAAAATAACCAAAAAGACAAATTTAGTAACCAAACTTCTTAGGGAACCAGCTATGCAGATCTCCACAGACTTAATTGCCATAAATTCCCATTACCCTCAAAGAGTCCCTGAGCAATTTCTAAGCCTTCTTAGGGCATTGCTTTTCAAATGTCTGTGGCCATAACTACCAGTCATGACCCAGTATAACCATGTGAAAGTTTGCAAAAACAATACTATACTTAGCCTTAATATGTTTTATGTACACTGATATTTTTGGTTCTATTCAATTCTAGTCCATTTTAACCTCATTTATTCTATTTCTTTTTTTTTTTAAAGATTTTATTGATTTATTTGACAGAGAGAGACACAGCAAGAAAGGCAACACAAGCAGGGGGAGTGGGAGAGGGAGAAGGAGAAGCAGGCTTCCCGCCGAACAGGGAGCCCGATGCGGGGCTCGATCCCAGGACTCTGGGATCATGACCTGAGCCGAAGGCAGACGCTTAACTGACTGAGCCACCCAGGCGCCCCTCTATTTCATTTTTTGAATGGTGGTACCACCCAGGAAACTGATTTCATTCCCCACTAATGAATAGTAGCCTATAGTTTAGAAAGTAATTTCCAAGAGGGCTATCTCTCATGGATTCAGATTCTGGCTTTCTCCTCATGCTTCCATGCTGCTTGGCTTGCTGAAGATGCCCTTCCCTCCCAAGATTCCCTCTCTGTTATGAGAAAATTTCTGTTCCATGTAATTGTCTTAATAATTCCACTCCAATCTTGAAAAGGATACAGCTTTCCTGTAGCTACTCTTTTTGAACATAGACATGTGTTTTATAATTTTTCTTAAAATATACAGAGTCTTACTTTTGACAAGATTTTACTGAAGGCTTGAGTATAAAGTAAAGAAAGTACAACTCCTAGGAATGGCAACCCTGATAAACTATTGAGGTTACAATAATATTATGTCTGGGAATGCTTCTATGCTAACCTTGTGGCAGAGGGCATGGCTAGAGTATAGATGAAACAACAGTGGCCATGAGCTAAAAATGGTGAAGTTGAATGACAGGTACAATGGGATTTGATATGCTATTCTCCTGTTTCTGTTTGTGTGTGAAATGGTTCATAATAAAGGGTGAAAGAAAAAATAATAAACAGGGAGGGAGGAAAAGAGAAATAGCAAAAGAAAAGGAAAAAGAAATAGGGGAAGGAAAGAGGGAGAAAGGATGAGAGGGAGAGAGGAAGGAAGGAAAGAAAGAAGGAAAGGAGAAGGGGAAGTGACTACTCATAACCCTTATCTCAAATTTGATCTCAGAATGCCCGAGTCAGCCCCCTATAGCTTCTGTGTGGCAGGACCTAATGTTTTCCCATCTCTGCAAGGAATATTCCCTTGTCCGACATCTGCATATTTAAAAGGCTTTCTCAGGTTTTAAAAAAAAAAAGGACTTCTTATTCAAAGGTGAAGACTGCCGATAACTTTTGAATGGCCAGCTTTTCAGCTTTGAAAATTTCAAGGTCTAGTTTCCATAGACATATATGCACGTGAATATATATGTAATGGCTGTTCCTTCTATATACAGATTCTCTTAAAATCCTTTCTGAAAGAAACTACTCTTCCCTGCCTCCCCTAGTTTAAGAAACCATAGAGTACTGTGCATTGCTTTTCCACCCCCTACCATTTTAGACCATTGTCCAAACAATACTTCCCCCAAACTTCCTCTCTATAGACCCTTTATACACATGCCCTATATCCTCAATACTATTTGTTTTGACCTATAGGATATTTCATCCAATATGAAAATTCTAGAATTTGACTTATTATTACTACCTATGGTAGATTATATTCTAGTTGTTCAACAAATACTCTTTCTTCCTCCTCCCAACCTACCTCCAGATAAAGAGTGTATTTCTCTGTCCAACTGACTTTGGGCTTGGTCAGAGACTTCAATTATCTTGCATGATTGAGTTTGCCCTCTGGAGCCCATACATTTTGCCATGAGAAGAATATGCCTGCTAGCCACTGACTGGTCCAAGGAGAATGAAAGACACTCGGAACAAAGCTGGATTAGACCCACAACTTGAAGCCAAGCTTAAAGTAGGTCCACCAATTCATCCTCTCTCTCACACACAAACATACACACACACACACACACACGTGTGTATGCACTGAAATGCCATTTTTAAGACTAGAGAAAGAGGCATGTTTCCAAAAGAATTGTGGGTGTGGCTTTTTAATACTGGAATTTGACTGGAATCAAATGTAGAGAAAACCATTGAGGATTTAGAGGTAAATCCTGGCAATAGTGCTACCAACATGGACTGGACAAAAAGAGGCTGAATCAGTTGGAGAGGTAAAATACCTATCAACTCCCAATTTTCTAAAAGCTGAAAGTAGGATGAGTAACTTGTTCAGCAGCCAAGAAAGGCATATTTTTCAAAGGCTTCAGCTTCATAAGCTAAAATGGCCAAGGAGGGTGACTGAAAAGGAAGGGTAGATTCAAGAGCCATGGAGTATGATGAACTGATAGGGACTCCTAGGGAGGGCATCTGGGACCTGGTCAAGGAATATGCTCTACTGTAGGGAACCTGGTGACATTACACTAGCAGAATTTAAGAATGTGAAGGGAGCCTGACTGCTACATGTGTCCCATTCTTCCCCTCTTGCATGAGTTCACCATAGTTATCCTTCCTTATTCCAGTATTGTTTTGAGTTTGCGTGTGTTTGATAAAAGACTGGGGACAGATAACTTGTCTTTTTAAGTGTATAGGACTCTACTCTCCCAAGACCCACAGCTGTACCTATATAGATAATAATATTCTAGACTTCAAGCCTGATGTCATGATTGGATGAGACTTTGGGGAGCTGAGTGTATTTTGCACATGGAGGGGACATGGATATTTATGAACAGGACAGATTATTGTTCAGCAAATATTCACTTTCTCTCTACCACCTCACCTCCATGCTGGAAGTATAAATCTCTACACTCTTGACTTTGGACTTAGCAAATATGATTTGTTTTGGCCACCAGGATGTTGGCTGGCATGAAGCTAAAAGTATGCTTGTATAGTCAGGCTTTCCCTCTTGTGCCCCACCCTGTGCCATGAGAAGAATAGCTGGTCCCCAAAAAGATGAGAATCTTGTGAAACTGACTTGAACCCAGTCCAAAGCTTCCAGTCAAGATCAATTGAAACCAGCCAAGATCAGCTGAGCTCAAGACAACAGGCAGACAAATGAGTGAAAAACAGCTGTTGTTGTTGTTGTTGTTTTAAGCTGCTGGGTTTTGGGCTGGTCTGTTACATGGGATTATGGTAACCATACATGAAAAATAAACTATCCTGACCCTTAACTTCACTTTCAGCACACCAACATCCATGTTTCTGACTTTTTTAATACTCTGGCAGCATGATTCCTTGACGGCCATTCTAACTAAATGGAGAATGTTTAGTTTAGCATAGACTTTGGAGTCAGACACATAAGAATTTAAACCTCAACTTGGTCATTTTCTAGTTGTATGCCTTTCAGAAATGACCTACCCTTCTTGAATTTTAGTTTCCTTTTCTAAAAAATAAGCAAGATTATACTTAGTTCATATAATAGTTGTGAGGATTAAATGAAACACACAAAGTCAATGAATAAATAATTATTATACTTCTACTATATGCTATACAAGCATACCTCATTTTATTGTGCTTTGCATTCCTGCACTTGGCAGGCTTGCATTTTTTATGCAAATACAAGGTTTGTGGCAACCCTGTATGGAGCAAATCTACTGGTGCCATTTTTCTGACAGTTTTGCTCATTTTGTGTCTCTGTGTCACATTTTGGTAATTCTGTCCATATTTCAAACTTTTCCATTATTATTACATTTGTTATTGTGATCTGTGATCAATGATTATGACTTATTGAAATGATGGTTACCATTTTGAGCAATAAAGTATTTTTTAATTCAAATATGTATTTTTTTTAAACATAATGCTATTGCACACTTAGTAGACTACAGTATAGTATAAATGTTACGTTTATATGCAGTGGGAGACCAAAAAACTCAGTTGACTCACTTTATTGCGATATTTGTTTTATTGCAGTGGTCTGGAGCTGAACCCACTATATTGCTGAAGTACGTCTCCAAATCACATGGCTTCGGATATAAAGAATTCTGCTCTCATGTAGATTGAAGACTAGCAAAGAATTCAGACATAAACAAATTAAGAGACATATATTGGTCCCCACCAAGTTTAGAGTCTAGCAAAGAAGTCAGGTTTGAACTCTTGAGCCAAAAGAGGACAAAAGTCCAAGCAACACACATCATACCTTACCAGCTGGAACCAAACCTCATAGAACACCATCCATTAGAGAAAGGCTCTAGACAGGGTTGGTCACAGGGGTGCGGGCCCCATTTCCCTTTCATTCTATAGCAGCACAGATAAATGGAATCCGGGTAATCATCAGACTCCCGGGAAAGGTAAATTCTTGTGGGGCTTTTAAGCTGCATGGTTAAGATGGAACCACTTCCACTAATGGTTTGACCAGAAGGGCATGATCAAGGATATGACATGGTAGAACCCTGATGTAGACCTTATCTTGCAAAACTTGTGTTTTTATTTGGAATAACACAAGCTGCTCTTCTGCTGTGATCAGGTTTGCAGTTCAAGCTTTGCAGTTCTTGCTGAATGCAGCAAGCCAGAGGAGGTATTCACCACATTAATATTCATGGTTGCGGCTGAGATCCAAGCCATGGAGTTGACCAACATTGATTGTCTTAAGCAGTGGGCCTTGCCAGGTTCCATGAAGCTTTGCAGGAAGCCTCCTTCCATACGGCAGCCCCCAGAGATCAGTCCTGTACAAGTTTGCCTTACCTCTCAGTCCATGCCCTGATCCTAAGGGGTACCCTCTCATTATCAAGCCACCTGTCAGCAACGTTCCCCATTTCAACCTATAATCTCTGAGGTGCTGGCCTCTGATATTCCCATAAGAAACACTCGAGGACAGTGAGGAATTCCAGGTGACCATATCCAGTGTGTATGAATTATGGACATCAGAAGCAGGCAAGAGAGGCATTTGTAACATTAGCCTGGGGAGCACATATTGTTCAGGCCATAAAGTTTAACAGCATTGGTGTCTGGGTTGCAGTCCTGAGGTCTAGGAAATGCTACTAGGACTTATAACATTACTCCCAAGTCCATTTCAGTGATTGAGGAATTTATTTATCTATTTTTTCCTGAAGCAAAGACAAACTACACTCCACGGCTTGCTCAGCCTTAGGTGCTCTGATCCATGATTGACAGTCTCCAATTCAGAACTAAATCTTGTTTCAAAACTCTAGTCCTAGGGAATGTCCTGGCTGGCAGAATCAGTCACAGGCCTGGGCAGCTGCTGTCACTCTTCTTACCACCAAGAAGTGACACTGGCCCTAATCTCCTGCTTCATATGGGATAATCCCCATTAGATCATGAGAGTCTAATTCCCAGACTCTCCTTTCTGAGTTTGGTCTACAAGCGAAGTCCTCACTTACTGTTAATATTTATGTATGTTCCTGTTTCACAGAGATGTTCATCTTGTTGTTGCAACTGACTGTTGTTTTTTGGAAATATCTATCATTGCTTGATGTCTGGAGGGGTGTGTGTTGGGGGTATGTTTGTTTAGTGTTTTTTATGCATGAACTCCCAAGACACCTGCATTGAAACTCCTTATATTGCTTTTTATACTCAAGCCAAACCATGGCCTTCTTTATTTCTCGTGTGTCCTTATTGTCCTGTCTCGGTGCCCATGCTCTTCATTTTTCTGTCATTCTGTTCAAATTCTATTAGTTTTTGCCTATTCAATTCTCAAGTCACTTTCCGAAAGCATTCCTTATTCCTACCAGCCAGAAGTAATAATCCCAGGTCTGACTTAACAGGACACATTATCCATCTGTGTCTTTGAGAACCCTTTAAATATTCTTTCCACAGATGTTTAGGGGCCTATACTGTGCCAATACGTGTTCTCGGTTCTGCTGCTAATGGAGGTGTAACTCATCCTTTGAAGTCTTGTAGATTGTGCCTATTTATGCACATGATTTCTTTCCCCTATTGAAGTAAAAGTTCCTTGAAAGCCAAAAAGTCTATTTTGTTCTATTTAGTCTATTTTGGCCCCTTGTGCAAAAGCGATATTCACTGAATTAATACAAATTGGATAAACGAGTAAATTCATGAATAAATCAGATGATATATTCTCAGCCCCATGCAATTGTACTTACTGAGAGTGACCATGTTTTCTACATTTTGGGCTCTCAGGGTCTAGAACAGTGGTCTGTTATATGGTTACATTCAACAAGTAATTGTGGAGAATGATAATGGTCATATTCCAATTTGTATTTTAGTCAACTGAGATGTGGAAATCTCATCACAATGTAAAGTATATTTTTAAATCATCTTATAAATATTCTATATTAAAAGTTATTGATTAAAAAGTACTTTATCCATTTGTGTCTCAATACTGAACTAGAACTTTCCTTCGTTTTATAACGTAAGTTATATTGTGTAAAATGTTGTCTTCCTTCAGGATTTTAACCAATTTAACCAATTTCTCTTTCCCCCATTGCACTAATTATTTCTTATTTTATCTTTACCTTTATGTAAAGTCCTGCAGAAAATTGTTTGAAGACTCTGTTTTTTCATCTTCCAATTGGATTTCCCAATTCCGATGAAGCAAATGCAGGTGTCTTTCTTCTAAATTCTCATATTTCGGGGCGCCTGGGTGGCTCAGTCGTCTGCCTTCGGCTCAGGTCATGATCCTAGGGTCTTGGGATCGAGCCCCGCATCGGGCTCCCTGCTCGGCAGGAAGCCTGCTTCTCCCTCTCCCACTCCCCCTGCTTGTGTTCCCTCTCTTGCTGTGTCTCTCTCTGTCAAATAAATAAATAAAATCTTTTTAAAAATAAATAAATAAATAAATTCTCATATTTCTTCCTTTAATGTTCTCCGTGTAGTTTCCTCTCATTCCTCTGCCATGGGCTTGCTGGAAAGGTGATTGTTGGTTCTAAACAATACCTGTTTAAACCCCAGATAAGTAAGGTTTTGGATGAGAATCATATTCTTAAGACATCTAAGGACACTTTATTTCTCTTGATAGTCATAATTTTCTAGAAAAAACTACTTTATATTTTAATGTTCTTGACTTCTTCATACCATATGCAGATTTCAAAAGTTACACCCATAAGGGCAACATTAAGAATTCTCAGAAATTATCAGATTCAAGACTACTGATTAAATACTTTTCAGAAGACAGGAGTTTTATGGGACGAGGGGAATATGTGGGTAAGATAATTGAATGTAGTTACCTTAATCTTTATAACACACTGCTTCCAACTTCATTGCCTTTTATTCCTGCAGCTTCCCTGACACTAAAGCACTTTCCATTTGTTCAGTGAAAATTTAATAAAAGGAGAAAACTGCTATGTTATTTTCCCAAATGTTTACTGTGTGCATTTCTCATTTGCCAATGTTTTGATTGGCAGCTTTATATGACCCTGGATTTTAATTTTATATGAAATTTGATGGGAAGTATATTTTAGAAGTCATAATCAAAACTGACTCCTGCCCCCTGTATGTGTCTTTCTAAGGAAGTTTTTGTTTCCCTAAGTGGAGATTGATAGTCCTGAGACACAATGAGGATACACATTGACAGGCTGAGATCTCTTGCTGTTTGTGGAAATAAATAGATAATTGCAAATCCTATGAAACATGACTTTGGTGGAAATAATTTAGTACACATTTGTTACATTTTTATAAGTTTCCTAAAATCTTCTGGATGGCTTTCATTTTTGGTTGTTTTTTTTTGGGGGGGGGAGTGGAGGAGGGTCTTTTGAATGCCTTCTGACTAGATAGAGCATAGAGCAACAGGGGCAACGGCCGTACAATGAAGGAGCTACTTTCATTATTGCCTTTGATTATCGTCCTCAAGACTATCTGTTCTATGTTCTCTAGGCTCCAGCTACGGCAAGTGCAAGTGTGGCCCATGGACCAGAGCATTGGCAGCCCTTGGCAACTTGTTACAAACTCAGAGTCTCAGGTCTCACTGCAGACCCACCCAGTAAGAATCTATATATTAAAAGAAACCTCAGGTGGGGGCGCCTGGGTGGCTCAGTTGCTTAAATGTCTGCCTTCTGTTCAGGTCATGATCTCAGGGTCCTGCGATCAAGCCCTGCGTCAGAGTTCCTGCTCAGCGGGGAGTCTCCTTCTCCTTCTGTCTCTCGCCCCACCCCCCAGCTCATGCGCTCTCTCTCTCTCTCAAATAAATAAATAAATAAAATCTTTTTTAAAAAAAGAAGTAAAATATATGGAAATACAAGAAACCTCAGGTAATTCCCAGGCCTTTCACATTTTGAGAAGCACTGCTCTAGGTAAATCTGTTGTATATTTTCAGACCATTCCCACACTTTTTTAAAGTGGATTTTAAATGTTTCTCATGCCCCAGCTTAGTTCCCCTTACCATAAAGTTCATATGGTCCAGTCATCGAGTGTCGGAGAAGGAAGTTATCATTACAGTGGTGGGGAAGAACATCCCAAATTTCCAGCTAATATGAAGCTATCACTTTCTGCAGCATTGTTTCTTTATTTTAACTATTTGGTTGGAAAAACTGTCCAAACTCTATCACATATTTCCTAATCTCTGAAAATAGGGTGAACTAAACATAATTTAATCTTTTCTTAAAAATACTGGTTATTATTATGAACTTCAACAATAACACTGTTGGAAACAAAAATAAGCTTAAAAGTTAGTGAGTTATTCTGGCATTAATAAATCTTACAGGACTTTCCACAGACTACTATGCTGTTTTAATTAACTTCTTTCTTATTTTAATTAATTTCTTTCTCCCCCCCACCCCTTCATAGTAAGGTCACTTTTTCATTAAGTGTCACCGCTCTGAGCAGGATTCCTTCTTCCCACTCATGTTATGACGTCTGCTTACTCACACGACTCTCCGCCTTATTGTGGCAGGTTGCTCTTTCTTGTTTTACTGTGTTTATTTTTGCTGTTGTCTAGAATTTTTCTTTACCTTGTTTTTGCTTTTTCTTTCTGCTATATATTATCCCATCTGACAATTTTACGCTTTTGAATTGCAATATTTAGTCCATTTACATTCAAAGTACATAATGATTCATTTAAGTTTCTATTTACTATCTACGTAACTATACTAGCTCTCTATCCATATACTTCCATTGAATCACCTGTTTTATGCTACTTTGCTCTTGCCTAAGTTTGTATTAATAAAATTGCTTTATTATTTCCCTTCTACAACTTAATAATTTAAAAATTTTAATATCGTCCAGGTTACCCTAGATTATAACATACATCTTTGATTTATTGAAGTCTTATAAAAATTAATAATTTTACCACTTTCTAAATAATGTTAAATTTTTAAAATATTTTAATCCCATTTATTTTTTAAAATTATATTTTATTATTATCATTCATTTTAATCATATTTATATATTTTTTAAATTCTGCATACATATATATTTTAAATTCTCAAACATATTTTTATTGTTTTCACATTGTTATGTCTATACATTGTTATTATATTATGTCCAGTCAGTATTCATTTATGTTTACCTATCTATTTACCCTTTTTGTTGCTCTCCATTTCTTTGTGCAATTTTATGTATTTTTATACTTCTCAGATTACAATTTTCTTTTAGCACTTTATGATGTCATTCTATTGTCTTCTGCTTCCATCATTTCTGTTGATGAGGCTGCTGTCTGTTTCATTGTTACTCTGTTGAAGATAATATTCTTCTCTGGTTACTTTCAATTTTTTCCCCTCTGGTTTTCAGTTCTCTAACTCTATGTGTCTAGGTGTGTTTCTCCTTATATTTGACCTGCTCAGACTTAAAGACTGTCTTGAGCCTCTGGGTTGGGGTACTTTGTTTGGGAAAATTCTTAGCATCATCTCTCCAAATATTGCTTCTACCCCATTTTTTGTTTCCATTATTTCTGGGACTCCAGTAACACACACGAGACATTTCCTTTTGTCACAGAGGTCCAGAAGTTGCAGAAGGAACATCTGTTTCTGAATGGGTTCAAATAGTCCACAAAGAAAGGCAATGAAATCAGAGGAACTAATACAAGAAAACAGAACCTCAGAAAAATGAGATACTATGTGCAACTGCTTTTACTTGGTATTTCAGGTTCTTGATGTGGGGAAAAGACTGAGATTCCAGAGTCCAAAGCGTCCACTTTCCACACATTTCACAGGTTGCTAAATCAAAGAAGAGACTTTATTTATTTATTTATTTATTTATTTATTTATTTATTTATTATAGGAGCATGGTCAGATTTCACGTCCTGTTTTCTCATGTCCTGTGGTACAATAACATAATGCACACAGCATTGGCTCTAAATTTAAATAAATCTACATTTGAATCCTGGCTCCACTATTAAGTATATGACCTAGGATACATTAGATAATCCCTCAGAAAAGGTTTAGACAGATTTGAAATGGGAAAAGTAATAGTAAAAATATTTTGGACAACTGAAATAAATGTGTTTGGCACAAAGCTGGCATTCAAAATGGCAACTACTTCTAGCGAAGAATGCCTAAATTATCATTGTTGACCTTTACATGATTGATGAATTAGTATCAGGTCCTTTAAAAATAGTACCATTCTTTATGCTGAATGAGAAACCTCTGACTGAAACCTTGCAGTAGTGACTCAGATGTGAACTAAAAGACAGGAGTGATATAATCTGTTTTCTACATGACCAAATTTGTCAGTTGTCTAGGCTCTTATCTGTAGATCTGGGTGTGATTCTGTAGGAATGTGAATTCTCAGACCTGTCCTAGTCTTCATTTTACCTTACCAGCATTTCTTGATCCTACGTTAACTCATGTTGGAGACTCTAAGACAAAGAACTTTATTGGAAACAGGGAAAAATTGTTTCCATAGGTTCATGTATCATACATTGGTCGTATTTGTGATGTTTGGGATGTGTATGTGCTTTAATATTTATTAAGCACTTCCTGTATGCCAGACACTAGTCCAATTATTTTACATCTATTAATATGCTTTACTCCTCATAACAGTGTTGTGAGGTAGGTACTATTGCAATCCTTATTTTATAGATGAGAAAACTAACCTGATATCTTAAATAATATTTCCAACATTTCACAGCGGGGATGTCATAGAGCTAGGATAACAACTCCGGTGGTCTAGTTCTTAATCACTATTAATAGTGGCTTTCACAATTACTACTATTTTCATTATGAACATTACCTGAGGGTTTGGAATACTGGCTGGTTAAAATCATTACTCATTAAGGGCAGGAAAAGGAATGTTTGTAGGTTTTGTTACAACTAGACTTGGGAAATTCATTTTCTTGTCACGCATACTGAATTTAATAAAAAATTCCCCGGGGAAAGCCATGCTATTCTTTTAAAACTATATTGCAACTAATCTCAATGTCAGATAAGTATGTTTACCCCAAAAAGTGCATAAAAATATACACTGGGGAATTTTTATCATAATTCAACATTTTTTAAATGCTCACAGAATAATAGCTCCACATTTGGTAGTCTTCTATTTCTAATAAGAAATGCTTTCCTGGATCTATTTCTCCAATAGTAAATTTTTTTTTTTTTTAAAGATTTTATTTATTCATTTATTTGAGAGAGTGAGAGAGAGAGAGAGCACATGAGAGGGGGGAAGGTCAGAGGGAGAAGCAGACTCCCTGCCGAGCAGGGAGCCCGATGCGGGACTCGATCCAGGGACTCCAGGATCATGACCTGAGCCGAAGGCAGTCGCTTAACCAACTGAGCCACCCAGGCGCCCTCTAATAGTAAATTTTTAAAAAGGGTTATTATTATAAGAGAGAAGCTCCTTGAAATTATGTAATTTTAATTCACTCCCTTATTCACACCAAATCATAACATGGGTTGGGAATCTTCTCGTATTTCTGCTATGGTCATCATTTATTTAATTGAAAAAAATCTAACAGACATATTATGAAAAGGTTTAACCTTAAAGACATATTATGAAAAGGTTTACACCTTAAAAACTATAACAAAATTAAAATTCTTCAAAAAAAGACCTTAACTATACAAAATAGCAAATTTGAAATTGTCAGCAAGTGTTGTGGACATGTGAGTAGGATGGCCGGTCTATTTATTCATCATGCATATCTAACCCCATCTTTTTTTTACCTTAGTCGCCAATGGAAGAGTGATCAGAGTCCAGGTAAAACCAACTTGAAATCAAGACTGTCACAGTTTGGAAGATCTCCTAGACTATGAAAATTCAGAACATAAATGCCACTGGTCTAATGGCCTCTCCAAAACTCTAGCTATTAGATGTGTTCTATACGAACAGTCAGATCTTTTGAGGAAAGGGGTAGAAATGGAATCCATGAAACATTTTTCTGTCTTTCTGCATTATATTCGTAGCATTCTATGTTAACTAAACGTGTTCTTTTCACAAACTCTCTCTTCTGTTACTTGCACATTTGGGTAGCAGCCATTACCATAAGCTGGCTTCAGGAAACTCAAATATGTGAAATGTAAAGAATAAAAAATCGGGCCACTTTTTCCGGGCTCAGGTTTTAAGCACATGAACTTAATCCTGGTGTTCTCTTGGTTCTCCTCCTTCTGCCAGTCACAATTTCTAATTAGCTCTCCCAATGGAGGAAGAAGATGGATTATATTTTAATATTTAGAGACTAAAATTAGTTTATATTTTAGCAAGTTAGCACTTCTTAGCAGTTGATTTACTCTTGAAGCTACAAAATCTGTGAGCTTGCAATTAATCATACGTTGGTCATTTTCTTTCAAAAATGTTCAGTTTGGCTGTCTGTATCATAATAGGGGAAAACATGTAATTTATGCAGTTTAGAAATTATAGCTCTGTGTTTAACTATGTCATAAATATTTTCTCACCCGCTCATTGTTCTTAACACTATAAAAGAATGTCATTTCACTGGGATTTATTTAAGCCAAACCTTTAAAGTGAGATCCCTAGCAAAACAGTAACCTCTTGGAGTTGTACTTTATTTTTCTTTAAATGGGTGCTTTTAGGGTTTGTTTTGAGCACTCTTGATTTTGTGGCGACTTTTAAAAATACATTTTTAAAAAGAGGAGCACATTCTTGGCTTTCTTCTTGCGGAAAACAATGCTTTATCTTCTGAAAATTGTCTCTAATATCCTCATGTGCATAACACATGTAAAAGTATTCTGTTAATATGCAGAATACACAAAACAACTCCCTGGTGGCAATGTGATAATTTAAAGACACTATAAATTCAAAGCAATAGATATCTTTTAATTCACTGAATTAAGAAAAAAAAAACAGGCACTTGTTTGAAAATCAAAAACAGTACATATTTTAAGCAGTTTTCCCAACTAACCTCTGCCAGAAAATTAACCCAAAAACTGTTTGACATCCTTGAATAGTATATCACAATGCTGCCAGCATACTGATCACTCACTGTGCTCTGAGACAAATCAATTAGCCTGCCAATTGTGTTCATTAGAATTCATTCATATCTTTATAAAAAGTTAATTAAAAGTATGAGTGAGGAGAAAATCATGTCTAACATTCTTATTAAATCCAAATTACCAAAGTAATTTCAAATCTAACTCAACATTTGTTACTAAAACTCTCCCTCCAAAAGGTACAGTATACCTAAAAAAATCAGATAAAGCAGATGTGAACCTATCACTCTTTGATAAAGATTTCCAAATTATTTACTCTATTATTATGACAATGATGATGATATTTCCTTGCTGATTTCCCATTATTCTGACAAAGGTGTCTCTCTGGTTAAACCTCTGCATTTTACCAGCATAGGTGGATGCTGAAACTAGCACTGAACCTCATGTTTCAAGAAACTCAGCTTAATATAACATTTTAAAATGAATGACGGCACAGAATAACCAGTGAACATGGCATTCTAAGACAAATGAAATTATCTTGCTATAAGGACCATAGCATGGAGAAACCAGCTGCCAAAACAGAAACAAGTCGACAAGCCGTAGCTTTTCTGATTCCTAAGAGAGACTCAATTCCTAACATAATATCAAAATGCCTCTGGTAGAGCTGTTAAAAGCAAAAAGTGTTTGAATGTGAAATATTCTGATTATAACATGAAGCTCTCTCCCAGCCTATTTCTTCCATATTGGGGAAGGTATCGGGTCCTTTTGTTTCCAGAAGTCCAAAACGAGAGCACCATGTGAGGGTGGAATCTTCCTGACAAGCCCCGGAAAGCTTTAGACTAATTTCATATTCAGTTCTTGGCACTGAGGTCTGGGTGGAGGTGGGCAGGTCCACCCTGCCTTTCAGTCTCATTAATCATTTGGCTTTCCCTGGCTGCTCGCAGCATCTTCTGGAGGAACCCTTCTCTTTATTCATTCAGACAACCCTTTGGATTAAACAGAGCCAGCTAAATGTCAAAGCAAATCTGAGTCTTGATGCAGATAATCATTTCAATAATATTTCTCCATTTGTGCCCAAACACCAGGGGAATAAAGCTTTTCTGCTGTCAGGTACTGTAAGACTGCAGTTGGTGTAAATGCTTGACACTGAGCCAGATGGCTTAGCCGTGCCTCAAACATATGTTCAACAAGCAGGCTTGCACACATTGGAATTTTATTATTTTGAACTGGTGAGGCTTGCATATTTATTTACTTGACCCCCTTTGGTGTCACTTTGGTATTAAAACAATCAGTTATAAAGCTTCTCCAAGCAAGAGGGTAGGGGTAGTTTATAAACTACTTGTCAGTTGCATATCACCACCTGCAGTGAAGTATTCCTCATCTTGTGGCCTCTTCTTGATAATTTAAAGAAAGAAGGTGGCAAGGTGCATGTGGCTGAGGGAGGGAGGAAATGGGAATGGAAGGAGAGAATGCCGGCCCGCCACCAAAATAAAGATGAACGTTCCCTTTCCCCACCCAACACTTTACATGACCTGGGGACAACTAATTTTCTCATATATTACCATGTATACATTTCACTCAGAAAAGCTTGTCTGGGCTTTAGGGAAATCAACCATTAATACACACAGCTGCATGTACCCTTCACAATATCAGCGATAAATCTATATATGTGCATACACACACACCTTTGCACCTACTATCATATAGATGTATAACTGTACGTTTACATGTGTAATAACAGTGAAAACCCATGGTATTGGTTTTGCCAAGGAAGAGCTTAGAATCATTATAAATATTTATCATGTTGTTAATATATTCCTCAAAATAAAATGTAAGTGGTTTACTACTTAGTGAAAAATTTATGTATATAAAAGTTAATTTCATATTATTTTATAGATTCAAATGCAGCATTAAAAAAAGACCAGAGAACAGATATGAAAAACTATGAATATTGCAAATGAAATACGCAGGTTTCTGTATATAGATTCTACACCATGAAAATAAATGTCTACCCATAATAAAATGTTGTCTCAGGGATTTTAGAGTTCATCAATTCCAACACTTTAATAGAAAGAAAATTCAGGCCCAGAGAAATTTATTGATTCATTCCAAATCACACAACAAGGAAATGTGCATCAACTCCAGGCATGTGTCGCTACCCACCCCCCCACACACCCCACCTTTGTTCCATGTTAGGAACATCTACCTTCCTACCAGAGTAAACTTTTGCTGAACAATTGTCCTGTTGGGAGACATAAATCTCCACGAGATAAAATGCTCCTAGGACAGTTGTTCTCAATATTATCAGATCAAATATACCACATTTTCTAATAAACATATCTTGATGCCCCTATTACTATCCTGAACTAAAATTCACAGGTAATAGAATTTACTTACATAGATAACTTTTAAACATCAACTCAAAGCCTGAACTATAATATAAAGAATAACTGAAAGGAAATCAGTAACTAATGGAGTATGTACATATGTGGGGGGGGGGGGTTGACATGTTAAACACTTGGAAACAAATATACTAGATAGTATAGCCAAGTAATTAGACACTTGCCCCTTTAAAAATTGTCATGAACACAGAGCTGCAAAATGCAGGGTATTTAGTCAGTGACTCAAATACCATGAGGGATTGTTGCTGATGATTGACAAGATTTTCCAAGATGGTGAGCTAAATTTTGGTTAAATTCCAAACCAAATTGCAAGCATTGAAATTTTATTATTTTGATTACTCTTGTTGTATATGTGTTTTGCATTCTTAGAAAAATTTCCACATATTAAAACTATGCAGATGTTCTTCGTTTTAAGATGTAAATTGAAATAGGTTCTAGGCTCCAATCATTATCAACAGGATTTTCAACTCCCTAAGTGTCTACCTGGAGAAATATTTAAAGACCGTGCAGCACTCAGGACAATTCTTTATTGTAGGCACTGTGAAGTATAGGATGTCTAATGTCTTACCTCCTGCCCAATAAATAACATTAGTTCCCCTCCGTAACTGCAATAACCAATAATGTCTCCATAGCTTTCCTAATACCCCGGAGTAGAACCACCATCAGGGAATGTTGTATTTAGGGTTTCTTCAGCATAGGAGTCAAGGTAACCAATATCAAAACCATGAAAAAGCCCATCATATATGGAGAATATATCATTTTAAATTAATTCTTAATTTTAAATGAATTCTTAATTTTAAATATTCTACATGCCTGAATTTACATTCTTTATACATCTGTAGACAGAAATTTATTTTAAAATGATAAGCTTTAGTGTCTTTGCAAATAAGTAACAGCATAATTTCAAAATCAGGAATCCTAAACTAACATTTATATGAGATATAGTTTAACTTAACATGTAATTCATGTTAAATTTAATATTGGTTTAATTATGTTTTATAAAAACCCAATACTTAAAAACATTAATTTTTTTGTAATAGCAACATGTTTTTCTTATGTAGATGTGAATATTGAGTAAATGCTATTTACTCATAATGTAGAGTTTACAAGACATCTTTATGTCAGTCTGGGGAAACAGTACAACTACCTTTGGAAATGAAAGATAACACATCATCAAACATAATTTGGACTAGTTATCCCACATATTTGCATCTTTATGCAATGATTCACAGCAATCAGATTCAATAATTATGCACTTTGTGAATTCTTAATTGACTGGAATGCTGAGAATTCCTCTTTTTTTTAAAGATTTTATTTATTTATTGAAAGAGAGTGCACAAGCAGGGGGAGGGGCAGAGGCAGAGGGAGAGAGAGAATCTCAAGCAGACTCCTCGCTGAGCGTGAAGCCCCATGTGGGGCTCAATCCCAGGACCCTGAGATCATGACCTGAGCTAAAATCAAGAATCCAATGCATAACCGACTAAGCCATAAGCTATAAGTGACCCATTAGAAGCTTTTAAAACCCTCTCAACTTACCTGTATGTCAGCAACTTGCCACACAATTTTTAAGAGACTACCTCATTATATATGTAGTTCTGATATATGATGAACCATAACATATTACTTGTTCATTTTCTTTTCTGAATTAACTTTCATTTGCAGCATCTCTCCAGAAGAAAATGTAAAGACTCCATCTGCTTCTTACTCTCTTCTTGGTTGTACATTTACTATGTATCTAAGACCTTTGCCATGTCCAAGAAAGAAATAGGCACAACTGAGGAATGATAGCTCATTTCTACGTTATGATGATGCTACACTGAAATGTGTGGTACATCTTTCTCTTTTTAAAATCACTTCATGTCATTTGGTCAGTCCCCGGACTGTAAAACCTATGAAAAACTATCAAACACAAGAGCATTTACAGTAAAACATTATGCTTAAGCTTCAGCAAGCCACGTTCTAACCAAATTAACAATCAAGTTACTGTGACTTGGACTAGGAATAAGATTGTGGAGACATCTTCCATTCCCTATGGTAGCACAGGATAGATTACTTCTTTTCTGAGCTATTGTGCCAATAATATGTCCAGTCCTACCAATGAGACTTGTTTTTCTCAATCAAAATAACTGGCTTACCACAAAAATAACCCACTTGTGGTGGGAGACAGAAAAAAGTGAAATTTGGAAGCTTTGTGGCTGGATAACTGTGGCATTATTAAGCATGTGTAATTTGTTCTTCACTCCATACATGGGTCATAGGGGATGATGTTCAAAGGTGAGAACAGAAAATGACAGAGTAGGGCGCCTGGGTGGCTCAGTTGGTTAGGCGACTGCCTTCGGCTCGGGTCATGATCCTGGAGTCCCGGGATCGAGTCCCGCATCGGGCTCCCTGCTCGGCAGGGAGTCTGCTTCTCCCTCTGACCCTCCTCCCTCTCATGCTCTCTGTCTCTCATTCTCTCTCTCTCTCAAATAAATAAATAAAATCTTTAAAAAAAAAAAAAAAAAGAAAAGAAAATGACAGAGTAAGCATCTAGTCTATTACTGTTTCCCAGCCACAATCCTCTCTTTCCCACTCACAACCAAGTTGGCAGAATGAATACCCAAACCCAAAGTGCTGAGAGGCAAGATCTGAAAGATCATTGAATCTGAGCATCCATGTAGACACAAACAGCTGTTGCCAGGTGGATGCAGTCCTGGCTTTGACTCTAGAGTAATCAGATGGGAAACATGCAACCAAACAGCCAGAGAGGACATAGAGATGAGATCTCTGAGGGCATGGAGCTGGGACAGATCCTTTAGAGCAGCATTTCTCATTTATTAATGTGTTATTCTTTCAGGGATCTAGTTAAAATGCAGGTTCTGGTTCAGCAAATCTGTAGCATAGCTTACATTATGTTTTTCTAACAAGTTCCTAGGTGATGCCAATGCGGCTGATCTGTGAACCACACTATGTGTAGTAATGCTTCAGAGAGTCCCAGAAACATAAGACCTTTCCTTAGAATTGGGAGGCTGGTGGGGAAATGGAACATGGCAATGTACATGCAAAGGGAAATTCAAGAAGGAAATGCTGATGAGCACAAGGAAAGAGAAACCTTGTAAGGTTAATGTCAGACATCAAGAACAAAGTACAACAGGTAAAGAAAAGCCCAGAGACAGAACTAAAGACCACCCAGCATTTTGATGCCGTGCAGAAATGTGCAAATGGAGCAAAGTAGAGTAAGATGAAAAATGGAAGCAGCAGAAGAGCAGTCAAGGGAGAATGCCTTTGTCTTGTGTTTTATAAACTTGATCTAAAAATATTCAGAGAAATAGAGATAATACTTTTAGAAAAGGAAGTAAGTAGCTTATGGATACAAGCACAAAAGCCAACAGAAAATGTCAACAAAAAACTGTGTTTATACTCCAGGTTCTAATGGCTAAGTTTCATCATTGTCTGGAGAGGATTCATTGCCAGTTAAAAGATTTATTTGGTGTCATCTATAATAGATTTGTTTTATAGATGCCTAAGATAACGCCCTAATAGTCTTTTTGCATTTAATTAAATATTTTGTTTAATTTCAAATGATAGCTTTCAAAGTTCTGAGTTCCAACCAGGATGAGAAGTGAATATCCAAACAAGAGGGCACTCCACTGGCCAATTTTAAAGATTGTGTTTGCCAACTCACCAATTATACCAAGGTTTTTGAGGAAACACTTTTCAAACCAAACTCCTTGGTTTAACTCAGGTTACAGAAATTGCACCAATTCCGATCAAGATTTTCCTTATAAAAGTTTATAATATCAGATAATATATAACATATGGTTTAAGAAGACAGATACCAGGGGCGCCTGGGTGGCTCATTCGTTAAGTGTCTGCCTTAGGCTCAGGTCATGATCCCAGGGTCCTGGGATCGAGCCCCACATCGGGCTGCCTGCTCAGCAGGGAGCCTGCTTCTCCCTCTCCCACTCCCCCTGCTTGTGTTCCCTCTCTCGCTGTGTCTCTCTCTGTCAAATAAACAAAATCTTTAAAAAAAAAAAAAAAGAAGAAGAAGACAGATACCTTGGGCACAAATGGGCACTGAAAAATTTTTATCAGTTTTCATTCTAAAGAAAGGTAATGAATTCTGAAAACCCCTGAAATTTAAGTTCATCTGATAAAGAATTAGAATATGGGAAAGAAGTGTCCATTAATGAATAGTTTTAATCCTAGATCCATATCTTGTTAAACACTGTTGCATAGAAAGTATTTCTGAATGAAGAAGTAACATAGACAATAGTGTATAAATGCCAACACTAATCTTGTATTAATTTGGTTCTTTTTTTTGTTTCTTTTTTGTAAGTTTTTAATTTTGATTCGACATAGTCAACATCCAGTGTTATATTTGTTTCAGGTGTACAATATAGTGATTCAACAATTCTATGCATTATTCAGTGAAGATCGTGATAAGTGTACTCTGTAATGTATTAGTTCTTATTATCATTTTGATACAGAAGACCACCTCTTACGTTCTGGAGAATACAAGCTTTTACTATAAAAATATTTGACAGTGATCTGGGAATCTATAAAATTTTAGTAATTGAATTGGATTCTAATTTGTGATTCACAAAATTACATCCTTCAATATTTACATACAAAATCCTTGTAATATGTACTTCTTTCCATTGGTGACTTTAAATTGTATTCAGTAAATTGACTTCAGCTTTAGCAACTCCAGCACATACACATTGACCACCTATATAATGCTCAGAAAAAACTAAAATAAGTGAGAAAAAAAATTTTAATAAAGAACAAAGAGTGGGGAGCACTTTCTGAAATTGGGATACACTGTGTCCCAAAATGTGATAGGCCATTCTTTTTCATGAACTCTCAGGGGTTCTAGGGAAAATTATAAAATGACTTATCCCCACTGTTAGATCGTCTTCTCAGTCTACTTTCCTACTTTATGTATTAAATATTTGGAACCTATTTTTTAATGCTAAGTGCTCTCTTCCCACCTGAGCTACTTCCTTTTCTTTCCTTATTTTTCTTTGTTCGTATTCTCTCCCATATCCCTCCCTCATTTTAACATCTTTAATCTTCCTACACATGCACACACACACACACATACGTTATCTACAACTATAATTCATAGAGCACATATAAAGCAAGGAAAATATGTCTACTCTCATTTTTACTAGTGGCCCCCATGAACTTTGCTCAATGTCAGTTGCAATGAAAAAGATTAAAAGTAGCTAGCTATGGCCTTTCTAGGTTTCTATTTGTTTATGTGTTTGTTTGTTTTTAGTAGACAAGCTGGCATTACTGACACTCACATTATAATCCTATAAAATCAAGCACTCGTGGCTTCAGGAACCAGAAATCAGCCCATGGAAATACTGCCACCCCATGCCAAGGGCTCCAGGGGTAACAAAAGCATATGGATGCACTCCTATTACTCGAGATGGATCCTGATTTCAGTGGCATTCTACGAACAGTCTATTCACACAGTCCAAAACCTTTAGTGTATTACGGGTTTCTGGCATTAGAGGCTATACTGTACCATCACACAAAAGTAGAATGTGAGTCAACTGTAGCAAATGCATCCCAAACGTTACACCACAACTGTCTCTAATATTCAGTCCTTTATTTAGACATCACCAAAGCTTTGGGTTTTACGATGTGGACCTGAAACACACTGAGGCATTATCAGGGGATGAGGGGGCAGGGGACTGGGGCATGATGGGTGTGGCCTTTAGGGAGGGAGCCTAAGGAAAAAGCTAATAGCCATCAAAGATGCTGTCCTTTGAGTCGATGTGTTTCTTTGCTTTTGTTATTAATTGGCTTACATAATTGGCTGCTCCCATGCTAGGGGCATAGATATTTACAATTGTTAGATCTTCTTATTGGATAGACCCTTTAAGTAGGAGATAGTGTCCTTCCTCATCTCTTATTATAGTCTTTGGTTTAAAATCTAATTTGTCTGATATAAGGATTGCCACCCCAGCTTTCTTTTGATGTCCATTAGCATGGTAAATGGTTTTCCACGCCCTCACATTAAACCTGGAGGTGTCTTTGGTTCTAAAATGAGTCTCTTGCAGACAGCGTAGTGATGGGTCTTGTTTTTTTATCCAATCTGATACCCTGTGTCTTTTGATTGGGCATTTAGCCCATTTACATTCAGGGTAACTATTGGAAGATATGAATTTAGTGCCATTGTATTGCCTGTAAAGTGACTGTTACTGTTTATTGTCTCTGTTCCTTTCTGGTCTATGTTACTTTTAGGCTCTCTCTTTGCTTAGAGGACCCCTTTCAATATTTCTTGTAGGGCTGGTTTCGTGTTTGCAAATTCCTTTAGTTTTTGTTTGTCCTGGAGCCTTTGATTCTGGTACTTCTTTGGAGGTATTTGCATTTTACAGTGAATGTAAATGCATTTTTTTTTCTGCTATAGGAAGTAACCATGATTTACAGTTAAAATAAGAAGTAATTTTTTTTTTTTTAGATTTTGTTTATTTATTTGACAGAGAGAGACACAGCGAGAGAGGGAACACAAGCAGGGAGAGTGGGAGAGGGAGAAGCAGGCTTCCCGCTGGGCAGGGAGCCCAATGCGAGGCTCGATCCCAGGACCCTGGGATCATGACCTGAGCTGAAGGCAGACGCTTAACCGACTGAGCCACCCAGGCGCCCCCTAAGAAGTAATGTTTTAAAGAAATTCATAGGCCTGATACACTTGATGAAGATAAACTTTTTATTATCTAACCTTAGTGATGGTTCATAGTGCAATACATAACTTTCTAAAATAATTAGTTTCCAGTTTATTTAACAGATTATATTAATAAGGAAACTTTCCTCAGATAATTTTATTTATTTATTTAAAGATTTTATTTATTTGACAGAAAGAGACACAGCGAGAGAGGGAACACAAGCAGGGGGGAGTGGGAGAGGGCGAAGTAGGCTTCCCGCGGAGCAGGAAGCCTGATGCGGGGCTCGATGAGGGGCTGGATCCCAGAACCCTGGGATCACCACCTGAGCCGAAGACAGACACTTAATGACTGAGCCACCCAGGCGCCCCTCTTCAGATAATTTTAAAAAATTGATTCCATTGACAAATAACTGGCATGTAAAATTCCAAATGAATGCTAAACTCTTATAATTGAATTATTAACATTAATATAGCAGTTGGTCATTTTTAAATATATATAAATGAAAGTAATAGTTTAGAGTTTCTCTCTTAAGAGAAAGTCAACTTCTAATTAGGATTAGAAAGGAGTATGCTGTGGGATGTCTGGGTGGCTCAGTTGGGTAGGCATCGGACTCTTGATTTGGGCTCAGGTCATGGTCTAGGGGTTGTGAGATCGAGCCCCCTGTCAGACTCTGTGCTGGACGTGGAGCCTGCCTAAGATATTTTCTCTCCCTCTTCCTCTGTCCCTTTCCTACATCTCTCCCTCTCTTTAAAAGAAAAATTAAAAATTAAAAAAATTAAAGGCAGAAAAATAAAATGAGTATACTGTGCTTTCACCACATCTCCCGGTATATCTTTACATGTGTTTTGATTTATTTCCTCCTCCTTGTTCCCCTTGTGAATACATTCACCTTATTCCATCAGTGCTTCTTTCTCAGTGTACCTGGAATCCACACACTCAATTCTCACTTCATATCCTACCTGAGGTTCTTTTGACCCCCTCAATCTACACCCCTGCAATAGACTCCTAAGGAGTTTCCGAAGACTTAGTTCCCTCCCAAAGCTCTTTAGAGTTAATTTCATCTAATCATTCCTACTCATTAATCCTATCCTTAGGATAAATCGGGTATCTTTTATCCTAGCATCGAAGGACTGACACAGTTTAGTTACAAAATGTCCTTTCAATTTACATTTCTGGCTATTTGTTCTCTTTGCTCCTTCCATGTTCTCTATCCCCTAACTATAAAGTATGGCCATTCATACCATCATAATTTTGTTCATGGTGTATGTTTGTGTGTGCAGAATTATCTCTTCCAATCATCTCTGATCCTCTACAATCATGAATGATGAATTCATTCTCCATTCATAAAGTCTTACTCATCTCCTCTATGTACTCTGCTTTCTCTGTTCTATAAAGTCCCACTGCACAGTTATTTGTTAATTATCTACTGTCTGGAATTATCATTTACTCTTTCCAAATGGAAGTTTTTCTTTAGCTAACAAATGTAAAAACTCAAAGATGAGCAGTGTACTTTATTTATCTGCATAGTACCTGGCCATATTATGCACATAATAGCTACTATATATATGATATATATAATCAAATATATATATTTGATGGAATGATCAGGTAATAATGACAGAGCAAAACTTTGATACAACTATACCAAATCAACTTACCAAGAGATACTTTCCAGAAAATGGACTATACTGAGCATGTATTTTCATATCAAATTATATTTTAAAATGTGCTATTGAAACATATGTTTTAAAGTGAAGGGTACTTAGGTAATATGCATAAATGTCTACTGAAATACGTATTTTTAAAATTCAGATATTCACACATTATCATTTTACAAATACCCATAATTGATTTCTAAGGTAATTAATTGTAGGAAAAGTTTTCTATAAATCAAATTAAATTATATACCAAATCCACAGTATAAATATTCCAAACATCAAACTGTAATAAAAGTCAAAGAGAATATTTAAACCAGAATATATCCGTAGAAACTAATTAATAATAATAGTGTTTATTAATTCAGCATACTATTTCACTGACAGTATTTTTCAAAAATATCTCAAGATAACATTCTGTGTTTTTACAGGGATTTTCATATTCTTCCTAGAAAATAGCTATTAACATAAAATGCTCATGTAAATATCACTTTATTTAAAACCATTTACCTGGTCCTGTCTGTTTACAATCTTTATTATTTTATAGAGGGGTTTCTGTAGTTCATTAAAAAAAGTTCATCATATGAACTTAGTTATTAATTAACTCAATTATTTAATTAATATATGTGTCAGCAGTTCAAAAAGTAAAGAATTTTGACTCTGCTCTATTTCTGGCCTCTTATTTCTAAAAGATATGTGTGTTATACCTGTGTTATACCTAAAGATCAAATAACAGTTAATTTCTGGAAAGAAGTTACTGCCATAGTGACTGGTTGGAGTCCAGGATGATTTTTACCACTAAGGCTTGTCAATTTTTAGCTTAACTTGAACTGTTCTTGAATGTAAATATAAATGTATAAATGCTGTTTGCTTCTAATTCGTGCTGTGATGTGTAAGACATAAGAAATTAAATTCATGTAATAACAGCCAATGCTGATTTAAATGAAGAGGTGGCAGCATGGAATGGTGGAGATGCCCTGACTGGGAATCAACAGACCCATGGACCTATGTGCAGGTCTTCCCTGACATTCTAGATGACCTTGGGCAGTCTCTGAGGCAGGACTTTATATCTGAAATTGCAACCGAGGTGCCAGGACATGGTAAGTATGAAATTCCAAAGGACAGGGCTAACCTCATGAAAATTTATCAAGAACTATTTCAGGTCTCTTGAAATTCCTCACTCACTTTGAAAATATGAAAAGGTGAAGAGTGGATTTCCAGAGGGTGTTTCTTTGGTGAGACTTGCTGCTGAACTGTCATCCCATTGTGAATTGGCTGAAGCCTGTGCCTCTCACTTTGTATGTAGGAAAAAAGGAACAGTTCAAAGACCTTAATGTGATCCTCAGCAGCCAGCAGCAGAGGACACCAGTGTCTGGCACATGATAAGGAATTTCAAGGCAAGCAGCTATGCTAAAGACCTGAGGTGAAAGAAAATGGAGGTCCATTGTGTAGAAATGTTCTCTTACCTGTGAGGGGCACAGAATGTGTGAACATTTCTCACTTATTGGGCCAAAAAGGGTTAAGAATGACCTGAGCCACTTCAAATTCTGCTCAGAAGTGCCACTTGGAACTTTGCGAGCAGAGGCTCAAGAGACCAGGGCCTGGGGAAGTGGCTGGTGTAGCTACAATCGGAAGGCCTAGCAAAGGGAGTGTCAGGGAGCAAGAATTTCCTGTCCCTCAAGGTCCTTCTAGCCATAATAAAATTCAGATCAACATGAGACAGATTAACAGGGGAAAATCAAATTTAATAGCGCATGTACGGGACACCACAGAGACATGATAATTCCAAAGACAGACGAAATGAAGTATATACGTCATCCTGAACTAAGGAGAAGGGGGTAGGGACCTGGGACTTCAGAGGAAAGGAATGTAATTTATAAAAAAGATGAAAAAAAGTAAATGTTTGGCCAACAAAATGTTTGCTGGGTCACTCAAAATCAATGGGACACAGAGGACTTTGAACAAACAGGTTTTGTTAGGTTCCTTCCTATCTCCTTCATAATGTAGTTATCTATGGTGCTAGCTCTCCTCCCGGAGCATGTCCTCTCTCTAAATTATTTTAGGCAGTTGTGGGGAAGTAAAGAGCTTTGCTTGAATCTGCTGTTTTGATTGCTTTTTAACTCAAAATAATCTTCATGCCAAAGTGGCCCATCTTGGGGCAGCCTGCCCTTGGCCCCTACAGGAGGCCTCTCTAAAAAATCCACGGAAGTTCCCAGACAAGAAAGGCATCTCTAAATAGTACCAAGACTCAGAATGTGAAGCAATCTTACATAATACGAGTGTACTTTCTGTACCTTCTTTCATTTTCTCCCTCTCTGCACACTTGTCTTTGGAAGAGCCAGAAACCACTTTGCAGGCTGAGGAAGGAGAAGCAGAAAATGACAGAAGATACTGACCGTACCCACTTACCAGGTGTCAATAGCCTGTCTGAAACCCTCCTCAACTGAAGAGAATGGAAAAGATTTAATTCTCAATCAAGTTTGGAATGAGGCTGTTCTAATCTCAAATTGAGACTGTTGAATGAGTTAGAGGGAGTATAGAAGTTATCACTACCTAAAAGTGACTGCAAAGTCATGGGATCCCCAGATTTTTCACCCTGGTAGCTGCTGGAGAAAAATTTGCCCCACAGATTTTGAATGGGGAGTGAGAAAGAAAAATAAAATTAATTTTGATGATATACCCACCAGTTGTGCTAGTTCAATGTACAAGTCATGCTACTGAATTTGTTTCTCAGTTTCCTTTTGTGTATGACAAGTGTGGAGAAGCTGTTTTCAGAATTAACAATTTTATAGTACAGAAGTCTGTCTTTTCTGGGAGAGGGGGAAGTGAGGAAGAGTGTAAAATCATATTGTAGGAAAATAGCTCAAGCCTAAGAGCAAAATTTGATTAAGATAGCCTGTGTGCACCCACAGACACAACTAAACACTGCAAATAGAACTTTTAGTGACATAGAGGTAAACATTCCAAGTAAAATAGCAGTAAATTGAATTCAGAAGTGTATTAAAGAATAATAAACCATGACAAAGTAAGTTTTCACTCTATAAATGCAAAGATAGATCAATAAAAATAGATCTTCTAATATAATTTATCATATATTTATCTTAGATACTATAAAAAACATTTTATAAAAGTCAACAAAGATGTCTGATTTTAAAACAAGTAAATATTCTGAAATCTAAATGAAAAAAGGTTCTCTTTAGAATAATATGACTGTCTAATATTGCAGAGAACGTCATGCCTACCATTAAGACTGAAATAACTACCGCGTGTCAGGAAGAGAGATTTCCCACCACTAATTTAGTGTTTCACATTGCTTTTAGGTAACACAATAAGAAAATAAATATAATTAGATATAAGCAGAAAAAAATTTTTTTCAGCTATCTTTTCTTTGATATCATAATTAAACTGGCCTCCTTATCCCAGAATTATTAAAAGTCAATTATACAGCTCCTAATTCTTTAATGTATTCAAAATTTAGAGGTAGGTAGAGATCTAATTTTTTCCAAATATCCAGGCAATTAGAGCAAAAATAGTCACTGAACAATCTTGCTCCCCCCCCCCCACTATTTCAAAATACTACCATATCATATACAAAACGTTGCATACATATTCTTGAATCCGTTTTTGGACTCTCTATTCTCTTCCAAATAATCTATGTATTTTGGGGCCAGCATCATGCTGTGTTAGCTATTGTAGCTTTGTAATGTATTTTGAAATTTGATGAGAAAATCTGCCCACCTGTGCAGGCACACTTTATACTTGACCAAGAAGTATTTGAAGTTTTGCGTTTTATAACTGCTAGGAGGGATTATTTGTTCTATCTATTGTTGTTCAGTATTCCTGAAATAATATATACAGCCCTGTTTATTGTTTGGGAGATTTATCGAAGATATGTAAGTATTCTATGAACACTGAGAAAAATTTTCTGTAGGATACTAATTTAATCACCATCGTGATCATTCCAATTTCCCATTATCATTCCTTGTTTTGCAATTTCCCAGTTTTTCATCTGATTTTTAATGTATCTGTTTATATATGTAGTGATTTTTCACATCTACAACTCAGGAATATGAGAAATTATTCTTCCCTAATTGAAATTTATTTCTCTCTTGAGTCCCCATCTCTTCTGACTGAAAACTTGACGATTGAGGGAAAGGTGTACACCTCCAGGTCAAACTTAGGCTCTCTTCAGTATGTACTCAGGAAAATTATTTCTTTCTCCTCTACCTGTATTTTTTCTTCTCTTCTCCTTCCTGGAAGATCTGAGCTCAGGGGGCTTCCATATTTTTCCAGTTCTAGTGGCAGGCATCTGAGCTTTGCCATGCAGCTTTCAGCGTCCACCTGAGTCTGGCTTATTCTCCCTGTCAATACGGGCTCTTTTTAATGTCAATCTCTGGCTCGTATTATATGTCTCTTGACATGTAACTTGCAAAACCTTTTCAAGCCTGCTGCTCTAAACAATTTCTCTCAATCTTTTTTGGGAAACAGAAAATTTTAGAGATTCTGTGGAATCTCTACATGACTTAACATTCTACATACTCAGACTTCAAATGTGATTTAAATTGTTATGATTAAAAACAAAGCAAAACAAGAACTACAGTTCTACTGACTTCTCCCTGTTTTGTCTCCTGAGAAGCTTCCTCCAACATATATATGCTTCCCTAAATTTACTAACAAATCTTTTTGTTTCTGCTAACTTGATACTTCTAATACAATTTGCTCTACCTGATACATTCTGGCTTCTAACACAATTTTCTCTTATAAATACAACCAAATCAAAAGCCATAGAAGAGGAATGGGTCTTAGAAAGCTCACAAAGGAAAACCCTTTCTTTACTATCTCCCAATTTAATCCTTCTACCTCTGTTTCATTGCTGTATGGCCACACATAATTTTGGTCATTATATATGTATTTTCATAGACCGCCTTTTTTTGACATTTCTTTTCTTTTTTTATTACGTTCAGTTAGCCAACATATAATACATCATTAGTTTTTGATGTAGTGTTCAATGATTCATAGTTGCCATAGACTGCCTTTTGAGAAATAAGATTAATTTTGTCCCATTTATAGTATTTAACTTGAAAATGTGTATTTGCTATATACTATTTCTGTTATTTTTTTTTTTAATTTTATTTACCCTAGGTATCTTTGTCCTCTTTATTTTTTAATCTACATGTGTCATTTTGCTTTGGGTGTTTCCTTAAACATCAGTCCTTGTTTCTAAACAGGATGTTTGACTCATTTATAGTGTCATATCTTATATTTTTAATCTTTTCATTTTCCTACTTTTTTAAAAAACATTTCCTTGCTGTTTTCCTTGCTTTCTGCTGATTGGTAAGTGGATTATGCTTTATTTGCCTCTATTTCTTTGGAGATTTAGAAGATAACATATTTGATTTATTTGGAGATTATGTTTCTAGTTTTTCATATGCTTGCATTATATATACATGTGTATATATATATATACATATATACATATTTGTTTATTTACTACCAAAAATCAAATTATCATTCATTGATTCTTCCCTTTGTACAATAAAGAACAAACATAATTTTAATTTTCTTTATGACTTCTCTAAAAATGTTTTTATTTGGTTGCTATTATTAAGATTGTGGACCCAGAATATGATTAATAAATAATTATTTTATACCATACTTCTTTTTGTTCAAGAACTGTTTTACAAGTGCATTGGTTTTTAAGTATATTTTCCATGATTGTTCAAATGTAATTCTGTAATTTACAGTCAAATTATACCATAACTTCCCATTCTTGAAATCTTCCAGTTGATGTAACTATTGGCCTGTTGATTTTTATCTAAATTTTTTAGGAAAGAAAGTTAGGAGGTATACTCTTATTTTTTCTAGGCAAAGGAAATAGGAAGTATAGTTGTATCTATAATTTTGGAATGGCACATGAAAGATGGGAATTCTGGAAGAATTCCCAGATCCTGGAAGAACTGAGGCCCTTTTGCCATGGTCTGCATGCATGAGTTTTGATGACACTATTTTCCCCTCTCAAGAACTGACTGCTTGAATCACTATGTTGTACATCTGGAACTAATAGAATATTGTATGTGATTATCCTTTAATAAAAAAATAATCAATTGATATTTCTCCCTTTACTTCTGATAATTAGTATTCCAAAGAAATCAAAGATTAGGCTGATTTTTATACCTTTTAATGTAACCTTTTTTATCTAAATGCTTAGAGAACATTCTCTTCATATTTTATTATAAAACAAACTCACCAGGAATTGTCTAAACATTACCCTCTCTTAAAGACATTTTCCCTGAGAGTTCTGTTAATCTCCAGACTAAATTCCTTTACCTGAGGAAAATTTTGTTTGGTATCCTTGTGCATTGATTGTTTCATTTCTTTTCATCTCTTCGTCTGGGACACCAAATATCTTTATTGACCATTTTTCTCTATTTCTGGTAGCTATCATCTTCTCTTGTTATTAATTTTTAAAATCAAGATCCTGTGCTTTCTTGAAAAATTTTTCTCATTTGTCTACAATGTAAACTTTCTACTTCTATAATATAGATTTTGCTCTTTATTGCTTCTTTTTTTAAGATTTATTTATTTATTTGAGAGAGTGCGAGTGCAGGTGGGGAGGATGGCAAAGGGAGAGGGAGAGAGAGAATCTGAAGCAGACTCCCCACTGATAATCATAGATAATCATATTCTGGGTCCACAATGGAGCCCGACACGGGGTTCAGTCTCATGACCCTGATATCATGACCTGAGCTGAAATCAAGAGTGGATGTCCGACCAACTGAGCCACCCAGGCTCCCTGCTCTTTATTGCTTCTAAAGCAGATTTTAACTGTGTTAGTGCATTTTAGGTTTCCTTACAATCTTTCCATGTTTCTTGGTTGATTTTCAGCTTTGCCTATGTAATTTCACTCCATTTTTATCTCATCTTGTCATTGTTATTATTTTTCATCTTCTCCTTAATAAAAATGTATTATACATCAAAATGTTATAAAAATATTATTTTTGTTTTCATATCATAAAATTTTAATTTTTTCATTATCTTAAGGACAAAGTGCCTTTCTTTTCATATTAAAGAATACTTTCAAAGTCATGTTGATTATATTTCATTGTAGATGTCCTTTGTGGTACACAATTTTACTACTTTTCTCACATTTACTTCTTTCTTGTACAGATATCATCAGGATACAATCTATGACACATCTATACCCAGGAAGATTACACTACTGAGACATCTTATACTTGTCTAACTATAGAAGAGTGGCCATGATAGGGATGATAGGAAAGGAAACGTCCCTCGTCATTTTAAAAAACAGCTATAGCATAGTGTCTTCAGTCCCCTGGTCAGCAAAGATCTGATATCACTGACGTATGAGTAAGTGTTAACGGTTGGTAAAAATCTGCACGCTGCCTAATTTTGTGAAGCAGAAATTTCTTATAAAATTGTGCAGATGACTGATGAAAATCCCCTATTGCAGAAGTATTCCACCTCTAATAACAGAGGTGTCTGTGAGCATTTCATAGAAGATTGGGAGAAGGAAAACAATTGCTGCTAGTTCACTTCTATTAGGTTAGAACCAACCTCATCATATATATATTTAAAGAGAAATAAGAGATGATTATTTCCCTTTCGGAATACTTCTAATTCTCACTATTTTCAAACAGATAATTTATGTTTATAATTAGATATACTAGTACACTAATTAATTTATTTATTAGTTTATTTACTATTAATTTAATTCTATGCTAAAAGACACTAAGAAAATAATGCTTTTCTCCACCCCCCCAATCTCAAGTGGATCCTTAAAAGGCAAAGGCAATCCATTTCTTTTTTTTTTTTTTCAAGATTTTTTTTTTATTTATTTGACAGAGAGAGAGAGAGCGAGAGCAGGAACACAAGCAGGGGGAGTGGGAGAGGGAGAAGCAGGCTTCCCGCCGAGCAGGGAGCCCGATGTGGGACTCGATCCCGTGACCCCGGGGTCATGACCTGAGCCGAAGGCAGACGCTTAACGACTGAGCCACCCAGGCGCCCCAGGCAATCCATTTCTAATAACTGATCTGCTAACAGTGACTCGTAAAAACCTAAGTTAAAGAAGGGAGTGACTAATTTTTGCATTTATATGCTTTTGCACCTTTTAGATTTTTCTTAACAAAATCTGGGATTACAAGCTAGTGTAACATTTAAAATTGTATGCTCTGAGCACCTGCTACATAGAAGACACTGCACTCAGTAAGTTATCAGCTGTGGGCTTTACTTAAACTGCAGGTACAGGAGCCTATACACATTCAAGAAAAGGAAATTCACTATGTTGCTTCTATTAATTGCAGTGTCACTCTTACCTAAAGTAAGTGTTTCTGATTTGGAGAGGCTCAAAAGTCCACAACCCCAAGGATCACAGTCATATTCTTACAACGATTCCTGTTTGACAAGCTAGAACTGAATTAGATTTTTGGAATCCTTATTTCCACATATGAGATGCATTCTAGATTTCTCAAAATAAAAAAGAAGTTTCTAAATTAGAATTTTCTCTAATAAAGAAATCTATGCTCTATATGGACCCATTATTATGACCATTTATCAAAGTCTCATTTTCTTTTGTCCATTTTCCTAAAATTCCTTTCCATCTACCTATGCTGCTAGAACTGAAACTCTGCTTTGAGGAAGATAACCCAATCCAATGTCAGCAGAGTTTTTCTTTAAAAAGACCTGTCAGTTTGTGTCAATTGCAGGAATTTGTGTCAATTTCTGAAGTCATTTCATATTTGCTTTGCATTACATCATTTTGCTCACGTCTCAAGCAACTGAAGATATACCTGAAAATTTATTGGACAAGACAGCTACCTTCCCAAGCGCAGATAACCCTGAAAGGCAAACGTGAAAAACAGTCAATGTTCTAACAGCACCTAAAATATCTAACTGAAATGAAACAAAACTTTAATGTTTAAATTTAATTTGGTGTCATTACCATTGACTTTAAAAATCATAAATTGAGCTAGAATTGACTTACACTTCACTTTCTGTTTTCCTAGCTATTTTTGTGAATCTTCGATTTAAACTTTATATATATTTTAATACCAATCTTTTAAGTAGTTGAATTTTATATTCAAAAATAAAATAAAACCATCTGCTGTCTTGTACACAATAGTCTTTATGAATTGAGTTGTTTTTCTAACGGTAGAGAAATTCGGAATATATCACTAACACTCATCACTTTTCTGTAAGAGAGGTGTGGCTGGGAAGAAGACTCGGTCCATATAAATGTTATCCCATATCGGAACAGGCATCATCATTTAACTAGATGAAATGATGTTTGGCTTATTTTCCAAGGCTAGTTATTTGAAAACAAATAAGTGCTGAAAGATGAGGGACTCCAAAGCATCTTGCCGTCTTGAAATTCTTCTGTCCCCCAAATTTAAGATTTTCTTGTCATCTATATTTATTGCTCTGAAGCAGGACCATTGAAAATTTAGCATACCATATTGAGTTAGGAATATAAGGATTAATATTCAGTATATGGACAGTATGTGAAAGAATAAGTCTTTTATGACATTTCTTTTCATGAGTGAGAAGGGACCTAATAAATTACTTTATGAAATCTCTTACAAGTGAAGATAAATGTCATCAAGGGTTTAAGTTCTCATGTATTACATATAATGTACAGTTCTTCTGTCTA
Source organism: Halichoerus grypus (assembly GCF_964656455.1). Classification (NCBI taxonomy): domain Eukaryota; kingdom Metazoa; phylum Chordata; class Mammalia; order Carnivora; family Phocidae; genus Halichoerus; species Halichoerus grypus. Next base: position 121,249,929 of record NC_135715.1, on the reverse strand, counting down.
TCTTCCTATATTTCTATATTTTGTCAATCTCATCCAATGGGCTTTACCTCATCATCAAGTACTTTTTCCTTTAAAACAAGAAAAGAAATGATGTATTGAGAAGAAAATGCCTGATTTCATTTAGGTTGTTACTCTACTCAGTATATCTGTTTTTAGCTTACTTTGCTATTATATTTTTGTTCCTGTGATTTTTCATCTCCAAGGGCTGAACAGACATAGGTAGTGACAGCATTGACTTTCTATGTTGAATAAAAATTTAGACATGTTTTGGATCCTTTCTTATGCATCCTTTGTGTCTTTTTCCTTTTTCTTTGTCTGAAGTGATATTGTTTCTCCCAAAACTTGCCACCTGCTCTTGGAGTAATTATCACCAAACACCCAGTTATAGAAATAAGACACAAAGATGGCATCCTGTACTCTTCTGTGACTATCAAGCCACACAACTAACTAAATTCTAATTCTATTGGTTCTACATTTTTATTATCATGCCTATGTATTTCCATTTGCAACTGCCTTGGCGAACTCTTCATAGTATTTTACCTAGACACATTTTTATAGTCCACTAAAGCAGCTTTCAAACTGTTTTCCTATCAGCCTGAAGAAATACTTTTACATCATGGCTCATTATACACGTACATAATTAAAACTGAATACATACTGCTAAAATAAAAATTTAAAAAGTATTCTTAATATATGATGCACACTGTTTTCTATTCTTTTTTTTACTATGTTATGTTAATCACCATACATTACATTATTAGTTTTTGATGTAGTGTTCCATGATTCATTGTCTGCGTATAACACCCAGTGCTCCATTCAGTACGTGCCCTCTTTAATACCCATCACCAGGCTAGCCCATCCCCCCACCCCCCTCCCCTCTAGAACCCTCAGTTTGTTTCTCGAAGTCCATAGTCTCTCATGGTTCGTCTCCCCCTCCGATTTCCCCCCCTTCATTTTTCCCTTCCTATCTTTTTTTTTTTAACATATAATGTATTATTTGTTTCAGAGGTACAGGTCTGTGATTCACTAGTCTTACACAATTCACAGCGCTCACCATAGCACATACCTCTCCAATGTTTTCTATTCTAATCCATTTTTAAAGGCAAAATTAATTTTACAACCTCACTGATGTGGGGCTGCTACCAGCAATTTGAAAAACACTGCCAAAGAGTTGCCTTCTTTCCAGCCAAGACTCTGGCCAATGAATGTCTCATACTGTTAGTAAAGAGTTCTGTGTTTTACCTATACTTAGCCCACACACATAAATTTTCCTATGAATACTCTTCTTTCAACCACTGGATGAAGTCTAAACTTATCACATATCATGAATCATGCTCTTCTTGCTTACATCTTCAACCTCTATTTCATACTCCCCAAATTCACATGCTCAAAACATTCCATTAGACATCTCTATGTCTTTCTTCACAGTACTTGTGCTTGGAAAACTGCCTTCCTTAATTCTTCATATTTTTTATCCTTCAACTCTGCTCAAATATCTTTCTCCTCCTCTGTAAAGCTTTCGCTAATCCTTCCCAAATAGAAATAGTTACTTCTCTTTGGCACCACTGCTGTATTTGTAAATAAAACATTCAATGGGAGAGACTCACAGAACTCACTCCCCAGAGATGCTTCCATCTTGCCAGTGAGCCAGCAAGCATGGATTTGTCATCATGGAATAATTATTTCCTTCTGATACAATTTCTTCAAATATGTTATTTCTCAGCAAGAAATTTTTGTATTTCTGTCCATGAGACACATTTCTATATAAATAAGATTCTTCAATGGCTAGCCAGGGTTAGGAGTTACACTTCCATCTATGAAATAGTAAAAGGTACGAGACTTGCTTTCCACCAAAAACAACTAAATAATTAGGAAACAAGGCTAAATATATGAAACAACTGTTTTCAACCACTGGATGGTGGGAAGCACAGGAATGTGGTCCCCAGTAGAGAAACAAATGAGGCAAAGCCTATAATCAACTTGGCTTTCTGCCAGCATAGAACTGAGAGGCGACAGACATAGGAGCTCAAGGAGAACAAGGCAGCTGGAATTCGGAATTTGGAGAAGAGGAAACTATTCAGGAAAAGCTTTCCAAAAATCTACCTAAGGACCTCCAAAATTCTTAGTCTAAATTCTAGGTTGACTACTAATCTGCATACGCACCAGGTGAAACTTTATAAGGCCTGGTATAGATCAACTGTCAGAGAGCCATAAGTTTAATAATTCCCAAGGTTCACACAGGACTGGCAGGCATACAAGTTTTTACCAGCCATAGTAAAGAGAGAGATCTTGTTGAATACCTGAGGCATTCAACAGAGATCTCAGAAGGGTCACACCTTAGAAGCAATGTTAAGCTAACCCTAGAGTAAAAGCTTTTAGAACAAAACTTAAAACAAAAAAAAAGCTTGAAAGAATCATGGTGATTTGCAAGTAAGTTAACTCCTGCCAAAAAAAATCTTTAACACTCCTTAAAGAAAAATAAAAATTCAAGATGATACCAGACATCCAATCAAATATTACATCACGATATATAATAAAAATATTTCTACATGAATAAGTAGAAATTTGAAACATAACAAAGAGGAAAAAAACAATTAATAAAAATAGAGCCAGAAATAACAGAGGTAATGAAATGAGGAGGAAAAAACTTTAAAGCAGCTTTCAAGAATATGCCCAATGGGGGTGCCTGGTTGGCTCAGTCAGTTAAGTGTCTGGACTCATGATTTCTTCTCAGGTCATGATCACAGGGTCCTGGGATCGAGTACCCCATCAAGCCCCCTGATGAGTCCCCCCGACCTTCACCCCTCACCCCACACACCTAGCGCCCCCTTCAAGCCCCCCATCAAGCCCTGCATCAAATATACATATGTAGTTGGAGTGAATGATGGGGAGGAAAACAAGAAAGGGGCAAAAAAGGTTACAGGAAGAAATAATAGCAAAAATATTTAAAATTTAATGAGTTATTAGCACAGAGATTCAAAGAAAGCCACACCAAAAGACATCATAATCAAATTGTTTAAAACCAATGAGAAAAAGAAAACTTTAAAGCAACAAGAAAAAAATTGATAATCTAAATTTAGGGAACACAAACAAAAATTATTACAAACTTTTCAGACTCAAAAATAGGAAGCAAGAAAATAATGAACAGAAATCAATAAAAGATAAAATGGGCGAACAGTAAGAAAAGTCAATAAAACTAAAAGCTGGTTCTTCAAAAAGTTTAATAAGATTGATAACTCTCTATATAGAATGATCAAGAAAAGGAAATAACTTTATCAGGAATGAAAGAAATGACATTATTACACATATGAAATACTTGGTGATAAATTTAAATACGTACAAAAATTGCTGAGAAAAATTAAAGATGACCTAAATAAATGGAGAAGTGTAAAATGTTCATGAATTGGAAGATTCAATATTGTTAAGATGTAAATTCTCCCCCAGATTAATCAAAATATTAATGGAATTCAAATACAAATCTCAAAAGTCTTATTACTGGAAATTGCCAAGTTTTTTCTGTGGCTATGCAAAAATCTTAGACTAGTCAAAATATTTCTGAAAAGCAAAATTAAGAGTCACACTATCAAATTTCAAGACATAAAGCTATAGTAGTCAAGACAGTGGGTTATTGGTGGAATTATATAGTTATAATATAAATCAATGGAGAAGAATAGAAAGTTCAGAAATATACTCACACATATATGGTCAATTGATTTTTAACAATGGTGTCAAGATTATCAATGGAGAGTGTTTTTTCAACAAATTTTGCTAGAACAATTAGATATCTACTTAAAAAAAAAAGAAAGAAATATCCCCTTGTCTCATACCATACACAAAAATTAATTTGAAATTGACCTAAATATAAATGCCTAATCTATAAAACATATAGAAGAAAACAGAAGAGTAAACCTTCCTGACTTGAGGGTAGGCAAAGATTTCCTAGAATAGACGCTAAAGTCATGTACCATAAAAAAAAATTATTAACTCATAAAAATTAAAAACTTCTGATTGTTGAAAGACATCATTAATAAAATGAGAAAGCAAACCACACACTTGAAGAAATTATTTGTATTATATGATATGACAAAGAACTTGAGGCCAAGAGTGTATAGAAACACCTACAACTCAATATTTTTTTTTTTTTAAAGATTTTATTTATTTATTTGAGAGAGAGAATGAGAGACAGAGAGCATGAGAGGGAGGAGGGTCAGAGGGAGAAGCAGACTCCCTGCCGAGCAGGGAGCCCGATGCGGGACTCGATCCCGGGACTCCAGGATCATGACCTGAGCCGAAGGCAGTCGCTTAACCAACTGAGCCACCCAGGCGCCCTACAACTCAATATTAAGTAAGCAAACCACCCTATGAAAAATTGGCAAAATATCTAAAATTATTTTTCAGAGAAGTTATACAAATGACTAATAAAGAAATGAAAAGATATTCACCATCACTAGTCATTAGGGAAAGGCAAATTAAAATCATAATCAGGTACCGCTATATAGTGACTAAAATGCTTAAAATGAAGACAATTGACTATATCAAGTATTGGCAAATATATGCATCTAAAAGCATTGTCCTGTATTTCTGGTGGAAATATAGAATGGTACATCTTGGAAGTCATTTTGGCAGTTTCTTTTCATTTTTTTTTTTTTTTTGTGAGTATATTTGACATACAATGTTACATTAGTTTCAGGTGTACAACATAGTAGTAGTTCAATCTCTATACTTTATGCTCTGCTCACCCCAAGTGTAGCTACCATCTGTCACCATACAACGCTATTACCATATCATTGACTCTATTCTCTATCCTGTGCCTTTTATTCCCATGACTAATTCATCCCATAACTGGAAGCCTGTAACTTTCCTTCTTTACTCCTTTTGTCCACCCCCCACTCCCTTCCTTCTGGCAACCACCACTTTGTTCTCTGTAGTTACAGGTCTCATTCTCCTTTTTGTTTATTCATTTGTTTTGTTTTTTAGATTCCACATATGAGTGAAATCATATGGTATTTGTCTTTCTCAGTTTGATTTATTTCACTTAGCATAATACCTTCTAGGTCCACCTATGTTGTTGTAAATACCATATGATCCAATAATTCCACAACTGAGCATCCAAATAAAATGAAAACACTAGTTCTAAAAGATATATGCACCCTAATGTTTACTGCAACATTATTTAACAGTAGCCAAGATTTGGAAGCAACCAAAGTGCCCATTCATAGGTGAATGGATAAAGAAGACGTAATGGAATATTGGCAATTTATTTTAAGCTAAATATACATTTACCATAATGCAGCAGTTTTACACCTAAGAGAAATTAAAACAAACTGAGGGTTGCTGGAGTGGGGGGTGGGGTGGGAGGGATGGGATGACTGGCTGATGGACACTGGGGAGGGTATGTGCTCTGGTAAGCGCTGTGAATTGTGTAAGACTGTTGAATCTCAGATCTGTACCTCTGAAACAAATAATGCAATATATGTTAAGAAAGAAAAAAAGAAGAAGAAGAATGTAGCAGGAGGGGAAGAATGAAGGGGGGGAAATCGGAGGGGGAGAAGAACCATGAGAGAAGATGGACTCTGAAAAACAAACTGAGGGTTCTAGAGGGGAGGGGGGTGGGAGGATGGGTTAGCCTGGTGATGGGTATTGAGGAGGGCACGTTCTGCATGGAGCACTGGGTGTTATGCACAAACAATGAATCATGAAACACTATATCTAAAACTAATGATGTAATGTATGGGGATTAACATAACAATAAAAAAATTTTAAAAAAATTAAAAAAAATAAAAAATAAAAACATGTCTATATAAAGTCTGGTAAATAAATATTCACAGCAGCTTTATTCATTATAGTCTAAAACTGGAAACAATTCAAATGTCCATCAAGAGGTAAGTAGATCAAAAAACTGTGTCATATCTTACAGTGAAATATTACTCAGTAATAAAATGGAACAAACTACTGATGACACACAACATAGATGAATCTCAAAAACATTATGCTGAGCAAAAGAAGTAGGACACCAAAGAATACCTACTGTATGATTCATTTATATGAAATACCAGAACAGCAAAATTCATCTATAGAGACTGCAAATCAGTGGTTGCTGGGAGTGCAGGCTCAGCATTGGGTGGGAGTAACTATGGTACTTTTTGAGGTAATCCTATATCTTGTCTGTAGTGCTGGTTACATCGACGTATAAACTTGTCAAAGTTCATCAAACTATTATGTTTAAAATAGGTGCATTTTAGGGACACCTTTGCAGCTCAGTCCATTAAGCGTCTGCCTATGGCTCAGGTCATGATCCCAAGGTCCTGGGATCGAGTCCCATGTTAGGCTTCCTGCCTAGCAGGGAGCCTGCTTCTCCCTCTTCCTGCCACTCCCCCTGCTTGTGCTCTCTCTCTCACCCCCCTGTCAAATAAATCAATAAATAAAATATTTTAAAAAAATAAAATGGGTGCATTTTATTGTACATAAATTATACCTCAACAAAGGTGATTTTTTTTAAAAAAGGCACTTAACAACAATATCTTTATACTTCAGTCTCTCATTTCTAACCAGAACTTACTTGAAAATAGTAACTATATATTACATTTCCAGCTACCAGTACAGGGCCCAGCAGAGAGTATGCAAAACAAATATTTGATGAATAAAAAGATAAGGATTTGAATAAATGAATGAATGATTAATATATTCAGACAAAATAATAAGGCAAAACTTTCAAAATAAATAATATTTTGGCAAACATCATGGAAAAATTTTCTATTCATTTTAGAGAGCAAGCGAGCAGGGGGAGGAGCAGGGGAGAGGGATAAGCAAACTCTGCGCCGAGCATGGAGCCCAAAGTGGGGCTAGATCCCACAACCCTGAAATCATGACCTGAGTTGAAATCAAGAGATGGACGCTTAACTGACTGAGTCACCCAGGCACCCCCATAAGATTCCAGTTTTTAAATGTACATACTTTTGAAAAGGGATAAAATATTGAGCCACTAATATTAACTAAAATTAACACATCAATTTGCTAGTATTTCCAGGAAGCAGCCTTTAGAATAGGTAAAAAGTTCTTACGTTTGCTTTGGGCAACATAGAAAATGAGAAGTCTCATGGTCTTATTGCTGGAGATAATTGGCCTGGGTGGCATGTCATGGGAACATTCTGGAAAATGATTCTTTGGGACAGTGGCCAACAGTAGGATTATCTGTGTGAGGAGCCCAGAATGTGATGCTTCTCAAACTATTAACTTTCCTTTTCTCAGAAATCCTATTTCTGGGTTAAAATATACTGTTGTGACGCCTCTACATGATTCAACAAAACAGACAATAAATTTACTTGAACTTCATTGGTACTAAGCAAGTAAAACAAGCCTTGAGTTTTGGAAAATGTTTCCTTTCTTCCAGAATGCCCATGTTAAATACAAATCATGTAGATGGCATACACAGTTTACTAAAAATTTTGTATACTACGGCAGAGAAAATGTGCATCAAACTACATTTCATATTCTTCCTCCCAGGACACAAGAAACACTAATTCCCAGCAGCTGTGCAGTTAGGCGGGGCTCTGAACTAATTCTGGAAATTAAATGAGTCACTTGTAGGTGGAGACAGTGAAAAATCCTTTCACAGTTCTTTTTGTCCCCCTTTCTTCCCCTGCCTCGGTAATTGGGAACTCTTGACCAAGATGTTGGAGGCTGCATGGCTGGAGTGCCCGGGTAGACTATAGAGCAGAGCCCCCAGCTGCCCTTGCCAGCCACCTTTGGACATGTAACAAGAGTTAGAAACGACTTCTGTTATGCATCATCCCTGAGATTTGGCTTAATTTAACCTATCCTGACTAATACAGTTAGCCAATGCTTTATAAAAAATAATTCCTATGATTTTACTTTTAAAAAGTCTATATTAGAATCACAAACATAAAAAGAAAAAAAAACTTCTTGAATTAGGGAAGATAACGGGAATTTCTTCAATGGTCTCCCCATTGGCCCATTTAAAATAGTATTTGTTTCCTATTCTTTAAACTTGTCAATGTATTTCTACTTATTTTTAATATCACGGAAAGTCTTCAAATGCTTGACAATGCATTTGAAACATAAAATCAGCATCATTGACAAATAAGTATACTAATTGAAATACAATAAGATTTGTGTGCATAAATAAATATAAGACTTAACACAAAAGTATATGGAAGGTGATAGGTATATTTAATTTTTTTACCTTGCTTGTTACCTTTCCAAATCCTTATTTATTTTACTGAACTATTTTACATCATAGTTCTATATAAAAGGTCTGTAAAATGCATCAAATAAAAAGATGAGATTTCTCAAGAAGTAGCTAACAAAAAAAGATAATATAGTTTTCCAAAATATAGTGTAATATTTATATCCTATAAAGCAGAAGTCAGCAAACTTTGCCTGAAAAGGGCAAGAAAGTAACTATTTTAGGTTTTGTGGGCCACATATAGTCTCTGTCACATATTCTTCTTTGAGTGTGTGCGTGCATGTGTGTGTGTGTGTGTGTGTGTGTGTGTGTGTGTGTGTCTGCAAAAATGTAGAAACCATTCTTAGCACCCAGCACACAAAAAGAGGCCAAGGGTCCCATTTGGCCCAAGGTTATAGTTTGCTCTCTCTCCTCTAAAGAGCTTACTTCATTAAGAGCTATAATAATGCTACCTTAACAGTTCTCTCTTGAAGTCATCATTTAAAGGAAAAGATAAATGCCTCAATTGATTTGAAAATTGCTGAATTTCTCTGAGTATTTGCATTTGCAAATCTCTCCATTCCCATGCAAAACTACTTTTTGCCTAAAGATTGAGCTCCTTTTCTTTCCTTTGGTTATTGTTAGGATCTGGATGTCAGTGAACATTTATTACTGAATAATCTCATTGAAGGATGTACAGACATATTAATTGGGCAAGTAGCAGATGGTCCAGTCTCTCCCTAAAGTCCCAGAAGCATCCAAGTTTCCAATTCTTGTGTTCAAGCCACCTCCTCACTTTATGTTCCTTTATAGAAAACGCCTTACTGTTTCAGACTTCGAGCTTCTAAAGAGGGTCCTGTAGTGTCTTAAACACTCTCCTTGGAGATAAGGTTCTTTTATTCAATTAACTGAAATGTAGATGTCAGTAGATGTTTGGTGAATTCTTTGAATTACTTTTTACTCTGTTGCCTAGTATCGTGTTAAAACATCTATACGTGAAATCAAGTATATTTGGGAAAATCTAAATGCCCCACAGAAATGGAGGAAAGTAAGGATATCTCTCAATCTGCAATTGTGAAAGGGATCCTGCCTATCTCCTGATGCCAACACACCTTATGTACTCTGTGGGGACTTCAGAAAGGCATCTGCTTAAACAACAGGATCTAAGTCTCCTTCCACGCAGCATAAAACTCTTGCAGACTGAGGGGCTGTTACATTACAGGAATCCACATCCAGTACTTGGTAACGCCCCAGAAATGAACTTTTCACAGCAATTCTTAGAGAAGCAGGTCATGGCAAAAAGAAAACTAACCTGGATTCAGACTGACAAAAAATTAAATCCTAAATCCGCCCCCCACTCCCCATTTATCAGCTGAATGACCTGGGGCAAAGGAATTTATCTTTCTGAGCCATGATTTTTTTTTTCCATCTGTATGGGTAATAATTCCCATCTTAAATGATGTTAAGGAGATTAAATTAAATAATGCACACAGGAAAACTCACACATAGTGGTTATGATTTTACCCATGGGTCCTTAAAGACTTTGGGATAGTCTAGCACCTTCCTGGAGTCCATATGAGATGAAGACTGATTAAGCATCAAGCCTTCTCACACTGTGGTGTGTCATCTAAATCAAGATCACATCCCAAGGTAAAGAAATATTATTTTATAAGACTTTCCTGTTTTAATTGAAATCTGTAACTAAGGGTTTCCCCTCTATCTTTAATTTTCCTTCTATCTTTAATCTTTCTAACTTGGAACTTCAAGATTAGGTTAACTGCTTAGTCTCTACTGTTAACTTTGAACCACTATTTGACATTCTTGGATCCTAAACCATAACAGGTTTTATTGGGAGAATATATTCCACTTGCCTAATAAATGTCATTTTTCAAAAATGCGTAGAAGATTATGGGGATGCTGGTTATTTACCCATTGGGTTGACTCATGCTGAGGAGAGAAGGATAGATTTCTCCAAGCATTGCAATTTCCTACCCAAACTGCCTGGTTATTCCATCTAGGGCTGTTCCTGTCTACCATTTGGTATCTCTGATACCTTTCAGGACATTTTAAGTAACTGTAAAAATAAACCACTTGGTGTGTTCAAAACAAGCCTACCAGATCATCTAAAGGATGTCATGGTAAAAAGTGGTAATAATATTAATAATAATAGCAAAAAATTAAATTAGTGCTTATTATAGCATGCACTTTAGAAAAATAATCTCATGTGACATTTACAACTTTATTTTCAGTTTTACTCAGTTTAGCACTATGCTTGATCCTTTATTTGCACAGTGTCCTGGTAGAACACTCAGGTAAGGCCATGATAAAACCTGCTAAGGCTTTGGCCGCCCCTTCTCTGAAATTGCTGGCCTCTGATTGCACCTTCAGCTGCCTCCAGAATCCCTAGTCTTCCACCTACCTGAACACAAATATCATCCCTGATCAAAGTCTTCCCAATCTCAGATGTAACAATAGTAGTTCAACTCAAGACACAGATCACAGTGCCATTTTGAAAAGAGTAACATAGACATCTGACTATCTCTTCAAAGGCTTTCTCTTTACCACTAGAAAGATTTGCTTTACACCATCTACGCTGTTGTCTAAGCCCTTCTCCCAGATGGGAAAACAAAGCAAAGCAGGGTGTGACGTGGGGGGAGGAGCGTTTCCAACCTTGGCTGAGGTCTGCAGGACCTGGGGCTGAGTAAAGGAGAAGCTAGAGCTGGCCCTTGATTACAAATTTAGCAAAGAGAAATAGAAGTTTGGGTCACTTCAAGGAAAAAAGTAATAATAAAGTTTTACTATACATGGATCCTCAAAGGTGTGCAACAATAATTAGGTAAGTCAGAAAGAGTGGATTTAGGACCTGGAGCCTGATGGTACTTCTTAATACCACAAAAAAATAGGGTGGAAAATTGTATCGGGTACTTGCAAAAATTTATGGGTGGTGGTAAGTTGCTTCTATGCAAAGCCACTTACATATGTAAAAGTATGTTACGCTCTTATTATGCTCTTACTGTGTGTGATTAAAGACTTTGGCACTGCCAAATTTACTAGAAGGATTCCTTCCTATTCTTACATGTCCACTCCTGCTAACAAATCAATGATCAAATGCTGGTCTTGCAAAGAGCAAAGGCACAAGACCAACAGTACATCATTGACTATAGGGTTCTCTCAGGTTCCCCAAGAGACTTCTTCTAAGCAGTGTCTCAACTCAAGTTTGTAGGGCATTTGCAATACCACCAAGTTCTTATATCCCAACACGGGACATAGGGGCCTATATCAAGATAAGAAAACAGAAACCATCCAGACTATCCCATCGGTGTCCAAGATGGGTGTGCAAACCACTCTAATAATCTTCTAAGAAAACTCTGTATAAAGGGGTGATTAAGATTCTTCTTTCTAGCCCACAGAGAAAAACAATAATGTTGTGTTTCTGACATGGAAAATGCCAAAATCCCAGATACTACCTGCTTGGAATAAAATGTTTCCCTGTTGGATTCTTTTTAACATACCTTAAATTAGGAAAAAGGGATACTTTTACAAGATCTTTACTTTGTGTTTTTCCAAGGAAAATTCTATGTTGGTTCCAAACAAAAGCAGCATTTTATCCTTTTTTTTTATTCAATATTATACAAAGAAGTTTCTATTAAAGTCACAATTGTCCTTAATTTCAGGTACCATTTAAAATCTCATGAACACAGATGTTTTTTGATATTGAGAAAAACACTATATCAGATTCAAACCCTCTTCCTTTCTGTTGTGCTATGGGCTAAGAATGTGACATAGCCTCCAATTACCACCTGTAACTATTAGAAATCAAAACTTTTTTAAAAAGATTTATTTATTTTAGAGAGAGAGCGAGAGAGAGTGCATGAGCGCACACATGCATGAGTGGGGGGAGGGGCTGAGGGAGGGAGAGAATCCCAAGCAGGCTCCACACAAGATTGATGCAAGGCTGGATCTCAGGATGCTGAATTGCGAACAGAGCTGAAATCAAGAGTCCGGTGCTTAGCCGACTGAGCCACCCAGGTGGCACTTAGGAATCAAAACTTTTAATTAAGCATGGAAATTGAGAATATAAACAAAGAAGTGGTGGAGGCACCTACAGAATTCATCATATCCGCAGAACTATACCATCCTGTTCTGAAAGCCTTCCAGCGAAGACAGTTCTAAGTTATTTTAATAACTGGAGATAAAATTTCACTTTCTGACATGCTGTGAAGGTCTTCCTTCTGACTAGCATAAATCCCTCTTGCTGCAGCTTTAGCTCACCTCCTGCAGTTTGATCCTTTGTGATCTGGAAGAACAGCTGGTCTCCATCATCCTTATAATAACCATTCATATTCCCAAAGTTGTATCAACCTTGGGCTTCCTCTTCTCTAGACTAAAAAGCCCAATTCCTTCAACCTTTCCTCAGAGGTCCTATTTTTCAGCCATTTCATCATTTTTGTTGATTGCTTCTGGACTCTGTCCAAACTCTGTATCTCCTGTCAGCTGTGCTTCTTTCAGATTAGAACAGGATTTGACTGGAGACCTTGTCACTGCTAAATATACTGGAAGGATCACTTCCTGCTCTTACAGATGGGCTTCTGCTAACAACGATTAAGCTCAAAAGCCAGACTCTCACAAAACCCTGAATTCCCATTCTATTCCTACTGCTACCCCTACCCTCAGCCCTCCCACAATATCAGTAGAGATGGAATGCATTTGCTGTAAGAAAATTATGAAATGGGGCAAGTCAGGCTCCAGAGACATACCATCTTTGCCTTCAGCATCTTTCTCACATCTCCTGTTGCTGTCTCTGACTTTGTTGGGTTATCTCCCTTGCCAGCCTTTGAACATTTACAAATCTACATCTGTAGCCTTTGTACCATCTCCTTGCCTCAGCACCCTACCCAGAGTTCTGAAAGCCTCCAGATATCTCTTTTCATCCCCCCTCTCTTCCCTCATACTTTCTCCATGCTATGAGGGCTCCTTTCAGTGCAAGTAAAAGAAATTCAGCTCAAATTATTGATAATAAGAGAGAGATGCCTACAGTGTTCAGTTTTGAAATTTTGTAAACTTTACATAAATGTTATAATATATGCATTTTTCTGCAATTTTCTTATGCTTCCAATCATAGTATACTCATGAATAGTATCTATGTAGATGCACATACCTAAGGTTCATTTATTTTTATTTCTGTTTAGTGTTACAGCATGTAAGTTATTGCTTTTGTTGAATTTACTTGTCAATGAGCAATTAGATTATTTCCAGGTTTTCTGTTATTTTAAACCAAGCTGTTATGAAAATTTTTGTACATATTTCTGTGTACATATGTGCAAGATTTTCTCTAGGGTACATCCCTAGGAATGGAATTGCTCAGTCACTCAGTCATTAAGTATGTGGGATTTTTTTTTCTTTTTTTTTAAAGATTATTTATTTGAGAGAGAGAGCATGCAAGCATGAGGGGGGAAGGGGCAGAGGTAGAGGGAGAGAGACTCTCAAGCAGACTCCACGCTGAGCGCAGAGCCCATCGCAGGGCTTGATCTCACAACTCTGAGATCATGACCTGAGCTGAAATCAAGAGTTAGACTCTCAACCAACTGAGCCACCCAGATGCCCCAAATATGTGGATTTTCAACATTAACAGATGTTCAAAATTTTCCTAAGTGGTTGGAACCATTTACATTGCCACCAACAATGTATGAGTTCTTATTGCTCTACTTCTCCTCCAATATTTTTTATTGTCTGATTTTTTAATTTTGCAAATCTGACATGTACTAAATGATATTCCTTTGAGTTTTCTTTTTTTTCAAACCCCAATGCAGGACTTGAACTCACCACCCTGAGATCAAGACCTGAGCTGAGATCAAGAGTCAGAAGCTTAACCAACTGAGCCACCCAGGTGTCCCCGACCCGTGGTTTTAATTTGCATATCTCTGGTGACTAATATCCAAGAATCTTTACAAGTATTCATTAGAAACTGTGTTTTTCTTTTGTTTAATTATTCCACGTATTTTTTTCTCAGCGTGTTTATCTTTTTGTGTTGATTTACAGAAAGATTTTATATATATATATATATACTGTAGATTATATATATATATACTGTAGATTATATATATATATATATTCTGTATAAGTATGTGGGTATGCATGTTCTAGGCATTATCCAATATATGTGTTGCAAAATATCAAATGGCTTATCTTTTAATTTTATCTGTTTTCTTTTATTAACAAAAGTTCCAAATGTGGCAGATATTTTTTTCAATTGTGCATTATGCTAATTTAAGAAATCTTTCCCTAACTCAGTATTATAAGGATATTCAAATATAAGAATATATTTTTTAAGTTTTAAAGTTTTTATTTCATGTTTAAATTTTTAATTCATCTGACATTGATTTGTGTATGGTATGAAATAGGAATTCAGTCTATTTTTATACCTGGACAAAAAATTTTCAATATATCATTTATTAACCCATTTATCTTCAATGCCAGCTCTATTATACAGTAAGATTCCCTACATATGTGGATCTTATTGTGGACTTCTATCCTGTTCCATTGATAATTTGTCTATTCAAATACAATTCCTCATTATTCTAACTACCTTAGTGAGTTCTCCACACTATATTATTCTTCTTTCAAAATGTCCTGACTCTTCTTGGCCCTTTGCTCTTCCACTAAACTTTAAATTCAATTTGTCAAATTCTACACACACACACACACACACACACACACACACGCTGAACCTTATATTTTGCCTGGAAATGCACTGCATCCATAAATGAATTTGTGGACAATTGGCACATATTTAAGATGCTGAATCACTCAATCCATGAATATGGTGTATCTTTCTATTTATTGGTTTACTTTCATGTTTTTCACTAAATTTTTATAATGGTCTTCATAATGGTTTGCATATCTTTTATTGTATTTGTTTCTAGATACTTTACTACTTTGTGTACATAATAAATGTTTTTAAATAATGTTGCCTTTATTAATGGTTGTTGCTAGTATATAAAATACAATTAAGTTTTCATCTGGAATTCACTAAATTTGCTAAGCTCTTAATAATCCTAGTTATCTCTACATTTCTTTTGATTTTCTATTTCAACAACCATACCATCTACATATGAGTTTTAATTTACAATTCTTTGAAATCTTACTTCTTTTTATTCTATTACTACACTGGCTAGAACATCCAGGAGAAGACTGAAAACAAATGGTGGTAGGAGGCATTATTTTCCTCTTACTGGTACTAAAGTTTTATTATCAATTATATTTGCTATAAAATTCTCTAAAGGTACTGTAAAATTTCTACATATTCCTAATGTTCTAAATAATTTTAATGCCATGAATCAGTATTAAATTTTATCAAATACTGTTTCTGCATCTAAGATAATAATATTTC
Source organism: Halichoerus grypus (assembly GCF_964656455.1). NCBI lineage: Eukaryota > Metazoa > Chordata > Mammalia > Carnivora > Phocidae > Halichoerus > Halichoerus grypus. The sequence goes on along the minus strand of NC_135715.1, from coordinate 121,234,354 downwards.
TTGATTTATTTATATAATTTGGTTAATTACATTTGTAGTTTTTCTAACATTAAACAAGACAAGTATTCCTGAGGAAACCCATTTGGCTGTGATGTATTATGTTTTTCATGGATTGCTGATTTTGTTTTGTTAATATTTTGTTAACATTATATAATATATGTTCATAAATTATATTGGCTAATAATTTTTCTTTTATTTTTCTTGTCTGGTTTTTGTGTCAAAGTTATATTAGACTCATAAAGTGAATTTCAGAGTGGTTCTACTTTTTCTACTCTCTGGAGGATGTTTTGTTAGATTTTAATGATCTGTTTCTTGAGTATGTATAGAACGTCAGTTATAAATTGGGATTTTTTTTGTACTTTGAGGGAAAAAATGACTGACTGTTGATTATTATTTAAAGTTGTAGAACTTGGGCGCCTGGGTGGCTCAGTTGGTTAAGCGACTGCCTTCGGCTCAGGTCATGATCCTGGAGTCCCGGGATCGAGTCCCACATCGGGCTCCCTGCTCAGCAGGGGGTCTGCTTCTCCCTCTGCCCTCTTCCCTCTCGTGCTCTCTGTCTCTCATTCTCTCTCTCTCAAATAAATAAATAAAATCTTTAAAGTTGTAGAACTTATTGATAAGTTTGTTTAGTTTTTTAGAGAATTTGCCCATTTTATCTAAACTTTAAAATTTATTTCCACAAAGCTGATCATAACATTCTCTTGTATTTTAATGTCTGCCACATCTGCAACTTTGTCAAAAATTTTCCTTAATGTTTCTGATGTTTTTTTTAAATCAATCTTGATCAGTGTTTAATAATTTTATATTTTTCCCAAAGAACTTAATTTGGACTGTATTGAACTTGTCTATTTTATTGTTCTACTGTATCCTATTATCACTATGATTTTCTTCTTTTACTTCATTTGTGCTTTTTTTAAAGTTTTCTTTTACTAAATTCTAAGGTTAGTTACTTAACTGTTTGATTTCAACCTTTCTTTTGTCCTTATATAAGTATTTAAATCAATATATGGACCATTAATCTTCCTTAATGGCACAAAAGAAATGATAATAACAAGGTTATCTTATCATTCAATTCTAATTATTTTCTAATTTCCATTAAAATTTCTTTTTGATCCATAAATTATTTGGAGATAGTAAAATTTTAAATCTTTAATTATTTAGTTTTTATATATTAATTTTTCGTTATTATTTATAACTTATTTGCCCTGTGGTCATGAAGTTTGAATGATAATAGTGTTTTAAAATTTATTGAGATTTGTCTTATGACAGAATAGATGGTCAGTTGCTACTGATATTCAGTATGTGCTTTAAAAGCATGTTTGTCCTCCAACTCTTGAAATTTAGTGTTCTACATAGATTGAGCTTACTTACTGTGCTATTCAAGTATTCTTTATCCTTACTAATTTTTGTCTACTGAATCTATAGATAACTGAGGGAGGAGAATTAAAAATTTGCATATGTCACTTTTTTCTCGTAGTTTATCATTTATTTGTTGGATATAGTTTGTGACTATTACTAAATTCATGTAACTTATCTCCTCCTAGTGAGTTAAAGTGTTTAGCATTAGAAAGCAATGCTATTTATCTCTGGTAATTTTTCTGCCTTGAATTTTAATTTGTCTAATAAAAATACAGCATTACTAGGTTATATCATTTGTTAATATCTTTGTGTTATATCTTTTTCTGGGTATTTCTATGAAAATTATATTCTTATTATCAGTTAGTAAATTTTAAGAGCATATATATGTTTATTTTAATATCTATAATATTTTAACGTTATTTTAATTATATATATTTACACAATTAAATCCATCCCGATGATAATCTTTTCTCTTAGTTTAAAAAAATAATTAAAAAATTATCTTGCAAGCTAATGTGTTTGGCTTTATTTCTGATATCTTTTTTTCCTTTCTACCTTTTCTTGTTTCTTTCTTTGTCATTTTTTTTCTCCTTTGTTTCTTTCATGGAATTTTTGCTTAGATCACATTTTGTTTCTGGGTGGGGGCAGTTCTATGCATTTATTTTGGCATTGATGTATTAAGTTTTCTTTAATTGGACCAGAAACAGTGGATAAAACTCCACTAGGCCTGTGATAGTCATGACAGCTGTTCACCAAGTATTTCCAGCTCCCTTTCCTTCAGTCCTGTGGTAAAATTGTACTTTTTAAAAACTGCTTCTTTGAACTTTAGGCTCCTCCAAGTGACCTCTTCAGACAAAAGAATTGAACAAGGGAGTGATGGGTATTATTTTCAAGCAGAACTTTTAAGAGCCAGTGCACCATTCACATGTTATTTTCCTTCACAGGGTATTTGTGGAAGCATATATTAGGATGAAACGTGTCTGTCTCAGTCTTGAGCAGTCTCCCCCTTCTACTACCGGGTATAGACAAAAAGCTAAGTTTGGTATATAGTGTGATTGAAAAATAAATCACTATTGTGTGAAGCCATTAAAAATTTGGTGCAGTCTGCTAAAGAAGCATTACCTAACCATTTTGGCTAGTACACTAACTTTCATCTTTCTTCTCAGAAAATTACTTTGGCCAATTCTTATAAGTAAGCAGATTTTAAAAGTTTGTATTTATAGTATCTTTGTTGGAAGTCAATGTGCGTGTGTGTGTTTGTGTGTATGTGTGTGTATACGTATATATATGACATTCAACCAATCCCAACAATAAACCTGGAGAGAGGAGAAATGTAGTACTTTATATAAAAAAAAAACTGCATGTGAGTCATTAATTTTGAGAAGTGATGATTATCTACTTGGACATCCCAGATGACCAGATTTGCATTTTAAAGTATTAAACCTTCTATCAGGATGACCTTAGGCATCCCAAAGGTTAATCATCAGAAGGCCATATTCGGAGGGCCTGATGGCTGTCATTAGGATAAGATACTGTAGGCCATCTAAAGAAAAAAAAATTAACTTACAAACTGAAATAATATAAATTTGACCCAAATGGAGAACAAAAACTTCATCCCCAGAAAAAAGACACTTGAGCAAAAGTAATTTAGAGTTGGGTGCTAATTCCTACACACTTTTGATGTGACCAGTGCTTTTTTTTTTCTTTAAGAATAGTATATCAAATAAGTATTTTAATCACAAAATTGAAAGTAGTTCTTAAATATTTATAATTCAAAAGCATGAGATGACTTGAGAGAAAAATCAATAAGCATTGTTTGGCCATCAGAAGGAAAAGAAGCCCAACAGAATAAGAATAAGTCAGAGTATTATGCTTGTTAATAGCATGGGTGCTGGTGGCAGACTGCCTATTTTCAAGAGGTACTTCCACTTGCTAGCTTGTGACCCTGGATAAATTACTTAAGTTCTCTGAGCCTCAGTGTCTTCATCTCTAAAATGGGGATACAACCAGTATCCACTTGACAGTGATGTTGTATAAGTTCAACAAAATAATGCATCTAAAGTGCTCAGACTGATGACTAGTACATGTCATGATACTATTTCTTTTCAATGAAAATTAGCTATCATTTTTATTATTTTGAATCTAAGCCTTCTAATCTTTTATGAATATATTTTTTTAATTTTATGAAATTCTTTACTGATTTTCCCAAATCTGCAACTTGTCCAATCCATTATATTATACCCCCATGCCTCTGTAACTCTATTCAAAGATTCCTAAGATATAATTAAGACATATATATCATCAATTCCAATCATCTCCTTATATCAACTAAGGAAGTGAGGCACCCTCAAAACAAATTTATCCATCTACACTTATTTTACAAATTATTAATATATTTGAATATCTCTATTATATACACAATTGCCCAGTTAATAAATATTTGTTTTACAAATACCTGGATCCAAAAACCCCCACACAAATACTTGGATCAATCAAATATGCCACTGTTTTATAAACACAAAGAAGATGACTTTAACCAAAGAGGCCCAGCAGTCTTTATTTGGTTGATTTTTAATTTTGACAACCTTTTGTGCCTGAGTGTGTATATTTGGCATATCCTTGGGTGTGTTTTATTGTGAGTTCACTTGCTTTTTCACATATTGTTTCTAGATTTCCATACCTAGACTAAAAGTATGATACAGTAGTTTTTCAGCCAGCAATTTGTAGCTCAGAAATTATTTTCTAAAACACATTACTATGAAAAGACACCTCCCACACATTTTCAAAGGGAAGGTTAATGAGACAGTGAACTGGATTCTGGCGCTATGCCTCCCCCAAGACTAGATTTCAATCCAGACACTACTGCAAATAAAGAACAAAATTAGGTAATACTCACCTGTTGTGCTTCAATTAGTGCAAAAACCAAGCCCTTTCCTCTTACCTAAGCCACACAAATTCTATTATGCCTGCTATCGTGGTTAGCATTTCCAAATATTACATGTGATATTCAGATTCCAGAAGAGGTAGTAAGATCTAAACAATAGTTTGATTCAACAACCATTTATAAAATCTCTTGCCTGTCAGGCACTGCACTGAGTGCTAAGGATATAAAGGTGAGAACACAGGGATCTGCCTTTGAGGGACTTTGCATCCAGGGTTTGAAGTTTGACAGCTATATAAAAAATAATTTGATGCAATAACGTGTTAAGTGCCAACAACTTCGGGGGCATGAAGGATGGTGGTGGCTCACCCTTAGGATCAGAGATGCCTTCTGGAGAAAATGAGGCCTGCCCTCCACCCTGAGGATCACTACATGTTACGTAGGTACAGAATAGGGAAGAGCATGTCAGGCAAATTCACATTTGCAGAGCCACCATGTCACCGGGTGGAGAGGGGAATGCAAAAGAGCATTAGGGAGAGGATTGTGGGTAGTCGACTGCATCCTGTAGATAATGGGAGACACTGAGGTACTGTAAGCAAAGAGAAAAATATTGAGACATGTTTAGAAGAGAGGGTAAGCACGCTCACCTGCCCATGGGGCACATGCAAAATGTTTTCATGGGCAGTTTTCAGGTCTCTTGTTGTGGGGTGGTGCCATATGATTAGTTCTGGCCAATAGGTTGTAGATGGGAAGAATATATGTCCCTTCTGGGCTAAACTATGAAAGAGCCTCTGTGTGACCCACCGTTGTTCAGTCCTCTGCCAGGATGTTTGTGGAGATATATGTATAGATGAAAATCTCACAAGAGCAAAGATGGGCAGAATGCTGAATTTTCACAAGGAGGCTAATGCAGAAGACTTTTGGTGTCATTCATACCTACAGCATAACCCAGGCTATTCTGACTAAAATGGATCAGTCAAGATTTAGTCCTGTTTGTGTACAAATGGTAAAGAAGGGAGAGGAGATGAGTATGGTTCCCATGTTTCTGGTTTGATAATTGGCTGGATGATTTAATGACAATTGAATAACAGGAAAAATTCAAATGTAACAAGTAGCTAAATGAGTTTGGAAAGAAACAGAAGTGGCAAGATGATGACATGTAGACTTTGAAGTACCTCGGTGTCATCCTGGTGGATATGTTCAGCCAACACTTAGATACATGAGCCAGAAGCTCAGTGGATTCTCAGGGCTAAAAATATAAATTTCAATGTTGTCTGTATGGTGCCTACAATTATGAGAATAAATAAGATCATCCAAAGAAGCTGTGAAGCAATTATCTAATGAATTTAGGCTAAGCAAATATTCTAAACCTCCAAAATCAATTTCATCATCTGAATTACCAAGTTTGGCAAAACACACTTTTAATTTAGAAAACAAAAAACAAAAAACTTTCATTGAGAGTTGCCATCTTTATAATTAGCAGTAAATTATTTTTCCTTAGCTTCAAATGAAAACTAAAACAAAAATTTAATGGACTTTTTGTATTACTGCCGTGCAAGCATGTTTTTTTTTTCTTTCTATCTCTTCTTAGATTTGGGGTACTTTCTTTGCATATCCAGTAGATATTTCATATTCATTTTTGACTCTTTGATATTTTTCCATCTCTCTGTGGGTCCAGAATCCTGATTTTATCAAGGTTCAATGCCACACATTCAGTAAAAAAATGTTAACTTAGGTGTGAGCCAAAATCTCGGAAGCAATATTCTTTTCACAGGTCATTACCAAAAAAAGTGACATAAAGATTATTGATGACTGTGAATGTTTCTCTTAAGCATGTCAACCTTGCCAGGAATACCACAGAAAATATTACGATCTTCTTTATTTTTTAATTACTTTTTTATCTTCTTCTCTTTCTTCTCTTCCTCTTCCTCTTCCTCCTCCTCCTCCTCCTCCACTCCCACTAAAATGTGAGCTCAGAGATAAGAGAGCTTGCCTGCCTTTTTCACCATTATATCCCAACACTGAACCTGGCACAGCATCTGTTGAGTCTGTTGAATGAAAGGATAACATATCATAACAAAATAATCATTTTGTCTCCTATATTAGTATGAGAATATGATCATTCTTTGTTATAAAATAGAAATGTTAAAGGATATTTAATCCTTCCTTCACTCATTCTCACCTTTCACTCACATGAAGATCCAATTCTTTGGCAAATTCTATTTATTGTGCCTTCAAAATACATCCCAAATCTGACCACTTCACCAAACTGTGCCACCGTCGTCCTAGTCCCTCCCCTGCCCCCTTCTCCCCTGGATTACTACAGTAGCTTCCTGACTGGTCTTGCCACTTCTACCATGCCTGCCCACCCTCCCCTTCCCATCCACTCCAGGTGAATTTCGATACAGAGGTCAGAGTGACAGTCCAAAAATGTAAATCAGATCCTGTCACTCCTCTGCTCAGAGGCTTCGCATCTCAATCGAAATATAGGTCAATATTGTTACGAAGACTCATTGGGCCCTACGCCAGCTGGCCAGTTGCCACCTTTTTGACCTTCTCTCCTGTTGCTGTCATCTTTGCCCCCTTCTCTCCAGCTATATCAAACCTCTGGCTTTTCCTGGGGCGCCTAGGTGGCTCAGATGGTTAAGCGTCTGCCTTTGGCTCAGGTCATGATTCCAGGGTCCTGGGATCGAGCCCCACATCAGGCTCCTGGCTCAGCGTGGAGCCCGCTTCTCCCTCTCCCTCTGCCTCTCCCCCTGCTTATGCTCTCTCTCTCTCTCTGTATTTGAAATGAATAAATAAAATCTTTAAAAAAAAAAAAAAAACCTCTGGCTTTTCTTTAAAGACATGATGCAGGGCTCTACCTCAGGACATTTGCACTTGCTGTTCCCTCTATTTCAAAAGCTTTGCTTACAAATACCCATCGGGCTGGCTGTCTCATGCTTTACAGGTCTTTGCTCCAATTCCTTTTCTCAGTGAGGCATTGCTTAACTGCCCCATATAAAATCCCAGTGCCCTCCTCTGCACCCCTCCACTTACTATCACTATTTGTCCTCATAACATTATCACCATCCAACATATTATAAATTTACCTGCATATTTATTTATTATCTTTCTCCTGTGATAGAACATAACCTCCATGAAGACGGAGTTTTTGCTTGTTTTGTACATGGTGTATCACCCAAAATAGTGTTTGACACAGAAGAGACATAAAATATATGTTTTTTAAGTGAATAAACTGTAACTATAAACATCTAAACTTTAGGATCAACTCTGAGTCAATGAGAACTAAGCTAATCAGTATCTCAGAAGCCCCATGAAGACAGGGGGTATGGGAAGCTGGGAGGTAATTTTCAATTCTAAGACAATTTTCAACTCAACATTCTGGGCTATAACAGGACCTCTCAGGGTGCCTGGGTGGCTCAGTTGGATAGGCGACTGCCTTCGGCTCAGGTCATGATCCTGGAGTCCCAGAATCAAGTCCTGAATTGGGCTCCCTGCTCAGAGGGGAGTCTGCTTCTCCCTCTGACCCTCCCCCTTCTCATGCTATCTCTCTCTCTCATTGTCTCTCTCAAATAAATAAATAAAATCTTTAAAAACAAACAAACAAACAAAAAACAGGACCTTTCAGTTCACAGGATCTTCAGCCTCCTTTTTCCTGTATACATCTTGTAAGAGAACATTTCTGACCATACAGCTGGTCCTAAACCTTAAACAGCCTGACTGAGGCCCAGGAAACATACCTGAAGTTTGAAAATTATTAGTGTTAAACAGTGTTTTCTCTCACCACTTAAACTAAGAGTGTAGTGGAATAACAAGTCCAACGATATGATGACTTTTTTGCTGCATTTGTTGTTACTTTTTTTTTTTTTAGTGGTGGCTTCAGTGTAGAATTCAGTGTATACACTGCTTTTATCAAAATTATTTTAGTATTATTGATGTGAGAAGAAACAAGAAGGTGAGTGCTTCAGTAAAATTATGATAAATAGTCTTACAAGGAAAATTATAAGTTAGGTTCTAACATAATTTAATATGTATTTCTTAAATATTTAAAATGCAATTTATATGTTTTAACTTCACAAAAAACTACAAAGTTTGAATGCTATCTAGGCTTTGAAATATATTTTATCTTCATTATATTGATGTCCTTATGTTTACGGGTAATCACAGCATTTTCTATAAAAATATAAAACATCATGAGGACACTTCCACAATTTTCAATATTAGCTGATACGAGCTGCATTTTGGTAGCTAAGACAAGCAAACAAAACGAGTTCACCAAAGTTTCTACAAGCCCAATTCCCAAAAACAAACCATTAAAATAATAAAATACAAACGCAGCACCCCTGGAAAGCAAGAATGCAAAGACGGTTACAAGAAAATTTAAAATAAGTAGATGTACACAGAAAACTGTTATTTCTCTTCTAAGATACCATCAGTTCAATCTTAAACTCAGACTGAAAGTATTTGCAGTTAAAACCATTCATCAGATGTCTATCAGAGAGTGGTTGATCTACTGCATTGAGTAGAAGATATTCAAGAACAGAAATGTATTTATTCCACTAGTGGCTAAATCGATCGGTAGTATAAGCAATTTGGTGTCCCTTGATAGATATCTGTATGTTATTCACTTTTTATGCACAGATGGAGGTGGTCTTGGTTGCAGACCCACACTCTGGATAGAAAATGTCGGAGGACACTTAGAGCTCCAAACGTCAGCTGTTAAGAAATTGCAGGGCTAACTTGCCCAGGGATAGTTCAGTGGTGGGGCTTGGCCCTGAACTCATTATTCAGTAACCAAAACCACTTGAACAAACACAAAAGACAGATAATACTTGCAAGTAAATTAAACTAAGAACTGGACCAGGACTTTAATCCAGGACTTATATTTTATAAGATCATATGACAACTCATCCCCTATATCTGGCTTTTCCTCTTGTATAAAACAAAGATTCAGAGAAGAGAATACTGGGTGGCTCATCCCCTTTTCACGGTATTTTCCTAATTTTATTCTTTTGAAATGAAATAAATTTCATAATAATATCCATAGCTATTTTTAAAATTATCCACATGCATATTTCAACCCTTCCAACATCCCTATAGGTTTAGTTATTTTTATTGCCATTTTAACTGAGGATTTTGTTTCTCAGAAAACTTACAACACTTGTCATATCCTTGGTAGACGACTAAAGAAAAAGTTCATCTGACACGCATGTCCTGGTTTCTCGTCACCACCTTGCCACTTCAGGGTGCCTAGAGATCTCATTCCCAACCACCCCAGCACCACCCCCCGCAGCACAACGGAGACGCCTCACCTCACCTTTTCCCAAGGACCTGTGGCATCCCGGCTTATCAAAAGAGTTAACTCACTACCCTGCACGGAAAGGGCCTGTTGGAAGAAATCTGCTCCATTCCTGATTGGAAGGGCCTTGGGAAAGCCTAATCTTCAGTGACCTTTAGGAAAATCCCAACCTTCAAGCCAAAAGGCCCTGAATCAGACGCCAACTTGCCCTGTGCGCTTCCTGGCTCTCCTGACCCAAGCGGCCCACTCGGTTTTAATATCCTCCCTGGGCGCCACCTGACGCTCGCGCTCCGGGACCGGCCGGCCAGAGGGAAGCGCGCAGGGGGATTAAAAAGTACTCTGCTCCTGGCTTGAAAGTTTGTAAAGAAAGTACTGAACACAGACTTCCCACAGTATCAAAAGGAAAATTTATGCATCGCCTTTGAGTTCAACTTCTCCATTAAAGCTTTTTCCCTATAATCTAGGGAGTTCTTATCTTGGTGACTTATGATGTTATGGAGGGGCTCATGCATGGAAAATGTCAATAGAAATAGTAACTCTGGAAGGGAAGGGCCTCCTAATTAGTCCCCATTTAGATTTTATGATGGCTTTGAGATCTGCTCATCCTGACAGTGCGCACTGTGGTTACATATTGTTCTAGCCTGAGGGAACCATAGGAAAATCCAGATTTATTGTACCTATCATACCAGCATATTTCATTTGCCATTATGAGCAGCCATCTCGCAATGATGCAGGAGTATTTATTACAGATTAAATTGTAGGACCTGGATGGTTTAGTGAGGTTCTTGAGGTATCATTTATGTCATTAACTGGCTCATTATCAGATCTGCAAATCTCCATTCTTCTCGGAGCCTTCTGTTTGAGCACGGAGGCTTCAGAGCTCGGGCAGCATCCGGGGCCGTATTTTGTGATGGTGTGGGCAAGAAGTTTAAATAGGGACAAAGCAAATCGCTTGCATCCCCCACCCCCAACACACACACACACACACACACACACCCTCTGTGTTGTTGTTTTACCTGATTTCCCGGAAGGTGGTAGCAAATGCCCCCTTTAGTGCTTTTTGCTGGAGGTCAGGGCGAAAGGTTACTATCCACAGGGCTGCGCTGGGCAGGGGCTGGTGCGTGTGGAGGAGTATGGGGCGGGGGAGTGACTTTTGAGCTGCAGGATTCAGGGGATTTATTTTCAGGGGTGGCTAACGCTAATTAGATTAGGAGTGACTGGCTGCCTTCTAAAGACGCAGCCTCCAATTTTTCTTCTCTGATAAATAACCCTACGTTTGAAAACCAGGAAGGGAGAAGAGAGTGTGTGAAATTTAATTGTGGTTATTTAAGAAGTTAGCTGCTCTTCTGTGCTGATTATCTTCGGGGAGAGGGTTCAGTTTTCATGTCCTGGTGCCTCTGGGACTGTGTTTTAATTCTACCTGGGAAGCTGAGCGAAGAGGATTCACTGATGGACGATTATGATTTTTTTTTTTTAAGATAGCAGAATATTCTTGCCTAAAACTAGCTGGTGAGCATTTTCAGGAAGGAATACTCAAACCACAGTGTTCACCGCCTCCCTCTCTTCTCCGGTGTAGTTCTTCTATTTGCATTTATTGTTTGACTCAAAGTAGGGGTTCTTTGTTGTTGATATTTGCCCTATTTACTTTCCTATATTGCTTTTTCATAAAACCCAGGGAATGGCATTTAAGTTGCCGTGTTCTTTGGTATTAAAATAGTCGCCATAGAGGCACAAAAGTACCTATAGAAATGCTGAACTCAAATTCATAGATTATCTGGGAGACAAATGCCTTGTGATTTAATTGTTGAGTATAATTAATTCACTGCATAGACAATAGTTGCTGGTAAAGGCACATTTTCACAAAGGAAAATTACAGGTAGAAGCTATTATGTATTCTTTAAAGAGGACTGATATATCATAGAACTGAATTTGAGATCACAGACTTGCTTGACCATTAATATTTACACAGATTAATCATTTTAAAAAATTGCTTCCTTTTCTTATTTATACAGCCACACAAAATAATTTCATTATGGACCAATAATTCAAGACAAGGTATACAAACTGTTTTCCATCCACAGGTATTCCTCTAGATCAAAAAAGGAGCAAAATTGAAATGCCCTGCTTGAACGGAGATGAATATTAGTGAATGAATAGCAAGCATTTCTTGCCACACACTGAATTTACCCACATTCAGCACATGAGCGGTAGCCAGAGTCTTCCTGAGCAGATGCTGAGCAGCTACTTTTAATCAGTTATATCAGAGGGGGCTGCAGAAAGCTTCTCATTTTTACTTGTTGCTTGCAAGTTAGACTTAATGAAGCAATGTAGAAAGGTCAGAAGGAATCATTTTTACTTTTTCCACTAAGCAGGGTAATTTAGAGCCATGATAACAATGCTCTTGCCTCTATGTTGTTGTAGCAAGAACCAACCGCTCAGCTCTGAAAAGAACCTGTCACTTGTACGACTCAAGATTGGATAATAAGGATTATATAATTTCTAGTTTGCCCCTCTTCATACTCTGTGTTTCTCCCACATACTGTTTTGAGACATAATGAGATTTTCAGGACAAATAAGGTGCCACCCATCCACAATGTGCGAAGGAAAGTTAGTTTGACTCCAAGAGTTTGGTGTTTTTCTTTCTTTCCTTTCTTTCTTTTTTTTTTTTTTTTTTAGGTTTGTTTTTTAGTTAGGTCTTATTTTTTTCTAAAGTTTAAATAATTTTTGATTATTTTTAATTTGTCTCTTGTAGGAATTACACTACAATTGCATAACTTTTTGTAAAGAAGCAGATTTAGCCTGCAGTTCCTTACACCTACCTTCTCCCCCTAAATCTTTAAATTAAGTACTGTCTACTTGTAAGCAGAAGTTAGGAGAATATGCAGAATTTCGATTCACTGTTCTTTTTTGCCCTGGTACCATTAACAGTGCTCTTGTTATTTATTTTCAAGTCACCCCTTTAATAAGAGTTGTGTCATGGAACTGGAATAAAAAGCTGATCAGAGAATTAGCCTTAAAGTAACATAAACATTTAGATTTAAGAATCATTTTTCACTAAACATTTCATGACCTCGTCTTATATCAAGGCTAATTTTAAAGACTCCCTATTTTTAAACAAGTGCAGCATTGAAGGGAAACATCCATAAGCACAACTGCTTGTGATATTGTTTATATAGTCCGTTGATAAGTGTGCTAAGCAGATTATAATTATATACATGCATGTGTATATGTATGTATATGTGTTACCGTGTACCTGAGTGGATAGCCAATTAAGCAGAACTCAGCACTAAATGAGTCATCTCTCATACTCGCTGTATACTATAGGCATTCTTGAATAAATAAAATCTGTGCTGCTATAAATAGGCTCCTTGAAATAAGAGATTTTTATTTGAGGCTTCTTTGTAATGCTCCTCTCACCAATCTTATCACTTGGTCTTTTGCATTATAGTCTTAATATTGAGCTTGCTCATTAATCTCCATCCTTTTTTAGGTTAGTCTAGGCTGTTTTTGTAGCTGTAGTACTCACTGGGTTGCCGTAGGAACAAGAGATCCGAGTAAATATGCTTATGGAGAAGAAATGACTACTAATTAAATGTGAATAGCATTTATAAATTGCCTAGTTCTCACAAAATGCAGAACATAATGTGCTTTGATGTACTTCATTAATAAAAGGCACCTATATTTTTTAAATATATACTAGTAGAGAAAACCAAATTTTAATGCAAAAATGATCTTTCCGTGGTTTCGTTTTTCTGCCGACTATAAATCCTGTAATTTAATGCGGATATCCTTTTGCTTCATTTACATGGCAGAGGAAGACATTTGGTTGGCCTGTGAAAGTGCTGGAAACCTTTACTATTCCCTCACCAGAGTGTAATTCCTCTTTTATTGTTGGAAGTATAGCTTTTCTATTACATGTTAGACAAAAAGAAACTGGCTTCTAACGTCCACTCTGAGTCTAGGAAGGCAATATTTCCAAAGCACACAGAGCGCTGGGCTTTTTGCTGAGTACTGCCCCGAATATCGGGGTGCAAAACCACAAAGCACGCTGCAATCACCGGTAGCTTTAGTTTTGCTTTGTTTCAAGCTGAAAAGCACCTCTCACCCTTTCCAAGACGTTAAGTCCCCAAGTTCATTATCATTCTGTATGTCACGGCCAATGATCTAATCAGGTTTCCCCTTAGGATTCTGCCATTCAGGAGTATAGTCTTCTTCTGTAACATTTTGTCTTTTCATTTGGGGAGCTGAGAGTTTGGGATTGACTTATTTCCAAACAATTGATAAATAACTGGTCCACAGTACTCTGGCATGAGATGATTATTGCAAGCCCTATCTACAATTCCAGGACAGGCAAGCCATTAAGTTAAATGGGCCGTGGGCACAGTTATGTTAACTTCTAGGTTAACTGAGGGAACTACTGGAGTTTGATTATTGTTTTCCTAAAGATCTCTCTTCTCAGAGAAACTACTCGAATTACTGGCTGGCAGACTACCAAATAAAAATAAATTTCAGAGGTTTTTTTTTTTTTTAATGTCTTGAATGACCTATTTTATGCTTCCCTTTGTTTTAATACTACATGTACATATATATTTAACAAAAGAAAATACACCGGCTCACAGTCCTCCCTCTCTAATCAGAATGAGAGGTGCTGTGTCACAGTGACAAGCCTGGGTGACAGTTAAAGAGTTTCCCTTTCATTCGACTGCACAGAAATCAATTCTGTGGCTCTCGGGTTCTGAGCATGAGCAGTTGACTCAGGCTAAGGCAGAAGTCCGGCTGCTGGCTCTGTGGGTGTGTTTAGAGCCACTTTTTCTTCTTATCAATTTTCAGCAATGTGTGTGTCGCCAAGCTATGTGCCGGGCTGAGGGTAGTAACAGAGATGTGCTGTTTATTTTCTAGGCTGGTCTTATGTCTTGAAGCGGCTAAACTCTAACTTTTCTTATCTGTCCTAGAGAAACAAAAGTGAATAAAATGATGCTTAATGTGTGACAGACACTATATCTATGTTGTTTCTAATGAATGCGATTTGGGGCTATGTTTTGCATGGATTTAATTTAAAGCGTCATGAACTTAATAATGCCTGATGAATAAATTATCAGCATTTTGTAGATCTGCAATAAATAAATGCTAAATTTTACAAATTTTCTAAATGATTGGATTGATTTTTTGAGTAAAATTTCCATCTTCTGGGCGCCTGGGCGGCTCAATCGTTAAGCGTCTGCCTTCGGCTCAGGTCATGATCCCAGGGTCCTGGGATCGAGCCCCGCATCGGGCTCCCTGCTACGTGGGAAAACTGCTTCTCCTTCTCCCACTCCCATGGCTGTGTTCCCTCTCTCGCTGTCTCTTTCTCTCTCTCTCTGTCAGATAAATAAATAAAATCTTAAAAAAAAAAACCCTAAAAAAAAATTTCAATCTCCACATTTTGAATTAAATTTTCCCTTACAGGTGCTATAGGAAAAGCCCTTCTTAATTTAAAATCACATTATTAGGTTTAAATGGATTGGTGGGATTGTCTGAAAGGTGATCCTGCTCACTCGGTGAACCATGGTTTTTGTTGTTATTATTGGTCTTCTTTTGTTTGGTGTGTTTTTAACTGAAAAGGAGTAAGTGTACCTGTTAGGTTCTTAATATTAATTGCAACCCATCTATTTGGGGAATATAATTTTATTCTGGTTCTGATGTTCAAAGTCTTGGCAATTCTGTGGGAGACTGTGTTTAAATAATAACAGATAATTTTCACTGAGCATTTGCTATGTACCAGGAAATTTGCAAAACACTTTAGATGTATTATCTTTTTTTAATCCTCATAAAAATCCCATGACAGAGTACAATTACTGCCTCATTTTTAGACGAAGAAGATGAAGTTCAGAAAGATTAAGTAATTTGCTCAAGCTGTAAGTGGTAGAGCCAGGATTCTAACCTTAGACAGCCAAATTACAGAGACTCGACGCTTAACCCTTATACCAGACTTCTTAATTCATCTTCTCTTTCTTCTGTGAGGTTTTTACTGCAGTACCCCATTCTTTGCAATATCATATGTCCTTTCTGTCCACTTTGTACTTCTGTATTTGGCTCTTTTCTATATACAATGTGCCTAATGCTCTTTTTGATCTCTACTGTGAATATAGACCGTAGAAAATGGTAGCCCCTTTGCACACGCTTGCCAAGTATCACGTAATTATCTAGCCCACTTCTACTCTATAACCAATTTTCCATTTGCATGTGTGAAGCAAACTGGAGGCCTTGTGTTTTCAGTGTCTCTTTGCCATTCACCTAGAATTCACATCCTCTTTTAAAGATTATAAAGATCTCTTCTTGACAGTATTTCAGGAGAAAAATATTCATGTAAAGGTTGTGGTCATCCCCAAGATTGATTTTTATATTAAAAATAAAATAAAACATTGATTCTTAAACCTATATGGGGATTAAATTATTGATTTGGATTAAGAACAAACATCAACACTTCCATAATTTTCTTGCATCTGAGCTTCCATTTCTCACTTAGAAAATCAAGTTAATCTCTTAGAAATGCCTTATGCAGGGTCCCTTCGCATTTACAGAAGTCAAAGCTTATGATACTTTGGGAGTTGTAGTGCCTCTTATCTCTGAGTGCCACAAAGTGCCATAAGAAGATTGTGCTGTTGCTCACCTTCATTGCCCGATTATCCCAGCCTCTCTTCAGAAGAATAACATTTGAAGATTGGATTGTAGCCAACTCAACTAACTGTAGCCAACTCAAGACACTGAACTGGGGGATTAATTTTAGAGAACGTTTATGTTCCAAAATAGTTTAGAATTTTGTTTACTGAGTTCGACAACCTGTAATTTTTAAATTTCTCATGTACAAAAATAAAAAACTAAAGAAATAAGATATTTGAGTCAGAGAGCCAAATGCATTTATTGAGTTTCTCTTCTCAGGAAAGGAGATGCTGGTGGGCAGAGGACCCACTGAAGGGCCAAAGATTAGGTCATCACCCCAGCTCCCCCTCACTCTAACCATGTGACGTTAGATGAAGTCACATCCTCTCCAAGTGTCCATTTCCTCCACATTTAAAGATAAATTTTAATCTTATTCTGATTACTATGCATGTCTTTACAACGATTACGTGCTATAACTTGTGGAAGTTTTTGGAGACTTGCGAAGCTATATGTTATTAAATATAAGATCCAATTTATTGGCTGTTTTTTTTTTTTTTTTAAGATTTCCTTGAGAGAGAGTTAGAAAGAGTGAAAGAGAGCACAAAGGGAGAGGGAGAAACAGACTCCCCGCTGAGCAGAGACCCGGCCTTTGGGGCTTGATCCCAGGACTCAGAAATCATGACCTGAGTGCCCGGCAGAACCACCCAGGCGTCCCCCACCCCCCCCTTTTTTTTTTAAGATTTTAGTTATTTGCTTGAGAGAGAGTGAGAGAGTGAGAGAGAGTATTGGCTGATTTTTCTATCTTCCTCACACAAGCTAAAATCTGCTAGTCCTTTTTCCAATTGTCAAAGCGTGTCCTTGTTATTGAAGGATAAGTTTTATCAGAGCACAATATTCTTTTTGTATGGAAGCATGACCATGCCATTGAATTTTTCACAGCTTCAGTTTTTCACCTCTTGGTCTATATGTGTTTGATAAACCACTAACAAATATTTAAGGGCAAATTAATAAATTACTACCCATAACAAACGATAGCCACTTAGCATTATATTATCTGTGTCTGTGATAATTATAAGGTAATAATAATTAGTAGAAAGCATTCATTGAAGGCTGACTGTGTTTTAGGCATTGTGTTATGTAATGAATATACATTGTTTAATCCTCACAACAACCTTATGACTATCATCATTTCCTTTTTTACAGTCTCAGATTTGAACTCACATCTGATTTCAAAGCTTTTGTTCTCTTGCTCTCTCTCTCTCTTTTTTTTTTAGATTTTATTTATTTATTTGAGAGAGAGAGAGAGGGAGCACAAGCAGGGAGAGGGAAATGGGAGGGGGAGGGCCAAAGGGAGAGGGAGAAGCAGATTCCGCTCTGAGCAGGGAGCCCCGACGTGGGACTTGATCCCAGGACCCTGGGATCATGACCTAAGCAGAAGATAGATGCTTAACCAACTGAGCCACCCAGGTGCCCCCAAAGCCTTTGTTCTTAATGTTAATTCATATTATATCAGTCTCAGGGAAGGAGGCCTTTTAAAAAACAAACAAACCCCCAAACAGGAATAATACATGTATTACTCACCCTTAGCAAAAATTTTTACAGACTATATGCTTGCCTAAATTATACTCAAATCCTTGAAATTCCATGTTAGATATGCCTGCTGAGACATTTTCTAAAATATATCATTGCTAAAAAGTCTAATTGTATTCTCAGCTTAGTTTTACCTCTAAACCATAGTAAACACTTTATTCATTAAATGTGAATAAGAGTAATTTTTCACTGGTTCCAAAACCCGAAAATATATGAAAAATTAAAGATGGTTTATTTTAAAGCATACTCAAATTTTATGTTGTATTCTCTAAAGAAAACTACAAAAATGTTTTGATATACATTGAGTGCTATGAGTATCATTACAATATATCTTTAATCATACAAGATGAGGGTCTTGGAGGGGAAAAATTACACAAAGTTTTAACTTTTAGTAAGCTGGTTCAAAATGTCAACAAACAAAATGTATTGGCTTTTATTTAGATGCTTTTGTTTCATAAATTGGGACACTAAGGCCCAGAGAATAGATTGGCTATCCCCGTTGTTACCCAAATTCTATTTCCCTTGTGTTTGACCTCATTATGCTTTTTGCTACTTGTATCTTTTATTACTCAACAAGACCGCAGATAGACAACTGACAATTCAGAAATGAGATTAGATATATACTCAATCAAAACACACAGTACTTCTCGAACTATTTAGACATTCTTTACTAAAATGGTGCATATATCACTCAATTAATTGTTTGTTTTAGAATATAACTTTTTGCTTGACCTATTAGCAGCTAGATGTTCAAGAACTTCAAAAAATGCAGTAATCATAGAAATAATTCCTCCTGTAACAGTTCCCTCAACAAAAGAGCTTCCTGATATGAGATTTTTTTAATAAACATTTAATGTAACAGCAAAACTTGAAAACAATGCGTTTCCTTCTAAAAAAAAATATAATCAAATGAATGTGTGTCTACACTGATTTATGCCAAACAAGTAATTTGAGTTTACAACCATTGATGTTTAAAAACATCTTTTCTCCAATGTAGTGTTTCCAGTTATATTTGAGAACCTTGAAATTCAATTCCTTGTACGTATTTATGTCTTAAGTCCTTATTACGCAAAGCTAAATGAATCTTCAGTGAGTTCAGAGCACGATAAGGTGCAGCCAGTGATAATACTATGAATGTAGTACATATAATAATGGTTGTACCCAGCAGAAAGGAGCCTCGGGCCTGATAGGACCAGAAACATGGGGTAAGGATAAGCAAAACAGAGGAGCGGTGTTCCAGGTCAAACCCACAGGTGAGCTAAGGGAGGGAAAGTACATGGTAAGTCTGGAAAGAAGAAAAGTGTGGAATTCCCGGGGCAAGAATCTGAGGTGAGAAGGGCAAGTTTGAAATACCAGTGGTAGAGTTGGCAGAACTCTTTTACTAAAAAGTTTAGGCTTTACACTCTAAGCAATGAGTCGTTGCAAAATGTTTCTGATCAGGGAAAACTCTGATCATATTTTAGTTTCAGAAGAAGACTAGTACCTGCAATATAGAGAATGGACAAGAAAGGACATAAAACAATGAGTTATACAGAACACAGAATCGTTATAGAATTAAGCTTATTTTTCAGTCCCTGAATCTTTTTCAAATAGGTCAGGGTACTTGCCATTGTCTGAGCCACCGAGCCTGGTTTTAGATTTCAGTCTCTTCAGCTTGCTCTCTCTCTGTTTAAATCTCACCTCTAGAATGGTCTGACTCTTTTCCCCTTAGGATATTTTTATGCAAATATGGAAAAGCACCTACCACCAGATGGAACTTCACCTGCTTCTTTTCCTCCCTCTCCCTTCAGGTCCCTGTAATGGAAGTATGGCCGCTGCTTTCCCAGCATGCATTCCTCCTTTTCCCATGGCCAAGAAACTTTATTTCCAATAAGGTTTTTTTGTGCCTCTAGGCAAGTTCACTCCATCCTCAGATCCAGTATGGAGACCTGACCATGACAAAATAAAGGAGGGTATTCTATTCCTCTGGCCAAGTCCCTGGTTTAGCGGTGAGCATGGCTTCTAGGTTGGTTCAAATAGACTGAACTTCAGAATTTTGCTGGAAATACTGGGGCAAAAGCATTTTATTTTTGTTTGTTGATGTAAACCAAGAAAGCACCTAGATCTTAAAGCTAGTGGCAACCAATTTGGATGACAAGGAGGGAGCTTGCTGAGGATGCAGCCCAGCGTAGACAAGAATGGTTAGAATGTACTCAAGTCCTGAGCAAATGGCTGGAGTCATTGCACAGAGACTTACCTAAGCCCGATTATCTCTGGATTTTTAAGTCA
Source organism: Halichoerus grypus (assembly GCF_964656455.1). Lineage (NCBI taxonomy): Eukaryota > Metazoa > Chordata > Mammalia > Carnivora > Phocidae > Halichoerus > Halichoerus grypus. The sequence continues at coordinate 121,214,315 of NC_135715.1, read as the reverse complement.
TTTAAGACAATAAAATTTTCTTTATTGTTAAATGACACTGATTTAAGTTTTCTGTATTTATAGCTAAAAACATCATAACTCTTGGGGCGCCTGGGTGGCTCAGTCGTTAAGCATCTGCCTTCGGCTCAGGTCATGATCCCGGGGTCCTGGGATCCAGCCCCGCATCGGCGTCCCTGCTCTGTGGGAAGCCTGCTTCTCCCTCTCCTGCTCCCCCTGCTTGTGTTCCCTCTCGCTGTGTCTCTCTCTCTCTGTAAAATAAATAAATAAAATCTTTAAAATAAATAAATAAATAAAAACATCATAACTCTTAAGTACTTATCAGTGCTCCTTGGATTGCATTAACATGTTCATTTCTTTCTAGGTATATTCTTGAACTTCAGATTCTGTATATTACCAGAATAAAATATTTTATATATTTAATGACACTCATACTAGGATATTTTAATCATTTTCATATCCCCTTTGGGTTTACAGTGGTCTTAAAATTGTACAAAAATAAATATATAATTCAAACTTAATATCAACTTTATTTAATTCCAGCCAAATAAAATAAAATTATTATTTCTGAGTGAGGAAAAAGACAATTTGACTATAAATACGTTGAGAGGCATGTACAGCTATGTTTTTAAAAAAAATTTTAATAGGTTTTAGTCTAAGCCAAGATGCATAGTTACTTGATTTCCAAGCAATTGTTTTTTAATGATCTTTAGACAACTGTGTATATTTCTGGTAATTCAGAAAATCTTTTTCAAAATGATCCTTGAGGAAACTTGAAGTAGGCAGGCAAGCTTTTTGGTGATCTGAGTAACACAATTGAGGGAATCAAGGATATATAACTAAATGATATTATAAGTTTAAGTAAAATTTCAATATATATGTAGCAGTGCCCAGAAGGCATTTTCCTGCCCCCCCACTTTTTTTAACCAAATGGAAAATAACAATCCTAGGTTTCATTAGACAGATTCATCATTAACTAGTTACATCATAATTATGTGTAGTAAACAGAATCCTCAAAAGTTGTTAAGGAGAGCTGCTGCCCATTTATAATTGTCTTAGGTTTAACCCATTATTGGTGAAATTCAAAGCATCTTGTGGTTTTTATCTCCAAAAGCTTGCTACTAAAAGATCGGTCTCTGTGAGGCCTTTAATATGCATATGATATGTGGCTCTTATTAAAATGCAAACTCTGATTCACCTGGGGCTAAGGCCTGAAGAGTCTGTATTTCTAACAAATTCCCACACAATGTGGATTCTATGGATCCGGCTCAGCACATCTGGAAAAAAAATATATGCCCATCTTTACAAATTCAGGAGAACCTCTTTGTTATATTATTTACAAAATCCTGTTTTTATTAACACAGTCATGGAGTTACGGAATTTTAGGCTGGGAGGAATCTGAAAATTTCACAATAAGAAAACTAAGGTTTTTGAGGAGGGGGCTCTGACCAGTTTCCTCATCTCCTTACTAGCCAGCTCTTCAGAGAGGAAGAATTGTTAATCTGGTTGTTCAGAGCTCAGGACATTAACGGGGCTACTCGGACCTTGAGCACTAATGTTGCCCGAAAGGTCAGCATCCTTGCCACGACCTCTCTGCTTCCGCTCAGGCGCGCTCACCTTCCCACTTCCTCCATTTGTGCCTAGTGGGCAAGGTAGGTGAGCCCTCATCTGCAGCCCTGCGCTGTCCTTCTGCTAGCAGGGCAGTCGTAGGCTTGGCGTGTGGGACACAAGAGAAGAGGTGAAAACCTGTTCCCGGTTCCAGGCTCTAGGAATCAGCCCTCTATTCCAATCTGTCCCAGAGACAAGACAGCATTATGAACGTGGGGCTGCAGTCTGGTTTAGACAGATAATATTCCTTGACTTATGAAATGAGACTAAATTTAATAGGAACTCTGGTTATAAACGCTCTGACAGCATGTATTCTTTGTCCTAGCAAAGTGCCTGGAACATAGTAGATCCCCAATAAAAGTATTTATCAAGTACATGATTGCTCCACTTGTATGAAATTTGAGTAGTGTTATATGCAAAACATTTGATACATAAAAACACTAATTTTGCACAAGTTTTAAAACTACTGTGAAATGATACTGCTTTCTCTGAGAAGAACCTGAAATTCTTACCAAATAATTATTTTTTGCTTTCAGTCACTAAAGCAATTTGTTTATATTCATCATGAAAATTATTTTGCGCTTAAGTAAAGCAATATGAAAATATGATATAAAGCCTCACAAACATCACTACCCTGGAATTTGTTTTCCTGTGAAGGTACCCTTGAGACCCAACAGAGTGGGCTCTGTCCCCAGAGACCCTTGGGATGTGTTTCCCATCACATACCTTCCTTACAACATGGCTCAAGAGGTAGATCTGAGGGTACATGTCAGGCTGCCTTTTGACTGAAGAACTCCAAAACACAGTGTGCATCTATGGTCCCTTTCAAGTATATGGGCAGTTCCTCTTTATTTGGGTTTTCTTGTTCCCTCACATGCTGCTATATATAAAAGCAGGAGCAATGCAGAGAATCAAATTATGCAGAGCAACAACCATTGAAAAAGTGATATTTCATTTCAAATTGCTTATAGAAAACTGTAAACCTTCAGTTTGTCTTTGTATGGTGGTCCTATGTGGAGGACTCTCTTTGTCTTTATTCTGAAGGTGAAAACATTCCCCAGGTTCTTAGCAGTCAATCATTCTGATCTTCATGTCCTGGATAGAAAGGAAAGTTTGCTGAGCAAGCTTGGAATTGCCTTTGTTGTTGTTTGTTGTTGTTGCTTTTAAAGATTTTATTTATTTATTTGACAGAGAGAGCGAGAGAGAGCCAGAGCAGCAGGCAGAGGGAGAAGCAGGCTCCCCGCTGAGCAGGGAGACTGATGTGGGCCTGGATCCCAGGACCTGAGCCGAAGGCAGATGCCTAACCAACTGAGCTACCCAGGTGCCCTGGTACTGCCTTTGTTCTTATATGACATCAGATAAAACTGATCCTTCTACTGCAACCCGTGATTGCAAGGGCATGCGTAAGTGCTAAGTCCAATGGCTAATTTTCAGTCCATGCTTGACATATCTACAGTATTTGACAAGAATGTTTACACCTTTATCCTGAAAACACTTGTCTTGCTTAATTTTCAGGATACCCCAGTCTCTTGATTTTACTCACATTTCACTAGTCATTACTTTTCAATTTCTTCGGCTGGTTTTTCCTCATTTTCCACCCAGTTCTTATGCATTGGAAGCCCCAGAAGTCAGCCCTCAGACCTATCTCTTTGATTTACACTCACTTCAAGGGTGAAACTCACTCAGTCTCTTTGTTTTAATTGCACTTGTGTGTTCACTACTTCCCAGCAGATGTCCTAGTCCACACCTCTCCCTCCTGACTTCCAGATTCAGAGAGCTCACCGCCTACTTAACATCTCAAGACACCTGAGACTTAAACATATTCAAATCCTATTTACCTTTCTGTCCCAGTTATGCTTCTCTTGCAGTCTCTCCCCATGTATGAAAATAGTGACTATCCTGACGGATACTCAGAATCCTAACGTTGAAATCAGCTTTGGCTCCTTTTGTTCTCTTGTCCCCACATTCAATTGGTCAGCGCACGCTGCTGGCTCTACCTTCGAAGTAGATCACTATCCAACCACTTTCTTCTCCTTTTACTACTACCATTAAACCAGTATAGCCTTCTGGCTAGGATTTGTAAGTAGTCTCCTAGTAGATGACCCTGCTTCTACCCTTGTCTCCTTGTTGCTTCCCTGCTCACAACCTCTAATCCCATTGCCATGTAAACTCAAAAATCCAAAAACAATCCAACTGAACAAAACAGCAAAAAAAATGCACCTTACAATGGTCTACAATGCCCTATACAATTTCCTCTGATCACTCAACCCACATTTCTTTCCTCCTTCCTCACTCTCCGGCAGGCAATGCTGACTTCCTCTCCTTGAACTTGCCCCTCAGCTGGAGTTCTCTGGCCTCCCCATAAGGATTGCTCTCCACCTCCCTCAAGTACGTACACGTGTGTCACCTTCCTAACAAGGCTTTCCCTGATATTCCTGTTTACAGTTGCATTGCCCTTCCAGAGCATTCCCTAACCTACTTTCCTGCCTTCTGTTTCTCCACGGCATGAATTACCATCATACTTACTACATATTTATTGTATTTGTTTAGTTGTCTGTCTCCTCCCACTAAGATGTAAACTCCAAGAAAATAGGCGTGTGTCTGTTTTATCCACTGCTGTGTGTATTCTAGTCTTAATGAATGAATAAATGAATAAAACCATACATAAGTGATAAATAAAATGAATCATAATCAAATGCATATATATTTAATTTAAAGGATCCTATTTCAACCTGCCCCTTCTGTTTATGAAGCTGACACTCAGCACTGCAGCATCAGCAAGTGCAGAGTTTAAGCACCTGGCATGAGAATGCTGGTGAGTTGCCTTCTCTTCACCTTAAACTTCATGTCGCTTAAATTTCTGAATAATGAATTGATACTGTTAATCGTAAATATATTATCTGTGTTTCCACATCTTATTTTTAAATATCTTAGACTAAGGGAATGAAGCACAATAGAAGGGTGTATTTTCATTTGTGTTTGGCCCAGGAGTTTACTGTTTCACTTTGATTTTCTCATTACGGTAAAATAAAAATATAAAAAATACTTTTATATGTAGAAATATAAAAAAATATGCGCACATGTATATTTATATAAAATATAGAAAATAAAAATATTTCCGTCTAAAAATCTCATCAAATGTATCAGACATCCTATTAAGTCTATGCCTGTTCTGGATAGGAGCCTGAATTATTGATTACCAGAAGTAGTGAGGGGTAGGTATATGTTGCTTGCTACTACTGACCTGGCAGTTTTGAAAAGGACTACATCCTCCTTCCTAGAAGATATTGTGGATCACCATAGAACAGACAAGGGTTGATTTGACCTTCAATTAAATAATCATACATAAATGTATGCAAAAAGTGGCTATGGTTTCACCCCACTCTGCATTACTTAAGTGTACAATTAATAGGCATGTACAATTAAAAGAATGAAAACAGTGATAATGAGCTGAGTACACCTTGTAATACCTAGCAGTACTCTGACCTACTGCTTATCGGGGCATAGATCCAATATTTACATTTTCATTATTTACTTAAGGGTTTATGTAATTCACTGATTAATAACTTAGAAATATGTCTTTGAAATCGGTCTCTCTGAAAGTAGATCACGAAAGGAAAAGATTGCATTTGTTGGGCAATTAATTGTCAAATCAAATTAAAATGTTTATTAAAATTATATAATATAAATTTAATAGCAAATAATTAGTATGTAATTTTTTTTCTTGGGATGAAGGAAAAAGACACAGTTTCCTAACTCTCTTCTAAGGTCATTATTGAAACATGGGATCAGTATTTGTAATTACAATATCATGAATACTTAAATTTCTCTCATGCTGGGAAAGCCATGATAAGATTACAGCTAGCACACTGATTTTGCTACATGACCTTTCAACTGGAAAACTCAAACCATCTTGCCTTAGAATGATCTGTTACTTTCCACTCGTCTTGACAGAAAGAAAAATCAGAGAAATGCCTGAGATCCAAGAATTTGCAAATTGCGCAAAAGTCACAAGGATATCTGAAGCTTGTAAGTAATACATTCATGAAATAGTAGTCAAAACTACTGTTTCTGGTATGGACTCAATGTTCTCGCTCTGTTTTGCATTTTTCTAGATCATGGCTCTCTAAGTTTTCTCAAATGTAGGTGCAATCGATAAAAAGAAAACGTAGACAAACGTTGTGTATAACAATGGATATTGTAATTCCAGTGAAATTCAATTTCCTTCAGTTCAGAGGATTGCATAAACTCGGTTCTTCAGGATTATGGAGAATAAAACTTTGTACCTTCGTGGATAATACCATTCTGATGCACAACCCATTTGTCTAACATAAATGCATATTGCCAAATTATGTGTCCTTTAAAATCTGAGAAAACAGAATTAGAAATTTATATGGAGGATCTTTGTGTATACCATCTTATTATTTAATTGTCCGTACCACCACACATTTAAGACCTGATGATACACTCTTTCCAATTTGTCTCATCACATGCCCCGCCATAGCAACTAGCTTAAAGCATATGGGAAGCACAGGAGAGGAACCTTAATGTCCCTTGTAAGCACTTTCTCCTACCTGTCATATCATCCGGCACACTCCTTAGCTTGTTTCGTTTCTTGCTCTGCAGTCCTTCGGTGGGTAAGAGTGACAATTATATTACTTAACAATGGAAAGTAATGGCAAGGGCGCCGACCAATTGGAACAGGTAGAGCCACAGAATGTAGCAGGGCCCTGGAGCCTTATGCTGCATAGATGTTAACATTTTAATTGCTATTACGCCGCAATGGTCCCAAGGGCCGCTACAACGGGGGTAGGACAGCTAGGGTACATTCAGGAGGTTGGGGCACTTATATTTACCAACCAATGCAGAAGCAATTCAATATTTTAATAATCATCATGATTATGCTGTTGTGTCTATCAGCTGACTAGTGACAATCTTACCCATTTCTAGGACTTTGACTAACATACTCCTCAGGTGACCAGCCAATCCACAGATCTCCAATCTATGACTTATTTTCAATGTAGACTTGTATTTCCCACAATTTGCTGGATAGAGTAAAAATGATACCTTGTCAAACCTCCTCACTGAATAAATCCAAAATTCAGTGGACTCTCTTCCTCTATAATTTTTATGTTCATGTTGTCTTCTCTTTCCCTGTAAGAACATCTAGCTTCTAGCTTAGAAACTTGAAATCATCTCTGACTTTACCCACTCCCTCATCTTCAATGTCCTGATTGCCATCCTATTTTATCAGTTCTGCATCAGAAATAGCTCTGTCATTTATCGTGCTCTTCATTCCTGCCCCCATACCTCTTGTTTATGTCATTGCAATAATCCCAACTGCCAGACTCCCGCTTCTTATCCATTGTTGAATGCAGGTACAACCAGAATTTCTTCCCCGCCCAACATATTTGAAGATTCTGAATTGATCATAAACTTCCTTCAAATTTCTACACCTCAAATTTACCAACTGACCTTTGCAGCCTCATTTTGTGCCCACATCCACACATCCAAACCTCCTTATCACCCTTTCCATCAATTTCTACTTCCTGAGCTAAATTAATATTTTTCCACCTTTATGCCTTTGATCCAGCAATTTCTTCTTTCTGGAACGCCCCCCTTTTCTCTCCCTCCCCTGTCAAAATCCTTATTCCTTAAGCCTCACCTCCCCCAAGATTTCTTTCCCAATCTGACCAGACAAAATCAGTCACTTTCTAGTAAGTGTTCTCAAGGGTCCTTTTCGTCTGTATTTGGCAGTGATCGTATTATGCTTGTTTTACTATTACTTTGGTTCACAAACTAAAAATTTCTTGATCTTTGGAACTATATCTAAAGGCCAGTAGCATCTAACACAGCACCTTAAATCTAGTATGTACTTAATAAATATGTGTGCAGTTATTTGCAGTCCTCCCATCAAGACACCATGATTCACTGTTTAGTATTTCCAAGCTGGGGCACTACAAAGCATCTCATCTGAGTTTTATCTGTACAGTGAGTCAGGGCATCAACACTAGCTAGACACAGACTCCTTAATCAGCTGAGACGGCATACAATTCAGTTATTGCCAAATACCTCAGAGCAACACATATATTTCGTAGAAGTGGTTTGTTTTATGGATAAAATATTTACCCCAAAGAAAATTTGTAGTCTATGTGATTAGATAAAAAACTTAATATAAAACAAAGAAATATTACTTCTGCAATTTTATTTTGTCTGTAGCTATCCCATTTACAATTCTTTTGGCCTATACTCACCTTATAAGTTGAACTGAAATCCTGCTGGTCGAGGTCTGGCTTCATAACATGGAAGGTTCATCAGTGGAATTGAGTCGTTTCTATAAAGTACAGCAGCAATCCAATAAGCCCCTTGAAATCAATTTAGCATCCATTTATTGAGCAGATACACTGGTGCTGGCATGGTGCGGGAAGAAAAAAGGTGAAGGATGCGTGATGCCTGTCCTATGATCTCTTAGACAAGAACAATTCCAGGCCAGAACACATGAGAAACCTCTTTCTGAAAAATATTCTGAGACCTTACATTTAAATGGAGCTTCACATGGAGAGTCTTGCAGGGGGAGAAACTGAGTCTTTCCTATTTGTTGGGGAAACTTGGGTAGTATCCAAGCCTTTCCCGTGTGCTCACCAAGTGCCAGATAGTGTCCTTGGTGCTCAGGGCAAACTTAACAAGTACAGTCACTGCTCATAAGGAATTTACTATATCTCTAATTATTTTCAAATTTTTCTTCATAAAAGTAAGTTTGACAATTATTTATTTGCAGCTGCAGTCCCTAGAGTAGTGAAAATAACTCACAAAATCCCACCCGTGGGGGCGCCTGGGTGGCTCAGTTGGTTGGGCGACTGCCTTCGGCTCAGGTCATGATCCTGGAGTCCCGGGATTGAGTCCCGCATCAGGCTCCCTGCTCAGCAGGGAGTCTGCTTCTCCCTCTGACCCTCCCCCCTCTCATGCTCTCTCTATCTCATTCTCTCTCTCAAATAAATAAATAAAATCTTTAAAAAAAAAAAATCCCACCTGTGGACTTAAAGTCTGATCTGAGAGTCTAATTGAGATTTATCGATGTCTGGTGTCAAAGTTCTGTGACATACCCTATTCAAAAAAAAACAAAATCCAGGGCACCTGGGTGGCTCAGTCAGTTGGGCGTCTGCCTTCAGCTCGGGTCATGGTCCTGGGGTCCTGGGATCGAGCTCCACATCAGGCTCCCCGCTCAGCGGGAAGCCTGTTTCTCCTTCCCCCTCTCTCAGCTCATGCTTGCTCTCTCTCTCTCACTCATTCTCTCTCTCAAATAAATAAATCTTTAAAAAAAAAAATCCAAAGTTCTATGTATTTTACACAAAGGTAATTTTACACAGTGTCTCCTCCCTTCCCATTTAGCTAACATAATGGAGACTTACACCTGAGTTCCCTAAATTCTTTTCCCCATCAATAATGCAATATTCACCTTAAAAAAATATTTTCCACCTCAAAGAACATATTTTATTTTATTTTTTTGCCAACGGTAATCAACAGTTACTGCAAGTAGCAAACTGTCATAATATCATACATCATTACCACGTTTGGTTTATTTAAGGATCAATGGTCCTTGATTAACAATTTCCTTCAGAATTTCCAGTCCGGATGACTCACGCATACTTGAAACATATGGTAAATATTTCACTATAAAATAAAGAATGATATCAAATTGTATTTATTTAATTAAATTCCTTGCTGTCTGTTTTATTCAGACGTGTATACAATGCCATTTGTATAGAATGCTAAGTAAAAAGTAACAGTTAATATCGGGGGCTGTTGCTGTAAAAGTATGTTATCTTTTATATATATCACAGCATTACTTATCATCAGCTTCACACATAGCACTTTGCCTTTGATTTACGCAAACAACTGTAAATGTTTTATATATTTGTGAGGAAGTGAATGATATTAGACCATCAATCCATGGGGACTGCAAATCAGGAAAAAAAAAAAAAAAAGGCTATTACATTTCAGAAGCTGTTAAATCAGTTGTGCCCCCTGGCTGATTTTGTCAGCTATATTTGCTGTGGGTAAAACCGTTGATGCCGGGAATACGGGAGCGGCCCTGAGAGTGTTGGAAAGTAAATAGCAGCAGAGTTGTAAACTACACCACACATCTCACACTTACCGCATAAGCCCGGCTTACGCTTTCCTCTGAATAAATCCAGCAGCTTTAAAAAGAGCAAGAGAGAGAAATAAAGAAAAGGGGAGGGGAAAAGCAGGCAAAACTGGGCCCATGCCTTCTGTCACTGCCTCTAGCTCTGGCCCCCTCAGCAGCCTGCCAACAGGACACTGTTCTGCCAGTTGTAAATTTTAATTGGCCATCTGGGGAAAGCACAAACCACTGACTAGAGATTAATCAGCAAATTAACCTAGGCATAATACCCATCTCCCAACGGACCCGAAGCCGCTCCAGGCTGGGGCGGAGCAGCCTGGGATGCAGGAGAACTTGTGTAGGATGCTGTTAGTGCTCACTGCCATGCAGGAGAACATCTTCTCAGAGTCCTGAAATTCCCTTCTGTGTGACCCTGTTAGTGCCCCTGATTTGTATGGCAGTCGCAAAGAGCTTTTTTTTTTTCTTCTTCTTCTTCCTTTTTTTTTTTTTTTTTTTTGGAAAGTACTCAACACAGATGGCACAGGTACTGTGACTGCTGGAAAAGTGTTGATGAATCAGGGCAAGTGACAAGTTTTCTCTAGTGGGCTCTTCACTCGGCTTGCTACCGTACCTCCAGGAAGAAACAATAGTGTACCTGGATTGTTACCAGCTTGGTGAATCACCTGAGGATCATGTTTATTTAGGCAGTTTCTTGAGGGATGCGGAATGTCTTTTCATAGCCTCTGCACTATAAAAGCAGATTTGTAAATAATAGGGCCTCCTTCTTCGAGTCTCAGTCATAAAAATTAATTTAAGCCAAATGTACATTTATATAGGGCGGTATGGCCTCAGCTTTTTCAACTAACTGTCTCCTAATTAGCTCCTGGCCATGCCCCGGGATGGGACGGGGAAAGAGGTGGCCACTGAAGGAGGGATATATAGAGGTGACAAACACCAGAAGGGCAAAGTGAGGGAATGGAGGGAAACTTGGGTGGTTTGGTATAGAGTGGAAGTGAAAAGATGTGTCAAAAAAGTTGTCTTTACACAGCTTTTGGAATAATGGAAGGGCTTTGTGTGTAATAAGGAAGGATCTTTAAGATTCAGACTGGCATTACAAAGACTCAGAGGTGATACCACAAAGCCCAAATAAAGGACACATTCAATAAACTTGTCTGAAGGGGACTGAGGGATATTAGAGGGTGACATGGCCAGGGCAGATCAGGGAAGAACAGAGATTTTCCATCTTGCAGACACTCACATCTCTAGAAGTTAGCATAGTGCTTAGCGTAGTGGTCTATTGGAGGCACTCAATATTTTTCAGTGAAAGACATATCCAGCTGTAATAAAATCAGAAGCCCTTGTTAAAGCCTACTTGTTAAAGTAACCCTTGTTGAAGCCTAAACATGCCTACTATTGTCTTTCCTGTCTATAGTCCAAGCTGAATGAGCAGTAGACTATATAATGAAGGTCTCTACTCAAACCATCCCTTGTGGCACCAGTTCGTAGACTGACAAGAGACCTAGGATATCACCCAGTGCAGAGATCTTGACCAAAACATAGATGAGCTGGTCCAGTCAAATTTCCTGGGAATTTGGAAATTAGACTCTGAAAAACTCAATTAGTTAGCAATGGGCTTGTAACATAAAGCCGTGGTAACACAAGACAAAAGACAAAGTGAGCGATGCAGTGTTTTGGGGTTCTGTGCATGCAGAGGAAGCCCATGTGTTAAAGAGGAGAATGGACCCAATTCTCCAGGAGAAGCAGCCTCTCCGTCTCAGTTCCATATTTTCTAAAGCCTACCTCTACTTCTTCTCCTAGCCTCTGATTTTATGTGATTTGAGTTTACATGGCGTTCTGATCATTGCAACCCAAAGAACCTTGATCAGAACAACCATAAATAGTAATAGCACCTTCATAAGCCAAGGGTCTGAAAAGACAAGTAAAACTACTAACTGTCCCCCACCCCTTCCAGTAAGTGCACAGAATTCAGGAACTCTGAAGCATTCAGAAATACAAGTCCTGGTGGGTTATTTTATACAGCTCTGCTCTGACCCACCACTAAATCACACAGACCCATTTCACCTGCCTCTGGCAAAATAGATAGATTCTTTCCTTTCACAACCAGGTATGGATTTCTTTCTGTTTTATTACATTATTGCAAGCAATGCTGCCTGCCAAACCGCATGCCCTTAAACTGAAATGGCTTCCGGCCAAGCGCTGGATTATCTGTGACAGTAAATCAGTCAATATGCACGGCCTAGAGACCACAGCAGTTAAATAGATGTCTTTGGCTTCGGGTGGGGAAACCTTCCCTCAAAGACCCCACTCAGCTCCTAATAAGGCCTTCTAAAGTGCTTTTATTTAAATACTATTTTAAGTCACCCAGCAGTTTATTGTGAGGTTTTATATGGACTATAAAGGCACGAAAAGAGAGTGGGCAACAGTTCTGGATTAAGTACCTAATATGGTAACTGATAAAAGGAAAAATGTTAGAGTCTTTTAGAATTTATACCATTAAAAAAAAAAAAAACTTTGAAAAGTGTTGAAAGGTCTGGCCTCTGCTCACTGCACCTGACTTAAATGCTCTAGCTGTATAGACCGCATACTGGAAATAATTTCGAACTCAACAGTTATTGGAGAGTGTAGTCAGTATTTTGAGCGTGCACTGGCAGACGGATTTCTTTATCTCCTCTGGGAGGGATATGATCCAAAGGTTAGAACAGGCTCAAATAAATTCTGTTCCGTTTGTGTGGTCTCTTCTGAATTATTCCAAAGCCTTCCTGTCTTGCATCAACGCTGTTCCTCTACTTCATGTTATCTCAATTATATATATGAAAAATTGGAGGAAATTGTATTTACTCATTTGTAAAGGTATTAGAGATTCTTGACAAGAAGATAACTGGAGTACAAAAGTACAGAATAGTGTCATGATAATAGCAATACTATAGATCAACTACAATGTTTGCACATAGCTTTCCACGGAGTGTATATTTTAACAACATAAAGAGGAGAGCGAGTCACGGTAATATTTTTAGTTTCTGTATTTCACTTGTCTAAATATCTTAAAATAACTTGCAATCTTATATTACTTTATCCTTATATCTAAAACAAAATAGTTTCCTGGGGATGATTTCACACAGTGTTGCTAAGATGTACAAACAGAGTCAAGGAAGTGGAAGTACCTAACAATCAAGTAAATAATGGAAGAATAATTCACAACAGTGCTTATTCCACAGACTTCGAGGTGTATTTATGTATTTGATGTGCTTATAAGAGTGACTTACAAGGTCCTTCATAGGAGGCTTCTCCTTCCTCTTTCCCAATTTCCTACCACTTTCTGTATATCCCATGCCCCAACCACCCGGAACTTTTCTGTTTCTGCAACTTTTCTGTTTCTGCAACACATCATGGCTTCCTCAGACCTAATATCTTGCACACGCTCTACTCCCCAACAGGCCCCTGATGTCTTTCATTCTTTCTTACCTAGAAAGCTCCCCCTCATCTTCAAGATCTTGGTGCCATGTTGCTTTGGGAAGCCTCTGCTGTCATCTTCGTGGAGAGTTAATTGTTTTATCTCTTAGGCTCCAACAGCACTTTGGCCACACTGCCATACCATTGTTTTAACTTTTGTAACATTGTCTGTCCACATATGTCTTCCCAACTAGGATGCGAATTCTTTGAGGACTAAGCTCAGCACCCAGCATAGTATTCCATATAAAGTAGGCACTCCATGAAATGTTTGGTAAGTGAAAACACTAATGATTTACTTGCAGCAGTGGTAGCATTAGGGATACGGGCAAAGATCCTCCATTTTCTGAATGGGTTTCAGGACCAATCTTGTTTATCTTGATGATATTTCAGGCATAATTAAAAATGGCCTTGGTTTTCATCGCTTCTGTGATTTTATCAACTTTTTGGAAATCATGTCAGACAATTAAATGTATAAAGATGGTTTTGTTTTCATAGCTTTAGGCTTTTTACCAATTTTGTTGAGAATAATGCATATATAATTAAATATGCTGAATTGAAGTATACAATTCATTGAGCTTTGCCAGATGTATACACCTTACAACTAGTGTAACCCATATGTGCATCACAACATAGACCATTTCTATCACCCCACTCCTATGTGGTCAATCTCCTCCAGGCCACTACCCCAGGCAATCACTGCTCTTATTTCTGTAACTGTAGATTAGTTTTGCTTCTTCTAAAACTCAGTATAAATGGAGCCACAAGGGTACACGTTTTCATGTCTTAATTTTTTGCTCAAGTGGTTGTGTCTATCAGTGTATTATTCATTTTTATTGCTGAGTAATATCGTATTATATGAGTACAGATTTTTCTTATCTATTCACCAAGGGAAATTTGAGTTATTACTGGATTTTAGCCATTATGAAGAAAGCTGCTGTGAATATTTGTGTACAAGTCTTTCTGTTATTATTATTATTATTTTTAAAATTTTTTACCTAGGAGATGAACTGTTAAGTCGTGTGACAATGTATATTTAGTTTTATAAGAAATTGTCAAAATGGGGGCATCTGGGTGGCTCAGTCAATTAAGCATCTGCCTTCGGCTCAGGTCATGTTCCTGGGGTCCTGGGATCGAGTCCCACATCGGGCTCCCTGCTCAGTGGGGAGCCTGCTTCTCTGTCTCTGCCTCTCTCTCTCTCTGTCATGAATAAATAAATAAAGTCTTTAAAAAAAAAAAGAAATTGTCAAAATGTTTTCTTCAGTATTTGTACCATTTTATACTCTCACCAGCAATTTTTGAAAGTTCCAGCTATTGACTATATTTTTTAATTTAAGCCATTCTATTCAGTATAAAATGGAACCTCACTGTGGTTCTACTCTGAATTGCCCTGATGACTAATAATGTTGAAGATTATTTAATGTGCCTATAGGCCATTTGAACATGTTCTTTAAAATTTTCCCCTTTAGGGGAGCCTGGGTGGCTCAGTTGTTAAGCGTCTGTCTTCGGCTCAGGTCATGATCCCAGGGTCCTAGGATCGAGCCCCGCATCGGGCTCCCTGCTCAGTGGGAAGCCTGCTTCTCCCTCTCCCACTCCCCCTGCTTGTGTTCCCTCTCTCACTGTGTCTCTCTCTGTCAAATAAATAAATAAAATATTTAAAAATAAATAAATAAATAAAATAAAATTTTCCCCTTTAAATCATTTGTCCATTTCAGGAAAGTGGGAGAAGTAGTAGCTCTTCCTATTACTAAGTTGTGTGAGTTCTCTTTATGGTCTGGATATAAGTATGTTGTCAGATACATACATACATATATATAAATTGCCTCTCAATCTGAAGCATGCCTTTTCATCTTACTAATGTTGTCTTTTGATCTATTATCTTTTCTTGATTAATATTTTTGCATATTTATGAAATGAGGTGGAAGTCATGATTCATTTTTTTCATTTGAATATGCAGTCGTTCCCACACCATTTGTTGAAAATTCTATAATTTCACCTGTTGAATTAGGTTGGCACCTTGTTGAAAATGACTTGACCATAGATGTGTGGGTGAATTTTTAGAATTTCTAGTTATCCATATATCTACCTTTACACCAATACCACACTAATATGATTACCATTGCTTTATTACTTTTCTCTACTGTTTTTCTGTTTTCTATTCTATTTCACTGATTTCAGTCATTTAAGCCTTGCAAATAGGTTTTAAAAGCCCTCCAAATTTGTTCTTTTTTTAACTATTGTTCTCTATTGTTCTCAATATTGTTACAATTTTTGCATTTCCATATAAAACTTACAGTAAATTCTTAGTTTCTACAAAGGGCTTACTGAGTTTATGATTAAGATTGTGTTGAATCTATAAGCTATTTTGGGAAGAATGGACCTCTTAACAACATGGAATCTTCCTACACATTTTTAAACTTATTCCTAAGTATTCTATGTTTTTGATGCTGTTTTCTTGTTTTTTAAATTTTTTAAATTTCATTTTCCAGTTGTTTGCTGTTAGATATATACAATTGAATTTTGTATATTGATGCTATATTTTGTGATCTTAATAAATTCACTGATTATTTCTTTTTTTTCATTTTGGACATCATAGTTTATTTTTTTTAAATTTTTTTTATTATGTTATGTTAATCACCATACATCATTAGTTTTTGATGTAGTGTTCCATGATTCATTGTTTGCGTATAACACCCAGTGCTCCATTCAGTACGTGCCCTCTTTAATACCCATCACCAGGCTAACCCATCCCCCCACCCCCTCCCCTCTAGAACCCTCAGTTTGTTTCTCAAAGTCCATAGTCTCTCATGGTTCGTCTCCCCCTCCGATTTCCCCCCCTTCATTTTTCCCTTCCTGCTATCTTCTTTTTTTTTTTTTTTTTTAACATATAATGTATTATTTGTTTCAGAGGTACAGGTCTGTGATTCAACAGTCTTACATAATTCACAGTGCTCACATACACATACCCTCCCCAGTGTCTATCACCCAGCCACCCCATCCCTCCCACCCCCCACCGCTCCAGCAACCCTCAGTTTGTTTCCTGAGATTAAGAATTCCTCATATCAGTGAGGTCATATGATACATTTCTTTCTCTGATTATTTCTAATAGTTTTTTGTAGATTACTTAGGATTTCCTATATAGACAATCATGTCATCTGCAAATAGAGACATATTTTGCCTTTCCAAGGTTTAAGCTTTTTTTTCTCTTTTTTTAGTATTATTGTACTGGACCTCCAGTACATATTGAATAGAAAGAGTAAAAGTGACATTCTTGCTCTGTTCCTGATCTTAGGAGTAAAGCATTCAATCTTTCAACATTAAATATGATGGTTTATTTGTAGGTTTTAATAGATGCCTATTGGATTGAGAAAGTTGTTTTCTATTTCTCATTTCCTAAGAGTATTTATTTTATTATTAGGACACTATTAAATGCTTTTTCTGCATCTAATGACATGATTTTATTGTTTTGAATGATTATGAAATATCACACCAATTTTGAATTTATGGGATAAACTTATATGGTCATGGTGCGTTCTTTTCTTTTTATACATTGCTGAACTGAATTTGTTAATGTTTTGTTGAGGAATTTTGTATCTATGTCCGTGAGGAATATTGGTAACTAATTATCTGGTATTGTCTTGTAGGTTTTGGTGTTAGGGTGGTGCTGATTTCATAAAATAAAGGAAGCATTCGTTTTTTTTCTCTATTTTCTGAAAGAGTTTGTGAAACATCATTATAATTCCTTCTTTAAATTTTAGATAGAATTTACCTGTAAAGTCATCTTGCTCTGGAATTTCTTTATGCAGGAGTTTTTTTTTTTTTTTTAAGATTTTATTTATTTGTATATTTGAGAGACAGAGAGCATGAGAGAGAGAGCAAGTGAGAATGAGCGGGGGGTGAGGGTGGGGGGGAGCAGGAGAGAAGGGCAGAGGGAGAGGGAGAAGCAGGCTCCCGTTGAGCAGGGAGTCCGGCTCGGGGCTTGATTCCAGAACCCGGGGATCATGACCTGAGCCAAAGGCAGACGACTGACTGAGCTACCCAGATGCCCGGATTTTTTTTTAATTCAAATTTTTCAATAGATACATAGCTATTCTGTTTTTTTTTTAAGATTTTATTTATTTATTTGACAGAGAGACACAGTGAGAGAGGGAACACAGCAGGGGGAGTGGGAGAAGGAGAAGCAGGCTTCCCGCGGAGCAGGCAGCCCAATGTGGGGCTCTATCCCAGGACCCTGGGATCATGACCTGAGCCGAAGGCAGATGCTTAACGACTGAGCCATCCAGGCGCCCCAGGTATATAGCTATTCTGATTTTCTATTTCTACTGTGTCAATTTTTAAAATTAATGCTTTATAAGAAATTTCCCATTTCATCATAATTATTTAATTTGACATAAAGATATTCAAAATATCAC
Organism: Halichoerus grypus; assembly: GCF_964656455.1. NCBI lineage: Eukaryota > Metazoa > Chordata > Mammalia > Carnivora > Phocidae > Halichoerus > Halichoerus grypus. The sequence goes on along the minus strand of NC_135715.1, from coordinate 121,196,708 downwards.
CTTTATTATTTTAATGTCTGTAGGACCTATAGTAATATTCTCTTTTTTTCACTTCTGACATTGGTGGATTTCTCTTAATTAGGTTTATCTAAGTATAATCAATTTTAGTAATTTTTTCAAAGAAACAACTTTGAGTTTGGTTAATTTTCTGTACTCTTCTATGTTCCACGTTGTTGTTTTTGTTATTATTTTTATTTTTTTTTTCTTTTATGGAATTTGGGTTAAATTTACTCTTTTTTATTCTAGCTTCTTTATACACATTTACAAAGCAGGGGCACCAAAATGTACAAATCTTCATCATCTTGCAACATATACAAATATTAAAACATTAGTGGTGAGAGTTCTTTATATATTCTACGTATAAGATCCTTATAATATATATGATTGACAAATATCTTCTCTCATTTTGTGGGTCATCTTCTTTGTTGATAGTGTCTTTGAAGCACAAAAGGGCTTGATTTGGTGAAATCCAGTTTAACTTAGTGTATCTTTCATTGCTTATGCTATTAGTGTGATAGCTAAGAAATTAATGCCTATTTCAATGTCATAAAGATTTGCACCTACATTTTCTTTTTTGTTATTATTTTTTAGAGAGGGAGAGAGAGAATCTTAAGCAGGCTCCATGCCCCGTGCAGACCTCAGTCTCACAACCCTGAGACCATGTTCTGAACCGAAATCAAGAGTTGGACGCTTAACCAACTGAGCCACCCAGGCACCCCGCACCTACATTTTCTTTTAAGAATTTTATAGGCTCTTTAAATTTATAAGTTCACTTAAATTCAGGTCTTTAATCCATTTTGAATTAATCTTATTTTTGGTGTGTGATCCAACTCCATTCTTTTTCATGTGGCTATTGAGTTTTCCCAGTACCATTTGTTGAAAAGATTTTTCTTGTTCCATTGAATTGTCTTGGTGTCATTGTCAGAAATCAATTAACTCTAGATACATGGGTCTGTTTCTACTCTCACACTTATTCAATTGGCTTATACATCTATCCTTAGGCCAATATCATGCAATCTTGATTTCTGTAGGATTGTGGTAAGTTTTAAAATTGGAAAATGTGAATCCTGCAACTCTGTTCTTTTTTAAGATTGTTTTGACTAGTATGAGTGTCTTGCATTCCTATATCATTTTTAGAATCCACTTGTCAATTTCTTCAAAAGAAAAAAAAAGGCAACTGAGACTTAGATAGGGGAGGCATTGTATTTGTAGCTCAATTTAGAGAATATTGCTATCTTAAAGCTTCCAGTCCATGAATATAGGGGTCTTTGTATATTGTAAGTCCCTTTTAATTTCTTTGAATGATGTTTTGTAGTTTTTGGTGTGTTCAAGTCATGCACTTTTTTTGTTGTTGTTGTTAAATTTATTCCTGAGAATTTATTTTTGATGCTATTGCAAATGGAATGATTTCATTTTCAGATTGTTCATTGCCAGTGTATATAAATACAACTGATTTTTGTATATTGATTTTTATATCCTGCCAGGTTGCTGAATTCAGGTATAGCTATAATAGCTTTCCTGTGGATTCTTTAGGATTTTCTATATACGAGTTCATGTCACCTGCAAATAGAGATAATTTTATTTCCTTTCCAATTTGGACACCTTTTATTTATTTTTCTTGCTCAATTGCACTGGCCAGAACTTCCAGCACAATAATGAATAGAAGTGGGGAGATCGGATATCCTTATCTTATTCCTGATCTTAAGGAGAAAGATTCAGTCTTTCAGCATTAAGTATAATGTTAGCTATTGGTTTTCTGTAGATGCCCTTTATGGAGTTGAGGAAGTTTCCCTCTATTTCTAGTCTACCAAATGTGTTTTCATCATGTAAGAGTGTTAGATTTTGTCAAATTCATTTTCTGAAACTGTTGGCATTATATAGGCTTTGTCCTTTACTCTAATTTGATAGTACCCAGCCTCCAAATTCTATCTCCCCTGAGAGTCCTGTGATTACTTGGTTTTAATCTTGGTAGAGAGCAAATGGGATGGGGGAGGGTTCTAAATCCTAAGATGAAGCCTTTTGGCTGTCTTTGATGGATACCCACAATTTTCATGAAATTTCAAGACATTTCATCCCTCTTGCTGGGCTGGAATTATCTCACCAAATTGCTTTTCACAATCTTCTGATGCTGCCTCAATCCAGAACAATAGATTAAAATTGACCAATGGGATTTAAGAAAGAACCAATATTAAATCCATTCTCTACATTTTTTAAATGTTCACAAATAATGAGAGTTGACTTTCTTGTAAAAAGCTCTCATATACAAGATCCAGAGTTTTTGTGAACACGAATCTCAATAATAATAATGTGATTAGCTTGTTAAAAAAAAAAAGAAGGTGAAAAAAATCATGAACTTATAGGCTATGTGACTATGTCAGTAATCATATAATATCCATCTCAAGGGAGGTAATAATCCTATCACATGTGACATCAGTCACATGGTCATGCCTGAAGGTATGTGTGCTTTCCTGGACTTTATACTAAAAGAACAACATCAAAGAATTTCCGAATGTTCAGAATAAATTAAGTAAGATGGCTTATGTTCTAGTAAATTGTGTCAAAGAAAAAAGTGGCTGAAAGAGCTGTGTATTTTAGCCTACAGAAAAGAAAAACCAGAGCGAGTGACACTATATATGACTTCAGCCATTCAAAAGATTGTTGTGTGAAAAAGGAAATAGTCCATGCTATCCGGACTTCTTCAAAGGACAGAACTAGTACTAATCAATGGATGGAGACAAACTATCATTCAAGATATAGAAGAACTCTGTAATTATAATTGTATAGTAATAGTAAAGTAGTTTTCAAAAATTACTTGAAAGAAAGTAGTAGGTGAATGAAAGATATATTAAGGTTTTATCAAGCCATGGTAAAATGAAAGGCAGTTTCTGTGTCCATGAGAATTTAGGAAAGTGTTGGGAGTGGGAGGAGTGTAGACATAGAATCAGTTTGATGCTCCCAGGGGTATGTTGCTCAATGAAATGTCATTTATTTGGTTCACCAAAGTCACCCAGTTGACTTTATGTGAAACCAAATACATGCATGCAGTGTTAAATTCACACTAATGGATTATGTCAGTGATCACAAATCACAGATTGTCAAGGGATGACTTAGAAAGGACAACTGCCTTGGCAACAAAATGAGCATTTGGAGTCTCAGTCCCCCTCAAAGAAGCGTAGACCCCACAGTGGGTTTGCGTACTTTTTCTTTCCTCTGAATTTTGGCCCTCAAGGATAAAAAAGATACAACTCTGTAAATTTTGTGGGCAAGACACAGAATATATAATAACATTCCTTTAAATACAGCTGAATACAGATCTTCCGAAATGGTTAGAGATCCTCACATTGGAAAGAGCATCAACCCTTACTGTTCCTACACTGGTTCGTCAAAGTTGATCTTCTCCTTAGGGATCTCACACTAATCCCTCTACCACTGTTACACAGGCTCAGCAGGTGCAGCTCCTTTGAGTCTGCTCATGTCAATAATGGACATATGAATTTGCTTTTAATCCCCCAATAAATCCGTTAGGTTAAGTCAGTATTTTCTAAAAGCTATGTTCATAGGATTGAAAAGTATATGGTATATAGCTATAATTTTCCTTTTAAGTATTTGTTACCTGAAGGATATTTTAGGAAGATGAAGCAATATCATTTATTTAAATATGTTGACACATATTTCTCTGAATTGTCTTTTTATTTGAGCCACACAGCTAGTGTTCAAATCCTAGCTCTGCCACTAATAAGCTATAAGTTATTTGAACTATACAACCTCGGTTAAATTGCTTAATATTGTAGTCCCCAATATCCTCATCTGTAAAGTTATGAGAATAAGAGGACCTATTTTAAAGGGTTATTGTGTGAATTTAATGAGTTAATATGTACAGGGTACTTAGAACAGTGCCTAGAGTATAATACATGCTCAATAAATATAATGTATTATGATGACTCAAAAATATTAATTGAGTACCTATGTATATATATAACCCAGATGTTGAGTGGAGTCACGCTTTTTTTTTAAATATCTGTGAATTCCAGGTGTTCTTACATTCTCCTCACTCATCTCTTATTTAGGTGTCCAGATATGACTGTTCTTTCTTTATTTCTCACAAATATTTTTAAAAAGAAAAAAGGAACAGTTCTCTTCTAGATTTCCATATCTACCTTTCTCCAAAATTTCCATGCCTTTGTATGTGTATCAAGTTTTCCACAATGTTTGGGGAGATGGAGGGAATTTACATATCGAAATGCAAACAAATAAATTTAAAAGGTAGATACCCTGCTTTTTAAAAGCCTTGGGCTTTTCTGATATGGTACCCAGCCTCTCCCAACATCCACATTCTCTTCTCCCTTTTTAGGTCAATAACCACGACAGCAAAAACAAGCAATTAAAAAATATCCCCCCCCATATTTGAATGCCAGAGAAATTCAATCTCTCCAGCCCAAATACCCACAAACTCAGCTCCAGGGCAACACAGACAAGGTGAAGTTGAAATGATTATTTATACAGTCTGATGGATCTCTTTATTAGCGACTTTTTCTTCTCCCGGGCTTCATCTGAAGGGAGGGGGGCTTTTAGTCCTCTTGTTACATATATAATGGAATTTCTCTAGATCTTCTAACAAAAATCATGATAAAAGAAATGATTTCTAACTGCATCTGAACCTTTATGCAAACTGACAAAGCTTTCTTTTCATATATATATATATATATATATATATATATATATATATATTTCCTTTCATATATATGTGTGTGTGTATATATATATATATATATATATATATATAATTCTATTGATATATATCAATACAAGTATATCTATTGTGTTGTTCAATCCCATATTAAAATTTGGTGCTTTTTAGACTCTAGGCTGGGGTAAAATTAGCACTCAGCAACTCTTTATTACTTGGCAGTAGCATTCAGATCATGGTTATGAACATATTGGACTAAGTTCAGATCTAGCTGTATGATGTATCAGGAATCAGCAGATCTGGGTTGGGGTCAGTTCTACTACTATCTCAGAAGCCTTATAAAGTCTCTGAGCTCCTCTGGGGCCTGTATTGTAGCATCTGTACCCTATTAGTTTCCCATTTCCAGTTCCCTATATTCTCCCAAACACAAAGGGAAGCTGTCATGTATTAGAAGGAAGCAGCTTGTATAATAGAAAGTGCAAGAGTTTTTGAGTCAAACTGAGTTATAATCCAATGTCTATCTTTGGACAAATATAATCAATAATTATTCTCTTGCCACACTGTTATGAGGATTAATGGAAATAACATATGTGGAAGTTTTGGCACAAAATGTCAGTTTCATAAGTTATAGAATTAGAAATGATAGATTGTTTAGGTGTTTGATCATTGAGATAGGGACTTGAATCCAACTGAACTCCGAGGAAATCTGAATCTCCAAAATGAAATCATTTTAAAACAAACATCATCCATAAAACTTATTGGTTATATGAAAATATGTTAAAATTTTAATCACATTGCCTGCAATACAAATTAAAATTATATCCTTTACCAAAAAAATGCAAAAAAAATATCCTTTTTTATATTACTTCTTTATGATACAGTAAAATATATCATTAGCAGTCAGACCTAATGGCAGTTAGTTTACTTTGCACTTTAGATTAATAAATTCTTTCATTGAAGGGGCTCAGTTATGATTTGTCAAAAAGGTAAAATGATTATCCACAGTTTGCAGCTGGGAATGTTGCTGTACGGAGGTTCAGTGCTTTTCAATTCAGCCGAGGTACGCTTCACTATGTTATAGGAGTCTAAACTACCAACTTCAATGTCGAAACTTGAGTTGAGATGATTAATTAAAACCACAGCTCTTTTTATTCTCCTTGGTATTCTGGGATGGAGAGAGTCAAATAGATATTCATTCTTCTCATGAAAGAATGCTAAACACTTGTGTGGAATGGGAATCTTGGCCCATTTTTTAAAATTCCCTTCATATTGCTATGCAATGAAGCATAATGAATTTAGATACAATGAATTTAGAACAAAATAACATACTGAACAACCTTGGACATAGTTCCTACCATCAGGCACTCACTGGGTGGGCTGACCTCATGTGAATATTGCCTTTCTTACTGCCTCTGTCTTCATTATCACTGACCATCTGGTGCTCCCTACCCAGGACTACCAAACACAAATGACTAAGAATTTCTAAAGCTTAGCCTCCAAACGGAAGAGCTCCACCCTGCCTTTATTGTAAATAGAGTCATCAGGATGTAGATTTCCAGAAAATAATTTTATTCTTAACCTAGTTGAATGTTCTGCCACATGGCTCCATTGATGACTCCTTGACTCTCTTTTTGAACTCTTGCTATACTAGCTCAATTCTTACGTCTCGGATTACTCTCACAGGCAAATTGTCCTCTGTCCCCTAGAATTTGTCTCTTAGCCCCTGTTTCTTCTTTAATACAGATATCTTGAGTGATGCCATATATTTCTTTATCTTCAGCTGCCACTGAATAGGCCAGGGGTCTTTGGGGAGACAGAAACTACATAAGTTATCTTACAGAAGAAAATTAAACAGAATTGCTAACTGGCGATTAGAAAATTAAAAAGGCAAAAGGGGGACACTTTGTGCTGTTAAACCGAGATTGGGCGAACAGAAGGGATCGTTAAAGCTCAGAGGTTTGGAGGAGAGCCTGTGGAGCTGGGACTCAGACTTCTGAGGATGAAGCACAGTCAGGCTGATTCTGGGTTTTCTGAGAGGAATGTAATGAGGCTGATTTTAAATAGCATGGAAAAATTGCAAACTGCAATCAACTGCTACTTGTGGGATCAATTGTCACTGCCACGATAAAGAGCTATCACCTGACTGGATTTGGATGCAAACAGGAAAGAGCAAGTCCTTTTTAACTCATTCAGCCTTCAGGATTCTCTCTAGTGCCTCTTTTTGGCAAAGCACCATGGGGGCCAACTGGCAAAGGATAGATCATTTCAACCTCAGTGTCAAAAAACACAGTACAGATGTATGGGCTTAAAGCTAAAAGACAGTAGTATAATAATCACTATGGCCAGACTTGGCTACCCGATATCCATACACACTCTTCTACCCAAATTTAACTTCAGTATAAGGACAGAAACCACTTTGTTCTTTGACTCGACAAAATTCTTTGTATGTTCAAAGACACTCTCAACCTTCTACTAGATATGTCCCAAAAGTCATTGTGTTCATCTCTGAGATAAAGCCATGGTATCCTCTTTAGTTGAGAATGAGTTAGGAGCTATCCATAGCCTAATTCCCACAGTCCAGCAATCATCATGTGATCATAAAAATCCCTGAAGATTCTTAATCCAGAATAGTCTCTGTCACTGATATGCTACTCCAGGATCACAAAGTGCCGTTGCTACTGAAAAGATGGTTCTGGGACCTGGAACAAGTTAAACTAGTTACTTGATGGACTGTTATGTAACATTTAAAAATATGCCAAAAAAAAAAAAAAAAGAAAAGAAAATCAAAACAAAACATGTAAACAAAATTTTGGAAATGTTCCAGGAAGTTAACAGAAAACAAGAGAACACTATATATGCAGAGGTAGAGGAAGAGGAAAGGAGGGAGAACTGGTGTTTGGGAAGAAGGAAAAAGAAGAAAACAGGTGAGTGAAAAAAGAATGAAGAAGAAAGAAAAAAGCATCTTCCAAAATGATAACAGTAGTTACTAATTTTATAGTCAGAAAAAATGCATATAAGAGAAGACAGTAAAGGTGCTCCACTTGGTTGAGGCAATTTCCTTTGGACAGGAAGACTCTCTAAGCTCCTGGGAAGCAAGAGGTTCCTCTAAAAGGGGGTCAAGTCCTACGTTCTCAGTCTAACTTATGTGAAGCCCTTAGAACAGCACAGCACTCAGACTCAACTAAACACAACAAATAGATAGGATTGGACTTACTATTTCTTCTTTACAAAATTCTAATGTCAAGAATTTTGAAAGATTGATAAATATTTGTTTAGTATCAACAGCTGAAATTTTATCTTTGCCATAGATTTTCCTGAAACCTAAATAACTAAAAAAGAAACATTGTAATGTTGCCCACAGAATTTTGGTAATCACATGTTGATGTTGAAATGTTAATGCTGAATTATTGTTAAATGAACCATTGTAGCACAGAATGCCATGTTCTAGGCCACCTGTGGTCTTACATTTGTTCTACCTCACCTTCATATGAACACAAAGAACTATATGTTAATTCCCGTGGCTTCTTGACCAGAAATGCTGTGGGTAGATATATGAAATCTTACTTGTATTTAAGTGGAAGACATTTTGGGTGCCTGGGTGGCTCAGTTGGTTAAGCGTCTGCCTTCGGCTCAGGTCATGATCTTGGGGTCCTGAGATCGAGTCCCGCATCAGGCTCCCTGCTCAGAGGGGAGCCTGCTTCTCCCTCTGCCTCTGCCATTCCTCCTGCTTGTGTTCTCCTTTCTTGCTCGCTCACTCTCTCTCTCAAATAAATAAATAAAATCTTTAAAAATTAAAAAAAAATAAGTGGAGGATATTTTGTTACTTTTTGGTTTAGTACAAAGGGTTAATATATTGGTTGGCTTGAGCTGTCATTCTGGTGTTCGCTTTTAGATAAAACAATTTATAATGAGAAAAAACAATGTAAGCGCTCCTTGAACTTCCCTTAAAGTTTGAAAGATTGTGATAGGCTTCTTGTGTCACATAAAGAGACAGTATCTTGATAGTTTTAAATATTCCAATCAGCTGTATAAGTAGCATATTTATACTACTGTTCATGTAGAAAAAAATTACTGATTACATCCAACACTAATCCTTTGCCATAAGAATGTCTTATTCTCAGTCATTTAATTTTAACATCTAAAGAAAACTATAGTTTACATTCTGTCTTGCTCCAAAAGTGCCAACTAGCACTCATGCTTGTTGACCTCTGTGAGTTTTTTCCTACTGATTGTTATATTTTTCCATGCCTTGGGAGATTTAAGTACTTATGGCTAGAGTCTGAATTAACGTATATGTGTGGTGTATGGTGTTTAAGTTCAACTAGTACATTTCAGACCAGCAAGTTTTGCCACTTGGATGGAGGAAGGATATAAATTCTATGATTTTGTCATTGTGAGGACTCATGAATATGCCATTGTGTACCACCCTGCTGCTGAAGAAACACAAGATTTAATATGTGCCTTTAAAAATACATATTTGTATAAATATATGTAAATATAATTTCTCCTGGCTATTTCATTGTTAAATGACCTGACAAATAATTTGGTTGAGATCATTGCCCTAATTTGAAAAGAACTTTAAATTTTGACACAAAAATTACTTAAGAATCAGATATATATTTTATTTGAATTATGTTATTTATTTTTCTTTTAATTACTTTTATTAAGTAATAATAAACCAAAATAAACTGCAAAATGCTCGTGCACTTCAACATATTCAATGAGCTTGCAGGATGTAGAATTAAAGAATGGTTCAGGAGGACTTTCTTTGAGCAACAGGAACAGAGAGAGAAACCAATATGCTTACCTATCAGAATTAAGCATTTTGATCCACCAAATTTGTCGTTGGTTAAATAAGAAGGAACAATATTATCTAAAGCAATAAATTTTGATATGTAAATTTCCATAGATAAAAAGACACTGTAATTGAGAAATGTTAGAAAGGGTTAAATATCCTATTCCATTTTATATATTTTTTCCATTTTATATTAAAAAAAAAACCACTCCTGGGGCGCATGTGTGGCTCAGTCAGGCGTCTGACTCTTGGTTTCAGCTCAGGTCATGATCTCATAGGTCGTGGGATAAAGCCCCAAGTTGGGCCTTGAGCTCAGTGGGAAGTCTGCTTGAAGATTCTCTCCCTCTGCCCCTCCCCCACTCAGATGGGTAAATAAATCTTTTAAAAAAATTAAAAATAAAATAAAACACTCCTTTAAGTGAGGATTGCTTTTTTAAAAACCACCAACACCAAACATCTGCTTCTGAGTAAAATAGGAGAAAAAAAACAAAAACTACCACGTTTGCACAGTAATGCCAATAAAAAAAATAACAACAACAAAACCTTAATCTTTATTCAAGCTTCCCATGAATATACTGAAAAAATAAGCAAATGAAAATATTTCAAATCATAAGAAGTGAAGAAAAGGAGGAATTAAGACGATAAAACGCCAAGAGCAATCTGGCCAATTCCAATGAACGGAGAAAAGTAACATTGCAAATCAAAAACTAAAACTGCAAAATTTGTTGTACCAACTAAGTAAACAGAACCCAACTATTCATCTGTGTGCACTTGAAACCAAATAGATGACTAGATGACTTGCTCAGATTAGAATACTATGTATGTTCCTAATCATAAAATTCTAAACCCAACTTGAACTGAGCTAATATTTTATTCTATTTACACTTCCACTTAATTTGAGGAAGAAAATAGTTAATCAACCAACACAACGAGTTATTTGAAATCACCTAAATAAAACAGTTGTTTGAGAGTAGGAGTTTTTCACTTTTCAACCAGCTATTTTGTCATTTAAGAGATGGTGTGTTAAATGGAGTAGTTTCTAAGGAAAGTTCTATTGATCTAACCCATTTTAGCCCTTGTTAAGAGTAAATGCAATAGACACCGGGAAAGGGATCAGAAGACTGTGCATTAGTAAAAATGGCACTTAATTGTGTGCCACTATAAAGTTAGCTTTAAAAAGCTTCCATCAACAAGCCCAAAGCCAGACAATCAGGCATTACTATTCTAAAGAAATGGAGGATGTTAATCAAAATGCTTGTGTCGCTAGGGAAAAAGGGGCAGACCTTCTAAGTCACAGCAGTCAGGTTGGTCCTGTTCACAGGACCATTGTCTCTAGCCCTCTCCATTCTTCTGCCCAAAGATAGCTATGGAGCAGATGTCTTACGAGGTGATACTCTTCTTCCTGTAACTTTCTAAAATATTAGTCAACATTTTCTATTCCTGATGATGACATATTTTCTAATTGCTTCATAATATAACGAGTAGTTTAAGAACCCAAGTAACTACAGGTAATCTCTGCTATTTGGCAGTTTATGTCATGCAACTTTGTTTTTATGAAAGATTTACATTAATACCTGTTTTTGCTAACCAAAAGAAATCCAAAGAGGATTCTTGCTTTAAAAAAATAAAGGCAAAAAGGGAAAATAGAGACATTGCATTACAGAGACAATGAGCCATGACGGTGGCCCCACCAAGCTCCTTCCCTGGGACTACACTCAGCACCTCAGCTGCAAGCCACTGTAGCTTTGAACTGTGTCTGGGAACATCTGTGCTTTATCTCCATTTGTCTTGGGCATCTGTTAGCAAGATGTGTCCGAAGGTATCAGAAAAAGCTAAGAGAGGTTAGTTTTTGGGTCTGGGAATGCTCAAAATTGTTCCATATAAATTAACAATAATTACTCCTTCCCTTTACACTGTTTCAGCTTACAAAGGGTAGGCATGCTCTACACTCGAATAGTGGGGGCAACCTGTATAAGAAAGGAAATTTTACTTTCTTCGCCTCATTATCTCTGTTGTACAAAAACAAAAGTGACTATTGCTAGTCATACTAAGCAGGGATATTTTAAGGAACACTGGCATGGGTTACAGAGCTCTCAAAGAATGGTACCATGGAAATATATCCCACTGCTACATTTTAAGCAAATGGGATTTCAGGCCCTTCAGAGAGTTGGATAATCCCTTCAAATCCTTAAAGATGTGAATAATAGCTATAAGTAATACTGGTGTTTAGTAAATATAACTTGATGACTGTATGAAGATGTAATCCAATGTAACTGTGCTTTCACAAAGAACGGTGAAGGAAACAAAAAGTTATAATAGTCAGATTTCATCGAGTCATGTGATAAAATGAAGAGGCAGCTTTAATGCTAAAGAGACTTCCAGGAATTGTTGGGGATGGGAAGGAATATAAAAATAGTCCAGCAGAGGGGGTCACGTGGGGTAGACCTAGGGACAATGCTGACACAAAGCGAAGAATTAAAAGGCATCACCAACAGTGAGCCGTACATTTATGACGGCAGGCATTCGCGATATTAATAGATGCTTAGGTCACATATTTGTCAAGGTACACATCGGTCCTGATGCCTGGCTATGACAACACATGCGTCTCTGTGCTGTCTTGGCATCACGATGTAGTGGTTAGGATGTGGTCTCTGGCGCCAGGCTCTTAAGTTTCAAATCTCAACCTAGACATATATCGGTTGTGTGACATAGACATGTCACCCACTTCCCCCCTGCCTTCATATCTTCATTTGAAAAAATGAAATAAATTTTTCAATGATGAATGACAAAATTGAAATAATATTACTGTCTACTCCTGAAGGCTTTCATGTAAATTAAATGTTATTATATGCTAATATATGTTGAGGGCTTAAACCAGTGGTACAGAGGTATGTGTAGGGGGGATTATTAGACATTTAGAGACAGAAACTCTAACATTTGTGAACAACATTATATCATGAATTAATGGGCCAACTAATTATTCCACAAGTATTACTGGGGTTCAAGGTCTATAGAGATTTCAAAGTAGGCAAAGAACCACCTACAAATCTGAAATTGGGTTTTTTGGCAAGCTAGTACAGCAAATATGAACTGAAAAAACTCTAGTATTGATACAATATGAAAATTTAAGAGGTTCTACAAAAAACAAAACAACCCCCCCCATTCTTATCATTTAAAGATCATGCTTTATGATGGTAGATTAGTTCCCATTGATTCTTAACATAACAAATGTTGAGCTGTAATCATAACATTCAGATGAGAAGACCCATGCTGGCTTCCTGCGTAGCCCCGATAACCACTTTTTCCTCTCTAAGTAAAACACAGCTTTGAGTTTGTAATGCTCTATTTGAGGCTCAGTTGCTGCTTCCATTATAAAGTTTGCTATTCCATATTATAACTTGTCACCTTTCTTTTGCATCAAGATAAAACTTTAGTGTATGTTTGTCAGCTTTAATGTAAACTATTATTTTAGGGGGAAAAAAAAGGTGCGAATGAGTAAAATGAGGAGTTTGTAGTCTTGACCATCCTTTGAAGAATTACAAATAAAATAACCACTCCTCTTTCCCAAACTTCAGTTTGACAATGTGGTAGATGCATTCAACTGTCTACAAATCTTTAATATGAGCAGAAGCCATTTTAATATGAATTCTCAAATGTCTAAATTTGAAGCATTGTAAGAGCCTTGAGGATGGGAAAATTAATTTTCTTTGGAAATATATATTTAAATAAGTATAATAATAATTTACAATTCTTTGAGCACATACTCTTTGGGATTGCACGAGAATATATATTTTTTGTATGCTTACTTAACCCTTGCAATAATCCTGTAAGGGAATTCTTATCCTCACTTCTCAGATAAAGAAATTGAAGTACAGGGAAGTTAACTAATTTGCTATGGTCACATTGCTAAGAAGAGGAAGAACAGGATATAAACCTTGTTCCACTTAACTACAAAATCTGGTTTTAATTGCTGTGAAATGCTGCCTATTTAGACACACACCATCTCCATAGATACCTACTTGGTGGCAATATGGTGTAAAGATTCAGCACGTTGAGGCTCTGTGCTTAGTCTACCTGAGACAAAAATCTCACCTCTGGTACTGACTAGCAGTATGGTATCAGGAAAGTACTTAGGATGGATCTAGCACATAGTAGGTGCTAAATAAATATTAGATCCTATTGTTTTCAGAATATACAGAATTTGAGCGTGAGGTCACTACAAGGAGGGAATCATAGGAGTCATATCAGAGAAATGGGGAGACAAGTATACAAATCCTGTGGGATCTTGAAGGCCATTGTAAGGATTTTGGCCTTTACTTTGAATGTAACATAAAGACACTAGAGAATTCTAACAAGAGAAGTGTCATGATCTAACTAGGTTTTCTTGACTGCTCTGGCTGCTGGATGGAAATACACTGCAGGAGGGCAAAAGTAAAAGCAGGGAGACCAGTTAAGTGTCTCTTGCAGTAATCCAAGAGAGAAATACCAGTCCTTTAGACCAGAATGATAACAAGGGAGAAAGTCAAGAAAAAAGTGGTTAGGTTATACAATCACAGGATGTATTGATATATTGGGTATGAAGAATGACAGAAGAAAAAAATATTTAAAAATTACTAACATTTTAGCTTGAGCAACCAAAAGATCAAGATGAAGGACTTCAATAATTAATAACTAATATTAATTAATAATTAATGCCTTTGATGATTTCATTTCTTATAGCTAAAAGTTAATTCTACTCCTGGATTTTCTGTGTTAGTAAATGTGCTAAGGATTAAATAAAGACTACCAGTTGAATCTGCTAGACAAAGGATACCAGACAAATCTTTGAATACATTGTCTGGTTTTCTGATTTCACAATCTAACTGTTCTACTAATACAAGAACTGATGACTCGGTGAGTTACAGAGTGATAGGCGTCCAGGACACATGGAGAGGCCATCATGAGGCATGCCTGGATCTATTACCTGAGTAACCAATCTGTTACACTCAGAGGTATAAGCATGAAATATTGTTGAATTTCCCTTCACACTAGTTAAGCATTCTGGAAAGATCCCATTGTTTTCTTGTCCTTTTCATGTATTCAAAGTCCAATCTAGACCAGTATATAATTCTTATCTTACATCTGAGTCAAAGCTTTCATTTCTCACATGGCCTGCTGTCTCCAGGCAAGTGTGTGGATGTGTGTGCCACCTGCCATCAGCAGACCACCCCACAATCTTAGGGAAACCCCCTCATGGCCTGGACACTGCCAAGACAGCTGAAGCCTGACTCCTTCAGAGCATCCCTTAACCCAAAAAGAAGCTCCTACATTCTTACCACACTTCAGTCACTTTTCTCTCTGCATTGCCACTTCTGCCCAGTCCTCCTTGCTTTTGTTCAGGTAGGTTCAGAGTAGATCAGCAAGTTCACTGACCAAGCAGATGTCTGAGGAAGGAAGGAGATGCCAGCCTCACAGGGATCTTCTGTCTCTATGTTGATGATTCCCTTGGCTGGTCTTCCCCTGGCTTGGAGTTGTGTGGATCACAGCATTCCTGATGACCCAGATTACTCCCTGACTCTTCCTCTACCCTGTCTTTTTTTTTTTTTTTTCTTGTCCTTTACTTTTTAGTAGTCTGGTACGCAATTTAGGTACTAACAGTTGGATGGAGATATAAAAATTAGCCCAGAGGCCAATAAATAATACACCCTGAGGGAGTGGGCTGGCCTCTACTACAGCCAGCTCTCTTGAGAACAGGGGACACACAGCATCTATCTGTCCTCAGCTTTAGGCCCAAGTTAGCAGTTTGAGGCGATAATAATAATAATAATAATAATAATAATAATAATAATGATAATAATAAATCCCACTTGTATCCAACTACATACGTTTAAAATTCTGAAAACTTTCCAAATGGTGTTGCTGAAGCACAGATACTCCAAGAGTGAGTGGGCAAATAACTGACTTCCTTCGAGCCACTACCGTAGGTGATTTGGGGAAAGCAATTCGCAAAACCCTTGTTCCATAGTTCTTCTTTGATTACACGCTCACACACAAAAATACACACGCACCACCATCACCACTCTCAATTAGTGGTCAAGGATATAGCAGAATGAACATATCTGTTCTTTGCAAAATGGGTATGCCATGGTCCCGACAAGAGAATTCAGAATAGAAGATGTGAAAAGTTTGCAAACTACTGAGCTCTTGATTCAGCTTTTTGGAGGACACATGGTCACTAATGATCAAAATTTAACACACACACACACACACACACACACACACACACACACACACACACCCCCGCCCTGCTTGGCAGGCAGCCAGCATCACAGCTCCAGGGAGTACAATCAGATGTGTATTGAAGATCTACTTCTAGTGATTTTCTCCCCCTTTCTACATAGGGAAGCCTATTTGGCTGAAAAAGTGGTTCCCTACTGGGATTCTTTCTAATTGTTATGTTACTCTGACTGGCTACTCTCACTATTGGTCCATTCCCTATCTGTCCTTGTTTTGTCATCAGGTCTTATGCAAATGAAGCATCCTTGTAAGTTGATTTGAGACCTTGTTTAGGAAGTAAGAGTTCCAAAACACTGAGAAAGAAGTTGCTGGTCTTCCCGCCAACCCCCACCCCCGCCCCCAGTCCACAGAAGCTAATTGTGGGCTCATCCCCAGTGAGTAAGAAAGGAGACCTTTTCCTCACTTTGTTTACTTTGAATAAGTAGTTCCTGAGAGCTGTGCTTTGAATGTAGTTCCTCTTAGCAATGCTTTCTAGAGATGATGGACCCCGTGAGTAAGCATTGTTTAACCTGACACATGTGAACCGACAAACAATCACACAGGCCAAATACTTCCTTCCTGCAATATGCATCTCCAGAAAAGTCTGATCGGGTATCTAAAATAATTAGATTTTGTTCAGTAATCAAACTCAATCAAATGAATTCTGTGTGAACTACTTTTATTCCCACAATGAGAAATGTGTGTCATATCCTCTGTAAATTTGCATATTTTTCCATAAACCTAAAACCAATCAATTTTGAAGAGTTATGATAATATAAAGAATCTGAGGCAATTACATGTCTTTTAAACAGGGATTCTAAATGCATTTCACTGCTGGTATTCATGTAGTAAAGTAGTCAAAACTTCTTTAACCCTTTTCATGACATTTCAATTAAGCTGTAATGATTGAGGCTCAAGACATTTCTTAGGATTAATGACCGGCTGGGAAAGTGGATGGCCTGAGGTGAAGCCAAGGGCCATTAATTCCCTCTGGTCATTAATCCCCCAGGAAATGCCTTAGGCTTGGTTTGATATTAGCATTACAGGCTGCAAATATACTGTTGAATTTCCTGATTGGTTTTAAAATAATTTATTAAGATGTCATATTTTAATTTCTGCCCTGTAAACCCAACATTTCCAAATTTTGATTCCTGGTTTTTCATCCTACAATGTTGATTGCAAGGACAAAATAAAAACGGTTTCATTGGTCATATTGCACATTTTCTTTGAAACAGTCAAAACATGTTAAAGTTATTTTTGAAACTGAAGTTCCAAATGGCCATTTGTCCTTGTCATGTTGTTTGCTAGTGAAAATCTTGGCCATGAGAATAAACAGTACTTTTCAAGTATGCATGTAGAATGTTCTATTTGGTATCATCTAAGTTTATGAAAGGTGTTGAACCCTTCCCCTAATTTTGTCTAATGTCAAATGAATATAAATCGACCTTTAATTACAAATAGAATATCCACACTTTAGGCTTTTGTTAGAAAATAATCAAAACTTGGTCATAGAAATAATATTTATGGGAATTGTCTAAAATGTGTATGTTCTTCCATTCCTCCAGACACTCAAGTTTCTCTCTAAATAATGGGCCACTAAAGTTTGGAATAGAATTCCTTTTGATGAACTGTACTCTAGGGTTATGCCTCTATTAAATTTGAGAATGTTCATTTTTTAGAAAATCTAACAAAACTTATTTTTACCACCTGCATGTTGTTAGATATTGCTTATTACATTGCCATGTCCTCCTTATGAGGGTCAGGAGAGAAATTTCTTTGAGACTTCGTGTCAGAAATAACTAGGATGAACCTAAGAAACCAGTGTCTTTTTACTTGTTGGAAACTATGGAACTTGCAACTGATCTTATTTCTCTTGTTTGGCTGCTAGAAAGCATGAAGTAAAATTTGCAAGACAGAGCTGACAAAATTCTTAGAGCAATTTTGGGTACCATCTTTACTTCTAACTTTGTTTTACTCTCTCCTACCCTAATTCATCTTCTTCTCTTACTCACCAGCAAGTTCCAATTATACATCTATGTCAACTCCTGCTGATTCAGTTCAGAATGTGATGGGATATAATTAACTAGTTAATTAATTAATTATTTATAAGTAATTATTAACTGCACCGAGCAACAAGCCTTTCCCTCCTCCCCAGTACAATGCCCATTTGTACTCACTCTTGACATCTAGTCATGTCTTCTTGTGATATGACTTCAGCTTGTCCATCTGCTTCACAATGCCCGGTAGGACAAACACAGTGGGGGCACTGGTCAGTCCCGTAATACCTAGGGCTCTCTCCCAATCTGGTCACCAATTCAGTTAGATAAGTACTCCTGTTCTCTGTTACTCAAAATTACTGTTAATCATTGAAAGATAATTTGTATAACAAATTGTTGCTTCTTCTTTTTTTTTCAAATGAATCTCTATTGACTGAAGTTTTCTACCTTAGAATATCTAATTTAAATTGCACATTTCTAAGACCCATAATCCACCTGATAACACAAAATGTCAAGTGTAAATAGTTGCTTACTAAGTTCGACTTTTATTAGAACATCAATGAAAAGTGATTCTTAATGGAAAAAAAAAAGGAATTGTAGTAAAAATAAATTAGGTAAGTGACTATTAGATTCTCCCCCACCCCCCCAAAAAAGCAATGACCCCTTCAGGAGCAATATGGAGATTCAGACTCGGCCAAGGGACATTATTATATAAAGGATAAGAAGGACTATCTGCCCATCTATCTAGCTGTCTATCTACTTATCTTTCTCCATCTATATATTTGATGATTGCTATGACATCCTTGAGTGAATTGAAGGTCAATTCAGGAAATACGACTTGAGCTTACTGATCTGAGCTGTGAAATGACAACACAAGGTCCGTAGTCTGTCCTCAGCTCAATGCCGCATGTGTGTGTGTTCATGAAGCACATGGTATATGCTGTGTCTGTCTGGCAGAAACATTTGTGCTTAAAATACAGCCTGACAGTTCCCTGCCATCTTGCAAAACAGTGTGGCTTATTTAGAACAAATCTGTTATGACTGACCACAGAAAGATGCATGTGTGTTTCTGAGCCTCTTCCTATGAATAGGCAAAAGGACCATCTGGGCACGTGGCATTTACACATCTTTGAGCAAAGTTAGCATTCTGCCTCTCAGTAAAATCCATCTCCCAGGGACTCTGTGGGTTTGTGATGCTTCCTGTAGAATGGAAGAGGAAAACAAATGCACTTCAGTAAAACAGAAGTATCTTTTTTTTTCATCTGTCATAGCCACAGTTTGATAGTATCTGTATTTCATTTTCACTTTGGAATATCACAAGAGGGAGAAATGGCAGGAAGCAAGTTGCTTCCACATGGTTGTGAAAGAGAGTTGTTATATTTGGTTGCTCTCTGTGGCACATCTCTGTGAAAAAAAAAATCTAGCTACCATCCTGGTGGTGAGGGAAAAGAAAAGTCATGTCTTTATCTTCTACTAAGAAAAATTATTGCTAAAATAATCTGGGTGATCATAATGACATTTCCCCTTTGTGTATCTTTATTAAAAATCAATCTGACTTTTAATTCAGACAAATACTTATGTGTTTATCTTAAAACATGTATTTTATTTGGCAATGCAGAATACTCAGAGAAAACATGAATTGGACTTCATTATTTTGTAATTAAAAGTTATTAAGGTCCAAAAACTTTCCAATATTAAGGAGTTCAAGGCACTTTGCTTGGTCATAAAATAACATGATTTTTTTTTTTAAAGAAAATCTGCCAAGATTTATACAGCCAAACAAATTATTGACCATTGCTAGAAATATTTATTTTACTCAGAATATTTTATATTTCCTCTTTAAAAAATGACTTTCTACCATATGGTTTATTATTTTCACTGTCCTTGAGAGAAACATGTCTTTCATCCTAGGATAGTGAATAAATTTACAACAGTCAAACTTAGGCAAGTATTACTAACAAAAAGGGTGATTAACTGGGAATTTACATATTTGGTTGAAGGAGGTGTGTGACTATAAAACAATGAGGCTGATCTCAAATGTCCTTTCAATTCTAAAATTTGACATGACATTCCCTCTTTGCAACTTGTAAATTCAGAGAGCAACTCTAAAAGAAGAGTGCCAAAATGTTTTAGTGCAATGGCAACATTGTTAAATTTCATGGAGAGCATCCTGAGGGTGCCATTTTGAAAGACAATCACATGTTGTCACACATGATTGTTGAGAAAAATTGTCAGTCCCATTGCTTTCTAGTCACATATTTTACTTAAACTTCAGTTGTTTTCCTTCTATGAACTGAAATCCTGAATGGACTAAATTGTTGCCAAATCTAACGTCTTTTAATTCAAAACAACTTCCCCTTAGTCTCCCCTTTCCTCTTTTTTTCTGTAGTCCCTCCCGTGGGCTAGGTCAGGGGTCAGCAATTTGAGGGGTCCAGATATTAAATACATTAGACTTTCTGGGCCAATAAAGCAAAATCAAGAGTATAATGCAGGTACTTATATAACAAGAGAATAAACCCTTGTCCTGTTCTGCCCAGTTTGCCTGGCATGTGTATTGCAGGTAGTAGGGATGTTCTGTGGCCAGATGCCATCTAAAGAAGGCTCTCTCAGGATGATGAAGGACTAAATCAATGGAGAGGAGCCTAGCGGGTAGTGCCGCAGGTCGCTGCCATGGTCATTGTCACTGTCTGTTCCAGTGAAGTCCAGACCCAGTGCAGTGATGTCAACTTGGGCAATGGCCCAGAGAAGAGACCACACACTAGACTAAGAGTCTACCATTTTGTGCATACCAGTTGCCAATAGCAGAGTCCTCAATGGGAAGGTGACAATCCGCACAGACCCTGAGTGGTAGCAAGGTGTGACTGGGGAGACAGTTGCTGGGCATAGAAAGGGAATGGGGCAGGATTCCCCTAGGCCTCCCACCTGAGCCTTGGTCTCCATGACTCTCAGTGCTAGCTTGCTAGGAAATGCCCACAGATAGTACAAAAGCAGGCAGCAGGCCAGATTTGGCCCACCCACAGTTCATCAGCCCATGGCTTAGAGAATGACTTGGCTCCAATCCTTGTTTTACCAAATCCCAGGGAGGGTCCCGCTCTCTGAGAAATAGTCTTTCCTGCAGCAAATAGATAATAAGCATAAACAGATCTTACAGTTGTCCTCAGAAATTTGTGGGGAGAGGGAGTTAGTTGCTGTTTCATCCAATGAATTATCTTTATGTTTTTCCCAAATCCTTCCTTAAGCAGTTCCTCATAGTCCCAATTCAACAGAAAAATTAGAAGGTCCCAATTCTCTTCATGAATAATGGGGTCTAGGCAGACTCTTAGGTGGTTCTGCATTCCTTTCTGACTGGCTAAATAGCACTGTGGTTTACAGTAGGGGTCAGCAAACTGTAGCCTGTGTGACAAAACCAGTCATCCCCTCCCCATTTTTGTATGGTCCACAGCTAAGAAAGATTTTTACATTTTTATGCAGTTGGAGAGAAATCAAAAGAAAAATACTATTTGTGACACATGAAAATTTATGAAATTCAAATTTCAATGTCCATAAATAAAGTTTTATTGGAACATAGCCATGCTTATTCATTTACATATTATCTACGGCTGCTTTGCACTAAACGACAGAGTTGAGTAGTTGCGACAGAGACCGTATGGCCTGCAAAGCCTAAAATATTTACTATCTGTCCCTTTCCAGAAAAAAAAAAAAAATTGCCAACTACTGGCTTAGTGTATGGCTCTGAAATCAGACTGTGTTCAAATCCCTTGTCACCATTTTGAGTACTGTGTCCTCTTGGACAATTCACTTAACCTCTCCTTCCATCAGTTCCTTCATCTGTGAAACAGGGACAAGGCAGCACTTCCTTCATAAATCCATGTGAAGAAGAGATGTATTTATCTATGGAAGCAACTTAGACCACAGACAGGCACATACTCAGCATTTAAGAAATGTTTGCGACTTTTATTGTGCGTTTCTGAAATTAGATCTTATTTATATAAATATACATAATAATTAAACAAATATGGTCTTTCCACGTACAAAAAGCAATCAGATGGCAAAAGGTTTGGAATTTTTCACATGGAGTGCATTGGTGTTTTATACATTAATAAGAAACACTTAGTTGTGACTATCTATTTTGTAAAGGGCCATGAAAAGCAACATGACTCCTTCTAGAAGCTATCAGTCTACTGAGGGAGCAAAGTTCAAACATGTGAAACAGACATACCTTTAAAAGATGACTTTATCAAAAATTTTAGAAAATATACATTTTCCCTACTACTTTAATAGCAGCTCAGCATATTGAATTATCATGAAAGACTATTACTGAGCCTAGTACAGCATACAGAAATCAGTTGCATTTCTCTTTTTTTTTTTTTTAAGATTTTATTTATTTATTTGTCAGAGAGAGAGCACAAGCAGGGGGAGGTGCAGAGGGAGAAGCAGGCTCCCCGCGGAGCAAGGAGCCTGATGTGGGACTCTATCCCAGGACCCCGGAATCATGACCTGAGCTGAAGTCAGATGCTTAACCGACTGCCACCCAGGCGTCCCCAGTTGCATTTCTATACACTAACAACAGACTGTCTGAAAGAGAAATTAAGAAAGCCAACAATCCCATTTACAATTGCATCAGAAAAATATACTACTTAGGAATAAATCTAACCAAGGAGGTGAAAGACGTGTACACTGAAAACTATAAGACACTGATGAAAGAGATTGAAGAAGACACATATAAATAGAAAGACATTCTGTGTCCTAGGATTGGAAGACTTAATTGTGAAATGTCCATACTATACAAAGCAATCTACAGATTCAATGCAATCTATCAAAATTCCAATGGCTTTTGAAGAAACTATCCTAAAATTTGTCTGGAACCACAAAAGACCGTGAATACCCAAAACAATCCTAAGAAAGAACAGAGTTGCGGGCATCATATGTTCTGATTTCAAGCTATATTACAAAGCTGTAATTACAAAGTTACGAACTAAGCAAAGCAGTATGGCACTGACATAAAAACAGGCGCACAGACCAGTGGAACGGAATATAAACCTACATATATACAGTCAACTAATTTTTGATAATGGAACCAAGAACACACAATGGAGAAAGAATAGCCTCTTTAATAAATGCTGTTGGGAAAACTGCAGGGCAGCATGTAAAAGAATGAAACTGGACCCCTACCCTAACATCACTCGCAAAAATTAACTCGAGATGGATCAAAGACTTAAATGCAATACCTGTATCCATTTAAAACTCCTAGAAGAAAACATAGAAAAATGTATCCTTGACATTGGTCTTGGCAATAATTTCTTGGATAGGACAGCAAAAACACAAGCAACCAAACCTAAAATAAACAAGTGGGACTACATCAAACTAAAGAGCCTCAGCAAAGGAAACAAGAAATTGAAAATGCAACCTTTAGAGGTGCCTGGGTTGCTCAGTGGGTTAAGCATCTGCCTTCGGCTTGGGTCATGATCCCAGGGTCCTGGGATGGAACCCTGCATCGGGCTCCCTGCTCAGCGGGGAGTTTGCTTCTCCCTCTCCCTCCACCTCTCCCCCCCACTCATGCTCTCTCTCTAGCTTGCTCTCTCTCAAATAAATAAATAAAATCTTAAAAAAAAAGAAAAAGGCAATCTTCAGAAAATATTTGCAAATTATATATCTGAGAAGGGATTAATATCCAAAATATATAAGGAACTCACACAACTCAATAGCATAAAAACAAATAATCCAATTTAAAAATGGGCAAAGGACCAAAATAGACATTTTTCCAGAAAAGACATACAAATGGCCAATAGATATATGAAGAGGTGCTCAACATCACTAATCACCAAGGAAATGCAAGTCAAAACCACACCTGTTAAAATGACTATCATCAAGACAAGGAAGAGTAAGTGTTGGCAAGGATATGGAGACACAGGAACCCTGGTACAGCATTGGCGGGAATGTAAATTGGTACAGCCATAATGGAAAATAGTTTGGCACTTCATAAAAAAATTAAAAATTGAACTGTAGTATGATCTAGCAATCTCACTCCTGGGTATACATCCAAAGGAACTGAAATCCAAAGAGCTGCACACACATTCATTGCAGCATTATTCACAATAGCCAAGGTGTCTTTTGACAGATGAATGGATAAAGAAAATATGATATATATCGATATGAAACAAATATGCATATAATATATATGGATTATAATATATATGGACATGTATGTGTGCACATAATATGTATGGATATGCATATAATATATATGGATATATATATGTGCACATAGTAATTTATATGTACACATACAATGGAATATTCAGCCATATAAAAGAAGGAAATCTTGCCATTTGCCATAACAAGGATGAAACTGGAGGGCATTATGCTAAGTGAAATAAGTCAGACAAAAAAAGAAGTACAGTGTATGGTATCACTTGTATGGAATCTAAAAATAAAAGGCCAATTTCACAGAAACAGAATAGAATGGTGGATGCCAAGGGCTGAAGGGAAGGGGAAACGAGGTGATATAAATCAAAGGGTAAAAAATTTTAGTTATAAGAAGTTCTAAGGATGTGATGTACAGCATGGTGACTGTAGTTAATAATATGGTACTATATACTTGAAAGTTGCTGAGAGTAGATCTTAAGCCTTCTCAACACACACACACACAAACACACAAAGTTAACTATGTGAGGTGGTGGACATGTTAATTATCTTGAACTTGGTAGTCATTCCACAATGTATATGAGTATCAAATCATTACGTTGTACACTTTAAATATATACAATTATATTTGTCAATTATTCCTTAACAAAGTTAAAAAAAGATTACGTTATCTACCAAAAAAAAAAAGAAAGCACCCAATTTTTCCTACTATTTTAGTAGCAACTCAGAATACTGAATTATCTTGAAAGACTCTGTTTATTGAGCCTAATAATAGTGCTGAACCACAATTCATCTTTAGAACCTGCTATTCTTTCCCTTATCAACATTCTTGCTGCCTATAACCTAATGTTCATTAGTCCCACCCATGGGCTGAATGAGGAATTGTAAATTAGCTTTTTTTTTCTTCTCACTGACATCAGAAATTATAAATAGACTTGAAATTTCCCAAGGCATTCTAAATGGAAAATACTGTTAATACATAAATTGTAAAACTCCTAATCAAGAAGTCTTGTTTTGAACTTGAAGTTGATGAGAACAGGCATTCCCAATAAGAGAGACATGACCATTTACTATTTCAACAACTGTTTATTGCCTAGGACATAGAACCTGTAGCTGGGAACAAGGCGGATGCACATATAGCTGTGCAGCTTGCACTCTTGTGGCTCTGGAAGGGTCATAAATAGTTCTGACTTTCTTCTCTCCAAGTCTCTTCTGGTCTATCCTGTCAAGAATTGCAGACTAATCTTCTCAATACCCTATTTTTGTCAATTCCTTCTCCTCTTCAAAAAGCTTTGTTTCTCATTGTGCAGCAGATCAAGTGCCAATTCCTTAGCATGGCATTTAGGGCTTCTTATGATCCAACCCAAGACTGTGTTATGTTTTCTCTTGTTGCTGCATTTCCACACTTTCATTTTTAAATTCTCTATTTCAGACAAACTTACCTATTTAGCATCCTACAATCACATCTTTTGCTTCCACACCTTTAAGTTGTTAAAAAAAAAAAAAAAAAAAGACTAAAAGGAAATGAAAACTAGCTAGTATCCATGGAAAATCTTTTTAAATTTTGACTCTATGGACAAAGCATAAATGGGGTTTTATTCTTTCTCTTAGATGTCTTTTCATTCCCTCTCTTGCATAACACTTGACTCTCGAACGATGGTATTATAAGACTGAACCGTAGTCAAATGCTTCACACTGATTCCTGGAGCTGTTTCCACTACTACACCTAAACGATCTCTAACTTTTGGAATATTTTTTCCTTTCCTTGCTCAATTTAATATTCAAGGTTGTGATGGGACATTGATCTTTAGAGTTCAAATTTTCATTGTATCACAGTGAGTAAACTTTTTTGAAAGCTGTCAACATTCAAATTCTGCCACACTCAAAGGTTCATGAGGACATGTGACCATTTGCCAAGTGCTGTATCTTCAGTAGAAAGTAGTACATAAATATTTTCATGAAGTCAACAAATCCTCTTTTTTCTTTTTTTTTTTTTTAAAGATTTTATTTATTTATTTGAGAGAGAGAGAATGAGAGACAGAGAGCATGAGAGGGAGGAGGGTCAGAGGGAGAAGCAGACTCCCTGCCGAGCAGGGAGCCCGATGCGGGACTCGATCCCGGGACTCCAGGATCATGACCTGAGCCGAAGGCAGTCGCTTAACCAACTGAGCCACCCAGGCGCCCCAAATCCTCTTTTTTCTAAAAGCTTTTAACACACGTCCCTCAATTGTTATTTAATCAAATATAGTTTAAGGCTTACTTTGCATCAGGTGGGTACATTGCTAATCTATAACAATGCAAAGACAAAAACAAACATTAAAAAATAACACATGCTGGGGCGCCTGGGTGGCTCAGTTGGTTAAGCGACTGCCTTCGGCTCAGGTCATGATCCTGGAGTCCCTGGATCGAGTCCCGCATCAGGCTCCCTGCTCGGCGGGGAGTCTGCTTCTCCCTCTGACCCTAACCCCTCTCATGTGCTCTCTCTCTCGCATTCTCTCTCTCAAATAAATAAATAAAATCTTTAAAAAAAAAATAAAAAAAATAAAAAAATAAAAAATAACACATGCTTATAAAGCTAGTGGGATTAGAACCATTTCCTCTCCCATGTTTCAATACAATTTTATCTGAACCTTCGTAATTCTGAACAGAGCCCTCTGGCCATGCACAATCTCAAGAGGTATTTATATTATTCCACCCACAACACTCCAAGCATTTGTGGTTAAGGGACCAGTCTCTTCCATCTTTGGATTCCCTTCAGTTCTTAGGCAGTACTTTGTAAGTAGCCGATGCTAAACAAATGTTTGTTTAGTTGAACTGAATGATTTAAGCAAGAAAAAGTCATTACCATATGCGCAGACCTTACATCATAAATGTATAATGCCAGGTAGCAAACTTCGTATTTAATAGTCACATCTACAATGTCAGCTTATGACTGTTATTTCTGTTTTCTGGTTTTGTTGTTACCTTACATAAAGAGCGAGAACTTGACCTTCAAAACCCAAGATCCCCTCCCTAAGTTCATCTTGTCCGTAGCTGTACCACCGCCCATAGTACACAACCTATAATTCTCCATTTCTTCAGCCCCAAGCTGAACTTTATTGAAAGATAATTCCAGAGAGGAGTGTTCCCACCTCACTTCACCATTTGGGTTACAGCTTATCTTTTTCCTAATTCATTCACCAAGTAATGATTTATAGAACAGACCTTAACTCAGTCATATTGATCTGCCTCTTGTGGTTATTATGATGGAGTCAAGTTTTACAGCATTTTCAAGATTAAGATTCTATGTAGCCCTATCAAGTTTCCAACTAATACTTTCAATGGCTTTTGATACAGTGTAATTTCCCTTTTTTACGGCAATGGTCTTACATGTTTAAAAGAGAAACAGAATACCTAGGGAGCGACATTTTCAGTAAATGAAGGCCCTTATTAGAAATAAAAACAATTGTGTCAGTCCAAGTTGATACATGGGTTGCACTTCTGGATGTGATCATAATTCATTTTTTAAAAGAATGATTTTATATTAGCGTGTCCTGGCATTTACAAGGAGGTTAGGTGGTAGTTACGAATTTGCATATAAACAAAAAATTAACACAAAGCTAAGCTTGTTTCACCGTTCTTTTATTTTAGTGAACTATATTAAACTTTTAACTTGGAAAAAATGCCTCTACAAATCATCAGTGTCTGAATCAGGTCCCCAAACTGCTAGCCCTCTCTGACAAGGACTCTCCTTGTACTTTACACAGCGGTGGGGTTATCGGATGGAATTGTTCTCATTTTCCAACAGTTTTACTTTAAAATATCTTCATATGCCTCCTCTCTTTAGTCTCAAGGACTTTGCCTCCTCCTTTCAAGGTTACCCCGCCACAGTTTGTGCTCCTAATCTCACTTCCTTTTGTTTGGCCTCCCCACCCCCTCAGTTTTCCCTGTCCTCTCTGCCTTCCTTGTCCTCAAGCTCTCCTTATCCAGTACCTATCTTTGCTTACAAATTTATGTACATCTATAGCTCATTATCCAACAAATTTTCTTCGATGCTTTGTCGTCCCACATACACAGATGTTGTTTCTTAACTTCTTTCCATCTCCAGATTCTAAAACAAACTGATCTGACTGCCCTCATTTGTGTACACTTTAACCCTCTTATTCCTCTGTACGCTCACCTAACTTTGATGACGTTCCTGAAATTGCACTGTTGAAGCCTTCATGGTTTTGATGATCTCTCTATGATCAAATTCAACTAGTTTATCAAATTTTGTAACCCTCTATCCTTCTCGAATTTCTGGGAGATTTGATGAAAACCAATACCCCTTATTTCTTGGAATATTATCTCCTCTCTCTGATTATAATTTTCTATCTTTCCATTGGCTTCTCTTTCTATTAACATTCACTAGAAGCAAGGTATCTTCAACCACTTGTGTGCTCTCTAATTTTTCTTGCTTATGGTTTTCAATTATTCCCTTTTATTATGATACATACCCTGTTAATGTAAAGAGCAAGTGAGTAAGAAAAAACTGATAATGATGTTGCTCTTTTTTCTTTCTTCCAAATCCAGGTGCTTTATTATGTTTCTAAATATTGTCTTCAGCCTTGAGAGAAATGAGGAATAAAGGATCTTTTGTGTTTCCAGCTCACAAAGAAGAGATATTTTAAGAGGGAAAAGCAGATGGGATAGGGTCTGACTAGAAGGAAGATGGTGCACCCTGAAGCAGGTTGGGGTGGCTAGACCCGGTGTCTGATTCCAGTCCCAAGGTTCAGTTTTCTGCCAAGCAGACAAGTAAGAATTTGGTGCAGATTAAATTTCATTTAGAGATATAGACATGTTGAATCTTAGGGCAACATTAATACACTGAATTTATATTACCTGCTTTGACCTCTCTCCTGAATTTCAGTTCTTATTGCAGAATCTACATTTCTCTTGTATGCTACATTATGACCTCTAAATCAATTTATCTTACAGTAAGGTTAGATTTTAGGTCATAAATAGCACTACAAAGAACATGCCTATGACCATGTCTTTCTTTTAGATTATTTCCATAAGATAAATTCCCACAAGTGAGCTCACTGGGTCAGGATCAGAGTCAGGTGGTGGGCAAGAATTCAGTAAGAGACTTGCTGGGGCAAGACGAATTGTTTATTGTGTATGGAAGAGTAATTGCTTACAAAAGAAGCTTTTCCCATAGAAATCTGTGTTGCTCTCTCTTCAGTTTTTACACTTAGATGCTCTCAAAGACACCATCTGTGGCTTAATTCTCTACCCTTAGTCCCTCTACCTCATGGTTCCTACCAACTGATATTCCTTGTTGTGGCAGCGGGCGGGGAGGGCTTTCCCTGTGCATTGTGGGATGTTCATAGGCATCCCTGGTCTCTACTTATTAGATACCAATAGCTGACTAACTCCTTCTGAGCTGTAACAATCTAAAATGTCCCCAGACGTTGCCAAATGTTCTGGGGCGGGGTGGGGAGGGAGACAAGCCACTATACTACATCAGGTCACAAGTTTAAGTCGACCATTTTGGCAAAAGATATTTGGGCACAGCTATTTTATGTAGTCTTTTCTGATGTATGGAATTTTGATGTATCGTGAAAAGCTTGGTTATAAAACTTACATTTAACAAAAAACATGAAGTATTGTTGATATCAGATGTCTTCACCATATCTTTGAACCTATCAAAAACCTTACTCCATCTCTAATCTCATCTTTCACTGAGACTCACCTCATCAAAGATAAAGTAACTCCCAGGTATTTGTTGCTCATTACCTACACACACACACACACACACACACACACACCAGATTGTAAGATGCAACCTCATGAAAACAGCAGCTTCAGAATACCCTGCTGGACTACATCATCTCTCTCTAGGTGTCTCCCACTTCTCTCTTTTTTTCTTGTGGCATGACCTTCCATCTCCTGCTAACAGATTTTGGGGATACCCTATTTTGTTAGGTATTCTGGGTAGCAAAGTTGAGATGTATATTTGAACCATGGGTTAAACGAACTCGAAATGAGCTGACTCCTTCACCATGATGGTCAGTTAGCAAGAATGATACATGGACGTGTGTGCAAAGGTCAAGGAGCTCTTTAGTAGAGCAGTTAGATGGCTAGATTTCTAAGGCAGCCTGGAAATTTAATATGTTGGGAAGCAATATATTCACTTTATAGGTTCAAAGGCCATATAAACTTAAAGAATTCAGAGTAACAAGAATCTCTGGACCTGGAATAAGACTTAGAACAGGCATTGCATGTAATCACTGCTAATGATTTAAATTCTGACTCCTTGATGACCAGTTTCTCCGTTTCATTTTCCCCAAGGACAGAACTCTAAGCTATTTGGGTAAAATTAAAAAAAAGCCCAAGTAGATTTGGTATGAGGAATATATACCTCACATATATGAGGCCACAGTGCTTGCCACTTGGTTGAACCACCACTTCGTCCTCCCACAAATGGGAGGTGTGAGAATCACCATCATCATCGTTAAAGGAAGGGAAGCACCTAGAGAAAAGTCAACCCACGAATATAACATCTTAATGCTAACCAGCTCTGTGGAGTTTGTTTGTGATGAATAACTATTTTCAGATTGCATTTCAGCCATTTATATTAAAATGCTATATCAGTGCAAAATAACAGAGTTGCTGTAGGCTGCCACCCAGCTGCTCACTTCCCTGTCAGAAGCTGTTTCTTTTCAGAGGTAATCTGGTAAGAGGCAACTTGCCACCTTAAAGAATATTGGCGGAAGCGCGGTTCACACACACACACGCACACACACACACACACACATGCATTATTGCTGAAAAAAGCAATATAAGTTAGTGCAAAGTCCAATGTAAAGTTATTGGATCCAACCGTACACGATCATTAAATTTTTTTCAAGTTTTTAAAAATTATTTTAAGGTTTTAAAAATAAATGTTATTGAATTTTTAGCAACAATAGTGGTTTAATTCCAAGGAAGTATATTACTAGCCACAAACTTTTGAATAAGGACTTCTCATGTAGAGGGACCTGATTTCACTTATCATTGAATGGAGAGGTCCATGGGAGGGTCATGAATAGGAGAGGTATTCAATATACAATGATTATGTGGAATGCCATCTGATCATTCCCGAGTAGATGACCTACAGGATTTTTCATTTGAGAACTACTTACCCTTGCAGCTCTCCCTGCGTGCTGGGCAGGTTGCCTGTCCCTCTGTCCTCTTAACTTCAGTGGGAAGTCATGTATTTCTCTCAAGACAGTTCCTTCTTCAGACACCTGCAATTCTATGGCAAATCTGTTTACCCAACTAACTAGTTGACTTTAATATTTCACAGTCAGTTACTTTGTCCTATTTCTTCTCTAAAATCACTCTCAGCTCAATTTCTACCATGGTACCATCTTAACTGTAGTGTTCAGGGTCCTGGCCTCCAATCACCAGCCGTGAGACCCTGAGCAAGACTGTTAGTTCCTTTGTACCTTAGTTTCTCTTCTGAAAAGTAAAGGGGCTGCACCTGATCCATGTTTCACAAACAGCAAGTCACAACCTGTTCGAAAACCTTAAAATAAATAGAATGTGTTTCCATCAGCATTTTCTACAATTTAAAAGGAAAAAAGCAAAAAAATGTCAAATGTCATCGTAAATATTAAGGATAGATGTTGTCCTGTAAACTTTTTTGTTTTATAAGTGTGTAAGTAAAGCACATTTCTTAACTATGGCTCATAGTTAAAAAAAAAAGCTTGAAAGCTACAGCACTCCAGATAATCTGAAGGTCCCTCCATGTATAAATTATATGATTTTATTCTGGGCCTTTAC
This sequence comes from Halichoerus grypus, assembly GCF_964656455.1. NCBI lineage: Eukaryota > Metazoa > Chordata > Mammalia > Carnivora > Phocidae > Halichoerus > Halichoerus grypus. Next base: position 121,165,042 of record NC_135715.1, on the reverse strand, counting down.
CATTTCATGCATAGATTACTTCAATAGCCTTCGAACTATTCTGCCTGTCTGGAGTCTCTTCCCCTCCCAATCCATCATGTACACTATTGCGAAGCTGTTCTTAAGTAGCTCTTTCCATGTGTAATTCCCTGGTTCAAAACCCTTAAATTATTTCCCTGTACTTAGTTTAGATTCAAAAGTTCTCCCCCAACTGGGTCCACTCTATCTATGTAATCTAATCCTCTTCTTTCCTATATGAATTCTGGGTTCCATCAAATGTGTCTGTCATCTCCTAAACATCCTTTCCAAATTGTTGCCCGTAAAACTTGGCCCACCCATTTTCCCAGCTTGGAATACTTTCCCCCCACCCCTTACTCCATGTATCCAAAATTTCTTTTTCCAGATAAGCTAATTTTTGCAAGTTGAAAAAAAAAGTCTTGGTAATATTTTGATCAGGATTATTTTGATGAAGATTAAATTAATTTAAATAGAACAGAAAGCCTTAACATATTGACTCTCCTTACCTACAAACACTAGGTGTCTTTGTAGTTTTTGAAGACTTTATAGGTATTTTCCTAATATTTTCCTCATATATGCTCTAGGAATTATCTTGTGTTTGGTAAGCATGTAATAAATACTTGTTAGTGACAACTTTATTGCTTTTACTGATGAATTTGCACCTAATTTGGTTGGGAAGGAGTCAATTGTTCATTTTAATGCATTTAACCTAATAGTAAAAGTTAAAAAAAAAACAACTTTGAAGTAAAAATGATTGGTTGAAACAACTTATAAATACATTAAAAATAGGAAAGAAACTTGATGTAGAAACCTGAGAATTAGCTTTCATTTTTGCTATTCCCGCTAGTGCTTAAAAAAATGGGAGTCAGAAGAGCTTGGTAAAGACAAGCAGAAATCCAAGAAACTAGACTTTCCTGGTAATACCACTGACTTGCTTTTCACCAGAAGGTTTATTATTTGCTATTCTGATTTCCTTTTCTTTCCACACATTTAAAATATTTATTAGACCTATTTGTCTCCTCTTCTATGCTCCTTAATACCATTAAATTGAAGGTGGTCTTCTCTGATGTGTTAGGGGTAAGTTTTACAGTCTTAAAGATAGATGAGATGCCCACGGGGTAGACAATCATAATGATGGGGTGCGGATGGGTCTTGGAGCCGTCTCTCAGCAAGTAGTATAACTTTTATGCACTTGGGTTAGGAGAAGTTTAGAAATGAAAGTTAGAGTAAAGATGGAAGCCCAGATATTACACTTGTTATGGATAAAGGCTAGTTGAATGACTCTTTGGGAGCCTTGATTCGATTTGGAGTAAGACTAAGACCACTTTTCTTTTTCTAGCTTCCCTTGGGACCGTGACCCACCTCCCTGTATTACAAAAAAGAAAAGAAGACAATGGCATCATCACGGGACTCCATACACAGGAAGATCATCTTGGAGGACTTTCGACTTTTGAATCTTGTGGTTGTAAAATCCATTATCATCCAATTGCATAAAAATAACACATAAATGTTATAGACCATAAAGCTTAGAAGTGTGGTTGTAAATTATATAAGCATATCTGTACATATACATATTCATGTTGTGATGCATTCAAATGATGAAAAATACTCTTTTCTCCATTGCTGCAGTGAGTCTCTTTTCTAAAATATGTTCTGGGGACATTGGCAGTGTCCTCTCTCTTTGCAAATGACTAATGCGAGAAGGTAACTTTGGAAATTACATTGCGATGTAATCATCCATATTGTGTATTGTGGATAAAATTGATTAGAATAATATTGAAATCCCCCCAAGGGACTCTACAATTATAAGTCAAGTCCCAAATGGAAAAGGTTTTTTGAAAAGTTGGCAGATGTCTTAATGAAAATGAAGCATTGCAGTAATATATTAGGGCAATTTGTTCATTATTGACAAGCAAATCACTAAACTATATAAATTACTGGATTAGACAGGCAGAATTACTTTTCTTTCAGCGAATGGTTAATCAAATATTACTTTTAAATGCTCATTTGTTTAAGTTTTTGATATGCATATTAGTAGACAAATGTGATTGCCCTTTACTTAGAGCTCCGAGTTGGCTTTAGATGCTGAAAATCCAAATATTTGAATTAACATCTATTAGGAACGAAATTCAACTACAAGATTGAAGTCTACCATTCATGGTTTACAGTAGAATATATAAAAGCACCAGGATGTTGTATCTCCTCTTAATAAATCCATTTACTTGGCATTTCTGTTTCCTTTTTTCCCCCCCGTTTTTCTTTTTAAACAGCCTTTCATGAAAAAACAACATGGAAATAAATCCTTGAGGAACAGAGTTATTTAACAAGTGAGGTTATTACCTATCTCCATTCCACATGCTGGCGGGGCTATAAATAATTTGAAAGTTTGTTTCTGCATTTGTTCCCAAGGACTTGACCAAGCACAGAAGCTCTGTATATATCAGTAACTGGGGCAAATTTATTCTAATAGATATTTACTCCAAGAACAGGAGTCTTTCTGTTTCATATTGCACATGAATATTAAATAAACTACCTGCTGGCAATGACACAATATTTTAGTCTCTAATTTTAAAAGTACACTGTATTTTAATACCTCTTTTTAAACAGATATCAATTTTTATGGAGCAGTACATGAGTTGTTGATGGATAAATCACCCAAGCATGGTTAAAGAGAGCCTAATCTCCAGCTGGTACCAGATCCATTTAATTGTATCCTCTGACCTCACCTCACCTGAGCCTGCATTAAAATCATAATACAGTTCAAGTGTAAAAATGATATACTGTTTGTTCGCCCTGTTTATAGAGGGGCAAACATACAGTTAAATTCATATGTTTAAAATTAGTGTAGTCATTTGAAAAGGTTGACTTAGATCAAACTGCCTCTCAGCGTTTTCTCTGCCCTTTTTTTTATTTAAACGATTAGGCCTCCATCACCAGATGAGAGAGGCTGTTAAGAAAGTTGTAGCCGCTTTTCCTGGACACCCAGAAGATTGCTCCCCTCCATTGAACACGAAGCGCTTTCCAGCAGCATTTAATATTGGAACAGTTCATTTTTTTCATGCAGTCAGCAGGCAAGAGGACAGAAACTTTGGGGTGTTCGAAAGCTTTTACAAATGAAGTATTTCCAAACGGCCTGACCACCAGCCCTGAGTGTGTCTCCATTCCCGTCCCGGTGACGTGTTTTCTTGAAGTTAGTGGCAGCTGCATTTTCATAAGTTAGAGTCTCTAGGTTTTTTTCTAAGAGCCAGAGGGTTTTTTGCTTTTTTTTGAAACGCTGCTCCAGCCAGACCTATATTGATCTTAACAATGTTTCCAAAAGCTGAGTTGAGAACATTGGAAATGGTATTGCTTTTGAATTCAGATTCAAAGAAATGATTAGCTAATACTCATCACAAATAATGTTTATTGAGAGCTTCCTGTGAGCCAGACAGACTGGATGATGAGTCTCCACAGCATGCAATGCGCTGGAATGTCCATCTCCCCCCTCTCCCAAGTAAAGACCTGTCTCTTTTATTCACCATTAAATCTCCGGTGCTGGAAAGAAGGCCTGGGAGGAAGCCAGCTACCTAAAGCAACCATAAGGATCTCCATATGGTTGCTTTAGGTAGCTTGTATGTTGATCAATCACTCTCTGTCAAGAATCAATGAATGAGTGAATGAATGAATGAATGATCTCACTGAATCTCTACAACCACCCTATGCAGTAGGAAATAAGTTTATCTCCACTTAGAAATAAGGAAACTAAAGTTCAGAGAAGCTAGGTAAATTGCCCAAGATCACCTCTATTTAGTAGAAGAGCCAGAATTTCAAGACATGTCTGCCTGATTCTGGAGTCCATGCTATTAACCACTAGGATAGCAGCTCAGTCACAGCAGAACCTCCATGCAGGCCTGTTCAATCACTACCTCCTCTGCCCTGTAGAGTTTCTGTTTCCATAAGTCTGAAGCAGATTTGCAGAATTTGCTTTCCTAAGAGGTTCTCAGGTAAGGTTGATGCTGCTGATCTTGGCACCACCGTTTGAGAAACACTGGCCCTGGGATTCAAGCTGAATATTCCCAGTAAAATATATAAAATAAAAGCATGTTCAGTTCCACTTTTATCTATGATAGTTATAACCCTTGGTTTTAACAAAATAAGCTCTTTCTATTTCTATAATTTACAGTACAAGACCTTTCCTGCATCCGTACCCATTTCTCCATAGCTCACTTATAGCACCTATAGCTAGTTCTAAACAACGAATACATTGACTATTTTGATTGATTTGATGGATGTGAATCTCTTTCCTGATCTAATACTAATTTTTATCTTAGTAAATCTCTTTGAACTTATATAGTTTTGGATGGACTCCAGAATGATCAAAACATAACCGGCATCCAGAGTGAAGAAACTCGAGGTCAGAGAATAACAATGGGTTACTCTGTCAAGAGGAAAAAAAATACTGTATTTAACTCTTCTGGAAACATTGTCTGCTTTTAATGTTATGGAAATACCTGTGGGAGTATTTGTTAGATGTGGAATTGCAGATTTAGGATTTTGATCTTTATTGTCAAGTGTACCCAGGTCCATGGGAGGACCAAAATAATCTTTCATACCATGTATTTTTCTTAAACCCTTTAGGTAGACCCAGGGCTAATTCTTAATTAATTTGTGAAAGATTTATTCCCTGATGTCAATTCTCTCTGTTACACACTGTAACCCTCATCCCTTTCTACTGGATTACTAGAAGCATATCGCTATAGTTCTGCCATCTTGGAGACTGACCTCTGCCAATCTCTCCACACAGTCCAGCCAGTGATTTTCTATGATACAGACCTGATGATGGCATCCCCTTGATCAATCACTCTCTGTTGCATCCTAACATTTTTAGGGTAAAATTCATACTTGTGAAATCTGTCTTACAAGACCCTCTATGATGTTTCTGCTCCCTCCAGCTCTCATCTCCCAACACCCCTTCCTGACATGCACCCTTCCATCCAGACTTACTAAGATACTTGCAGATCCTCCAATACGTCATCTGTTTTAGGCATCTGAGTCTTTTTTCTTCTATCTTGAATATTCCCTCCACAGTCTGCCTATCCACACATATACAGGCCCCGAGACACGTTTTGTCTACCCAATTTCTATTCATTCTTCAAAATGTAGAACTCCAAGTGCCAGTTTCTCCATGACCACCCCCAATTTCCTCTTTGATTTAAAAGTCTTGCTTCTTCCCTCAACAGCACCCTGAATCTCTCTACTGTAAGACCTAGCACTCTATACTTATATAAGTGGTTTCCTTGTCTGTCTCCTCTTCTAGACTATTTCATAAGATACGTACCAGATCTTATATAACCGCAAATTCCCAGTGCTGGTAGAGTGCTGAGCACCTTGTAGAAATTCAAAAATAGTTTAGTAAATGAAGGAAAGAAAGAAAGAGAAAGAAGGAGGGAAAGAGGGAGAGAAAGAGAAACAGACACAAAGAGAAAGGGAGGGGGAAATGCGATTAAGGATCTCCATATGGTTGCTTTAGGTAGCTTGTATGTTTCTTCTTTAACAAAAGTATATGATAAAGAGGAAAGAACCCTGGACATAGAATACTGCCTCGAGCAACTCTGAATAACCTTCTAGTCACTCCTCTGTAAAATAATAGGTTCCTTAAGGTACTTTCCAGTATTGAATTCTGTGATAAACCACATCAGATAGAAAAGGGGAATGAAATGAAAGATACCTTACAACTAATAGAAGATAATATTTTTCCCTTCTTCACTTACAACATTTAAAGTATTGAAAAGATCTCAACCCTACTGAATATTCACCTCCTTTTTTTATTTCATCAGCGTTTTATATAGCAATCTAAGTTCTAAGTAATTATAAGTCTAGGTAATCTAAGTAGTATGAGCTTATTTTAAGTATTATATGAAGTATCACCTCCTAAACTAGTGATGGGAAAGTGTAAAGAAGAATCTCCAATCTTTAAGTCTGAACCAGGTTGATGGTTTTCAACTTTTAACCAGTGGTATTCTTTTTAAAAATTACATGTAACATATAAAAAACTTGTAAATATTTAATCTGTAAAACTGATTGAAGTGGTATTGTGCTGATCAAATGAAGTGGTGGGCAGGGACGGGTAGCCTGGACTTCTGAGTGCTGATATTGCTACCTTCTAATTGCTATCCTTAAGACCCCTCTTTTGGGGTGCTGAGGGCTTCTTGGAACAGTTTGAAAACCATGTGTCTAACCCAACACTCTGAAAAAAGGAAAACGAAATGCAGTTATTTGCACAACATCTTGGCAAATTAGTGGTAGTGCTGGAATCAAAACATAGGTCCTATTTTGTTTTGTGTTTTTAAGTAAGTTCCATGCCCAGCGTGGAGCCCAACACAGGGCTTAAACTCACAACCCTGAGATCAAGACCTGAGCTGAGATCAAGAGTCAGACGCTCAACCCACTGAGCCACCCAGGTGCCCTAGGTCCTGTTTTTTCCACCAGTATCTATACTATGTCCTCCAGGTATGTCCCTAGCGGTTTGCATCACAGTCTAAGACTTTTAAAACTGCATAGAAGAACCCTGCTCAATTTCCATTCTTCCCATCCTCCATCCAGACATCACTCCACAAATGTGTGCATAGTATGTGCATATAGTGTGTATAGGTTCTTTACAGAGGTGATTTAAGGTTCTTGGGTCTTATGGATTTAGTCCCTATGTAGCAGATTTTCATTTCCAAGGAATTGATTCACTAATCACTAAAAATGATTCACTAATCACCGTAAATGCCTACATTATGTCTCAGAGATGACTCTAGGTCCTGTCACATCTGTGGCTGTGAGCAGGCCTTACAGTGGGATTCCTGGAACACAAGAAGCAGAACTGCAAGTGAAGTAAGCAACCTGTGTTGAAAGGTCGCTTTTCCTCTATTGGTTTTAAACAAAGACTTCATAGGAACTGGCAGGTGGTGAATAACTCCCTGACCAGCAAGGAAAAGGACAGGTCCTAGGTCTTTTTTTAAGTGCTTGTGTCTTTCCAAAAATATGTCAAACTTCTATTTCTTTAAAGTATCATATTATGAGGTCGTATTTCCAGATCTGTGACTTTCCCCCTGTCATTGATTAGGTAAATCTAACAATACAAGCAAATTCCTGTCTACTGTATTTGTTCACAATGCTAGAAAAAGATGAAGATAGTACCACAAATATCCAGGGATTATTGTAGAGAAATTGGGCAAATGCCCAATATGCTATGGTTGATCTTCATATTTGTCAAGCTCAAGGATGAGCAAGGACTTCTGGAAGTTCTGAAAAGTATTCATAATGACAGGATTGGATCATGCCTAATCCACCTTGCCGAAGCTGCTAGTCCTTGTGAATATGTGTTAATTAAGACAATAGACAACATTTGAATATATAGGGCATGCCAGGCAGGTCCTGAGTGCTTTCGCATCTTTACTTAATCTTCAAAAAAAGTCTATGATTTAAGTACAATTACAATTCTAACTTTAAGAAAGAAGGATATGAAGCAGAGTTAATATAACTTTCCCAGTATTGTATAATAATGAAGTATATGAACCAAGGCACTTAGAGGCCTATATCAACATTCTTAAACACTATGTTACACTGTTCCTATTGCTGACATTGGGTAGAATCTCCACAGGATGGCAGGTTGATAAAAACTCTCTGAGGAACTTCATCCCCCAAAACAACACTCTTGCCTGAGTGACCCACTGACTTTACGTGACAGTAACTATAGGGGCCTAATGACCCAACAATCATCCATAGACCAACCATTGAAATGTATTTTTAGAGCAGTCCTTCTAGAAGGCCTTCCTCTCTTCTCTTGAACTTTTTAAACTGATTTGGTCCTGAGATAGATTGATGACTTATCCTCCCTATTGTAATTTCTAAGAAAGCACGGATAGTGTCTTATTTATAATACTAACCTCTGCTTTATCATGGACCATACCTTAGAAATATTGGAAGAACTGTCTTTTCTCATTATCCTCCACTAAGTTTTCCAGTAGATTCAAGGAATGCTACATTTCCTGGCCAGGTGGTATGTTGGTAAATGTTTAACAACCTGCTCCTTGGAGGAATTTTTTTAAAGCCCTGCTTCATAAGATTTACCAATTCTCATGGTGTAAATACTATTACCATTAACAATTTCAAGTAATTAATTAGCATGTTGATGAATTCAGAGTTGGGAAGAAATGCTACCAATGGATTCTCACCACCTGCCAACAGCACATCACTGATTTGGTCATTAAAAATATATATATAAGTTCCACTGAAGAGAGTGGAGAAAAGATAAATAAGGGAAGATATGAGTAAATAGGGACCTAAGGGTTTCTGTTTGACATCCTGTGGTCCCATGAATTTTTACAAACCACCCAAAGGTTCAGTTAGCTGTTCCTTCTGTTACCCTTTCAAAACATCTGTGAAGAGTCCTAATCAAAGTGTTAATCTCCTTCTCTTTTTACTTGTCCAGCTTCTCTAGTCAACTGTAAACAATTTGAGGGATTATTTTATCATTATTTTATCTCCTGAGTCTGGTCAAAAGAAAATACAGATATATATATATATATATATATATATATATATATATATTCAGTCTCTCCCTTTCTCTCTCGAGATATATATAGTCTATATATAGAGAGAGAGACTATATATATATATATATATAGACTGAAAAACTAAACACTTGAAAAATATTGTTCTAGCACAGAGTTCGTACCTATTTTTTTATTAGCATCTAGAGGTCATGAGTACTTGCCTAAATTTTGGTCTTAATGCAGAATTTGCCTGCTTTGTTGATTTATGCTTAATCCATAGCATTACCCTTTAACATATTTGTAGTTGGTGATTAAGTTCTGTGGACTTGTGATTAAGGAGTAATTAATTTTCCATACTTAACACTAATGAAATTTCATGTGAAATGAAAAGTAACTACAGAATTAGCATTTGCATCTACTTAGCAGCTTGTCTTCATTATGTAACAAACAGAAACAAAGTACTCCAAGTCCCCCCTAGCCAAAGGCTTGAGAAGGGAGTGTAAAGAGCTAGATAAAGAAAGACAGGCAGGCAGACAGACAAATAAGCAGGGAAGACTAACTTAAATTATTATAAATGTATTTACGGAGATAGTTTATCAGTTTTATTGCAGATATACTGGATAATAGGAAAAAATCGAATAATTTATCCAGCAATTTTCACATAAGCAATATTATTCAAATGAAGACCTGAAGGAAGAGGTTATAGAGGAGAATATAGATAGGCCACGGATAAATGCATTAGGTAGCAGGCATGGTGAATGTTTTAGAAGGTTTGGACTAGGTTTTAAAAAAAAAAGAAAAAAGTACTCAATTTCTGTGAAGTCTTAAAATATCTGCCGGGTGGAAGATTTGCCTATAGTGGGAAAGTTTATCCCCGTCTTTTTACTGCTGGTAGTGTTTTCAAAGACTGAAAGCTAGTCTTTGTCATAAGGCTGTTGGGGGAAAACAGAAAACCGAGTGCAGCTGCGGAGGTGGTGTTCAGGAGTGAGAGAAGAAGAAGCAGTGCTAGCAAGCCAAACAACCGTGTGTGAGGATGATGGTGCTGAGTCCCAAAGTTCCCGGGGATATTGTGCACATTTAGGGAAAAAACAACACCTCCTGTTCTTCTCCTTTTTTTTTTCAAATTACCCCATTTCCTCCTAAACATCTATAACTGTAGAAGTGCCATTGTTATTTTATATTCCTGTAAAATATTATTTAAAAAAATATACTGACCTTTAACTACAGGAAAAAAAACCAACACAACATATCATCACCAATTTTGAAGGAATGAACCTAGACGCTAGCTAAGCAGATTTGGTTTCTACGTGCAGAAAAGCCACAACACATTCAGGCAGAGAATCCTGGTAAATAAATGTTTGTTTTTTTATTAAAAAGTAAAATGGGGGGGCGCCTGGGTGGCTCAGTCATTAGGCGTCTGCCTTCAGCTGGGGTCATGATCCCAGGGTCCTGGGTTCGAGCCCCACATTGGGCTCCCTGCTCGGCGGGAAGCCTGCTTCTCCCTCTCCCACTCCCCCTGCTTGTGTTCCTGCTCTCGCTGTCTCTCTCTCTGTCAAATAAATAAATAAAATTAAAAAAAAAAAAGTAAAATGGGATGGACTTAACCATACAGGGTTTAGAACTTAAGAAAAAGATGGCCTCTTCCACTCAATATTTTGGACAAGAAGGGGCTTTTTTGAGTATGAAATCATCAATTTTGGTGCAATACTTTTAAAAGAGAGCAGGTCACGGCCTCACATGACAAATACTGAGATGCAGTGAGCACCCCCGAAACCACATTCAGAAGAAAGCATACATTCTCTTCTTGAGTTGGTGCATGGGGATGCCACGTGTGCCTGTGCGCATGTGCGGATCCTGGTGATTATGTTATCTGTGCTCTCGGATAAGTGCGGAGATATGGACAGTGCATATGTCTTTGGTTTTAGTATGTACTTCTGAACAATATTGCCTCTGCTGTTTAGATTTCTTGGATATCCCATCTTTCTGCTTTAGTGAAATTGCCAGATACTAAGTATTTGTGTTTTTGAGCTCCAAATCGCTTTTCTCTAAGAAGTTTGCTCAAATATCTTAAAATCCCTATTTTATTGAGCAGAGAGATATAAACTAATTGAGTCTTTCTTTTTTTTTTTTTTTAAAGATTTTGTTTATTTATTTGAGAGAGAGAATGAGATAGAGAGAGCATGAGAGGGGGGAGGGTCAGAGGGAGAAGCAGACTCCCCACCGAGCAGGGAGCCCCATGCGGGACTGGATCCCAGGACTCCAGGATCATGACCTGAGCCAAAGGCAGTCGCTTAACCAACTGAGCCACCCAGGCGCCCTAAACTAATTGAGTCTTTCTGATTCTACCCATCAGTATCATTAACAGTCCTTACTGTTTGATTCTGTCATACAAAGATGCCCTCCAGACCGCTAAATGTATTGGGGCCTTTGCCTCTACACTAAAGGGCCCCAAAATGATTTGTGTTTTGAGTTGTCCACTGACAAGTTTGTTGTTATAATTAAGTCATCCAGGGGTAATACTCCCTTCATCATTATTTGTTTGTTCTCCTTTGTTGAGGCCTGGTACTGAATCATCATATATATCAAAATGGTGTATATAAAAAAATGCAAAGTGTTTTAGTATATGAATTCTGATAACATCTCTTTGCCCTAGGTATGGACTCACCTTTAGTTACTTGTTTGTGATTAAAATAAATAAGGCATTTACAATAGCTACATTTGAAAAAATGGGGTGTTTGGTGTTGTAAGAAATCATGGGGCCCCTAACAATATAAAATAAAAAAGTTCCACATGAAATTCTGACTCAAAGAGTTGCTCAAAGTTCACTGGATACCTTGCTGGTCTTTTTTTTTTGTCAACTGACGTGATGAGGATCAGTGGAAAGAGCTCGGAGATTGCACTTTTAGTCTCTCTGTCTCTCTCACGTGCAAGCACACCACCCACCCACATACACACCTCTTGGGCAATGTCTGATAAGGAAGAATGTTCTTTTCATGCATCTTTTTTTTTAAGTAGTGATTTTTCTTGATGGTCTTCCCAGGATTCCTTCTGCATTTCAGGCCCCATGCACAACATGAAGCAAGAGATAAAATCATAACAGATGTTCTAAGTAAACTGAAGCTGCTGACCCTTTTACCATTGTTTCCTCCAGCTACAGTTCCACGACAGAGAAAGATGAAAATTCAGCACGCATAAAATGTCTTTTAGGCCATGGAAATCTGAATGCAATTGTAAATATTTTTGCTTCATTTCTTTGGTTGAAATCCAACTTAGATCAGAAACACTGATACAAAGCTATTTAAAGATAGACTGACTCTTTCTCTTTTGAGAGCCAAAGGGGCAACTAGGAATAATAATGAAGTGTATTCTGGACAGAGGTGGCATGGTCACACTTCTCAAGTAACGCATGATACTGAGTGTCAAGGCACAGACCCTCCCTGCCCATGAGGAAGACGTGCTTAGTAAGACCGCACATTCATGTTGCTGCCGTGTATGAACAAGTGTGGCAGTGATATTGGAGAACCAAAATTGAAAAGGTGGTATTTTATGTCGAACCATATACCATCATTTGGTATATTCTAAAAGTCTTATTATTTATTCACCCTATATATATGTTATCCTATCTGATGAGATTATTTTTAAAAGGTTAACCTAAAAAAAGTAAGTCTATTTCAATACATTCTCAAACAAGTGGTCTTCGAAAAGAGATTTCGGTCCCTAATGGTGGATATATACTCAATACTTATATGGATTCTTTTTTTCTCCGTGACTTTAATTTCCACTGCAGGGTAGCATTAAAGTTTGTATATCAAAAGACTATTGGAAAAATACTCTTGATTAACAAACATGCCTCAAGTCTCAATGGGTAAGAAGTTCTTATTAGAAACTAGGATGATACTCTACTGCTTCTAAAAATGTATGGCTGGGATGGGGGCAGGCTTCATGACACGTGAACCAGACTGATTCTCAGCTTAGAGAAGGATTCTCAAATCAGCTATAATTCTGTGGGGAAGAGAGCACACTCCAGGGATAGGATGGAGAAGCTGCTGGGAGCCCAGGGCCCGCATATTTACTGACCTGGTTACTCTCAGATAAACTCCTAATACGATAGCCTGGCATTCAAGGGCTTCCCCGAAAAACTTCTATTCAAGTTTTATGTCCCAAACTACCAACCCTAACTAAACTTTCACTCTAGCTAACTTGATAAATTCACTGTCCCCTGAAAAATCTTTTATTTCTCATTTTTCTTGGGTGGGTTTCCTGCAGAACAAACTGTGAGACTGGGATCAATAAGAATTTTAAGGGAAAGTGCTCTGGGGAACACCTGTAAGGCAGTGATCAGAGGATCGGGCAGAGGAAGATGTTGGTGAAGAAGTGGGTGATCTGGTTGCCACAGCGAACTCAACCAAACCCTCGGGGAGCTCTGGAATGGGGCTGGCCTGCAGAGCTGTCTCACACTGAGTAGAGGAGACTGGCCTTTGTACCTTCACATTAACCAATCTCTGGGGACAAGTTGCCCTTTGAAAGGGGCTATAACCTTGGGTGACATAGGTCCCTTGTGCTGAGGGCAAGCCCTAGACAAGGACTCAGCTATGAATTTCAGCAGCCAGCACTCCTGACAGCAGAGGAAATGAGTGCCTGGGTCCTGAAGCAGGGATAAGGCTGGTGCCCCAATATTCATGATACCACCCTTTTACTTGAAAAGCTGCTCTGATCTTCCTTTTCCTTCCCTCCTATAGAATTCTAATTATCCTCACAGCAAAAATGTTATTCCTTTTCTGGTGTGACCACCCTAGGCCAGGGAAAGTTTCCACCCACCCCCCGAATTCCTTTATTGTGACAGGATAGTTCAGGACACAGCTGAGCCAAAGCACAGTAGAGTAAGGGGAGACGTTGAGACACAACCCTACCCCGCTTAAGCAATATGATATTTGCATGGCTTAATATGCATGAGGGTTTGATTTGGGATCAAAGAAGTAAGGAGACCTGGCACCTGGGATATAGAAATATGTAAAAAAAATCATATATCATAAAGGCAATAGCATTGAGTCTGATTTCATGTGGTTCAAGAAACCCATCACCTTCACAGCCATTAGAATCGGAAATTTAAGGTTGTATTTTCGAGAGTGGTCTTACGAAACTTAGGACTCAAGTAGAGCTACTTCTTGGGCTGATGTGGCTCTGAATGACACAAAATAGAGACTGTGTCTTCTCCCCACCTGTTCTCCCTACCACAGTACAGCCTTTACACTCCAAGAAGGAGCAGTTGGTGACATTCAAAAGTTGAGTAATCTCACGAAGGGCACCTGCAGCCACCGAAGAGGTGAGACTATTTTTCAATAGTCTTGCGGGCTCCATGAGGAAGGTGGAGCAGAAAACATGAATGGATAGTTCACGAGCATGTTTGAGCAACTCTCTGGGGGTTTTCAGGTGAGGAAGAGATGGTTGACTTTATGCCCTAATTCATGGGGTAGGGGTAGGAAGGAGTGGAGCCGCTGAGTTAATGGGATCCATGCAAAGATTTTGGTATGAGCTGATTTGAAAACCTCAGGTTCCCTTAGAAGTTATCACATAATGCCTTGGAGACTTTAAACCATTCATGCCTGTATCTTCTCTCCCTAACTGAATTATAATATCCCTGCAGGTAAGAACCATGTCTTTCCTTCACAAACGTTTGACGATTCATTTATAGATTGATGACTGTAGGTCGCTTAGGGTCCTGAAGGATATTATTTATTATTTACCCCATTCTCCTTGGCAGACGTGGACTTAGTAAACAAACAATCGTACAGAAGTGTTTTCTCAACATCAGCGATTAGCATCTTTTTTGCCAGCTTTCTTTTTACCCTAAGATCAGAGTCCCTGTGTCCTTATTCGTTCTTCGTTCCAAATGTTTCACATTCCTGTTTTCAGGTCTTCACAACACTGATGATTCTTTCATGAAGGTACGGCCTCTCCCCCACCAAAACCTACATGGCATATAGGATCACTGAGTTCTCAGATGCTAGTGATAGTAACCCAATTTAAGGATGTTTAATAAGCTTGCACCACAAAGGAAGTCAGTTAGTATAGGCCCTAGCCTATGCAACTTTTTAATCTTCTTGCCTTATGCTCTTGGATTTTTGTTTTTTTTTCCTCCTACATCATTTGGCAATAAAACTGAATACTGATAATACTGCATTAGCTGGTGCAGTTCCAAATATTTTCAGACAGTTAAGTATGAGAGTCAAGTTAACAACAAATTAGTCTGAAAGGATTTAGGGGGACTACCCATGGAATTGTTGGTTGGTTGGTTATTTCACTGTATTTTCTTGCTCTCTTTCCCAAACATAGAAAATTCTCACTATACAAAGTCTGCTCTATGCTAAACTTCACAAATGACCTCCAACATACATACTTTGTTCAAGATGTGGGAATCATTTCCTGAATTTTAACTGGGCCAAAGAGACATATGTGTATGCATATCCATGATATTCTCATAAATACATAATATGTTACATATACAAATGTTTTATACTTTTTTCATAATGAACAATATGTAGACAAACACAGAGACTAAGACAAGTGCAAACATAAATAGGAGATGGTTCTAAATCATATTTAGGCAGAAAGAAATGAACCGTGCTCTTAGGGGTCAGTACCTTGCTTGATAACAGGGCCTCTGTGCTAAGAACTTTTCCTATAAACTTAAAGGAGGGTTTTGACTGCACAAGCCAGATTATTTATACCACCTTTTTCATGTTCTATGAAGATACAGGCTTAGAAATGGGAAGGAGAGCAAGAAATCTCCTTTTTTAAATTAACAGCACTGTCTTGCATAAACTTGGACCGTTCCCTGAACTGCCAAAGGACAGTGAGCATAATGAAACCAACTTATGAAGGAATATCTTATTTCCTAAGACCCAGAAAGCATCTTGATAGTTGGTTATCCTCTAGCTGAATTCCTTATCTGACCCAAGTCTTCACTCTGCAAAGCTTTTGTTCAGGCATTTCTTTCCTACTACTACTTACAAAAATTGAGAAGGTCAAAGTGCAAGTGGTAATTGCTTTTGGCACTTTAGAAAATGGTTTTCTTTTCATACTTATCATTTTCCCTAAAGCCTTCTTCTGCTGAATCTCTATCAATTGTGCTTCACCCTGTAGATCGACACATTTGGGGGGCCCCTCTGACTGCTAAGTCCCTTTTTAGTATCAGGGAGTTTAAAACCGGGGAAGTAGCCCAGTGCAAATGTATGTTCTGTGCTATGTTCCTGTGGAAAAAGAGTGAGTGAAAAACATGGTTCTCTTTCTGCATTTAGGGCACGGTCACAGAACAGCTGAGATTTGGAGATGAGTTCACACAGCAGAGACAAGATGTTTAGGGGAAAACTTAAATGGGGAAAGAACTTTAATACTGTGTTTCTCTATTTAAGATCACTATGAAATAAGGAGAAAGGCCATATAATTGGTCCACCTTTTCAAATGTATGCATCATTCTATTTAGTTGTCTTATTGTCATCCTACTCATACTCCCATGTGCCAGAACTATTGTCTGATTTCTCCCTTCAGTGTTTCCTAACGACTTGACTTTTCTTCCTGCCTTCATTATCAATACAGAGCTCGGACTGGATCTATCTCTGCTCACCTTTATTTCTTCTGTAGCTCAGCTGAGCCGTTTGCTCCTATCCACTACACCTACTTCATAGAAAACCGAGAGAGAGGTGTTCTGAGTGAAATACTTAGACCTGTCTCCTAATTTCATTCAGTCACATCATCATTACTTTGAACCCTTACCTATATAGATGAGGAGAATTTTCATTAGTGGATTAAGAATCTTTCTCCATTCTCCTCTCCACATCCTTTGTTATAGCAAATAACTGTGTTCACTATAATATGATCATATAATTCTACCTTGAAGCTTTATTCCGTGAGCATTGAATTCAATAGTAAACATAAGTCATATCACAAAACTGATCCAAGTTTTTAGAATTAATAGAGAGGAAAGAAATTCTGAAGGTATTCATAATCCATCAATCTTGGGGGGAAAATATGTTTCAATTTGGATTCACTAATTTGCCAAAGTGACTCATGTTTCCCAGTAGCAATAAGCAGGAATATAGTGATACTTTCACTCGTATAGCCCTTTTATCCCAAGATCATAAATACGCTGCCACCATTAATTAATTAAGTGTTACAGCCTTACCACTGAAGTAGGTGAGTTTCCTGTCTCCAACTGAGGCCAGCGCTCAGAGAAAGGCTGAGTCTTCCCTAATGTAGCTAATTAGGCAGTGCTACATCACTAGGGAAAATTTCTGATCCCAGCTGGAAACCAACTTGTGCCCTGAAGAAATGGGACTTGATAGCCCTTCAAGTTTTCCTCCTAACCTCTGCCCCTGCTGTTGATATTCTTAATCATATCAATATCTAGACCTTTTTGGTCTATTACAGAGCTGTTGGTCCACAGGGCATTCAGGGTCTAAAAGAAATCACAGAGAAAAAGCACAGTGCATTAAAACAAACAAACAAACAGATCCTTATGCTCCATTTTAGCTGAACCTCTGTCTGTGGCAAGGACACGTATTTGACTGGTGTTGTGATCACCCCTCACACGCAGGACGGACTCACACACCCAAGATTTGGCTAGGGTGTTGAGACTGATGATGCCGTGCATCCACTAACAGGGAACACAGGGGAAAGTAGGGCTAGCTCCCAAGTTAGCATGAAAATAGATCAAAGGAGTAGAGAAAGGAGTTTGTCCTAGGGTTTTATTAAAGTTGGTGAAGGACTAAGGCTGAGGGGAGGGTCCTGCATGTACTGGCTGGGGCTGGCGTGGTTGGAATGTCCCTTCAGTGCCAAAGCGGAAACTGAGAGAGCTTTCTTATAGCCTGTCCAGATGTGGGGAAGAAGGGCGAGAGGAGAAGTGGGGACTGAAGGCTGTTGGCAGTCAAACATCAAAAATTCAGTCACCTTGTCACTATCAACATATTGCATAAAATTTCAACTCATACAAAGATGTTGCGCATAAAACCTTCCATGTTTGGGGAGCAGTTTGGAAGATAAAATGGAAATAAGTAATTCAAAATACTTAAGACTTGACTGGGCTGTCCTAAGCCCAGAATATAACAGCTGGCAGGGACTCTGGTACCAGGAAATAAAAAAACTCCTCTTTTAATAAATGGTAATGAAATGTAGTTAAGCTCCTACAGCGATTCTTTGCCTTTCTGGCCTTCTTATTTTACCCTTATCTTAAGAACATGAATGCTATTTAAAATATCACCATATTACTTTTATACATCCCTGGGAGTTCAAGGAAAAGGATTGTTTATAACCACTTAGCAATAGTGGAAGTGGCGGCAAATAAGGAACCTAACCGAGGATCACAAAGACAATATCATGATTTCTGATTTAGTCTAATCCACCAAAGCAAAATGCCATTCCCACTCTCATCTGCTATAATTTCAAGAATCATACATGCATGATTTTTCTTTCTCTCTCAGCTTCCTAAAAATCATATTATCTGATCTGTATCTGGTCTAGTAACTTAATTTCATGTGGAATTTAACCATGCCATCTTCTTTTTTAAAATTTTTTAAAATTTATTTATTTGAAACTGAGAGAGCATACAGGGGAGTGGCAGAAGGAGAAATAGACTCCCCGCTGAATAGGGAGCCTGATGCGGGGCTTGATCCCAGGACGCTGGGATCACCACCCGAGCCGTAGGCAGACGCTTAACCAACTGAGCCACCCAGGTGCCCCTAGCCATGCCATCTGAAAAGATTACATCTATATCAAGAAAACTCTTGAAAAGAATATTCAAAGAAATGAAATACACCCAGCAGATATTTCACGAGCAAGACAAATTTCTCAGCATTCTAAATTCTCTGTTGTTTTCTCATGTTACAACAAGAATTCTGATGTTATTCCTAG
This sequence comes from Halichoerus grypus, assembly GCF_964656455.1. NCBI lineage: Eukaryota > Metazoa > Chordata > Mammalia > Carnivora > Phocidae > Halichoerus > Halichoerus grypus. The sequence goes on along the minus strand of NC_135715.1, from coordinate 121,146,617 downwards.
GCTCAAGTTAGATGAAAGTAAATAACAAGCAACATTTCTCCCCGGGTTTACTACATTCACTCTTGATACCCCTTTTGGTTTCACTGGCTGGTGCAAAATAGTATTTCCTATTGTTCGAGTGCCTATGTTTCTCCCCTCTCCTGTAACACAAACTGCTCTCCAGAAATGATCTGAGAGTTGCTAAATATAAAACTGTTTTTTCTTTTGTCATTATATATGTAAGGTGATTTGATTTACTGTCTTATTCCTTCAACAAACATTTATTAAGCAACATTATATTTGGGGCTCTGGTAAAGTTCGACATCTCGTTGTTGCCCTCATGGAGTATAGCTTAGGGGCCAGGACGAGCATTCGTTCTTCATGAAAGGTAGAGAGTTTTCGTGATCTCCCAGATGTCTCAAAGCGCCTGCGTGGAATAGCCAGTATGTTGACATATGCCCCTGATTCTAAATCCTATACCCTTCACCATATCCTCCTGAGGTAGCAAGGAGATGTTTCTAAGTTTAAATCCATTCAATTCATGGAGAAGCTGTTAATTTTACAAATGGAATTGAAGATTGGCCAGCAGGCCCTACCTAAATCAAAACCATTGCATTCCACAGGGCCTGTCCCTTTTCTGTGCCTTTAGAAGGCTTGGAGTTATTAATTTATTTTTCTGAGTGTTTGTGTAATATCTTTACCATATTTCTTTAGGCTGTAAAAAGCCTCAGCATAGGTTTTTCTGTTGCTAAGGGCAAGGAACACAAGAGTTGGCTCTAGGCATAGTTATAATTTTTTTTTCCAAGAAGAGAAATAGCCATGAGAAAGCCCGTTTCCTAGATAGGATGTGTTGGAATTTGCTGCTGTGGTTGTGGTTGTGGTTGTCCTCTCGTGAATGATCATAGTGCCAAATTAGGACTATTGGTCTGGACATTTAAAAAAAAAAAAGTCTATTGAAACACACAGATCTCATATAAATTCCTAGGATCCCAAACAGAATTCATTTCAAGGCTGACCATTTGCAGATTATCTTAAGATGTATCAGTCACGGATATACAGACACCAATGCGGTGGCTGGTTTAGGTGGCATATGCTATGTAACACACTGAAGACCGTGGCCCTGGATGCAGTATTAGAAAATGTTTGGGGCGCCTGGGTGACTCAATCGGTTAACTGTCTGCCTTCGGCTCAGGTCATGATCCCAGGGTCCTGGGATTGAGTCCCGCATCGGGCTCCTTGCTCAGCGGGGAGCCTGCTTCTCCCTCTGCCTCTGCCTCTGCCCCTCCCCCTTCTTGTGCTCTCTCTCTGTCTTTCTCTCTCTCTGACAAATACATAAAATCTTTAAAAAAAAGAAAGAAAATGTTAAAGGAGCGCTACACTCCATAATGTTTATTCGGCATAACAGCAACTTTGCAAAAAGGATCCCCCAAGAACTGAATGTGCATTTTCTTTCTTCATGTTGTCTGGGAGAAACAGCCCAATGTTAGATCAATTCTTATCTTTGTTAAACCAATTCCAGGAGGAGGTTTTAAAAAATAAATGGCTACAGAAGTGTGTTTTCATTTGTTACACTCTGCTGAAAAGGCATGGCACAGCGTGTTCTGACTTTCTTAAATGTTCTCAGGATTTGAATGGCTGGTCATTGTTGTGATGTCTTAAACTCTCAACAACCTGTCAGAAAGGAGTGGAATAGGAAGTCAAAATATAAAACATACAAAACATTTCAAAGTAGAGTGAGACAGTCTTATGCTGTTTTTTTTTTTTAAACAATCTATACTGTGCCTTTAAATCCTGATGCCTCATTTTGGGGGAAAAAAGTCCAAGTGCAACAGGGAACGATGCAATGTGAAATTACTTCTATGAATATAAGGATTACTGGAGAGAGGAAACTGATGTTTGAGACTGAAACTCACCAACCTACTTGGAAGCGAGGATACATCTCTTCCAGAGAAATACTTTACCCATAGTCCACATACTCCTTGATTTTTCTCATGGTATTTCCCACCATTCAAATATGGAAGTCATTTTTAAAATTAAAGGAAATCAAAATGATTTTCCCCGAATATATGGTAGCTGACATTAGGTGTTACACTTTTACTTACTAATTCATTTATTTACACCAAAATGGGAGTGGGTACAATTTTTAATTCCACCAACTACTAAATTAACTTTCTGGTTTTTCTTTGAAGATTTAGCCATGGGGGCAGTTGGGTGGTGCAGTCAGTTAAGCATCCGACTCTTGGTTTTGGCTCGGGTGCTGATTTCAGAGTCATGATATCGAGCCCCTTCTTGGGCTCGGCACTCAGGGTGGAATCTGCTTGAGATTCTCCCTCCCTCTCACTCTGCCCTCCTGCTCGTGCTCTCTCTCTCTCAAATAAATAAATAAATCTTTAAAAAATTTTTTAAAAAATAAAGTTTTAGCTCTGCATCCCAAAAAACTCATGTTTTCCTATGGATAATAATTAAGACTCACTTCCTCTATATTAAATATCTGCTGTCTAACTCTGTCTTTGAATAGGAAGGTTCAGCTTCAGTATTTTTCTACTCATTCTGCATCTATAAGAAAAATATTCATTTTTACAAATGCTGAGAGAAATAAAGCCAAAGCCCTAAATTGTTAATATTGACCAAAAATGTACACAGCCGCAGCATATGCCCCTTGCCATTCACAAAACATATGCTAATTGGAAGTAAATATCATCCATCCATGACTAGACTTGCAAACTCAGAACTGTTTTATAAATAACAAAGTGCGCCTTCTTTCGTTATCTGATAGCAGAAAGAAGAAAAATCACCGGTGGCTCTGTGAATGCATCAGTTGATACCCTATCATGTATTTTATTTAAACAGAAGTTATGCTTTTAATGTAATCCCAGAACCAATGAGAAGAAATATAGGTAAGAAATGAAGAAAGAACCTTAGATATAACTTCTTAGTAAATTTCATGTCCACTAAGGAAAACATGTATTTAAATAACAAAAATCATATTTATCCATTATAATTATTTATGGATTCCCAAGTTTACTGAGTTGGTTTGTCAAATAAAAATGATGTTTCTCGATGTTCAGGATTTTTTTTTTTTTTTTTTTCACTGAGGTACTGAAGCTTAAAGAAGTCAACTGACCTAAAAAAAATTGTTCCAAGTTCCTGGTATCTTAACATTACACATATGGCCAACTGTGGCCCAAGCTGAATGTTATCATGACTATACCTAAGAATAAGAAGACTTTCTGGTCTAATGGTACTCTCCTTCAAGGCTTCTTTCCTCACATCTGGTCGCCAAAGAGTCGTTCCGTCACCCTGCAGCCTGCTAATGAGATCCCCCATTTAATTAATACCATAAGAATTTTAATTCTGACTGAATCAATTTAACGTGATGTGATTTTGTCAGCTCTATTCCCCAAGTAAAAAGTGAGCCTGATGCTTATTACATACATCATTTCACGGGCCCTGCATTCCCTGCTGACTTAAACAAATTCTAATTAAGACTAATTAAAGCATCATTTATGAAAGCGCTTGTGATAGCTATGCAAACATTCTGGGTGGGTATGCTTTGCATAATAATTATCCTAGTTAATATTAAGGCTAGGTCCTTGGCAATTAGGTCTTTGAAACAGAGAGTTATTCTGAATTTAGCCCTTTTCAGTGTGAGCAATTAATAAAAAAAAAAAAGTGCTAAATTTATGTAGTGGCTTCATTAACAAAATAAATTTAGAAGTAGTAGTATTGTTTGCATTTTTAAGCTAAGCGTAATTCTTAAGCCAGGTGACAGTTATTAAAATAAAAGGATGCAATTCTTTATCTGATACATTTATTATAGCCATCCAAGAAAAAAAAATTAACTTTATAAGTTGCAGATTTTTTTTACACAAACCCTATTAGTCTAAAGCATATTACTTGGATGTGTAGATGTCTATGAGGAACATAGGTCTGAAGCAGTATTTTATTTTTTAAAATTAAGTTTTTAAATAATGGTTTAAAAATCTGATGTGCACTCAAGGCATTATACAAGCAGATTAAATTCTTCAATTTATAATGACTTGATAGACCTAATATATAAGCAATTGCTTCCTTACACCTGCTGAGTTTAGTGAAATTAAAAATTCTTACAGCATTCATAGTTTGCTTTACCTTTGTTTTTAAAGTCTCTATTATACTGTCAGTATTCATTGTGCTGCAAAATTGAAATGGATTAGAATGCTGTAGAACTGCTCGCCTTTCAAACTCCTGTATACTTTTTCTAGGACCTTATGGCAGGGTCAAGTGAAGTTGGAGGTTTCCAGAGGCGAATGAGAAGAAAGAAAGAAAATGTGACTCCTTTATTAAATGGGTGAAAGAGATTGATAATAGATGGCACCAAAAAAAAAAAAAAAAAAAAAAAAGACTAAAAAGCTTCTTTTTCTTCCATCTTTACAAATACAGTGAATGTGAAATTCAGGGCAGGAAACTCGGAGGTACAAAACTATTAAAATAGGCTGGCTGCATTAAACAGAATCAACTGGTTTATCCAGCACTAGTGACAAATAGTGCTATCTTGTGTAAAATAGTTCTGTCTTATATAAAGTCTTATCTTTGAATACACAGAGGTTGAGAATCACTGAAATTTAGAAAGAAATTCTGTATCTTAGTATTAGGGAAAGAGAGAATCTCTCCAAATTTCTATCAAATACACAGCCACAAATTTTAAAGGCATATAATAAGCCCCCACAAGGGCAATACTGTGCCTTTATAAAGAGCCACGAATAACAGACTGAAGGGTCTCCAATGATTTTGTGCAACAAACCTGAGAGTATAAAGTAATATACATAAATCTAGTAAGCTTGATCACATTTTACACAAAATTGCTTCAAAAAAAATGTGACCTGATTCTACAACCCCAAGGGCGGTATGAAATGTCATGGCAGACTGTGCCCAGGCTGTGGATGATACAACCACTTTAGCCTCTTTATCAATTAACTGGGCGTAAAAGAGTAGGTAGGCTCATTAAATTGGTGAATGACACAAAGTGAGAGGGCTTTCATTTTAACATCTTAAGAAAGTGTCCAAAACTGTGTCTAATAGAATAAAACTTACTGCAAATACTTCCATAGCCTAAACTAGTGAAAAACAAACTGTGTAAGACAGAGGAATTAGACAGTTTCAAGGAGTTGTAGTTAATATGAGTTTGATCATACTCTATCAGTTTAGCAGTAGATTTTCCTAAATCCAGAATGATCCTATAGATATAAATTCTAAGTAGACAGAACTGTGTCATATACGAATCATGAAGCAACACTTCCTTCAATCAAAGTAGAGTTAGTACAGCTACAAATGGAGAAATGACCAATAAGGGAAAGCTATCTAGATTAAATGATTAGAATCAATTTAACAAAGAATTACTGAGTGCCTTTCAAGACTAGGCTCTTGGGGAGGACTAAAGGGAGATACAATCACAGCTTCCCATCTTAGTAATTCCTTTTTGTTTGTCATTAGGGGTCTCTGAGAGTCAGATGAACAATTAGATGACAAATCACAGAGGTTTCTTCTGAAAACAAGGGCAAAATGCTTGGTGAACTTTGTTTCCAAGTTTCCAAGTGTGGTGAAAGAAATATCTCCTGGATAGATTATGGGGTTGGCCAAGAGTCTGTGTAGGTGGAAAGATGAGGACAATTTCTTTTCTTTTTTTTTTTAATTACAGTATAGTTAACATACAGTGTTGTAATAGTTTCAGGTGCACAATATAGTGATTCAACACTTCCATCCATTAGTAGTGCATCATGATAAGTGTACTCTTCATCCCCTTCACCTATTTCACCCATCCCCCCCCCGCCTCCCCTCCCCTCTGGGAACCCTTAATTTGTTCTCTATAGTTAAGACCCTGTTTGTTGGCTTGTTTCTCACTCTCTCTTTTTTTTTTTTTCTTTTGTCCATTTGTTTTGTTTCTTAATTTCCACATATGGGCGAAATCATACGATATTTGTCTTTCTCCAACTGATTTATTTCACTTAACATTATACTCTCTAGTTCCAATTATGTTGTTGCAAATGGCAAGATTTCATTCTTTTTTATGGTTGAGTAATATTCTGCTGTATACACATACCATTTCTTTATCCATCCATCTCTCGATGGACACTTGGGCTGTTCCCATAATTTGGCTATTGTAAATAATGCTGCAATAAACATAAGGGCGCATATATCCTTTTGAATTAAGTGTTTTCATATTCTTAGGATAAATATCCAGTAGTGTGATTACTGGATCATAGGGTAGTTCTATTTTTAATTTTTTGAGGGACCTCCATACTGTTTTCCAAAGTGGCTGCACCAGCTTGCATTCCCACCAACAGTGCATGAGAGTTTCTTTTTCTAGGATGAGGACAATTCTTACTCAAGCTGAACAACTGATGAAGGGGTAGGAAGTGGGGAGGGACAGAACTTTCTAAGTATCCTTACACAGGTGGTGACCAGCTGACTTCTACGTGCACTTAGCAGAGAAAAAAAAAAAAAAACAACAAATCCCTAGCAGGGATTTAGGTGAGAAATTTAAAATAATAAAATAAAACAAAACCTGAAAAGGACCTGGAAAAATCATTTGCTTACCTTCCAGACAGATGAGTTGTAAACTAGGCCGGGTACTTGTGGCTTCCCTGCCAGTGAACAGCCCTTTAATGCAGTTGGCAGAGTTGTACCAATCTACGAGGGTCAAGTTTTCTTTTCCTTATTCTCTCAGTCTTCCCTTTCCTTTATTCGTTTTCTTACTTATTTGTTGTTCTCACTTTCTTTTGTTCCTTCTTTTTCTAATAGGAGAGAATGCTCTGTGAGAGCTCTTTTATGTTGAAGCAGGTAATCAAAGAATTAATATCTAAAGCATTGATTCTCAAGCTTGGACACGCATCATAATCATCTGAAGGGCTAATTAAAACACAGATCACTGGCCCCACACACACGATTTCTGATTCAGTGGGTAGACCCCATGACCCAGCGGGCAGAGCCTGAGAATTTGCCTTTCTAACAGGTTCCCACTTGATGAAGCTGCTGATTCTGGATTACAATTCTGAGAACCGCTGCTACGCCAAAAGTTTAGCAGCCCCACAGTCAGCATGTTGAAACCACAAACGCAATCACTAGTTTGAATAACTGCAGTCTTTACATGAAATATCACAATATTCAGCCCGTAAACATCTGGAGGGCCATACCAGTTTTTTCCAGGATGGTGTATGTTTCAATTCTTCCGTGCCCAACTCAAATGAAATGTTTTAAACATTCCCCCTGAACGTGAAGTGTTCATACATTTCAAATTCTATACCAAAATTATTCTTGCTGGGAAGAAAATCAAAAGATTTTTGGGCTTAACCTAAATATTTTATTTCACAGCTGAGGAAGGATTGAACTTTCAATCATGGCATATATAATTAGCAACTAGGAACAGTTGCTTTAAAAAAAAAAAAAACTCAAAAATGATGTGGTGATTGGGTGATGCAGTCAGTTGAGCATCCTATTCTTGGTTTTGGCTCAGGTGGTGAGATCGAGCGCCCTGTCAGCTTCGCGTTCAGCACAGAGTCTGCTTGAGTTCCTCTCTCCCTCTTCAGACTCTGCCTCTACCCCACTCTCTCTCTCTCTCTCAAATAAATAAATCTAAAAAAAGTTCAAAATCACTGTTTTAAAAAAAATCTCAAAATGATAACAGACTGAAGATTTCTTATGGTACTCTAAATCCTAGCTGTTAAGGGCAGTGTATGCTTCTATAGTAATATTTGATTAAACATACAGTACAGGTCAACTATTATGAATACCAGTACCTTTATTACTCTTATGGGCAGAAAAAATGAGGGTTCACCTTACATTTTGGATATAAAAAACTTTATATTAAGGATGCTTTTAAAACACTGGATGGTGTTAACAATAAAATCTCTAAAATAGTTTTAATAACCTTTGAAGTAGCATCCCTTCTTTCTGCTTTGCTAGGTGGTATCTTGCTTGGAGGCAGATGGAAAGACTGCCTAGAGGTACTTTTACAACTTTATAAGGTTGTGTCTATTATAATTATCACAGATGAGGTATGAAGATCTTGGGCTGATTTTTAGTATACGTCATTATTAGATAAGGTAATTTAAACAAATTTAAAATGTATAAAATACTAAAGTGAATTAGAGATGGTAACTGAACCTCTTAAAAAACAGAAAAATGCCAACCCCATATTAGTTGTAAGCAACCCAACACCACCCAGTTCACATTAAGGAGGAATGGAAAATATCTAGCCCTATAACAATACCACAGAGTTGAACAAATTCACTATGTGGAAGAGGAAACTAAAGCCCAAAGAGGTTAAGTGTCTTGTCTGAGACTACACAGCATTAGATCAAGATGAAGTTTTCCTAAAAGAGGGCAGTGATTTTTTCCACTGTTATCGCACCACCCTCCATACTTAGCCACTGATGAGAATGCATTAAAATGTATTAAATGCATTAAACACTGGCCATTAAGGCTGTTGTTTTGTCCCTCTCAGTGTTCTAACTTTTTTCTCCGTAATTGCTTTCAGGAAGATGAGTTGTGTTTTATCCTTGATGGGAAATGCTCCTTTTGGACGAGGCTGTGGCGTCCAACTCTGAGCGCCGTCAGGTAGCGCTGACTTGTTGGGAGAGTAAAAGTAAAGGAGCTACTGGGCTTGGGCTTCAGTTTCACTCCCGCGTACAGACAGCAGGTGTGCCCCGCAGTTCCGACAGGAAGAAGCAGCAGCTAACCCAGATCCCAACACCGCTGCGCTCCATGGAAGCCTCTAAGAAACCGTGAGTGACAAGAGCTTGGGAAGAGAATTTTCATTTGTTTTCTTTTCAAGCACACAAAGTTTGTATGGATTTAATTTGATCAAGTGAAAAGCCTATAAAGAGAAGAGGCAGAATGAGGTTTCAGGATCTATATTCTCCAGCGACTAATAACTGGCAGGGGCAACTGGGGTCTAAATGGAAGTGAGCGAGCTGGGCTGGGATTTAACTCGCACCCCGAAGGGAAGGTCTGTACATGGGTTGTTTGTTCAAATAACAGTTTAGCCTTGGAGTTTAATACAAGGTGTTCAAGTAAAATAAAAAGTAAACTCCACTCAGCGCGGCAGCCAGATCAAGAAGAAATTGGGCTTTATGATGGAACACATTAAAAGCCAGGGAGAAGGAGAAGCGTGCATTGCCGACTTCCTCTCCTAACAGAAACAGGCAACACTGGGCTCGGCAGAAATCAATCACAAGGCTGTGAACTTGCCTTTGCCTTTAGCCACGTCTCTGATTATTGCCTCCTTCATTGGAGGAAGCACAGAGACCGAAGAGGGGAGTGGGTGATGCACCCCAAGTCGCTACTTATTTGTTAACACTCCAGTTAGAAAGGGGGAGGCAGAATTTGAAAGAAGGGGGCACTTTCTAAATGAGGTTCGGGGATTATCTGTGGTTTTCAGTTAGTCATTCTCTCCCTGACCCCCAACATCCTGGGAAAGTGGAAGTTGGTTTTATTCACGCCCAAGAATATGTGAAATTCAGGCTCTACCTTGCCTCTTGTATCTCCCTCCACGCAGGGCAGATAAATGGTGCATATGGAAATGATACAGTTTAATTAGGGAATATTCAACAGGGTGAACCAAAAATCAAAATATAAATATGCATTGTATAAACAGAGAAATTTAGAAATCCATGTTAATTGTATCTAGTTAATTTTTAACAGCTTCTTGGTATATTAGCTTTCTCGGTTGTACTCTATTCCTTTCCGTGTTCCTCTATTGACAGGCAGCTGGTGCAGTAATAAAACTGCGGCTCCCAGATCGGCCAAGGGCTCAGAGAGAGAGGAGTACAAGACAGATATCCACCCACTCACCATTTAACGTGTACCGTTTCCTACTGAACATGCAGATGGCATGGCAGTCCCAGATTTCATTTGAGTTAATCTAATCCCTCCACTGCTCCCACTAGAAAGGAGGGCATTAGCAGCCATATGTCAACCAGATTTGTCAGATTATTCATTACAATTAATTGCTGTTCTCACTTAAGGCCTTTAAGGCTGTGAATTGCTCTGAATTCTATTGCAAACACAAAATTATGAGTAAAAGACTTTAGCCCTGTCATTCAAATTTCACGCTGACCTTTATCAGCTTTTGGCTTTTCCATGGGTGCTGGGCTGAAAGCTTTCTAATTGGTGTTCCATTTCTTCCTCACTACAGGTAAGCTGTCGGCCTAGGCAATAAGTATGACCAGAAAGACAAGAGGAAAAACTCTTAGGTCCCAGCAGACAGTATTTAACTGCCAACTAATAATACATTAGGAGGGTAATGAGACGAGCTAGATGTCATAATGACCCAGTGTACTAATTAAGCTTCTAAATACTGCAGGTTTTTAAGACATTTTCTGCCTTGGAAAGGCTTATTTTTGGAACCAAATTTCTTTTTACATTGTTTCATTATTCAAACTCTTTTGTAAGTTATTACGAATGATCATTAGAAATTAACCAAATTAATACCCATCCCTTCACACGGAGGGGAAGTCGGGTTTCGGGCTCCAACATGCCGGACTCCTTCGGTGTTGCCATTTTAATGTATTCGCCAGCCAAAAATTTTTGAGACTTCTCAGCTCTTACGGAAGTTGTTATTGCATTTATTTTATTTACCGCTTCCTCGATACGGTAACTCAGAGTTCTATAGAAGCACTTCTTTGGGCACGCCCCTTTGATTTTCAAGGCGCCATTGAATTTGCTTGGTTTGGGATGAGTCCTCTTCTCTATAAACTCAACCACAGTGATGGTGCGATAGCATCAGTACTGTTTGATTAGATGATCATCAGAGGAAACTTGATTGTCAAGAAGTGTCTGTCACTGGATTATTAAGCCACAGTGGGGCTGCCTTGATTAATACTTTGTTTGCAACTTCAGACCAGTGATTTTGTCAGATGTTTCACAAATCTTGACAGGAGGTTTTATTAAGGATCTTCTAAGCAGAAAAAGTTGACAGTTGAAACTTCTGGTATGATTTCCTTCTTTGCATTTCAAGTCCTTGTTCGTAGAATATTTTAGGTGATGTCTTGGGTGGGGATAAAGCAGAAGGAAGGAAACTGATGTGTGGCTGCTTTCTTCCCCTCCTGATCATTATCCAGGTACTACCAGGAGCCAAAAGAAATTCTCACCACTCGAATTCTAGAATGCCCATATAACCTATGAATGATAGCAAAAGGTTTGGCAATGTTCTCTAAAACTAAGATAATGATTTAACATTTCCTTAAAGCAAACTTGTTTATAAAATAAACAAGAACAGTTATAGCAGTTAAATCATTTCTACATTGAAGTGCAGTGCTTATTGTTCTTTTTATTGCATGCAAAGATTTTCAATTAGTAATAGCCAGGATACAGTCATTGGCGCATAAAAGCTATAATTAGTACGTTTCCCCTCTAAATGTAAAAAAAGGATTCTCCTTCACTCAGACCTTCCTTTTGATGAAATATTATCTTTGTTCATTTTTTTTAAAACCCTGAATATGATTTAGAGGAGTTTACACAAGATAACTACTATGTCATGATTAGATTTCTCTTCTTAATTTAAAAATAAAAGACATTATATAAAATACAAGACATGTAATTTATGTAAAGATATGTATGTTTACATCTCTTATTGATATATATAAAAGAAAAACACCTCAGTTTCTACAAATTAATATCCTAGAGAAATGATTACCATCACTCAAATGATGCAAGATTACTTTCTCTAGGTAGTTGTTAGAGCACTAAACAGTTTTATCTTTTGACCTATCTTTTCATATGTCCTGGCACCTCTTTTTTCAACCAGGAGGATTTCCTGTTTGAAATAAGCTGAGGGGTGATGTGTCTGGTCGAACAAGCTTTGATATCAGATGGCTCCCAGATCTAGAAGTTAGGCTCTCTAGGAAGCAAAAGAAGGACAAGCACAAGACGGAAAACGGAGCAATAATGATGCAAAGAATAAATGAGGAGAGCGCCTACATTTCCAACCACCTTGAGCAATGATGGTTGAACTTGACTGCTGACAGAAGGTGTGCAGTGAAACAGTGAACCCGGAAATGTCAAATAGCACTCACATCCCAAACTGGTTCAACCCTGACCCCTGCTACTTTCAATCAATATCGGATGACCTGGGCAAGTCATATCACCTCACTTAACATCATTTATTTCATCTATGTAAGTGAGAGAGCTGGAATAAATAATTTGTTTCAGTTCCTAAATTCGGAGCTAGAAGTTATATATATTTGTATTTGTATTTCTATATATTTGTATAGAGAGAGAGAGGAAGAGAGGAGGCACAAAAATCTGCATATCAGAGAAGAACGTTAGACAAGTTGTATCGCTCTCTTTTTACATCACCCATGAGAATTTGCCTGAAGTGGAATAAAAATCATAATGAAATAAAAAATTTTCTTCCAAAACATCTAAGTCCATGTTTTTCTCTCTGTATGGGCAGTCCACACTGGACTATAGCTGTTTCTTTTTTTTTTTTTTTTTTTTTTAAAGATTTTATTTATTTATTTGAGAGAGAGAGAATGAGAGACAGAGAGCATGAGAGGGGGGAGGGTCAGAGGGAGAAGCAGACTCCCCGCTGAGCAGGGAGCCTAATGCGGGACTCGATCCCGGGACTCCAGGATCATGACCTGAGCCGAAGGCAGTCGCTTAACCAACTGAGCCACCCAGGCACCCCTGGACTATAGCTGTTTCAAGTTTAGTTGTTTTTATTTTTCCTTTCAGTGATACAAGTAACATCTATCTCTATCTCTTGATTTTAAGTGCTGTAATGACAAGAATTATGTATGTCTGGTTCTTTGTTACACAGTTCCAGATATTAGTATAGTACCTCATGCTTAATGGATGCATAGTAAGTATTGTTGAATGAGTAGAAGAAATGAATCACAGTGACAAACATAAATGTATCTTAAATCTTTTTTTCCTAATCTGGTAGAAAAAAAAAAATGGTGTTAGGTGAAAGGCCCTAGGAAATTATAATTCCAGTATCCTATTAAAGTAGTGTGAAATCGATTTATCTTAATTTCCATCAAGTTCTTTTCATCCTGTTTCATTTCTGGTTTCTTAAATGTGTCTGAGTTTGAAGATAATTTGGGGAATTTGAGCAAAATCCATTTAGCCAGGGCTGAGTCCCTCAAAAAGTTACCAATACCATTTTTACTAACTAAAATAAAGGTGCTCATGTTTTGAGTGGTTGTAAGAATTCAAATGTATAATATCATATACATAATACATAAAATATAATATATGATACATATCAAATATGGCAGAATTTGTAAGTTCTTTTTTAAAAGTCACCTGTGTAGGTAAATTTTTTAATGTTTTAAAATATATAAATGTTTAGTTTTATTGTTCATTAAGTTTTCTGAGACATTACTTTGGAGTTCCCATAATCAAGTCCATCTCATTTTAGGTCACTTTGGTTGAAAAAAAGTGTCCAGTTAAAGTAAATAAGTAACCTGTCAAAATGAAAAGAACCTTTTTTTCCCCTTAAAATAGTATAAAACCAAAATGCAAAATCTCAGCTGATTAAACACTACATAGCCCTCACCAACAATAGAAATCAGCAACATTAAAGTACACATTGCAGTATTTGACTTAGCTTGCTATACAAAGGAAACCTTTTTCCTGTAATGCACTGGTTATAAAAGCAGGAATTAAGCAATGTAGTTCTAAATGGGCTAAACCAAAGCTTAAAGTGAATGAGGTCTCAGTTCTTGTCCCAGTTACTACATAACTGTTGTGCATTTTTATTGGTAAAAAAAAAAAAAAGCCAAATATGGAAAAAAAATCCTTATTCTAATAAATATGAAAATTGTCCATTCTTTGTCAGGAGATTTTGCTTATATTTTGGCTTTCCCTTGTGCCATTTTGACTATATAAAAATTCTAACCTGGAAGTGTTATGGAAAAACCTTAACATAATATTGGGACCAAAACATGTATGCCAGAGAGAGGAGCAAGGTACTTGGGAGGGTAGATCAGTGGAGGTAACTTTTCTAAGAACTTAGATTTCTAAAAGAGCGGTTATGCTTGGTTACTGATCACAAGAGTGAACATCCCCATATTCACTCTCTGGGATTAAACCAGTTAATTTAGTCAATGTCCAATGCACAAATGATTATATAAGGTAGGAGTATTTAGGATATCCTGATGTATGATTTCTAACATCACAAAAATAAAATTTTAGTACACAAATAGACCTAAAATCAAATAAGAGTACAAAGCAGAACATTGTCAATGTTGATATTAAGAGGATTTTTAAAGACTAAAGGGTTATCAAATATCATATTAAGAACATCTTTGAAGAAAAAAATTTCAGGATACATACAAAAGTAATCTAAGCAGATTAAAAATGAGAATGTATATTACCTTTGCATATAAATACACTTGGGAAAACACTGAAATTACATAAGCACATCCAAATGTTAACAATCTTTTCTCTGCAAGTTTTTGTTCCTATCCATTGTTTTTCTTTATTTTCTAAAAGTTCTGCATTGGACATAAATTACTCTCTTAAGTGGGGGAAAATATTAAAGGTTATAGGAAATTCCAAAGACAGAGAATCTGGCAATTTTGCAATTGGAGAAAATCCACACAGAAATTAAGATTTGCTCCAACTCTGATAAACCAGGAAAAGTTGTTCTGGGAGCAGGGAACAGCATGAATGGCATCTAGATGGGAGAACAGGGGGCTTCCCAGGACTGGCATGGAGTCCGTTGCTGGTGCTTAAGCTGGGTTAAGGGAGCAGTATGAGATGGGACTCTGGAAAGTTAGTTTGGAATCAGATTATGAGTCACCTTCAAAGCCATGCTAAGGGTTGTGGTCAACTAAAGTGACAGAGGGACAGGCAGCAGAGAACATTGACAGCTTGTGAGAAAGGGACTCATATGACCATAGCAGTTTGAGGGTGGGTCTCCTGATATAATGCTAACTGGAAGCAGGAAAATTGTTCAGAAAGTGTTTGTAAAGTTCCCTTGAAAAGTTCCATAGACCTAATAAGAATTAGGATAGGGAGCAAAAGATTTAAAAGGTTTTGCAGAGTAAAAATCATGGGGATTTGCTACCTGACTGGAACTAGAGGTACCCGTCTAGGAAGACTGGTAGGGTTTACCCACTCGGGGCCTGGGAGGGGAGTCAACTGGCAGAGTCTGCTACCAGCCCACTAATAAAGCCTCATAATCATGCTCTGACTTGAGAATGTGAAGGAACAGAGTTTACTGCACAGGTATGCTGGGCGGAAAATAGAAACCTAAGGACAAAACTCGGAAGAATTTCTTATTTAAGGGGCAAGAGGAAAAAGACAAGCCCTTGAGAAAGCAGACAGAATGCTCAAATACAACCAAGAAGCTTAGTTTCATAGGAGACAAGAAAGCAGACTATTTCAAGAGGGAAGTGAAAGGCAGCAAGGCAAGATGCTCCCAAATGGGAAAGAGTGTTAGGGGTTTTAGCTTCACCCCGGCCTCTTCATCTGTCCCACTCCCAAACTTTGAATCTGCTCCTAGGACTAACACTTGCTCCCCAAACTTCTTCTATACAAATGAAAGGGTCAGAGGAGAGAACCAATAGAGAGACACAGAAACCTGCCCTGAGATCTACATAGCTGAGAAATATTGGGTTTTAAACCTAGAAGGAGCTTCAGGGTCATTTAATGCAACCTTTCATTTCACAGACAAAAAATATGAGGCTACCACCAGATGATGTGACTTGCTCAGGGTCCGCAGATCTCAGGATGTTAGAACTTCCCTTAGTGCCTATCTAATCAGCATCTCCACTAACAGCTGCCTTAGCTAGTGAGAACACAAGAAATGTCACTGAGTTGAAGAAAAATTCTGAGTCATTCTGTTTTGAGGCCTTTTGTCTGAATCTAAATCCTTATTTTTTCTTGAGGTAGTTTTCCCTCAGTAAAAACGATTCCCTTGTCCATAATAATTAGTATCCATGTTGTATTTTGTTTCGATTTGTTTTGCTTGTCTTATGAGTCACAGACAAAATGAATACAGGAAATGATATTTTTCTTTATAAAAAAGCTAACGAGGGGTGCCTGGGTGGCTCAGTTGGTTGAGCGACCAACTCGATTTCGGCTCAGGTCATGCTCTCAGGGTTGTGGGATCGAACCCTGAGCTCCTAGTTGGGCTCCACGCTCAGCACAGAGTCTGTTTGTCCCTCTCCTTCCCCTTCTGCCTCCTCCCCTTGCTTGCACGCAGGCTCTCTCTCTCAAATAAATAAATAAATAGAATCTTAAAAAAAAAAAGCTAAAGAGCACAGAAAAACATTATCTGAGGTGGAGCTATCAGAACTGCGAGAGGTAAAAGATAAAGAGAAATAGGCGAAAGAGTGTCCTGCGGGCTCCACATCTCTTCCTGCTCCCTGCTGGAAAAGGTATAAGAAGCTGAAGGGGTTGAGATCACGTGGTCACAGTGTCCCCAGCAGTCAGCAGGGGGAGCCCTGTGTCCGGGACAGTGGACACGCCCTGGAGGGAAGGGTTGGTTGGATGGAAGTTAGGAGTAGCCCCCATGTGAGCTGAGGAAGAAAGCAGGGTGCAAATGGTCATTCTTACAAAACTGACCAAGATGTCATTAATTTGGAGAATAGCTGTTTTGTGAAAATTAAGGTGATATTATCTATCCTGGACTGAGTGTGTGTGTCCCCTTGAAATATATATGTTGAAGTTTCTAACCATCATTGTGGCTGTATTTGGAGATGTGGCCTCTCAGGAAGTGATTAAGGTTAAAGGGCATCATAGGGATGGGGCCCTAATCTGATAGGATTAATGTCCTTATTAGGGGAGAGACCAGAAAGTTCTTTCTCTTTCTGCACAGGCACAAAGGAGAGGTCACGGGAAAGCAGTCATCTGCCACCCCAGGGGAGAACTCTCACCAGACACCTTGATCAACCCTGCCAACACCTTGATCTTGGACTTCCAGTCTCCAAAACTGTGAGAACATAAACCTTTGTGATTTAAGCCACTCAGTTCTTAGTATTTTGTCACGAGAGCCTTTGCTGACTAATACCCTATCACTTAGTAGTTGTCTTGTTAATAATGTAGCATACTGGGCGCCTGGGTGGCTCAGTTGGTTAAGCGACTGCCTTCGGCTCAGGTCATGATCCTGGAGTCCCTGGATCGAGTCCCACATCGGGCTCCCTGCTCGGTGGGGAGCCTGCTTCTCCCTCTGACCCTCCCCCCTCTCTTGTGCTCTCTCTCTCTCTCTCATTCTGTCTCAAATAAATAAATAAAATCTTTAAAAAAATAATAATAATGTAGCATACTGGCACTGAGTACAGAGAAGTCAGGCAGTTCAGGTCCCTGAACCACCACAGGTGAATATTTAACCTCTCGATCGCTCAGGGTCCTCATCTGTAAAGTGGGACGATAGAAGTACCTACTTCATTGACCAATGTGAGGATGGATTGAAATAATGTATGTAAAGTGTTTGGTAGAAACTAAGTCCTCAATAAATATTAATTAAGATAATAAAGGAACAAGGTTATTTTACCTACCATGCTTATGAATAAAATAAACCACCATGAGCCCGAAAATAATTAGGATGTCATTTTACCATTTCTGGTTTATACCTCATTTAGATAACAAAAATCTGAACTTATAAAGTAATATTTAGTGATATTATAAAAGGCTCAGAAATCGGAAGCTCCAAAGATACTGAATTTAGATACTTTAATCAAATGAGGGTGTCATGGAGTGGGTTGCTTTTTTTATCCTGTCCTTACTTCAGTGAATTCTAACAGTATCAGACCTTGAGACAGACCTCATGACGTTATCATAGTGCAGATACCAAAGCCCCTAAATCTGCTCTTGTTTTCACTAGTATGTGATATCATTTGGACTTTTCCCCTCCTCTTTCACGTAATTCCTTGATAAATAGCTATGACTTATGACTTATGATCATTTAAAAATATATTTCATGTTTAGTGAATTTTTTCCTCTAATCTTTAGATTAAAAAAAAATTAAATCTGGTTGCTTTTGCAGAGCTGTCCTGTTTTCCTGGAATTGTCATCAATAAAGTGCATGTTAAAAGACACAGATTCCTATGAACATTCCTTCTTTCTGTGTATCTTAGTCAGAGGAGGTTTTACTACAAAGCTAATAAAGATTCGGGACCTCTCGGTTTCATGGGCCCTTGGAACAATCTGGCAGAGGCCCTAGGAATTTTGTTTTTATAATTCTGTATTATATTCTGAAGAGGGCTTTCCAAATTATATGCAATCCCCAAAACCAGGATCAAACCTTGCTCTTGCTATATTTTCTGAACTTTCAAATTCTGATATTTAAAGCAACATTTGAAATTTCACATGTTTAAAAGAAATCAGGCTATGGAGAGTAGTCTACACCAAAAATAGCCCTGTGTATACCCCTCAGCCTACAAATTAAACCAAAGCAGGTATTTCTTTATATATTGACGTGCTCTAACTTTTATGTCGGCACCAGATGTTGTCAAATGCAGTTTTATGAAGTGGAATTACTCTCACCAAAGAAAGTCACAAGGAGCTCTACTGGCTCACCACCCCTTCAACCCCACCCCCTGCCGAAGCACCCCTCGAGAACCTCCCCTCACAGCACAGTATTAAAGCCACCCTCTAGACAGTCATTCACAATGGGTTACAATTGGAGGCATAATGGATGGCTCATGTGAGTTTTCTACCAAGTAAGACTGGAAGACATTCATCCCCATAAGACAAACAACCAGTTTTCCGATGGGTGAGGTACATTTCTGCTGGAGTCATGGGGAGGACAGTGTAAGATAAATTTCGAAGGCTCTTTCTTGCCAGTTGATTCTCAGGTCCCTTAGGATAAGACAGGAATAACTACTCTCAGAGACATTTACTTTCTAAATGGTCAGCAATTAGTGTTGACAGCTACGGGGTACCGAAAATATATGGAAGCATACATCATTCAAGTTTCAGCAGGTGAGGTTTTATTTTATATGGGACCCTAAGAACCTATGTCTTTTAAAAGGCCTCTGATCCAAGGATATGCAAAACATCCCAAGGAAAATCCCTCCATGCCCCACAAATCACTGTCTTTCTGCTAATTACATTTTGAATTTCACCCCCTTTTCAAACACCTCTTCATCCAACTGAATGAGATTTCAAAGGTATCTTCTTGGCTCCAGCTCTTCTAAACATACAATGAACTTGATTTTCTTTTGGAAACATGCTACATTATTCACATTGCCTTCTTTTTTTATGTATGTGTGGAATACAAACTGTCAGCTCTTTAATTATGTCATTTATTGAGGTGTTTAATTCTTCTCGAGTAGTCTTCATCTCCTATCCTTCCTCCACTCATTCAGTAAAAACTTACTCAGTGTTTATCTGCCACGTTCTGTACCAGTAACCAGGAACTTGTCCTAAAAACAAACAAAACTCTCTTAGAGCCCAGTGACCATGCTGGTTCATTTACCTCTGGAATCTTTGAATGTACCTCGGTATTTAATAAATGTGTTCCCTTGCCATGGAGTCATCATCTAGGCAAGACTCAACGAACACTGCATTTTGGTGAAAATGTCTTATTCCCGTGAATGTCCAGAATAATTTCTGTATTTAAATTTCTAATCATTTGCTTATTTTATATATCAGTTGTTAAACTAACACCTAGGATAAGTTCTTTCCTCCCTAAAAATTAAGTTCCTATCACTAATACACATGCCTCTAATCACAAGCTTACTTAGAAGTGGCACATACATATTCTATACTCTATAAATTCCTAACCAGAAAACTAAAATCCTATGGTTACTCAGGGGAGGCTGATTGTATTATTAATTAGTGTTTGTAGCATCAGCCAAGAAATGAGTGATTTAATAACATGGTTTCTAAACAAGAATTAGGAATAACTTCCTTCCTTTGGGGATACTGTTCGGCTATTATAAATTAATTCAGTTTTGTAGCCACAAATCCTGAGCTGCTGTTCTCATCAGTTTCCTTTCTGCCTCACCAAAATTCTCATCACTGATCACACCTCCAAAGGGGACTCCACCTGGTCATCAGAGCCTCTAATCCATTAGCACCTCACACTTAGCTTTCTTGTATTTAAAAAACATTCTTGAGTTCAGTGAATTTTTAGGAAGCAGGCCTCGGGTTATCTCTTACTAGCTTCTATGCTAGCCTAAATGGGAAGGAAAGAGGAGACGAGCCTTATTCTTCTGTTTTGAAAACACCCGTTCTGGGGAGAATACCCACTTTCTATTTATTTTCCTCATTGGCCCCCACTCCTACTTTCGTCAGACTGTACTTCATCTACTTTATGATATACCTGAGTGCAGCCTGTCATGGTTACCAGTGACTGATATTATTAAATATACAAAATCATTTTACCAGATGATAAAAGAAGCTACAGTGTCTAAAAATTTCATATATCTAACGTGTTGTATAAACAGCCTAAATCCCTATACATTTTATAACTTCAGCAGTCTAAAGGTTAAAGCCTGTCAGTTGAATTTCACGAATTCCAGGAAGAAATGGGGAAGTAGCACCAACACTTCATTGTATATCAGTGATCAAACATCTCCTCATTACACTTCAATATTGTTGCCTCTAAAGGTCACCATTGCTGAACATAATCACACAAAATCAAAACTGCAAACTTTATATATCATGGAGGTAGTAAATAGCTTGGAGGTTTATTTTCTGGTGCCTGAACAACATTCTAAACCCATTTATAAATTCCTGGGCACTGTGGCATGAACCAAACATATTTGCAATGCCTAACAATGGCTTCAATTAAATCAATTTCCTATAAAAATATTTGTTTCTGTCGGTTTAGGTGGAAAACGTAACTCTTCTACTCCAAAGTAGTATAAATATTTTTAATTTGCCTGTTTTAAATCGATTTTCCTTCTCTTATCTTCCTGTAAATACAAATTGGATAATTATTTGTCAATAATTTTTAGGATGGAATATCTAAAAGTTTAACTCAAAGGGAAGTCATGAGGTTCATTTAGCAAAGCACTGGTATGCCCCATAAATCATATACATTTCTTATTTTTTCTAGTCATTGATTTTGCTGTATGTTATTTGGACAGGCTGCCATCTTGTGAGATCTATGGTCCAGCTTCATCCAAGCCACCATCAGCTCCTGCCTGGATTACTATACCAACCTAACTGCTTCCTGTCTTCCCTGACTTTATTCTCTGTTTGGTAACCAACCCTATCTTTTGAACATGGAGCTCCTACCATTTCATTCCCAAAGAAGGGAACCCTTCAGTGGCTCTTGATTACACTTAAAATTCAAACTCCTCATTATGGTCCACAAAGCCCTGGATAAAATGAATGCTACCTTTCATTCTTATCTCAACTTCTACCCTACTTTGACCTTATTTAACTCCAGCAACACTGAACTCATTTTTATTGAATATGCCAAGGTCATGATGCCTACAGTTTTACACTTTTATTCATTTCCCTCATATTCATGAGCATCCTGTCCCCAAATCTTGACATAGCCATTTCTTTCTTTTTTTCCTGTCTCCTCTAGAATTCTCTCTAAGAAAAACTGCTCCTATACACCAAAACCAATTACCTTCCCTTCTGCAGTCTCTCTTGATCCAATACCTCTACATTATTTCTGCCATGGAATTTATAGTCTGAACTTATAATCTGTCTTATTCAGATCATTTACTTGCTGGTTTGTTTTCTCTCTCTGCCATTAATATTGAACAAACTGTATTAGAAGTAGGTCTTAGTTTATCTTATTCAGTGGCACGTAGTGGACCCTCAATAAGGACTTACAGAAATATAGATATAAATCCTGGAATGTTTTTCTTGTTAGAAATTTCTGTATGCCTTTAAAACAGGTTTGCAGTCTTCAGAAAAAATTAACATAACAGTTTGATATGCATAGATGCAATGTGAGTGTATACATTTATATGTTCCACTATTTTACATATTCATTTATAATTTTTGCTGCTGTAGCATGGTTAATTCAATATCACGTTTTTCAGAAAGTCTATGTTTTTCTTTTTTTTTTTTAAGATTTTATTTATTTATTTGAGAGAGACAGAAAGAGCACAAGAGGGGGGAGCGGGAGAGGGAGAAGCAGACTCCCCGCTGAGCAGGGAGCCTGATGCGGGACTCGATCCCGGGACTCCAGGATCATGACCTGAGCCGAAGGCAGTCGCTTAACCAACTGAGCCACCCAGGCACCCAAGAAAGTCTATGTTTTTCAACATGCTATAAAGAAAAACATTTTTTAAATTAGATTCCTGATTCTTAATACAGTTTTTACAGAAAATGATGATAAAAGTGTTTGTCCTCAAGTAGGCAACAACCTCCATGGAATATTTTTTAAAATGTCTTTCCCATGTTAAAGTCAGAATAACCAGTACTGCAGGAACAGGAGACGAACTGGTGATAAAATTATGCGCTTTGTTCTGACTTCTTGCCTTGGTGTTAAAGAATTAAGATGGTCAGTTCTTGTTTTTATATTAGAACATTAAGTTGCCTACTTAAGAATTCAGAGGAGGATAATCCAAAAAGGAAATTAAGAAAATAATTCCATTTACTATAGCATCAAAGGATAAAATACTTAGGAAAACATTTAACCAAGGAGGTAAAAGATATGTACATTGAAAACAGTAAAACCCTGCTGAAAAAAATTGAAGAAGATGCAAGTAAGTGGCAAGACATCCTATGCTGGGAGGCCTGGGTGGCTCAGTCGGTTAAGTGTCTGCCTTCAGCTCAAGTCATGATTACAGGGTCCTGGATCGAGTCCTACATCAGGCTCTTTGCTCAGCAGGGAGCCTGCATCTCCCTCTGCTTGCCTCTCTCTCTCTCTCTCTCACTGACAGATAAATAAATAAAATCTTTAAAAAAAAGACATCTTATGCTTATGGTTCGAAAGACTTAACATAGTTAAATATTGTTTAAATATCCATACTACGCAAAGCAATCTACAGATTCAATGCAATCTCTATCACAATCATAATGATATTTTTTGTAGAACTAGAAAAAAATCCTAAAATTTATAAAGAACCTTAAGGGTCCTTGAATAACTAATTGAATAGCTAAAACAATCTTGAAAAAAAAAACAAATTGGTAGACTCATACTTCCTTTTCTAAAACATACTACAAGGCAATAGTAATCAAGATGATATGGTATTAGCATAATGACAGAATATAAACCAATGGAACAGAATAGAGAGCACAGAAATAAACCCTTGTATATAAGGCCAAATGATTTTTGACAAGCGTGCCAAAACTACACAATGGGAAAAGGACAGCCTCTTGCAACAAATAATACTGGGAAAACTGGATATCCATAAGCAAAAGATGATTTGGACACTTACATCATATACAAAAGCTAACTCACAATGGATTAAAGACCTAAATGTAAGACCTAAAATTCCTGAAGAAAACAGAGCTTCAAGACATTGGACTTGGCAATGATTTCTTGAATATGACAACAAAAGCAGTGGAAAAAAGAGCCGAAATAATCAAATGGGGTCTCAAATTTCAAACTTCCGTGCATCAGGGGAAACAATCAACAAAGCAAAAAGACAACTTTTGGAATGAGAGAAAATATTTGCAAATCACCTATCTGGTAAAGGGTTAATATCTAGACTATATAAGAACTTTCTACAGCTCAAATGCAAAATAATAACCTGATTTAAAAATGTGCAAATGAATTGAATAGACATTTCTCCAAAGAAGATATGCAAATGGTACATATATACTGTCAATAAGCATATGAAAAGATGTTTAACATCACTAATCATAAGAGAAATACAAATCAAAACCACAATAAGATATCATCTCACACCCATTAGGATGGCCACTATCAAAAGAGTAGAACATAACAAATGTTGATGATGATGTGGAGAAATTGGAACCCTTGTGGACATGTAAAATGGTGCATTCTTTATGGAAAATGGTATGACAATCCTTCAGAAAATTGAATATAGAATTACTGTATGATCAGGTCATCCTACTGGGTATATATCCAGAAGAATTCAAAGCAGAATCTCAAAAAGATATTTGTACATCCATGTTCATTATAGCATTATTCACAGTAACCAAGAGGTAAAAGCACCCCAAATAATCATCAACAGATGAATGAATAAAGAAAATGTGGTATATACATACAGTGGAATATTATGAGGCCTTAAAAAAGGAAATCAGTTACATGCTATAGCATGGATGAACCTCAAGGACATTAATGCTAAGTGACATAAGCTAGTCACAAAAGCACAAACGCTGTATGATTCGACCCATATGAAATACCTAAAGGAGTCAAAATCATAGAAACAAAAAATAGAAAGGTAGGCTAAGAGAAGAGAGGAGGGGATATTAGTATTTAGTAGGTTTAGAGTTTCAATTTTGCAAGATAAATGAATTCTAGAGATCCATTGCACAACAGTGCAATGGATACTTAACAAAACTGAACTGTACACTTAAAAATGGTTAAGATGGGGGCTCTGGGGTGGCTCAGTTGGTTAAACATCTGATTCTTGATTTCGACTCAGGTCATGATCTCAGGGTTGTGAAATCGAGCCCCACGTCGGGCTCCACACTAGGCATGGAGCCTGCTTAAGATTCTCTCTCTTCCTCTCCTGCCCTGCTGCCTTTTCTCCCTCTCTAAAAAAAAAAAAAAAAAAAAATCATTGGGTCATCTGGGTGGCTTAGTCATTAAGCGTCTGCCTTCAGCTCAGGTCATGATCCCAAGGTCCTGGGATCCGGCCCTGCATCGGGCTCCCTGCTCCACGGGAGGCCTTCTTCTCCCTCTCCCACTCCCCCTACTTGTGTTTCCTCTCTCGCTGTGTCTCTCTCTGCCAAATAAATAAATAAAAATCTTTAAAAAAAATAAAATAAAATAAAAATCACTAAAATGGTAAATTTAATGTGGTTTTTTACTACAAGAGAAAAAAAGAATTCAGAATAGAGGTTTTTAGTCTTATTTCCTATAGTTGATAACAGAAAAAGCTTACTTTATAAAGTAATTGTTTCTGGTTAATTTTCATAAAATTAGAGAGACTGAGAAGCATTAAAAAGAATTTCTGTCAAGGCAAACCATCAAATAAAAATTACAAGAAAACAAAGGTGACAATATAAGGTAAAGTTGATTCCTACATTAAGAATCCTCAACCACATTCACTAGTTTATCTATAAGTTTGACATATGTAAGTTATGGTGTATGAATACCAAATGACAATGAAAGAAACAAAGGTGACTATATAGAGATTTCAGGAAAAAACTGCTCATGAAATGAATTATTCAGATATTTCTTTCCATTTTGTATTTCATATAACATGCTTTAATTAATTCCACCTATTTATGATTTATTCCTGTCTTTTTTTTTTCCTAAGTGTCTTTTAAAAAGATTTTAGCAAAGTCTTACTGGGGGAAATCAACTATTAAATTTCTGTCAAAATATGAGAAATAATTGTCTCCTCTATTCTTTTGATTATAACATTAAATTCATTATGATGAGAAGTCTAAGAAACTGTTGTTCTCAGTGCAGCCTGATTTTTATTTCATATTTCCTAGTTGGGTGGGGGGTGTGTGTCTGTGTGTCTGTGTGTGTGTGTGTGTGTGTGTGTGTGTCTGTGTGTATGTGTGTATGTGTTGCTGCTGTTGCCATTGTTGAATTCTTTGCTGGATTACCCCATTCCAAAGCACTTTCCTCCCCTTAATTTTTCATCCTCTCTTCGCCTCACATTGTCAACAGCGATTCAGGTCCAAACCCCTCTGAGGCAGGAATTTCCTCAGAGTAGTAGGACTGGTACACATTTCTCACATTCAGCCTTTGGTGTCTCCACGGCATCCCGAATCTCTGCAGTATGCTGCTTCTGGGGCAGACAGGCCTCTCCACGTAGGGATGAAAAATAATTACAAATAGAAGCAGACAATTGGTTTCTTGTAACTTTTGACTTCTTCATGCACTGATTCTGTTCAATCTAATGACTTAATGCTGAACCATTACATTTCCCAATGCTGCTGAACATTATTTCATGGAGTTATATAGTTTTATGTTTCTTCTCTTATTTATGTTTGTTTGGGGAATTTGTGAAATGCTTTTTGATCTGCAATAAGATGAGGGTTTTTTATATTGCAAAATAATGGGACTACATGCTACATGAACTACCTTATCCTCTGTTCATTTTGCCCATTTTATTGTACCCATTGGTAGCCAATAAATATGTCAACACGCTCTCATGCGAAACCTGTTTGACCTGTGAGGCATGACTCCCCATCATTGGATATACTGAAAACAAATTTATCCCTGAAAAAAAATGAATGATAGCTTAAAGTATTTAAGTCAGCTAGGAAATGGTAGCAACAATTTTCTTAAATGGCCATATTTAAACAAAGAACACTTTCTTTTCCTACTTTGGAATTATTAATAAGTCTCAATCTAAAAGGAAATCCACAAAGTAAGTGCCACTAACTGCAAGGTAAAATGGCTGCTAGGATCATCTCCTAGAATTTAAAGCCCTATTCCCTCGATCTTATCTCTTTAAGTCATGAAAAGCAATGACCAAATGACATCAGTAGTCTCAAGCTGCAGTATCTAGTACAGGAGACACTAGCTGAATATTTAAATTTAAATTTAATTAAAATCATACCAGCCACATGAAGCTAGTGGCCACCATATTGGACAGTGTAGGTAGAAAATATTTCCTTCATCCTAAAAACCTCAGTTGGAAAGCACTCGCTAAAGCATCATGTATACACATTTGCCATCATTTTTAGTCTTGGAAAATGTGCTCCACAGTCAAATTGCTAAATGCCACTTGTCTCAACCTGCACCTGTCCAATTTTACAAGGAATTTAAGAAATCTCTAGCTTGAGGTAAATAACTAGTGAGTGGCTGCCTTGTGAAACATAAGGGCCACTTTCACGGCTTAAGGATTCCCAAATATCCTTTAGAAAAGATCTAATAATCCCTTTTAGACAATTGTTAGATACTCTTGTCTTTGTTTTTCTGAATTTCAATGAATTTAGGGAGTAAGCAGTAAACTTGTTTTCCTGTAAAATATTCAGAAGGACTTTAAATATTACTAAAAACTCAGGTAGTAAGGAACTAAAACATCATGCTCCATTCAATTACTACCATTTCTTAATTATTCGAGCACTAGGTCCCTTCCTTAATCTGAAAACCACCTCTTAAAGAATATAAAGAATAATTCACCCTCTTTATTAAATGCAGAAACCCTTTCTTTCATCGAGGGGTAAGTGGATTTTTTTCAGCCCAGAGTGAAATGTTGGGGTCAAGGGGCGGGGAAAGGGATTGGTGACGAGGAAGGGGTATATTTTAACTCAGGGACAGTAGAACGGTAAGAAGGGAAAAAAGACCTTCTGATCATCTGGCAAAGCTGCTTGTACATCCCCCAAAGGAAGTCATTTCTCCCAAGGCATATTTCCAGCCACAGTCCCCAGCCAAAAATATGCTCTCTTTCACTCTAAGACTCACAAAGCAACCTCCTTGCAAACTGTAGGTAGTGGGATTTTTATGCCTAGTCACTACGCAGTCGGATACCTAAGAGCAAAGAGCAGCTATGAAGAGCAGCTGATGCTACCTGCGTCGAAGAGCACGTGTCACGTCAGAGATTAAGGGACCGCCCTACTCAGGACCACAGTTTGGACCGCGCACACGCTTTCAGAGAGGCTCTCTCACTCTTCAGCTCTGCTTGCCCCAGAATATACTTAATTTGGTCCTTAAGTGGAAACCAATATTTAAAGAAGCTGATTTTAAAGATGAGGCAATTTTGATCTTGACTTGGATGGTTTGTTAATATATGTGCTTTTGTCATGCTGATTGGTGCGAGTATTTCCACTCCTGATAACCTTTGCCATTGCTTAACAATTTAGCTTTTAGGGCTGTGGGATGTGGTGGGGTCACACATATTTGGATCAAAATCTCAATGCCTTCCATGTACTGGTCTGATGATCTTGGGTAAACCTCAACCCGTCTGAAATTCAGCTTCCCCTCTGGAAAAGGTGAGCTCTTTGACCTCAAAAGGGGTCTATGAGGACTAAATGAAATTACATATGTTGAAAATGCAACATGAACAATTTGTACTAAATTAATTTTTTCAGTTATTTGCCCAATGCTTCCAAGTTCTTTGTGGATAGTGTTCCTCCTTCTTCTAGCACAGCTATTTTTAATCACTTACCAGGTATCCAGTGCTTGCTAAGTCATTTACATATATTAGATTCATTTGTTATGTACATTTTCAGATGAGGAAATTGAGGCAAAGCAAAATTAAGTAACATGGCTGCAGGGAACTTCCCCAACACAGAGTTGAAACCAGGAATCTGAACCCAACTTTCTAATTCCAAAAACAGGATTTATACAACTTCCCAATAGGTGGAAACAGTATTTAGTTTAGCAGATGTGCAAGGAAAATCACAGGAAAGTGATCACTTATCCCCAGTAAGGTAGAATACAATTAACATTCACTTCCGATTAGGCAAAGATTGCTTCTCTAGAGGTTGAGGGCATGGAGTATGTCTTATTCACACCTATTTCTCCATCAGTTAGCACAGTGTCTTTGGGGCATATAGTCGGCTTTTATTAAATGTCTCGGAAATTGACATGAAAACATTTTCAACCGCTTCTGAGGGATGATTAGTGAAACACATGGATATGTGTAGTGTCTTATTCTCCCAAAATAAAGAATTTTCTCCGAGGATTATTTTTCAAAATTAAATGTGAAATGATGAAGGATGCAGGTATTCCCCACTCTCAAAGTTTGCATTTGCCACTTCGCTTCTACAAAAGACCTACATCAATCCAGTAATGGATTTTTTTCCTAAAAGCAAAAATCCTTTTTGGATTTCTTTTGGTTAGCAGTTACTGATGTGGGTCTTTCCTAAAAGTAAAGTGATGTAATGCAGAAAGGGGAAACCTGTATATATTCACACAAAAAACAACATGTATACACATATGTATTTCTGTCAGATGGTCATGCATTTTAACTTTTTTTAATAAAGATTTTATTTATTTATTTGAGAGAGAGAGAGAACATGAGTATTGGGGGGCAGAGCCAGAGGGAGAAGCAGACTCCCCTCCTGCTGAGCAGGGAGCCTGACCTGAGCTGGGGCTCCATCCCAGGATCCTGAGATCATGACCTGAGCTAAAGTCACAAGCTTAACCGACTGAGCCAGCCAGGTGCCCCGTATTTTAACTTTTTAACAAGTATTGATAGAAACAGAATAATTTTCACTTTGGTTAACAGCACACAAATTTAAACATTTTTTTTGAAATTTCAGTTTCTCATTTGTTTCCATATCAGGGTTTTTTTTTTTTTTTTCTTTTATTTCCTTATAGAGTATTGGGTTGGTAGTAAATCAACAACAGAATTAAAATTTGGCCAGCACTTGCCAGAATTGTCACTCTACAACATGAAGACTCAAAGGAGATGAAAAACTCAAGGTTAATAGGATTATCACCATTCCTCTTCTTCTCCTTCTTCTTGTTCCTTTGTGTGTGTGTGTGTGTGTGTGTGTGTGTGTGTGTGTGTGTGTATCTAAATCTGTGTCTCCCGGCCTTTCTTCACTGAGCAAAAGATTGTAATCATTGCTAAAGTCTCAGGTTTTTGCTTCTCTGCACAAAAATGAAATCGGTGGTGTGTAGCTGAATGCATTCCAGATAGCAATAGCATATCATTAGCATATCAGTGACAGCAACACAAAATATACTAAAACAAAAACATTGCATACAAATGGGGATGTGTAAGAGTTTTCTAGAAAAGAGAAACTGTTTTCCTTGTTGCTTTTGGAATGGGTCTTTACATTATAGTATGCCAGAGCCAAAGCCTGCAAAACCTGGAAATCCTAGGAAATAAAAGAGAGAACCAGAACTGAGAAATCTAGATCTATTGCTACTAAGTCACAGTGTGTTGCGGGCATATCACAACCTCCCTGGGCTCCAGACCGCAGCAGCTATCTGACCAAAGCTAACATTTGTCCCTGTTAAGCATTTTCTAAGGAACCCCCAGTGAAACCTGCAGAGTTTGCTTCAAAAGCAAGTACCTGGTGCAGTCCAGCCTATAAGGGTAGGGTTTTTTCAGTCTACTTTTACTCCCTATCTGCCAATGAATTAAGATATAAGAAAATTATTTCAACCAGGCATATTAGGATAGATTAATACAGAAAATAGTGTAAATACATAATAACACATATTAATATATATTATTACTAATATATGCTCAAACTATATATATATATATATATATATATATACACACACACACTCAACACAATATGAATTTATTTCTCATTCCCTAATAGTCCAAGACACCCATGTTCTTTACCAACAGAGAATTGTCCTCCATATGGTGATTCACTTAAAATAATCTTTTGTTCTTATGGTACCCCTATCTCCTCGAGTCTTGTCATCATCTACATTGAGTAGGCAGAAGGGGAAAGAAAACAGAGGAGCCTATCAAGGAGGTTTCCTGAGTCTTGCTAGGAGATGACATTCATAGTCCATTGGTTGGATGAAGACAAATGCCCACATCTAATGGCAAGAAAGGCTGGGAAATGGAATCCAGCCATGTGTCCAGGAAGAAGAGGAAAGAGATTTTGGTGAACAGCTAGCGCTCTCTACCATATCTGGAGTCTCTATGTCACCTCTGACATCAATTATCACAATTCTCTTCTAAAATTTTCTTTAGCAGAGGAAGTTGCACTTTTCTCAATGAAAGACAACTGAAAAGAGAAATGTGACTCGTGCTGTCTAGAACAATAGTAAGTCACTCGGCTCTGCTGTGGTTTGATCTCCACACGGCCCTCCCTATAAGAATTTTAAATGTTATAATTTCAGTGATTTCAGAATCTCATTTTATACAGGATTTCTCTCAGAAATAACATCAAAGAAGAGATTGGGACCTGTTTTTGAAGAATATGATTCATTTATCTGTAATTCTGACAAATAAACAGCAACTAAGAAAATACTGATCGTGTCATATGAAAGACATAAAAAAAAGCCTTTCTCCAAAGGGCCTACATAGTTCATGTCAAACCTTTAACCTGAAACTAAATACATCTTTCAAAATTAACAGTATTTTCTAGGTGTGAGCATGACCCATTTTAATCAGCACATGGAAGAAATTTTTATGAAGTCAGAATGTTTTTGTGCTAGTACATTCCCCTTTAGTTAATTAGACTTTATTTCTGAACCTATGACGCGTGCTCTAAAAATTCTAAACTATTCATAAAATACATTTGAAGAACAGATTGAGGTTTCATTATTTATAACTCAGTCAAGATACCAAACTGCCTAGATTGTAAACCTGCTGATACAGTAGCTTTTCTTTCCCACTCTTCAAATTGTTGCTACTCAAGTTTCTAATTTATGTGCAAATTGAATTTGCCTAATGCATATGGTAAGCTCTTTTTTCTTTCTATTTTTTTAGCAGTTTCCTAATACAGTGAGATTTAAAGCACTTTCTTCTGCATCTTGTAAAAAGACAATTGTACCAAATAGGTTTTATTTTCTTTGTTTTTCATGTTACTCTTCATACACCCCACCCAGAGACTGAGTGATTTTCTATCATGAACTAAATATTCATCAGGAAGCAAAATCTCCTATGCCCTGACCAGATTTAACTCAGCTAAGAAACTAATGCAGAACTGCTTTTGTGGCAGGTGCTGAGAGCACAAAAGTCAAGACTTTGAGATTCTGTTTTCAATATTAGTTCTAATCTTCTCAGTCTGATGATGTGTCATTGAGTCCATTTACATACATTCTTTAAAAGGAATACGTCATTTCTTTAGGGTGAATGCACTTAATTTCATTGCACCTTCACTCTACCAGGCACTCTCTGCAGAATGAGAATCAAAGACAAATAAAATGGTCTTTGTTTTAGGGGAATGCACATCTAGCGGATAAGACGGCCATGTAAATGGTCATGTAAACAAATCATTCTTATACCAATGGTTAGGAATCATTTCAATGGCTCTCAGCGTTCTAGAAATACTTTCAAATACTATAGTTTTTGATCGGATATTTGAAAAGATTAAAGAATTCGAAACATCAGAAATAATTTCCCAAGTGTCACTACTACTGAATAAAACTTTTGTCGGACTCTAGGCAATATCTGATTCCCTGTCTATTTGCTTGGTAACTACAGCATTCTGTTGCTGTTTAAATAGACTGCCCTGACCATATTCTTTTACATATTCACTAGAAAACGTTAGCATACATTCCAGTAAACATGGAAGTCTTTTATGGGACTGAGCCACTTACCTACCAAAAAAAACGTGCCTTGGATGGTGATGAGCATGACAACTACATTTTCATGACGCTTGGGCCATTGTAAATGTGAGGGTCTGTTTGACAACAGTGCCCAACCCACTCTAGCTTAGGCAACATCTGTGAGCCCTTATCTCTACATTTTTGCTACTTCATTCATCTTTGCTCGAGCAAACACTAAGGGGTCATATGATAGAGATAAATGACACGCACACAACAGGTCTCTACCTAATCATTAAAAGTCTTCCTCATAGAAACAGCCACATACTTCTTCCTCACACCATCTCAACAGTAACATCCTTATCTACAATCATGTTCATTTGAGGTCCCTGACCCTGTAAAACAGGTTGTTTCCCACTGTTTGCTGATCAGGACAGATCCATAGCCCCTGACCATGAGTTCTTCCAGAAAAATAGGGCAACCAGAAGTACTGCTTCTCACTCTTGACCTGAGAGGTTCTGCCTTCCCCACTGTCCTTCAGGGCAATCCTGTGTAGGGCTATAATGTCACCATAGTCCACACTGGGCAGCAGCATCTTTAAAGTTGGCAAATCTTTTTTTTCTTCTTTAGTTAACTTTTTGTAGAAAACCACCCATGAGGGCATAAGATTTATTTGAAGGAGAGGAAACAGTGAAGCTTAAGTGGATGCCACAAGTCTGAGCCATTTACTCTTCCAACCTACTTGTACTTTTGGGTCCTGCTTGAGCTGCTGATATGGAGCCATAGCCCAAGGAGATCAGCCAGCCTAGAGGCAGATTTACCATACTGGACCAGAATGATTCTCAAAAGGAAGTTAGTTACCTTTCTTGGTCCCAACTAAGGATTTTCTTTGACCACTCACAATTCTTTTGAGCTTATCTCCATCCATCTACTCATGAATGCTTTATTTTCTGCCAAGTATTTTTTACAATATTACTGTGATGGGGATGCCTGGGTGGCTCAGTTGGTTAAGTGTCTGCCTTCAGCTCCGTCATGATCCCAGGGTCCTGAGATCAAGTCCCGCGTCAGGCTCCTGTTTCTCCCTCTGCCTACCACACTCTCTCTTTGACAAATAAATAAATAAAATTAAAAAAAAAAACAATATTACTGTGATGAACAATCTTATAATAAAAGAAATGAGGCATATATTGATAGATTTTAGTAAAATGTCCAGAGAAGTTGGCTTTATACAATGGTGGAATGGCCAGCTGGGGGTAACCTTTTGTGAAGATAGGCTAAATAAATAAATTTATTTATTCTACATAGAGTTCTCAGATACAACACAGAACACACAGTTAAATTTGAATTTCAGGTAATGACTAAATTGTTTTAGTATAGTATATCCCAAATGTTGCATGGGACTTACTCATACATAAAATGTATTCTTTGTTTATGTGAAATTCAGATTGAATTGGTCATCCTCTATTTTTATTTGCTAAACCTGGCAAACTGGGTTGCACAAGATGCAATTCATGTTCTGTGCCATATATATATATATATATATATATATTCCCATGTCTCACATTACCAGTGTGCATTAAACCAATAACCAAGGGATGGAAGTAGAAATAGCACTGATTACACGAAATAGTACACTAGAAAACAAGTGGCTTTACATCTTTCCTTTGCTGCTACTAGTTTAGAAGTCATAGTTACCAATGAAGGAATGTTTCCACCAGAATGTATAATAATGATAATAATAATAGTAATACTGCATAATAATTTTCCATTGAACTGAAAGCTGAGGCTTCTCATGCCAATGAATCAACAAGCAAAGAGCTGGACTGCTCTATTTCCTGATGCTCTGGTTCTGTATCAGTATGTAACAGGCTACCCCAAATCAGGGACTTCAAGAAATAATGACATTTAGTTTGCTTAGAAATCTTCAATTGGGGTGCCTGGGTATCAGAGTCGGTTGAATATCTGACTCTTTGGTTTCTGCTTAGGTCGTGATCTCAGGGTCGTTAAATGGAGCCCTGTGACGGGCTCCGCAATCAGCGTGGAATCTGCTTGACGATTCTTTCCTCTACCTCTCCCTCTGTTTCTCCCACTTATTCTATCTCTCTCAAGTGAATAAATAAATCTTTTAAAAAGAACTTCAATTCATCAGGCTTAGGGTAACATTTTATCTCTGCTCTCCTCAGTTAGCTAAGATGGCTCTGAGGCTGGGGACTGGAATCCACTGAAGCTCAATCACTTGTATGTCTGGTGGTTAAATCTGGGTGTAGGCTGGTATGTCAGATGGGTCTGGGATTGGAAGATCTATATATGGCCTTTCTATGTTGTCATGTCTATATTATTAGAGGGACTTTTGTCTGTTTGAGGTACCAAATTAAATCTTTTCCAGGTTCTATCAAAGGGTTTTAAACTCATGCCCCAGGCTTAATCTTTAGACTACATTCCTGACAGGAACCTAGATCTCATATCTACCCAGAAGCTATTTCTTTTAATTTAGCGTTGTTTGCCATCTGGAAAGACTGAGAATAAAAAACAGCTTGTTTTTATTTTTTAAATAAAGCAAATTTTGGATCCTTTAAAATTTTTTTTCTTCAGCTAATCTCTCTTTCTTCTAACATTTTACTGCAGGCAGCTAGAAAAAGCCAGGAAATACCTTCACTACTATGCCTGAAATTATCCTCAGCTACATCATCCAGTTCATTGTGTGTAGTTTCTATTTTCCATATTACTGCAGGTGATCATATTGTTAAACTTTTCACCACCACAGAGCAAGAGCCTCCTTTATTCCAGCTTCCAATAATATTTTCTTCACTTTCTGTTAAGCCTCAGTCATAGTCCTTTCCTGAGCCATCAGTCTTCTGCTGACAATCTCTTCAAGGGGTTTATGCTTTCACCTATACTGTCTTGTCCTCCTGGTCCTGGAAGATCCCATTTATAACCCAATTCCAAGGTCACTGCAACGTATTTTAAGTTTATATTATGGCAACAACCTGCTTCCAAGTACCAAAACATGTCCTCTATTACTGAGTAATAAACCATCTCAAAATTTAGTAGTACAAAATGACAATATTTGTTTTTATGACAAATCTGAAATTTGGGGTGGCTGGGTGGCTCAGTTGATTAAGCGTCTGCCTCAAGGTCCTGGGATGGAGCCCCATTTCGTGCTCCCCATGTCAGCTCCCTGCTCAATGGGGATTCTGTTTCTCTCCCTCTGCCCCTCCCCTGGCTTGTGCACTTACTCTCTCTCTCTCTCTCTCTCGGATAAATAATAAAATCTTTTTTAAAAAACCTGGGACATCTGTCTCTGCCCTATTCAGCATCAGTTAGTGTGGTTCAAAAACTAAGGACTGAAATTCAGATGGAAGCAGTATCACCTTCTTTGACCTGTATGTCATTCCTGCAACATTATATTCATAAAAAGGAGTCACTAAAGCCAGCCTGTATTCAAGGAGTGAATAATTATATTCCATCATTTAAAGGAAGAAGTTGCAGACATTTTTAAACCACTATGGATGGGAAGACTGATTCTGGTTATCAAGGAAAAATCTCGTAGTTGCAACATAAATCTTTGAGGTGTCTGTTATACTTTCATAACAAGAAAGGAAATTAATGGAAGCTTACTGCAATTCAATAGTGGTGAAACCTGTAATGGTAAAGACACCTTCAGAATGAATAGCTATGGAAAATCATCAGGTAAAGAATAAAAACAAGCTGACACAGTGACTGCAGGCAAAGAAAACATGAAGAGGTGGAATGAAGTTTGAAATACTAAGGCCCCATGACTAGTTGCAGAATGAGAATGGTAATAGCTTCTTAGAAATATATGTGTATGTATTTAAATTTTTCCTCTCTTTCTCTTCTCCCTTTCCCATACTATTTTATACAAGGTGTGTAGGAGCTGGTTCTCTTTACAATTTAGTCTTTAGGTCACAGGATATTAAGTAATTTAAGTAATTTTAATTGAACAAAAAGAGTTAATATATTTACCAATGCACTCCTTTTAAAAAGATCAATAGCATTGGTAAACCTCCAGCTACACAAACCAAGGAAAAAAAGAGAGAAGACACAAATTACTATCACAGGGGGCCTGGGTGGCTCAGTTGGTTAAGCAACTGCCTTCGGCTCAGGTCATGATCCTGGAGTCCCAAGATCGAGTCCCGCATCGGGCTCCCTGCTCAGAGGGGAGTCTGCTTCTCCCTCTGACCCTCCCCCCTCTCATGCGCTCTCTCTCTCTCTCTCTCTCTCAAATAAATAAATAAAATCTTTAAAAAAAAAAACAAATTACTATCACAAATGAAAAAGAAACCATCACTACTCATTCCATGGATAGTGAAAGGATGATAAAGGAATATTATGAATCAGTCTGTGTCTCACAAATTTAATAACTTACATGAAATGGACAAATTCCATGAAAGACAAAATCAACAAAAACTCCCACAAGGATAAATAGATATTCTGAATAGACTTATATCTATTAAAGAAGTTGAATCAACAATTAATAATCTTCCCAAACAGAAGGCACCAGGCCCAGATGGTTTCACTGGTGAATTCAAACATTTAAGGAAGAAATGGTGCCAATTCTCTACAAAATTCCAGAAAATAGAGGCAGAGAGAACAGTCTTAGCTCATTTTAGGAGGTCTGAATTACTCTAATATTAAAATCTGACAAAGACAATACAAAGACAGAAAGTTACAGACCAATATGTCTCATGACATTGCATACATATATATGCAGAAATTTAAAAAAAAAATAGCAGACTTAATCCAACAATATGTAAAAAGAATTAGACACCATGACCAAGTCATATTAAGTCCAGGTGTACAAGACTGGTTCAACATTCAAAAACTCAATTGATGTAATTCATCACAACAGTCTAATGAAGAAAAAGCATAAAATAATGATCAGTATATGCAGAAAAAGCATTTGGCCAAGTTCAACATTGATTCATGATATTTAAAAAAAGGAGGTACATTCTCAACCATTCCTATTCAACATCATACTGGAAATCTTTGCTAATTCAATCAGAGTCCAGAAATAAAAGGTATATAAATTGAGATGAGGTAAATAAAACCATCTTTGCTTGCAGATGATTTGATTGTCTATGTGGAAAATCCTAAAGACTCAACAAAAAAGTGGTTGGAAGGTTTCAGAAGTTAATATACACAAGACAACTATTTCCTATATATCCTATATACCAGCAATGGACAACTGGAATTTGGAATTAAAACAGAACAGCATTTACATTATCACCACCAAAAATTAAATACTTACTTATAAATCTAACAAAATATGAACCGGATCTATATAAGAAAAATTACAACAAAACTCTGAGAAAAAAAATTAAAGAGAATCTAAATAGATATTCCATGTTCATGGATAGGAAGACTCAAATTTACTGAATGCCAGTTATTCCCAACTTGATCTACAGATTCAATGCAACCACAATAAAAATCCCATACAGCTATTTTGTTGATATTGGCAAACTAATTCTAAAGTTCATATAGAAAGGCAAAGAGCCAGAATTTCCAACACAATTCTGAAAAAGAAAAACTGGAGGATTGACATTACCCAATTTTAAGACTTACTAGCTGCAGTGACTAAGACAGTGTGGCATTGGTGAAAGAATAGACAAATATTTCAATGGAACAGAATAGAGAGACCATACAATTATTGTCAATATTTCTCTGACAAGGCATTTCAATGGAGAAAGGATAGTCTTTTCTGCCAGTGGTGCTGGAACAACTGAACATCCATATGTAAAAAAAAAAAAAAAAAAGGAATCTAAATACAGACTTTAACCCCCTCACCAAAATTAACTCAAAATGTATCATAGATCTAAATGTAAAATGCAAAACTATAAAATGTCTAGAAGTTAGAAAAGAAATTCTAGGTTTGACAATGACATTTTAAATACAACACCAAAAACATAGTCCATGAAAAAAAATTGATAAATTGAATTTCATTAAAGTTAAAAACTTCTGTGCTACCAATGAGTCTGTTTAGAAAATGAAAAAACAAGCCACAGACTGGGAAAAAATCTTTACAAAACACATACTTGATAAAGGACTTATAATCAAACTATAGCCCCCAAAAAGCACCTCTTAAACCTCAACTATAAGAAAGTGGGCAAAATATCTGAACAGACACCTCATTAAAGAAAATATACAGATGGCAAATAAGCATGTGGAAATATGTTCAACATCATATATCATCAAGGCAGTGCAAATTAAAAAACAATGAGATGCCACTACATATGTGCCTAGGATGTGTTTGATCAGCTATGTTAGGACAAATAGACACAGAGATGACTTCAGTGAAGGAAGAAGTTTCTAGACTCACAGATCCCTAACAACAGGAGCTACAGCACAGCACAGAGGGACATGCTGATATGTTGTCAGTCAGGAAGCAGCAGGAGCAAGAGAAAAACATGGGCAATAGCCTTTATTGTGGTTTTCACAGAAGGAAATTGGTATGGTAGATAAGCAGGTGTAGACTTGGCTAGTTTGAACAATATCAGCAGGCATGGGGTGTAGAGGTTGTCATGAGTTGTCTGGTACCTGGCCCTGAGTTGATTAGGTCAGGAGAATATGGACTTGGCGTGTGAAAGTTTTATAAAGTTGGTGGTTGGGTTTATGGGTTTGGGATTGTTTGTTTTGCATATGAATGATGTGATCACAAGGGAATCATCTACTATGTCTAGGAGTAAGCTAGTTCTGAGAAAAGTCTCTCACTGTCAGGAAGGCCTCAGGATGCTAATGCATTATAAAATACAGAAAATAAGGAACACGGTTAATACAAAACATCTATCAGAATAGCTAAAACCCAAAAACACTGACATCAAATGCTGGAGACAACGTGGAGCAGCAGGAACTCTCAGTGTTTGTGGGAATGTAAAATCCTATAGCCACTTTGGAAAATATTTTGGCAGCCCTTACAAAATCAACCCTTACAATTGGCATATGAACCAGCAACTGCACTCCTAGATATTTATCCAAATAGCTGAAAATTTAGAACCATAGAAAACTTTGTACATGAATATTGATAATAAACCCTCAAAACTGCCAAAAATCAGAGCAACCAAAATGTCCTTCAAGGGGTAAATGGATAAACAAAAGATGGTACATCCATAAAATGGAATATTATTCAGTGATAAAAAGAAATGAGCCATCAAGCCACAAAAATACAGAAGACCCTTAAATGCAAATTGTTCAGTGAAAGAGCTAATCTGACAAAACAACATATGGTTATGATTCCAGCAATATGACATTCTGGAAAAGGCCAAACTGTGGAGATGGCAAAAAAACCAGTGGTTGCCAGGGATTCAGTGGCAGGGAGGACAGGAGGGATAAATAGGAGAAGCTCATGGCATTTTTAGGGCAGGGAAACTATTCTGTAGACTACTACAGTGGTAGACACATGAGATTATGCACTTGTCAGAATGTGTAGAATTTTACATCACAATGAGTGAACCCTAATGTAAACTGTAGATTTTAGTTAATAATAATTCGTCAATATTAGTTCATCAACTGTAACAAATGTACCATACCAAAGCAAGATGTTAATCATAGGAGAAACTATGTTGGCAGAGATGGGGTATATAGGAACTCTATTTTCTGTGCTATTTTTCTGTAAACCTAAAACTACTTGAAAAGACAGTATTTAAAAATGAAAAGGCAAGCACAACCTACAAGAAGATATTTACCTTTCATTAACTGACAAAAGAAGAATATCCAAAAAAATTAGAAAACGTAAAAAATTAATGAAAAAAAAAACCCACATTTTTTTTTTTTTAAGATTTTATTTATTTGACAGAGCGAGATACACAGCGAGAGAGGGAACACAAGCAGGGGGAGTGGGAGAGGGAGAAGCAGGTCTCCTGCAGAGCAGGAAGCCCGATGCGGGGCTCGATCCCAGGACCCTGGGATCATGACCTGAGCCGAAGGCAGACGCTTAACGACTGAGCCACCCAGGTGCCGCCAAAAAAAAAAAAAAAAAACCCACATTTTTTTAAAATGGAGGGGAGATGAACAGGAAATCCACAGAAAAGAAATCAAAATGGCCAATCCACGTATTGAACTCAACAGCAATACTCAAAAACAACAATAAAATTGACATGTTCTCATTGACTAAAATTTAAAAGTTGGACAATTTCAAGTGGTGGTGAGACTGTAGAGCATGAAGAACTCTCAGCTCCTGCTTTTGGGTGTGTAGACTGGAACGTTTGCTTTGGCAAGATCTAGCTGGTTAAATTTTATACAAATTATGTAATATAGCGACTGCACCTGAAGAATACATTGAAGAGAAAGTCTGATACATACACAAAATGAGACACAGACAAAAATATTCAATACACCAGAGCTGGTAATATTAAAAATATATAAGTAATTTAAGAAAAGAATGACTAATGAAATACAATGAAATAATACATAGTATTTAATATGAATAACCTTGAGCGACAGGTGTTAATAGGAATAAACTCCCAGAACAACATTGAGTAAAAAAAAAGCAGAATTATATGTAGAGAGTCATGTTTGAAAACATGAGAAGTTTTTATTTAGGATGCATACATATGTAGAAATAGAATAAAAACATGAATGGAAGTAATCAATACCGAGTTTTGTGGAAGTGATCACCTCAGAGAAGAAAGAGAAAAAGGATTGGAGGTGATAAAAGGAGCTTCCACTATATCTGTAATGTTTTACCTCTTTAAATAATTCTGAAACAAATATTGGCAAAATTCAAGATTTTATTTAGAGTTGGGTGGGGGTGCATCACTGTTTGTTCTGTTTGCAGTCATACTCTTCCGGATATTTGAAGGACTTAACTTTAATTAGTAAAACAATGTGTATATAATAAACCAGCTCCATCATG
Organism: Halichoerus grypus; assembly: GCF_964656455.1. Lineage (NCBI taxonomy): Eukaryota > Metazoa > Chordata > Mammalia > Carnivora > Phocidae > Halichoerus > Halichoerus grypus. The sequence goes on along the minus strand of NC_135715.1, from coordinate 121,105,629 downwards.
TTTATCTTGAAGATGAGAAAAAGAAACCAAATGAAAGATGTTGGTGGGGACAATGACCTCTTAGGAACTACCCGATCATAATATAATGAGTTCAGGGGGATCAGCTCGAGACCGTGATGAGACTTATGCTGTCATGAACATACCAGGGAGAGAATGATGCCTAAAATTAGCAGCAGTGACAGGGTCAGAAGCCCTCCTACCCTAACTATTCCCAGCAAGGAAAGCTGTCCCCCAAATTACCACTGATGATGGTCTGCTGGGAATGGGAGAGTTCCTTCTATCAGGACTCCCCTTGTTCTCAGAAAACCCTATCAGCTGAGCTGTCATTATTAACAAAGGCCAAAAGGAGATTGAAAGCTTTGTCTCTCTCTTTGCCCATCCCTCCAACATTGTTGGATGTACCTATTCAGTTGTTAAAAAAAGCAAAAACAAAAACCCATCGCATTGCACAGCTGCACTGTGCTGATATGAAAGTAAGTTGACGGCGTCGGCTATAATTATGAGGGGTAGTGTGGACATTTTGTGATGTGAAAAGTTTCTGTGCATACAGATTGACCAGAGAAGCAGATGAAACAAACACGCAGCAGAGTTGAGGATATAGAGATTCTGGATCTTTCTGGGATTTAGGGGTGGGTTTGGTTTTTCTCCAAAGAAATAACTCACTCACGTCTAAAAGTAAAGAAAGCTATGAGAGAGAATACAGGTAAATATGTGAATTTTTTAAAACGACATTCCTTTATTTCATTTCAGTAGATGGAGACCAAAATAAACCAGAAAATAAGGAGATTCTAGTTCAGTATCTATAAATTTGTTTCTACTCCTTATCTTTTTAAAATTTTTTATTATTGAAATACAGTTGACGTATAATATTATATTAGTTTCAGATGTACAACGTAGCGATCTGAAGATTCTATACACAATGCTCACCACAGTAAGTCTAGTTACCATCTGGCACATACAACACTATTAAAATATTATTGACTATTTTCCCTATGCTATACTTTTCATCCACGTCACTTATTTATTTTATAACTAAAGGTCTGTACCTCTTAATCCCCTTCACCTGTTTCACTCATCTCCCCAACCCTTTCCCCCTGGCAAGCACCAGTTTCCTCTCTGTATTTATGAGTCTGTTTCTCTTTTTTGGTTTGTTCATTTTTTAATCAAATATGTGCCAAATCTCCTAATTGCCAGGAGTTTTGCTCTATGCATGGGACACTAAGATTTAAAAATATATATACAGGGCGCCTGGATGGCTCAGTCATTCAGCGTCTGCCTTCGGCTCAGGTCATGATTCCAGGGTCCTGGGATCAAGCCCCGCATCGGGCTCCCTGCTCACCTGGAAGCCTGCTTCTCCCTCTCCCACTCCCCCTGCTTGTGTTCCCTCTCTCCCTGTGTCTCTCTCTGTCAAGTAAATAAAATCTTAAAAAAAAAATTACAGTTACTTTCCCCAAAGAAGTCACAGGTTGGGGGTAAATTGACAATATGCACTACCATATTATTGTGGGGGTATTAAAACAGTTATGATGAAGTGATTTAACACCACAGAAGGAGAAGAAACCTGTCCAAAGCTGGGACAGTCAAGGAAGGTTTCACCAAAGAGGTCCTATTAGATCTGGGTCTTAGAAGCTGGTCATATGAGAGAGGAAAGGGGAGCAGAGAAGGAAAGGAGGGATGTGAAGAAAATTCCAGGAAGAGGGGAAGCCTAAGCAAAGGCATAAAAATTTAAAATGATACCATGTGCTTAGGAGATGATCCATTAGTCTTTGTTTTAGGGAGAAAGACGAAACATGAGTTTGCAAAATGAATTTGGGCTCAAATTGGGAAAGTCTTGAATACCATGCTAAAATTTAAGATAATTTTTAATTCAGTGTGATATCATGCTTTGATCTCCATTTTGAAAAATTTCTCTAGAACAAATATGAAAAGTAGAGAACGAGGTAGAAACCAGTAGGTAATAGATCTGTTAGGAGACTGGTATAGTAGTCCAGGTGAGTACCTGAGTTAGTAAAGCTATAGCAGTGGAAAGTAGGGAAAAGATTGGAAAGTTATTTCAGCAGCAGAATTCCAGGGGGTTGGTATGTAATCAGATGTGTGGGAGGAAAGGGCCCAGAGGAAATATCAAAGATGTTTTTGTGGTTTCTGGATATGGTGACTGAAAGCCTGGAAGTATGATTAATAGGGACAGATGAACAAAGGAGTAGGAGCAGACTGGGGTAGATGAGTTTGATATTTGACATGTAGAATTTGAAGTGCTTTCATTAGTCCAGAGATTTGGACCTCATGAAAATGTGGGCCTGGGCATATAGATTTGGAAGACAGCAGGATCAAGTTAATGGTTGAAGTCACCCGAGTTCATAAGATTGCCGAGAGGGAAGTCAGAATGGGAGTATAAGCCCGTTAGGGATAGAAACTGGAGAACATCTACATCTAACTGCTCTTGCATGTGGGCAGAGATCATGAGACATAACCCGTGACAGAATGAGATGGGAGAATGCATGCAGCTAGTTACCATGACAGAAGAAAGTACTGAAGTTCTAGAAAGGCACAGAATGCTTAAACTCCCAATGCTTAAAGCAGCAATTGATTACTTCGTAACGTTTCTTTCTTCATATTGGACCACACCAGATGTATAACATGCTAACAAGGTTTTATAAAAAGTATATAAAATGCATTTAACGTAGCACATCGATATTATTAAATTAAAAGAAAGAGGAGCTGGTGACAGTTGGAGTACCTGCAATGTAGAAACAGGTGCGTCATTACTTTTTTCAGACCACTTATTGAAGCTTTCATAAGCTTTCTACAACTTGAGGTTAAGAGTTATTCATGATAAACTGAATGAAAAAATAGACAAGGAGGAAAATATTTAGAAATAAGAGGAAGTAAAGAAATTTCTTATTCCATGATTTTATTGCTGAAATCGATAGAGTAGATAGTGAACTTGAACAATTCATAAAAATATATACTTTCTCACTGATAAAAAATTAGCAATTCAGAGAATGAGAATCTGGCTCATTATTTTAATTAATTCAGCATTATTTTAACAAATTTTTATTGAGTGCTTACCATATGCCAAATACTATTCTAGGGGCTGGGATACACCAGAGAATAAGACAGACAAAAATTCCTGCCTTATAAAGCCTATCAAATAAATAGCTAACTGATTAGTAGTTGATAACTGCTAGAGTGAAGGGGTAAAAATGGTGGGGAAGAGGGAGAGGAAGTGCATGGGGCGAACAATGCTTGCGATTGTTAAGGATAGCCAGGAATACTCTTACTGAGAAAGTAACATTTGAGTCATGACTTCATTTAGGTTATGACATGGGAGGGAGCAGTTATAGCAAGTGCAAAGCCAAGAGGTGGCAGCATGCCTGATGTACTGGGAGAACAGACAGGAGTCCTCAGTCATCAGAGTCTGGACTGGACTGGAGAACTGCGGCGGCAGGGGAGGGGGCAGGAGACACAGGGCACAGGTGAGGGGCAGTCCTGGCCAGATCCTGCAAAGCTCTATAGGCCATCATGAGGACCTTGCCTTTCCTTCTGAGTGAGATACTGGTTTTCAAGCGGAGTTGGAAGAATTATAGTCATGTTGCAATGGAATAAGGTACTGGCATAATTTCTACAGTTGGCTTTTTTTTTCCTTTTTTTTTAAGTAGGCTCCATGCCCAGCATGGAGCCCAATACAGGGCTTGAACCCAAGACCCTGAGATCAAGACCTAAACTGAGATCAAGAGCCCCATGCTTAACCACTGAGCCACCCAGGCGCCCCTCTACAGTTGGCTTTCTTCAAGAAAATAACTCTCTTGATTTTGTACGTACTTATTATATTAGGCAGAATTCTAAGAATGTCCTCCAAGATGCCCATACCCTGGTAATCTAGGTACTACAGAAGGAATTTGCAGATGGAATTAAGGCTACAATCAGCTGATATGAAAACAAGGAGATTATCTAAGATTATCTTGGTGGATCCGATGCAACAACACAAGACTTTAAAAGCAGAGACAAAGACAGAAGAATCAGGCAGAGGGCAAGATCATAGACTCAAGGCAAGAGAAGGATACTACCTGCCATTCCTGGCTTTGAAGATGGAAAAAGGGGGCCACAGGACAAGGAGTACAGACAACCTTTAGAAGCTGAGAACAATCCCAGGCCAGCAGCTGTTAGGAAGCAGGGACCTTAGTCCTTACTTGCAACCACAGGAAACGGAATTCTGCCAACAATCTGTAACTGCTTAGAAGCAGATTCTTCCCCAAAACCTTCGGAAAGGAACCCAGCCCTGCCCCGTTGCTTTCAGCCTGTGAAACCTAGAAAAGAGGAAACTTGCTTTCTTCAGACTTGCAAACTACAAAACTGGAAGATAACAAATAGATGTTGTTTTAAGCCACTAATTTTGTGCTACATTGTTATGACAGCAATCAAAAACTAAAACTTATATAAAACATAAAACACCTAAATATTATATTTGCCTAACATTTCATCGAGGACAAAATCTGTGACTTATTCTTCTAAAAGAATTCTCTTTATATTTCTGTACCTGAATGTCCTAGGTCAGACAGGACTCAACATAAGATAGCACATTAATCCTTCAGTGATTAAAGAAACCAAAATGATTTACTTTGGGCATTTTGCTTATTATATCATTTCCTAAATAATTTATGTTCTAGTCAATTCAGAAAACCTACAATTCATTACAGAAAATGTAAGATCTATCAGGGACTAGTACTAAATAAATGAATATGGCGTTTTTGTTTTCATAACTGTACGTCGAAGGGAGAAAAATAGAAAGTTTTTCCTAACTACCTAAAACTGAGAAAGCAGTAGAATAAGAGGCTACCATGAAATTCATATTTCTATGAAGAATCTCAAAGATTTGCAGGATTATAGGTATAGAAGACAAACTCCACAGTCCCCCCAAAACTGTGCCTAGGCTTGGTCTCATGTGTTTGCTATTGTCAGAAAGCAGGCTTGGGCGCCTGGGTGGCTCAGTTGGTTAAGCGACTGCCTTCGGCTCAGGTCATGATCCTGGAGTCTCCGGATCGAGTCCCGCATTGGGCTCCCTGCTCAGCAGGGAGTCTGCTTCTCCCTCTGACCCTCCCCCCTCTCATGTGCTCTCTCTCGCTCTCTCATTCTCTCTCTCAAGTAAATAAATAAAATCTTTAAAAAAAAAAAAAAAAAGAAAGCAGGCTTGTCTCAGGATGAGCTTTTTCTTAACTGCATTATCAACATAAGAGACAATTGGCTACAGACTCCCAGCTTCCTTAAAACATGAAATATTCTTGGGACGCCTGGGTGGCTCAGTCGGTTAAGCATCCAACTCTCGATTTCAGCTCAGGTGATTGATCTCAGGGTTGTAGGATCGAGCTCTGCGTCGGGCTCGGCGCGCAGCTCAGAGTCTTCTTGGGATGCTCTCTCTGCCCCTCCCCCTGCTCGTGCTCTCTAAATAAATAAATAAAATCTTTAAAAAAAACATGAAATATTCTTATAGACCTCAAGTCTTGCACAATTCACAGTGCTCGTTCCCATCTGAACATCACAAACATGGTGTTTCTCTTGTTACGAGATTTTTTCCGGTGTATTGTGTGCACTTATGTTAAGCCCAAGTTGTTGATGTCTAAACACAGACTCTGCATTTTCCTGTAAGACATCCCAGCCATTTTAAAGCCCATCAAAAAAGATATAGTGAATGCTGCCCCCATAACTTTTAGTCTTCAGTGAAGATGATGAAACGCACTCAGAAATAAATAGCTTCATTCAAACTAGAGCTTAAAAACACCAGATTGATCCACTGGTTTCAAACAGGTTTTCAAACGCCGCTGACAGTGGCATCCTGTGGGGCTCAAAAGATGGTCTTGTCTTATTTGAAAGTGGGCCTTTCAAACACAGCCATCATTCAGAACACTTCAGAAAGCGCTTCTCCTCTCTGTACATGTGACTCCATCCCTTTCTCTTCCTCTTGAAAATTTTCCTACAGAATTGATCGACTCAGAAAAAAGGAGGGAAATGCAGAGTTTAATAGTCTACATAAATGTTTGTATATTCCAATAATTTCTTACCCAACTAAACATAATAAAAACATATCCTTATCTCCTTCCCAGATTCCCCAAACCACCAAAGATTATAATGTTCAGTTCTTAAAATATCTTTCTTTTTTGGATATTTTGAATTTAATTTAACTGTAGAGAGGATTAAAAACCTATGACTGTCCTTTCTCACTTAAACCAAGGAGTATTTTAGAGAGCAAGTATCATATTTTGCTATTACAAAATTAATTCAACTGTGCATGCTTTTATTCATTCCATTCAAATAATTTGACAGACGTCTGAATATCTCCTATCGCGTACCAGGTTCCGTAGTTGGCACTGTGTACACAGACATAAATAGGATCAAGTCTCTGCCTGTGACAAGTTCATAATCTACTTAACCAACCAATTTCACATAGACACATGCCCCACGCACACTCACCAACTTATCATAGGTGCCAATTGAAAGTTCTTTCTACAATTAAAATGATGCAAGTTCATCTCAGTTGGGGAATGGAGAATTTCTCAATAAATTATGACCTGGCCCTTTTACTTACTCTCAAATGGATTTTTATCATCTATTATTTATCAATTGATCTTTGAGGCTGAACTAAATCAATATATTTTGTACTGTCTTCTTAAAGGCAATCAGGATTCCTGGAACTGAAATGTACTGAGGGACTCATCTTTGTTATACTTAAACAACCTTGGTAAATCACATAAAAATCAGACATTTCTATCAGGGTTGAAACAGATGCCAATAGAAACATGGGGGCCAAGCAGAAGAGACTAAAAGTACCCTGATGTCCCATAAAGTCCAACTACCTGTGCCAAGAACATGCTTAGGAATTGCACGTAAAAAACATTCTAATCATACTCGTTGTGACTTGCAAGTTTTAATGGGGATTCAGAGAAGCTGTCTTCGAGCATGATGACTTTCAGTACAAACTTGCCACACACTTGTCATTTTGCTTTGAGAATTTGAGGACTTTTCTTTCAAACGTGGCAATTCTAAATAAATGCATGAATGAATGGAAAGCAGCAGCCGAGGGTCGGAGAAGCAGACTGAGGATCCTTTCCTCTGATGACCTCGCAGCTGAAAGCAGAGGAAACTGAAGTATTAGTCCCTTCTGAGAATGAGGTGTCTTGTTGCTGGAAAGATACAAGGTTATACTGTCCATAATTGTACTTACTTTCCCAGAAAACCTTGAAAATCATTAAAAATTCCCCTCTTCCTCTTACGCCAAAGTTGCATATATATGGTGTTATATGATTCAGGAATTTGCATAATTATAGCTTGCTGTATTTTGCCATAACCTAAGAAAGTACTTTATTTCAATAAAACAGCAACTAGACCATACATGATTGTTAGGCTCAATATCAATTGTCCCTCATTAATGTTGCAGAGAAGCGATTAGCATTTTGAGGCAAACAAGGTGTACTTACTTAGTGGGACATGACCCCGCTGTCACTAAATTATATCTATGATTAATGATCTTCTCCAGTTTAAAGTTTGAACCACAACAAATAGATTATAAATGAAAAACGGGTGAGAGATAAGGAAATATGAGAAAGATGAACCTTAAGACTTGACTCATACGTGCCATTGTTCAATACTGAATCCGGCTCCTAGTGCAATTGACCTCAAGGTTGATGCTCAGATTCCAAGGCAGTGGTTTTCAACCCTGACCACACATAAAAATCACCTGTGGAACTTTTAAAAAAACCCCAATGTTCAGGTCCCACCCCAGACTAATTAAATTCTCTGAAGGTGAGACCTGGGCACTAGGAGGTTTTCAAAGAATAAATGCCATAATATCCACATTTTAAAAATGAAACTGGAATCAGGAAGGAAAAAAAAGCTGTATTTAAACACATTATGATAAAGATTTTGGTTTGGGTTTTCTACTTTACATTGGCAGAATAAAAATTACTTTCCTCTGGTTTCCTAGTTAGTCCAGAGCTAAATAGAGAATTGGGGGGGGGGGGCGTTATTTAGGTATTTATTTCACCACTGGAAGTATCATCTTATTATATGGAACATAGTTTTATTTCACTTTAATCAATCTGTTACAATCATAGCCAAATTCGAAAAGGCAAAACCTACAAAATTAGAGAACACCATTTTAGAATTCTCCCCCAAAAGATTTTTCCTGTGTGTATGTATATATATGTAAATTCACATGCCCACTGTACTTTGACTCCTTTTTCAACCAGTCTGATTTAGGAGCTATCCAACCTGGTAACAATTGCCTTGTTACCAGAAACACTGAAAAGACCTCACTGTGGTAGACCAGCATTATCTAGAATGAGATATTTCAGGATGCATCCTGGGTGGAGCATTTGGTTAAGCGACCGACTCTTGGTTTTGGTTCAGGTCATGATCTCATGGTTGTGGGATCAAGCCCCGCTTTGGGCTCCGCACTCAGCACAGAGTCTGCTTGGGATTCTCTCCCTCTCCCTCTGTCCCTCCAGCTCATGCTCTCTCTCTCTAAAATAAATAAGTAAATCTCAAAATAAATAAATAAATACAACATGAAATAGGATTACATTCAGATTTTCACAAGCCCTAACACTGAAAAGATTATGGTGTACCTCCAAATGGAATTCAAAGTAAACACAATATTAAGTCATTAAACACAATTTTTCATATATGCTGATATAAAATATGTTTTTCCAAATTTTCTGCCTATAAAATTCTGGATAACGTCATTAAAGTTGGACTTTTCTCAGAATGTTGGTGTCTCTAATACATGTCAGCCAGCCAGTCGAGTGTTCTATTGCTATATAACTTCACTATACAATTCATGCCCATGTGTATACATGCAATATTAGTAGGTGTATATTTTTGCAGATTTTATATCTGGCACCCTCGTAGCCAATGGAAAGCTGAGGACGAGGAAGATCAAGGAAGGAAGGAAGGAAGGAAGGAAGGAAGGAAGGAAGGAAGGAAGGAAGGAGGGAGGGAGAAGGGGAGGAGCAAAGGAAAGTATCACTGGAATGAAACCAAATAGAATTTGCTCTTCTCTTTTACCCCTAATTCTCCAACCCATTTCTACCATTCACTTGCCTTCTCTTTTATTCATCTGTTCATTCCTCCTTTTGATAAATATCCCTAGCAGCTCCCAAAGTTGATGAATTGCCACTGTACATACTAAAACAATTTCACAAAGATGGCAAACTAGATTCACAAATAATTTGTACTCAAAGTTCTGAGTAACCCTCACAGACCTTGTAGAGTTTACCCAATTTTGAAATCAATTCAGTCGCTCTACTGCCTGAAGTTCTATGAAAGTAATTGATTGATATATGGTTTTTTAATGTATTCACTTTGTTATTTGAGTCATCGTCACCTTGCTAGTGCTACCTGTCAAATTTAGGATGTTGATCCTTCGATCTAGATGTGTTATGTATTGTGTGATATTAACTTCTGTGTGATCTGGTCAGTTGTGAGATGTTTTTAGTGCTTACATTCAGACAGTTCTTCATGTTTTTTCTTTTGCTAATAGACAGTTAATATGGCTTTGAACTGCCTTATGAATAAATTACCAACTCTAATTGAGTCATTTCAGATAAAGAGGAATCAGTACAGAGATTCAGACTCCTCCATACATATAAAGCATTTCAGATCCTTTTAATGTATACCTTAGAATTCGCTAGCAGTCAGAAGAAAATAGAAAAATGTCTTTATTTTCTAATGTCTTGTAGTTTTCACTCAGAAAAAAAGTGAAGTCTTCATTTAACTTAATGGAACAAAAAAGTAGTTAATTACATAATTAGTCGATTCATTACTAATTTTATATATTGGCAGAGGCATTTCATCTTGAGTCCTCCACACCCTTGGAATATATTAGCATTGGAAATCATGGATTAAATTCTTGGGCATATTGGAAAGGTAAATATAATAGTGATATGTGTTATATAAATATGTGCATAAATATGTAGGTAGAAATACAATTTGGAAATGGCTGGTTGGACTGGTACATTATCTTATCGGTTATGATTTCTTTTTTTTTTTTTTTTAGATTCTTAACTTGCTGCCAAATTTCGTGCTTAGCTGGAGAGGGTTTCATATGATTTTTTGTATGTTTATTTATGGTATTTTTTTTCACTAAAAATGCATCATTACCTTAGCAGCTGCCACACCACATGGAGCAGCATGTGTGCTTTTTAAAAGCGATCCAGAGCACCTTCCCCCAGAAACCCGGAGCCAATATGCTTTGGGAAGTCTGCAGCAGGACTCAGATTTCACCAGCAAGATAATGTAGGCTTTAGATATTTTTGCCGGCTTTTTTTTTTTTCCAATAATAATTTTCTTTACCATTTCTTCTTTCCTGGGTATTCTATTTAAAAATACTATTTCAAAAAAAGAAAAAAATATAAAAGTTAATGCATAACGAACGACAGCTTAAAATACATTCTCTCTCTTGCTTGGGGCCATTTTGGAAGGAGCTTAGGGCTGCTGCTACTTAACAAAACATGAAAGAGAAAAACACAGAAATGGGTAATGGTGTATTTTTCATGAATGAGCCTTTCCTTGCTTTGCATATTTGAAAGAGTTTGCACCTTATTTCTTTGTGTGGGTGTGTGTGTGTGAGAGAGAGAGGGAGGTAGAGAGAGAGAGAAAGAAGGTAGGGACACAGAGAGAAGAGAGGGAGAGAAAGGGACAGAGAGAGAGAGAGAAGGGGGAGAAAAAAAGGAAGAAAGGGAGGAAGGGAGGGGCCGGAGAAGTATGGACAGGAGTCTACGCCAAGTCAACCTAGTCTTCCTCTGCCTAGGCACTCAAGTTCCTGCCCTCATGTCATATGCATTTATCGAAAATCTCATTTCAATCCCCAACCTCAACTCTATATGCTGAATCGTATGCCTCTTCCCTTCAGGTGAATTCCAGATTATCTTTGCATAACAACACCCTCAAGGCTATTACTCAGGTCAGGCATAGGTAAATTGACAATTGAGCCATGCTAGCAAAGTAATCCATAAATGTAATACTCTGTATATTTTGTGTAAATGATGCTAAGCAATTCATTTTCCTGAGTTTTTAACATGAAATTATGTATTTTAAATTAAATGTCCGGCTTATTTTAAAAACATATGGACTTTAGAGATAAAATTTCATCTCATCAAAACATATTAATGCAAGATACGGAGTGGAACTTTATAAATCCCCTTGCTAAAATGGCATCTAAGAGTGGGAACTGGGGAGTGAATTTCTAATATCCACGGGGAAAAAAAGAAGACAGAATTCTGAAGAATGGTGTTATCAGGAAAACAAGGCACCTATCAAGATTCCTGAAATTGTCTCCAGATAACCAGTTATGAAGAAAATCACGTATATGAGTGCATTAGATTGGATATAACAGGTAAATATTTAATACATGATGTTCATTATTATAGTCCTTGACTTTAAAACATGCATCTATACCAGAAGAGGGGTCTTCGAGGTGGGCCTGTCAGATCACATCCTGACCGCCAAGTTTAGGACCACTCTGTGGGCCTTCGATCCCTCAGAGGTACCATGCGCCGGGGTGGGGGGGATGACTTCAGGTGGCCACGCCCAGTGGTTGCAGGGACTGGGCAGATGATAGAAGTGAGGATGGGGCTAATTGATATGGGAGGCTGGATGATAAATGGCAACAGACACTTGTACTCTGTATCAGGGAGACAGTAGGAGGTGGTAGGCAGAGGGAACTAGAGTGTGTGCAGCAGGTCTAAAAGGGGCCAAAGCCATTTAAGTTCCAAGCTGTTCGCAGAATATGGGAAGCAGAGTCCAAATGTAGCACATCTAATTTTAAAGGAAACCTAAAAAATCCAGATTACAGAGTTGAACATAAAATCTTAAGAATTTTACAAATTGCTCACCAAGTTTTGCCTTATTTTGTTTTTTTAAAGTACACTATGCACATCTGTAGAGCAGATCCGATTCAGGCAATCTGCACAGATTAATAGCCTTTAGTCTGGATTATCATGAAGATGCTCTAAAATCCTATGGATTTATGACAGTGTGAATTTCAAACGGCAAAAGTCTAATAGGCTGATTTAGTTTAGTCGAAAACAAAACCCTGGGCTCTGGAACAGGGGGCATGGATTTGAAATCCGGATCAGCCATGGAGAAGCCAAGTGAGCCAGGCCTGCCTAGACACTGTCCCCAGAAGATGGCCTTTCTTGCCTTTGATGAGAGCACTCAGTGCTAAACAACTTGCTTTGTGTCTACAGCATTTGACTTTGATCAGAGGCCAGTACGATACACCAGACCATCTCCAGGCCTGACTTTCATCCTGCCTGGCCCTTCGCAAAGCCTGGCAAGATGGCATCAGCCAAGTGTGAGGTGAGTTGGTCCTGGAAAAATGGGAATTGGCTCTTGGTTCAGCCTGTGATCCAGGAGGCAGCGCTGGGAAGGATGGTGAGGGCCAAAAAGCTGGTGGAGCTGGGGAGCAGGGGTGCCAGAGACACAGAACATGACAGCCAAGGACGGGAGAGTTGGAAAGCCAGGGCGATCACTGGAGCCGTGGCCGCGGGCCATGGGGTCAGCTGGCGTGTTCTGCTGGATAGCCTCTCTGCCCAGTGCTGCTGTCAAGGGGCCAGGAGTTTTGCGTTCTGGCTCTTTCCTTACTGCATCTCGATGGTATCTCCCAGCCCTCCACCGTTAGACAGCATGACCTCCAGCTCTGCTCTTTGCTTACAAAGGCTTGTCTGAGACACACGAAATTGAGGTAAGGTTGTTTTAAGGACAGCCTAGCCTCCCCTCCTCGAGGCTGGTACTCCAACTCCGTCCTTGGACTGTAACAGACCACCAGATTTTTGGATCACTGAGCTTAGGCCCCCAGATGTGCTCGCAGGAGTTGTCCTTCAATATTAAGCCCTCTGATTTCATTAAAGATAGCTAGGACAGACAGGGATAGGATTGTATCTCTGAAAAATGCTTTTGAATATCATTTTCATTAGATCACTGCGAGTTCCTTTTACAAAGCTCTGGAAAGTATTTCCATTAAAATGCAGTGAACTTGTCACTTTTTGCCCAGGCTGTAAAGCAGCCAAAGATGAACTTCATCATCGAGCTGAGTTATTCCCTGAGTTTGCATACCTGTATTCTTGCATTTTCCTTGGTCTTATTTTTCTACTCAGATACCATCTGAAAAGGGGAAGGGAATGAATAAATCCAATGAACAAGTTAAATTTTAGCAGATGGTTCTTTTTAAATTTTTTTTTTCAAATGCAAGGAAATTAAGAACTAACCACTCTGAGAATATGTAGAATGGAAACAAAAACAAATTAAGCTACCTTCAATGAAAGGTATGCATAAGACTCCAACTCAGTAAGTGAGGAGAAAAGACTCTTCTTTCCCAAATCTGCTGACACAAGTCATGCATAGCTATTACTGCATCATTAATAGTGGCATATTCATCACCTCAGACCTTCTCGGACCTACTTTGATATTGTTACAATATGGGTTTCCCACATTTCCCTACCCAAGTCCTGTGCCAACTCTAGCCGTAATTATATCATCTTGGCAACTGTAAGTTTACCTTCTTTGTAATCTTCTCTTTAGTAGAGAAGCTAGACAGTTTGACCAGAATTTGACATTTATTGCCAAATGCCTTGGACCAAAACATGAATTGTATAATATTCTGTCGCAGGAGGAAAAAGGGGGTAAAGCAGTCTTCTTTGAACGTGGTGAGCCTCTATCATGCTATGGTATTCCAAAAGCTAGGAGTCAGAAAACTACCTGTAACATTTTTGCCTGTCAATGCTTTTCAAGCCAACGAAACTGGAAATTTCTGAGCTCGTGTTTCTTTATCTGTAAAATGGAGATAATATTTCTCTCACTGAGTAGCTGCAAATGTTAAATGAACTGTTGTTTGTGAAGTTAATTGGAAGGTCATCATGCAAGGGTAAATATCCGTTTGTTCATTTCAGGGTGGAGCTAAGACTGGAGGGAATTGGCAGGCTCCTGTCTTTGTGTCCTGACTCTGACTCACTCTAGAACCTTAGTCGCTTAACATCCCCAGACCACAGGCTTCCCACTGGAAAATTAAACATCCTCTATGCCTTAGCAGATTGTTGGGTCTGCACATTAATTAAAAGCACTCTTCAAATGAAAATATTATTAAATCTCTAGAAGATTCTTATTCAAGAAACCATGATTATTTTTAATTTATTATTATTTATTTAATATTTATTTTATTATTATTTACAATGTACAACATAGCATGCTATACTGAAATTAGACATCAAGACATTAAAAACAAAAATTAGAGATTTTGTAAAAGTGAAGATATTGTTCACGAAAAGAAGTTCTGGTGGAAACCCGAAGGAATAGTTATTAACCAAGTCTGCTATTTCTTAGAACGATATCTAAGTGTCAGCATTGCAATGAGTTCTGAAGGATACACACACAAATATAATTGTTAAAATATTTAATAGTAGCTCTGTGTGAAAGTTACCACTGATGTGATAATAGGCTAGAACTATAACATCCCCATTTTTTTTTCCAAGTCTGTGACAAGCCAGCAAATTTTATGATATTAAGTTGTGTAAAAGATTAATAGTTGCTAACCACCAGTCATCAACCCATCATTCAACTACGTGTTCATTCTCACCCCCCAGCATTACTTACACAAACACACATTATTCTTTACCCTCTGCAGCCAGCATTACCACTGTTTCTCACCTTCCTGATAAAACACTAGAAATTCAAAAGGAAATTCAGAGTACTGGAATGTATATATTGGGACGATTTTTATCTGTACTAAAGTTTCTCCAAACTCAATAACTTGCAGATGATTTAGTATTTGATGTTGAGCTATCCTTCGAAGTCCTAAGAATTTGTCCCTAAATATCCAAATCCCCTGCACAAATGTCAGTAAACGCCAGTAATCTTTGTGTGTATGTGTATATATGTATATACACACATATGTATGTATCTGCATATACATATGCATTAAATACTCTGTTAAACCCCAAATAGAGGACATTTTTGCTTTCTATGTGTAATAACTGCCAAAAAAAAGTTTAAAAAAAAACACAGCAGGAGGGCAAGAAATGGTACACTTAGAGCAGTAATTTGTCAGGTTGAACTGAGGCCAGAATCTTGGGTGTCCAGTCCCCTGATCTTATTAGTTATCACACAGCATGACCAAGAAAAAGTAGGGGCAGGGGAGAAAGAGAATAAAAGGCCCTCCTGCAAGGATAGACAAAACCAGCCATTGATTGAGTTGCATCTGATTGTTCACTGTCCAGTGCACCTGTGCCTCTTCCCACCCCTTTCAAAATCTCCTTGGTCCTGAGGGTTGAACGGTGCTCCTCTTGCAGATGATATCCAAATTGAGATTGGAAGAAAGACAAAAGCTAAATTTATCCCGGCACTTTCTTCATTCCAAGCTCCCACTTCCCTGTGACGCACAATTGTCATTGTCGATGACGAAAAACACTGGCCAGTCTTGATAATGAGAAGTGTATTCCCCTTTCTACCAATACCAGTACAAGTGCGTCCCGCAGAGCGATCGCTTCAGGAGCCACCAGCAGCAGAGCAGGTGTTGCCCTGTCCTCTCATCTGCGCTTTGTCCACACGGCTTTCCCAGCAGAGGCGGGAAGTCGGGGAGCGGGGTGAAGGCTCCCTCCTCACTGGGAATGCCGCGTAAAATGTCTCCCAAGAAAGTATTTTCTTTTCATGGCAAATGAGAAACATTTTTCAGTGGATTAGCTCTGATGATTCTAAAATCGAATCCGATTCCTACCCGGCAAGATCCAAAAAAAAAAAAAAAAAATCTCCGGTTTGGCAAAAACCTGTCCACAGAGTCATAGTAAATTGCTGCCCTTCTTTTGGCTTCAAGGGAGTGTTGAGTAGTATTAGTCATCAAGTTACAATCTTGCCTCTAACCAAAGCAAACTCGTAAAATCCTCAGTAGTCTATGAATGTGTTTCTGAAATCACATTTGGAAAATCATCATATACAGGCATGAGACTACCTTGGGCCACATCTGGAAGCCTTGAGACCAGGTGAGCAAATAAACCATAATAATTTTTTAGAGGTATTTGCAATGACGTTTTCATATCAGCCTCGCATGAAGAAATAAGAAGGTTAAAATTTACGACTGGTCCTTCATCAAATGTCTGTAATAGGAAAAACACAAGCTTGGGGTCAAATATACTTGTGCAAATTGAGATACTATATAACTTTTTGAAACTCAATTCACTAAAATGAATTCATATCTATGAGGATTTTGGGAATGTCAAATGAAATAATAAATATGTCAAGTGCCAGGCATATGGATATTAAACAAATTACAGTTTTCATTTTATTATGATCGTCACTAGGATTTTAAGGATTTACTTTAACTCGGAATGTTTTCAGTACAGACCTCCTGCTACAATAGATCTGATCTTTGACAAAAGAGTTTCAGAGATAAAAAACCAGATATGACCATTAAGAAAGAATTTTTTTAAATTGGTGTGCATTGGAGAAGGCTAGATTATTCTAACCAACATAATAATTAAAGCACCAAAGCCTATCATCTCTCCCTGAAAAGACAGGGTGGGAAGAGAAGGAAATAGTCAATGATGTGTAAAAAGAAAATCTCCACTCTTGGTTACCCCTTATTCAATCTATTTCATGCAGCCATGCTTGAGGACACAAAAGGCGACTGGGAGGCTGGTAGGAAAATACGTTTCTGCTCCTCTGAGAAGCTATTAATGCAACAGGCTGTGAACAGCCACCCATGTCCTCAGAAGAACAACTGTACACTTCTGATTGTGTTCTTGACATAGGCACACGAGAGGACATTCACCAAGAGCCCGGGGAGAGCCTGGAGGAAAAATCAGCCCCATCCTGCCTGTACCAGAACACTCCCTGCACCTGCACATTCCCATGTTCGTAATCTCACAAAAACAGGCCTTACATTTCACTTGGTTACGCTTTTAGACTAAACTTACAGAGCAGGAGAGTTGTATTATTACTTCCTTTTTTGCAGAGGAGAGATATTAAACACAGAGAGGTTAACTAACCTGTCTAAGTACATACCTGGACTGCTGAAAATTTGGGGTTTGAGCCCCAAATACATAGCCTGAATTCTTAACCTCAGCCACACGCCTCCTTTAGGTGTGGACAGTTTTAAGTAGAGGCTGAGTCTAAGAGGAAAGCTGCAGACAAGGGTGAGCCAAAAAATGGTTGCATTCACAAATTCTTTACACAAACTGAGTATATAATGAACCTGTGGTACAGCAAGTGGATGGGAATGCCCATATTATCACATTGTCTCCAACCCTGAGATCACAGAGTTATGCTGTAAATCCCAAAGATCAGGTCAAGCCACCCAGCCATAATGTAGAACAGATAATAGAATCAACTTTAAGGTAAGAATTTCTCACTTTCAGGGTAAGAATGTGTGGAGCTAAAAACAAACACACAATAAAACTTTGGTAAAACAAAACGACAAATTGTAAGTTTCTTAAAGTCAAAGATCCCAGTAAAATATACTTTTAGCCTCCATGACAAAGAGCTTAAAAATTCCTTTTAAATGAATGGAAAAGCTATGGATGGCTTTGCAAAAGAGATTGACCGACAATGTGATTTGCACAACGTTTATTTTACCTTTGCTATAGACTGGATGTCTGTGTCCCCCAAAATTCATATGTTGAAATCTCATCCTCAGTGTCAAGGTATTTGGAGGTGGGACCTTTGAGAGATGACTAGGTCGTGAGGATGGGTGGGATTCATGCCCTTATAAAAGAGATCCCTGAGAGCTCCCTCATCCCTTCCACATGTGAGGACACAGGGGAAAAGATGGGCACCAGGAGGCAGCCCCTCACCACACACGTACGTAATCTGCTGCTGCCTTGATCTTGCACGTCCCCGCCTCCAGAACCATAAGAAATAAATTTTTGTTTATGGGCCACCCAATCTATGGTATTTTGTTACAGCAGCCCAAGCTGACTAAGACAGCACTTGATTTTTTTATAATTCTGTAGAAAACTTCTCGAAATTTGTCCTAGTTTTCTTTAATGTTGTTTTGTGCTCTCATTAAAATAGAACTGGCAGGAGTCTCTTGAGAGTAGCTCTTTTGCAATTTAAATGATTCTTACTAAACAAACCTGGGAAAGAAAGGCTATTTTATTTTATTATTTTTTTAGAAATAACTGAACCATAGTATTTAATCTGTGGCCCATCTCGTCAAACAAATATAAAGAAGTATCGAGTGACTCAATAAAATATAATATCAATTCTCATGACATTATTCAGGATTTCAGAATGACACTGTGTCATGTTCAGGAAGCATCTCTAAGATCTTTACTCGTCATAGAGAGAATGACAATGATGAGGGGAAGGAATTAATATTGTTTTGGAGTTATAAATGGCTTCCTCATAAAATGCATTCCTTTGACAAGAATCACCATATGTATGATAAAAGCCAGAGACCCGGGTCAAAACAACAGGCTATTGTAAACTCGCCGTCAGGAGGACGTCCATGGAAGCAGGCATTTCCCAGCACAGTATGCAGTGGCTACTTGAAAAGGTTAACATCCTTTTAAACAAACTAGTTAACTATCCACAGAGGGAGGAAAAAAAAAAAAAGAATTTAGTGACAAAATCAACCTGAGTTTCAAAAACGATTTAATGCTCTATATTAGGAGGAAACTGTATTTGTGATTTTAAAATATTTAGCTGACAGATTGTTTATCTTCAATCACAGATCTGTATCTGCTGTTTGGCTCATTGAACTAAAAATATTCACGTATTTGGCACATTCTTCTGGTGAAATTATTGGCAGAAATTTCCAATTAGGTAGAAATCTTATGTTTCTGAATGCAAAGGTGGTTTGTTTGTTTTTTTTTGGTTTGGGGGGTTTTTTGGTTTTTGTTTTTTGGGTTTTTTTGTTGTTGTTGCTGTTACTTGTTTCTTCATTACAGGAAGTTTATAAAAACACCGGCAAAAGGTGAAGTAGATGTATTAGGAAGAGAGGAGACCAATAATTCTCACGTTAACGAATCATTTGATGAATCTTTGTGTAATTTCTTGCTTTTAAAAAGACAGTCCAAACCATGAGCTCTGTCCTATGAGTATTTAGAATTAGTAAAAGAGGAGACACTGTGAAAAATACAAAGGGTATTAGGGAACTGACCTAACTATGGTTAAACCGGTTTCTTTACTACAGAACTTCTCAGAACCCTTAACAATGAATGTGCAGTGTTATTATAAGAGGGGGGTCTCAGGAGAGGACCTGTGCATATTGAGTTGATATGCCCACCTGACTGTTCTCTGCTAAAAACTGTATCACCTCATATACATGTGACATTGTCATACTGCTGAAGGTCCACACCTCACACCTGCCCTCCATTACAGTTCCGTTTAGGACACAACTATCCTCTTTTTAAAACTCAAATATTTGGGGGCGCCTGGGTGGCTCAGTCAGTTAAGCGTCTGCCTTCAGCTCAGGTCATGATCCCAGGGTCCTGGGATCGAGCCCTGCATCGGGCTCCCTGCTCATTGGAGAGCCTGCTTCTCCCTCTCCCTCTGCCGTTCCCCATGCTTGTGTGCTCTCTCTGTCAAATAAATAAATAAAATCTTTAAAAAAACACAAAAACTCAAATACTTTGGGAATGTGAAGAGATGGTTAGTAATATTTTATATTTTGATGTGGTTTAGTTTGAGAAAGTTGCTTTCCCCCTAATATCCAGCTGTGCTAAACTACACTCATATTGATTTTTAAGGAAGGAATATGTTTTTATATAGCGTTGTGCAGTTGGATGGTGACATTTCTGGGTGTGAGGAGTAGCAGGAGGGACTGGATGCCTAGGGATGTGAGGAGAACGATGTATGTGGTTTTTGTTTGTGTTGGGTTGGATTAGGTTGGTTAGGGTCTGTGGGGGAAGTGATAGGAGAGTTAGTATGAGACCTAATAATGTCTATTTCACAAAGAGGCATATTTTCCACGAATATGTCCATCTTTCTCCCACACTAAAAACATTCCTACTCTCGGGATGCCTGGGTGGCTCAGTCGGTTAAGCGTCTGCCTTCGGCTCAGGTCATGATCCCAGGGTCCTGGGATCGAGTCCCGCATCGGGCTCCCTGCTCCGCGGGGAGCCTGCTTCTCCCTCTGCCTCTGTCTGTCTCTCTCTCTGTCTCTCATGAATAAATAAATAAAATCTTTAAAAAAAAAAATAAAAAAAAAACATTCCTACTCTCAAAAATTAGGTCATTATATTCTGGGACCCTTGAATTAAGAGTTTAGCTACATTTGGGTCAAATATGGTAAATGTGGTAACCGGACTCCACCTTCCATTTGTTGAAACTGTTTCCAAAACAACGATTTTTCCAAGTTTCAAAACATGAACTTGTAAGTGTGCTTTTAAAATAAAACCTGTTGTAATAGGTAGTATACTTGGGGTTTTTTCCACTCAGGGAATTATTTTTCCTAAAGTAAATTAACAAATTCATCCTCCTAATTGTGGGAATGTAATTACTAGTCATAGAAATATGTGTATTTTGAAGATTTACATTATCACTTTTCATTTGGAGAGCTCAAGTTATTGCCAAGGTTCAAATGACACACAGCCCCAGAAATATTTAGTATCTTGTCTAAAGAGAGACAAGATTATATGATGATAACTCTGACTTATATAAAAACAAACTAAACTAAAAACTTTATCGCAGGCAGTTATGTTCATAATCACAAATGGTTCTCTCAAATGGCAGCCCATTCGCCAAAAAGAATAAAATGAATGTTCTTTAAAAGAGAGATTATATTAACTACAGTTTCTTATTTTCTGTATTCTTTTTTTTTTTTTTTTTTAAGATTTTATTCATTTGTTTGACAGAGAGAGACACAGCGAGACAGGGAACACAAGCAGGTGGAGTGGGAGAGGGAGAAGCAGGCTTCCCGCTGAGCAGGGAGCCTGACCAGAGCCTGACGCGGGGCTCTAACCCAGGACCCTGAGATCATGACCTGAGCTGAAGGCAGAGATGCTTAACGACTGAGCCACCCAGGCGCCCCTTATTTTCTGTATTCTTGATACCCTGGCATTTGCGGCCTTGCTGGCCAGGAAAAGACTGCCCTTCCCAGGGTGAGTTAATTACTAGAGCTAGCAAGTGAATCTTCCACAAGCAGGACTTTCACATGCAGACCAATCAATCTGGAGCCCAGATTCCCCCACGCCTCCTCTATGGAGCTTTTGCATTCCAGATCAATATTACTCTGTCCTAATCACCTTAAGGCCAGGTACCAGACAACTCAAGAGAGCCCCTACACCCCAGAGCCTGCTGAAATTATGCCAACTAGCCAATCCTAAGCCTGCTTACCCTGCCTCACTCCTTACTTCCCACAGAATCCACAATAAAGGCTCTTGCCCCTGCTTTCTTCTGCCTCCTGATGTATCCTGGTGCTTCCCCAAGTGGCCTTGCTTCGCAAGGAACTGTAATGAACTATCTTTTCAATGGCGGTCATCTCCTGAACTGTTGGTCTCACCATGCCTGAATAATAATAAATCCTATATCTTAAAACAAAAAGCTTCAAATTTATGCCAATTGGTGAACACAAGAAGTTGTTTAATTTCCAATTCAGAATGCCTAGAAATAACAGAGGGTGAGCCCTGCATCTATAGATGGTGGTCAAATTAGTCCTTTTATACAAGTAACTCTTGTTGTCACAAAAGATTGGAAGGCATGAAAAATTTGGATCCTCTACCAATTCAGCTTTCATCGTCTATGAGGTCTGAGCTTCAATGTCCTTATTTGTAAAATGAGAGACTTGAACTAGGTAATCTCCACAAATCCTTCTAGATATATGGTATAATCTCTTAGTGTTTCTACTAATTTATTTGTATTAACAAAATCCCCTTCATTAGCATAACTTCAGCAATCTAAACATCATGAGAATCTTATTTCGTCTATTGCCAATCTTGCCAGGAGACATGAGTTCCCTTAGGGTGGGTACTTGTTTTATTAATTCTCCCGTTCCTGGACCCTATCATGTGTGGATCGAAGAGTATCGTGTGTGAATCTATGCTCAACTACTACTACAGCAACAAACACAATAATGACCAGTTCAGAATACAGTGAGCTTCATACTGGGTAGAAATAGAGGGATATGAAAACAAGATTAAGAAAACCAACATTTTAACTATAGGCTAGAATAAGAAAACTCTCTACTCAGACACTTAATCCAAACCTTTCCTGCTAATAAATAAATTGGATATTTGTAAAACGAAAGAACTGGTCACTAGAAATATTCTCAATAACTAAGATAAGTCAAATGAAAGCTTTTTAGAGATTTTTTCTTCCAGATTGCTTTAAGTTTCTTTTTTCTTTTTCAAAATGACTGGTTATTGGTTTGGTTATTGGTTTGAAGTCTTATTTCAGAGAATGATTTAAAAACTTTTTTCCATCCACTAAAAAAGCAACAATGGGCATTTTTAATTTTATAGAAAAATGAAAAAAAAATATTAATCTGCAGCCATGCCAAAAAGGCAAACAAAAAGAGCAGCTTTTAATTAAATCTAAGGCTAGAAGTCTTGGTACATCTCTTTTTCATTTCCCTCTTTATTCCTCTCCCAGCCAGTAGCTGAATGTTGCATCGTAACTGCTCCTCATCTGATTTACATTTTTCTCTCTTCAGAAAGAAGAATATTAAAAGTCACAATAGTATACATTTTAGAAGAAAATTTTAATTACTAATTCATAAGAAGTAATATCCATGTGCCAACTATGTTACATGATCTAAATTAAAACATTAAGTTGAATTTGCTCTGGGGGCCGTTCATACCAGGTAATAGAGGTAAAGGTGTATGCGGACGTTTTCCATTTCCTGTAAGAGAAAATTCCGAGCTTCCACAGGTGAATACATTTCAACATCTGAGTTAAGGGGCCTTCTATGACCCTTATTTTGGGGAGGCCCACATTCTAGAAATGAGATCTAAGTAATTGAATTCAATATCAGATTTTTCCTGATCCTCAATACCAAAGGTCTGGAGAGTATTTCAAACCTCTCTTTCTTGGAGAGATCGCCCCTGGTTTATCATCAGGAAGTTAAGCACACGAGTTAAAAAGAGACTAGAAAAATAAATTGGTTAAAACCCAGTTTGGATTATGCTGTGATTCCTTTTGTGTAATTGCTTTGATATCTAAGTCAAATGACATCAGGATCGGGGAAAGAGGTGATTTGTGACTTTTGCTTCAGAGCAGCTCTAGTTGAGCCCCCAGGAACTGGAAACTGAGGGACAGATGGTAGGTTCATGGGCAGGATGGGCCGGCCATGGCAGTCATGGGCGGTAAATGTGAAAAGCAGGGCTAGGGCCCTCAGAACCATTCCTGGGGTACTGTGCTTTGCTCAAACATGCACAGATCCCAAAGTGCCTACATGGACAGTGCTCAGCATACACCATAATTGTCCCCAAGAGCTGACAGCTTGTGACAAGATGAAGATCAGACCTTTGCCAAGCATAGACAGCCCTGGAATTAACGACTATTCTGAAAGAAGACTAAGGAGACCATGAAAACCTGGGGTGACTTTCCTAAATCTTACCCCCTTCTTTGAGGTTCAGCTATGATTTTAGCATTGTGATTTTAGGGAAAGTCACCTGGTCTTCCTGGGACTCAATTATGTCACCTTATCAGAGGTCTGAGACCAGAACATTTCTAAGATCATGTCCAGCTCCAGGATTCTCTGAGTCTCTGATTCAAAAACTTCACAAAACATTCCAGGTCACACTATTGGTGCCTCCTGCTAAGCTTGCAAAGCCCTTACTATCAGCAACTTGCAATTTACCAGGAAGCTGATTTTTTACTAACATCTGAATGTTTTCACTAGCTCCTTTCCTCCCAAATTGACCTGAAACTTACCCTCAAGGTCAAGTCTTCTATTTGTCCAGAGGATGTAATAATGCATGTTAAATGAATGCTCATTCGAGAAATGAATCAGAATTATTACATTCTCTTGTATCCACATGCATGAAGAAAAGGGAAAATTACATTTGAAAAGCTCCCTCCTCCTTTGTCTGATTGGAAAATGTCACTGGGTCCCCAGGAAGCAGAGTTTGAGACAAAGATTAGCATAAAGAAAGCATATTAGAACCTGCTTTTGGGATTAATACCCTTCGGTGGAAGGAAGGAAGTAGGATGAGGCAGAGGGAGAAAGAAGGTGTGCTAGAGTATGGTCACAATAGAGGACTCAGCCAGGGAAAGGTCTAGAACTGGGATGACCCTTAAAATGGTCCCAAGTGAGGCCAAGGATTTAAGCATTTATACCCTCCTCCCACCTTCCCTCTTAGAGTAGCCATTGAATATGGGCGGCCTGCACAAGGGGGTGTGACCTTGGACGAGGGTCCCAAGAGCAATTCCCCAAGAGGGATGACAGCTGAGAGCCAGGATCTGGGGGAAGGAGTGAATTAGTGCTGTAGGGGCGGGTAGATGAGGGCAGGGCAGCTGAGCATCTACTGCACAAAGAAATAGCCCGCTCTATACCACACTTAATTCTTTTTTTGTAAATAGAACTTTATTGCTTATTAAATGCTTTCACACAATCTAACCCCCTTAATCAGCAACCCCTGGGAAATGTGAATTGTTATCAGGTCTAAGTAATAGCTGACAGACGAGTTTTGCAAGTATCTGTAAGGTGTCCCCTGGGGGATCCCAGAACTAATGAAAAAAACCTTGAAAGTCCAGGGATGTAGAGGAAGAGAAGAGTTGTGTTCTCACAGTTGCATGCTGGGTGAGCTAAGGATACCCTGTCAGTCATTACTATTATTGTGAAAGCTGTTGCCCTCAGCCTGCTGTGACCTGGCAAAAACTGGATACAATAATGTTGTGCTCACTCCCTTTAATAGCCACCTCACTCTTCTTAATCATTTTAGGTCATGCTCATTTAAAACTCCAGCACTTTTACATATGAACAGCTATGCAGTTCTGTATTTATGCAAATCATATTTTTTCTGTAATCTACCAGCAGAATATTTATATTTATCCCTTATTATGGATGGAAAGTCTGTGTTTCCCCAAATCCGTAGGTTGAAGCCCTAATTCCCAATGTGATGGTATTTGGAGATGGGGTCTTCGGGAAGTAATGAGGTTTGGATGAGGTCATGGGGCTGAGGCCCTCATGATATGATTAGTGCCCTTATTTGAAGATAGGGAGACACCAGAGCTCTCTCCCACCATGTCAGGATGTGGCAAGAAGGCAGCTGACTGACTATAAGACAGGAAGACAGCCACACCAAGAACCAGATCTACTGGTACCTTGATCTTGGACTTTCCAACCTCCAGAACTATGAGAAATAAATGTCTGTTGTTTAAGCCACCCAGTCTATACATGTTTTGTTATAGCATCCTGAGCAGCCTACCACATCCCTAAAAAAATTATCATTTCTTTGTTTTGGTCTTTCGTTCTCACCTGATAAGGTTATTTTATTCTTGATATCTGACATCTAGGTGATTACTCACTATTCCTAGCTGCATTCCAAACACACTTTTGTAAGCCCACCTTCAATGTTATCAGCAGAGTTTTTAATGAAAAGACAGCAGATTATGACGATTTCCCTTTAGTTTGACAACATGTCAGGGTCATATCTATTTAATGAACGAATATTACCTTATGACACATGGCTTTAGTGTCTGCATCTTGTCATCTAAAATAACAGTTTCCAAATTGTTTCTTAGTAATAAAACTTTGTTTAAATAAAATCTGCTTCAAAATAATGAAATAAAAACAGATAGAAGCAGAGTCGCTCTGGTTCAAGTGGGCGGCGGGACGAGGGGCCCAGCCTCCCTATGGCAACTGGTCTGCCTTCTGTGCAGCAAGTGCTTCCGAGCAACTCCTGAGGCATCCCCGTGGATGCCCAGAGCTGTGCAGGTGGCACCAAGAAAACCGCTGGGCAAAAATGTCATAAGGCACCTTGTCAAATGCCTTGCTGAAATCAAGGCGCTGATTCACCCACCAAATCTCACACACACATGATGAGTTTTTCATGATTTGTCCTTGGGAAACCCATGCTGATTTCAAGTAATCATTACTCTCTTTCCTAGGTGCTCACAGAACATTTTTTTCCAGGGTATTTTAAGGAAGAGTGTCAGGCTTGTTTTTCTATAGTTTCCAGAGTCCGCATTTTCTGCATTTTTAAAAATAACATCTCCAGTCTCTGACACCTCTTCTGTTCTCCACCTGAAACACCTGAAGTTCTTTGTGAATTCTCGTGTATGATTAATTTATCAAGGGCGATGGTTCTCAAAGACGACTGCATATTAGAATCCCCCAGGGAGGCTTTTAAAAAATGCCCGGGCCTGGGTCCTCACCTCATACCAATTAAATTAGAATCTTTGTAAGTATTTTTAAAGACTTCTCTGGCACTTCTCGTATGCAGCTAGGGTTGAGAACCAGGGAGTGATCCAGGTTGGCTGAAATTCATTTTAAACAATTACGTGTTCCTTTACCGTCTATTCCCCTTCCAGAAGCTTCAATCTCTCTGCTCTTCATTTTTCTCATTGAAGGTCCTTCTCCATAATTCAGAAGAGAAAAATAAAATCTGAGCTAAGCAATTTTACTTCCTTTTCATCACTTGTTCACCTAAGCCTAAGTGATAGCTAGCCTATGCTTTGTGGGCTCTTTGATTGAAAGCATAATTTAAAACCGTTATTAAAATCTTTCTCAAATCTCTGTTAAGTAAGACAATTCTGATAGATTTTTAAAAATCATATGGCTTCTTTTTCTCTCTCTTTTTTTAACCTCACCCAATTGCTTTCTGGCGTGATTCTACCTCAGGTTTGATAGATTCTGTACTTAGCAAGAAAATTCCTTTGCTATAAACCAGTCATTGTCCAAGCACGTTTCAGTGAAAACTGTGGAATTTTTTCCTTCCTGTGTTGCTAATTTAAGTTCCCTGTGTATCTGTTCTCTGGAACTGTCATATAATGTCCTACTCCACAATATTATCTCCAATTCTCTTTACTCCTCTCTCTCTTTAAGAATTGCCAAGTGTCACTTCTACAATTGGAAGGTTTCATACGACAGGTTGGAATTTATAAAGTCCATTCTTGTATGTGATTCCCTCTGTGTTTTGTTTTGCAGTTCTATCTGGGCAATATTCTAGAATTTCCTGTTAATTTTTTTACTCAATTATACACATTATTCTGAGAAATATTTTACACTTTCTCAAGTAGCTATCAGTCTGAAAATGTAAGCTATAGCCCAGAAAACACCATCCTCTTCCTGACACCATCTAGATAGTCAACTATTCATATAACATGTCTGTTTTTCTCTTTAAAACCATGATCACCAAATGGAAAAATAACCCCAAATCCTTCTGTGTCCTGCAAAGTCCTTAGAAATCCATCCTCGGTATTCACGGTGGCTCTCTTCCTGATCTCCATGTGAAGGGGCAAAAATGAAGCATGGTTGTTTGCTTGCATGAGTCTAAGCAGATTTTCTTAGGGGTAGGAAAGCAATGCACTTCCTGATAAGCTTCTGCTAAGGCACTGACTCTATGAAGCTAGTCACCAAAACAATGAGGTTCTCGAACAAGTGAGGCGAGTTCTTCCTTGGGGGTGGCTGTCTGCCACCCAAACAATTCAGTTCGATTTGGGTTACTGCTTCTTTCATCTGAAGGTCTGACTTTCGTCCCGGGAAGATCTCCTAACCTGATATTTAAAATGGTGCCCACATTTTCTTTTTCTTTCTCACACTTCCATTTGTAAACTCTGCAGCTCTAGTTTTGATCCATATTTACATCTTCAAAATTCATTTTAGTCTGACATTTTTTCCTTCTTGTCCCACATTCTTTTTTCTTCTGTAAAATCCAGAAATCACAGAACAATTCCCTTGGTGTACAAATCCCTTCGGGGCTCCAGAAGAACATTTGTGGTTTCCCAAGCAAACGGCACCCTGCCCCCTGCTCGCCATATATGCATTGACCACCTGCAACCCTTCGTCTCCTGGTTGCCTTAGGTCTTTCTGGGAAATTTACTGAATATACCTGTACACATTCCTCATCTTGATTTTTAAGAGATTCTCTACTGAGCGTTAGCAATTAGGACTAACTAAGCGCCTAGAGGGTGGTGACAGAGAAATAGCCCAAAGTTTAAGAAGCCAAGGGTTCAAGTCCCACCACTCCCATTAAACAGGATTACCTTGAAAAACCCTTTCCAATACCTGAGACTTAGCTTCTGCATCTGTGAAATGGGAGCAAGGTGTGAGGAGAGCTTGAACTAGGCTGAGTTTTCCAGTCTTTTTTTTTTTAATCTGCATGACCCTTTGTATAAAATCTTATTGAAAATCTCTGAAGTATAAAAGAGAAAAGCAAGGGACTGAGATTTGAAGTAGGCAGGTTCGGCTCACCTGCCAGGTGCTGAGCTTTCTCCCCATCCCATCCCACTCGCCCTCCCACTATGCTGTGGCATCAGCTAACTTCTCTGTGCACAGAACAGTTGAAAAACAAATCAGAGGTTCTCAAAATTCAGTGTGTGCGGGGATCACCTGGGAACATGCCAAAATAGCAAATTACTATGCAATCCCCCTCAAAAAAAAAAAAAAAAAGCCTAGGAATTTGCCATTTACCATTTTTTATTGAGGATTAAAGATATAGAATGGTACAATGATCACATCTTGACAAATACTAAACTGAGTGAATGTTTTCTTTAAAATTTCTTTAAGCTTCCTGCAGTAAGAAGCCAAGAAATACAGTGCATACACTGATTCTACACTTTGTATCTGCCCCGTGTGACCCTGGGCAAATTACTTAACTTATTCTGTTCTCACTTGTAAAATGAAGGCATTCATAATAGTGCCCACATTAAAGGATTGTCACCAGGACTAAGTGATAAAGTTTATGTCAAATACTTAGAACAGTGCCTGGAGCATGTTTGAAACTCAGCAAACAGCAATGCTTACTGTGCATTAAGCAGAACAATACACAAACTTGCATGCACAATTAAATCCAGTATGCCAAATATTGCACAGATCTCTCTAGCTGATTCTTTTCCTGCTCCATGTTCTGTGACCCGCCCCTGCATCACTAGTCACCTCTCATTTCTTTTTCCTTTTTCTTTTCCCTTCTTTCTTTCTTTCTTTCTTTCTTTTTTTTTTTTTTTTTTTTGAGCGTTAGTTTTCCCATCTGTAAGATCGGACTAGTATCACTTGATTCAATCTACGCAAGAGGATGATCAATACAAAAAAAAAAAAAAAAGTTTGAATGTTGCTTGCAGACCTTTAGAAGAAAGATGTTTTGTTACACACCAAGCAGCATTATTTGGATATTTAGTATGTTAATATAATTTTCATCAGCATCTTCGGAGGCTAGCTTATTTATGTACACAATTAGTGGAACAGAATGTGGAGAATGGTGGGCAGTGGTAAAACACAGACCATTTCCCTGAGTGAAAAAAGACCCATAAGTCACAGGAAGGAGACAGACTGAGATGTGAAGGTCACTCACTTATTCGCAGGAATAAATTATATTATACCATCAAGTAAGTTTCTTCAGCCAGTCATAAAGAAGAATACGGCTAAGTAATTTACTCGCAAATGATGGTTATAAACCACTCACACTCTAACAAATCAGATTACATCATACAAACCACCTCGTCATGCTCACAGGGTTACCAGAGTGGGGAATGGGAGCAGAGACTCAGCCACTTAACCAGCTTCCCAATTCATGCGAAAGACCACTCCTGGTCAGGGCTGAAGATCAACAGAGGAGTAAATTGCTCTTGAAGCCCAAACCACTCCACCACGATCCCCACCTTGGATATCAAGAATCCCACCTCCGAATCTGAGCGCACAGAGGAGGTATCAGCGAGGCCTGGACACAGGCTCGCAGACCGCACTGAGACTCATGCTTTGCTCAGAACAGTCCATCTTTGCTGAACTAAGCAGCATGGAGAAGCAGATTTGGGCCCACGTAAGCATCTTCGGTTTGAGGAGCTGAGGGAAGGCAGCTCCTAGCAAGGCAAACAACAAGAAAAAAATTGAAAAAAGAATGATATGCCAATTAGAGTAAGGCTTCTCATCATTTAATCTCAGATTAAAGTCATACAACATTGGAGGTGTAAAATTTTAGAGGGAACAATAGCCAAGATTGACTGCATGCTGACTATGGGCCAGCATAGGGCAGGGTATAGGAGTTATTGTCCCCATTGTACAGATGAAGGAATAGAGATATTAACTCATTTGCCTAAGGTTACACAGTTTAGTTAGTGGCAGTGCTGGGATTTAGTTCAAGTCTGTCTGTCTCCGAGGCTCATGGCTCCAATGAGTCACCAAGGCTCTTTCAAACAATCTACAATGCCTTTGCAGTTCATCTGTGATGACAAATACCTTTTTACTTGGGTGTCAGCTCTGATCAGCAGTAGATCTGGTCTTAGCAGAAAGAAACCTGGAGGAGTTCAAAAATACCTATAAAAAGTGAAAGTTTGGAGAATAGGGGCCACATGCCAATTGCTCACCATTCTGATTTTGTCTAACCTCCTAATGTTACAGACAAGAAAGTGAGGACCCGGGAGATAAATTGGCCCAAATCCTATGAGATCAAGCGTCCACATCTGCTGCCTGACTACAGACCTTTTCCCACCACCCCAGGTTGCTGGGAAGAAGGAATGATATGATTGTTTGCACACCTGCTCTGACCTTATCAGCGGGCATGGGTACTTACCTCTACTGGTTATCCAAGACATTTAGCATAATGTCTTTCACAAAATAGAATAAGGCAACTTTACAACCCTATTCTTTTTTCCAGTTTCATTGAGAAAAATTGACATACAACTCTGGTACAACTTTAAGGCATACAGCATCACAGCTGGATTTACATAGATTGGGAATGATGACCACGATATGTGCAGCTAACATCCACCTTCTTATCCATCTTCCTCCTTTCTTAACTGCAGATGCGTATGTTTACATTATTAAAAATTCAAACAATATAGAGGCACAAAGGATAAAAAGTTCTGTTCACCAAACCCTATTCCTCTCTCCTCCCCAATATGACCACTCATAACACCTTTAAGAACTCTTTGCAAGTGTTAAAAGTTCTTAAAGAAGTCTCCTTAAAGAACTTTTCCACACAGTTACAGACATTACAGTGTCCATATATAGCCCTACAGGCAAATATATTGCTGTAGGGCTTCATTTAAATGTGGTCTGGGACAGAAACTACACTGCAACTCACGTTTGTTAACTTCACAATTCCCTCCCCTTTCTACTTCATTATGAAGTTGCCTCTAGAACTCTACACTGTAAAACCACCTATGAGAGAATGTGGCAACATTTGCAAACATTCAGATGCACACCCTCTGAAGTTATCTTTACTCAAAAGACCTACTGAAGCACCTACCGATTTAACCATGTTTACAGGAATGTTTGGGCTACCTATAAGGGAAAACAATTTTTTCCTTTTCTTACACTTTTTTTTTTTTTTTTTTTAGAGAGAGAGTGTGTACGTGCACAGTGGAGAAGCAGAGGAAGAAGGAGAGAGAATCTCAGGCAGACTCCCTGCTGAGCATGGGGCTCGATCTCAGGACCCTGAGATCATGACCTGAGCCAAAATCAAGAGTTGGGTGCTTAACTGACTGAGCCACCAGCCGCCCCAGGAAAACAGTTTTTAAAGGAATCTTAGAGATTCTCAAGCCCAAACTCTAAGAGTAACTTTGGACGTGTCCTTTCTTCTCACGCCCCTTTCACTCACTGTTCATCATCAATTTCCTTCAATTTTAGCTCCCAAATAGCTTTGCAATCTTTCTATTCCTCTCCTTCTCCTCAGCTAGCACCCTAAACCAACCTATGGTCACCCCTCCACGAAGGCCTTCCTGTTTCTTCTGTGGTCTGTTCTCCATCCTGCAGCTAACATCATTTCTTGTGACATAATCAACTTCCTGTATTCTTTCTACAATAAGAGCTCATTTCTTTTGAAATATTTAACAACATTCAATTTTCAACCTTTTCTCACTCCCACATTCCCAAACAAAATCCTAAATGTTTTCATTTGTAGCCAGATCAAGTCTCAACAAAAAGTCCATCATATTGTTCCAAGCCCCAGAAACTTCTCTTTTCTTCTCTTCTGGGTGTTCCATTTTATGGGGAGTGTTAACTCAGGCAACTGAATTTCTACCATTCATGTGGAGGTAGATTTTTTTTCCCCTTGAACTTTATAGAGTGTTGTTAATCTTAAAGGAACACCCATTTATCTTGTAACATTTTGCATAAAGGTATGAATTTTAATTCTTCTTCTGAAGCATTAGAATTACACCTATTGTCCAAGATGGCTAAGAAGGAAGTGTACATATATACATATATACCAATTATTTTTTAGAAATGTCATTTAGTGTTGATTTTCTTCTCAGCAAGCATCCATGGTCTTTGATTTATTTCTACAAATGGACATGATAGGATGTCGAGCAGCAGGTTGATGAGGACTTTTAGTTTTCAGTAGGGAGATTTGGAAAGTTACATCTTCTAGTTCACAACCTGACTCCAGTAACACCCTGCTTTCAGGCTTGTCCACAATGCCTGCTCATTTGACCCCCAAAACTGGTATTGTTGTGATGGATAAATTGAGCGAGGCTGTCACTCTAAAACTAAAAGTGGCAACAGGAAACTAGCAACTAGCAACCAGCAACCCATAACTAGCAAGAACCAGCCGGATAAATCTGTATTTAGAAAGAAAGCAGTTTATTACATCCTGCTGAAGTTACTAAAAGTAGAAAAGTAATCCATATCCTGCAAACCCATTGATGAATTATCCTCCCAAATCCTTTCATACAGGCTTAGATCAGTGGTGGACCCCTGAAACATTCCGTGTTAATAACTTTCTCTTGTTTTACCATGAGGTTATTGCAATATATTACTAGAGCCAGATATTTTTTTGCTGTTAGAAGACATGAGTTCACTACCAGGCAGAAACTATTTTTTAGGACACAGGTTTTCAAACATTTTATTCTAGTATTGCCAAATGAAGTTTAATTATGCATGCTCTAGAACATTTTTGACATATAATATTTTTTCATATGATTAATTAATTGCAAAAGATGTCGATTCTGGCATGTTATAAATATTGATATTTTAAAAATAAAATATTCCATCACTCTTTTATTTTTTTTTTTTTTTTTTTTTTTTTTTTTTTTTAAAGATTTTGTTTATTTATTTGACAGAGAGAGATACACAGCGAGAGAGAGAACACAAGCAGGGGGAGTGGGAGAGGGAGAAGCAGGCTTCCCACAGAGCAGGGAGCCCGATGCGGGGCTCGATCCCAGGACTCTGGGATCATGACCTGAGCCGAAGGCAGACGCTTAACGACTGAGCCACCCAGGCGCCACCTCCATCACTCTTTTAGATGTTTTTGATGAGATACAAATATCATAACAATTAGAGACCCATAACTATCCATTAAAAAATAAACAGTTGGAAATTTTATCTGATATCTTTTTCCCCTAAAATATTTTTAGTGGAAAGTATTTTCATTGCACTTCCCCTGGGGGATGTTATCCTGAAGTAATATATTTTATGCTTGAAAATCTCTTACTGATTGTCCTATCATGATCCTCTGCAATTATATATTTATATATATAATTATATATACATAATTTAGTTTTTAAAAATGTCCTGTGGTCACAGTGCTTGGGTTAAAATAATATTTTAATGCATGTGATGCACATAGTTAAAATATTTCTTCTGGGTTTAGTTGCTCTTACCTTTGTTATTAGTAAACAATTTACCAAAACCTCAAAAATATAGTATAAATGTTAATAAAGAGTAAACCTAAGAAGTAAAATTTTATTGTAAATCATCTCTTAAGAAATTGATGTGTGTTGCCACAACGACATGGATGGAGCTAGAGAGTATAATTCTAAGTGAAATAAGTCAGAGAAAGACAAATACCATATGATTTCACTCATGTGTGGAATTTAAGAAACAAAACAAATGAGCAAAAGAAAAAAAAAAGAGAGAGAGAGAGAGAGACAAACCAAGAAACTGTAGAGAACACACAGAAGGTTACCAGAGGGAGGTATGTGGGGATGGGTGAAATAGGTGATGGGGATTAAGGAGGGCACTTGTGATGAGCACCAGGTGATGTGTGGAAGTGTTGAATCACTATTTGGTGCTCCTGAAACTAACAGAACACTATATGTTAACTATACTGGAATTAAAATTTAATTTAAAAATTAACGTGGGTTGTTTATGAGGCCTTGGTTAAAGAAACTGTCCAGGTGGCCCTTGTTTGGTACCAGGGGGGTTAGGGTTAGGGTAGCAGAGCACCATTGTAAGATTCCAAAAAGGTGATAAGCTTTTCTTTTAGGAAGTATGAAAAGGGAAGGAGGGACACGGGCAGGGAAAACCAGGCCATTGGGAATTTCTTAGGAAGTTTCGGGAAAGAGAGCCAATGGAATAGTATAAACTGAAAGCTGATTCCTTTAAAATCATGTACAACCCTGTTCCCCTTAGAAAGTTTTTGCACACCCTGGTTTGAAGATCACTGCTTTAAAACACTGAGAGTTCGTCTCTTCCAATAAGCCTTCTCAACCAGGCAAAGATGACCAGAATGGGATGTGATCAGAGTTTACCTTCTGGACTGCATGTTATCTATTGGAGTAAAACTGAACATGTTTTCCAAGACCAAGAAACCAATCTCCTCTCCATTGTTACGATCTTTTCACACTATTAATAGAAGGCCATGCTCTTGAGGCTACAAAATAACAATTGATAATTATTTATGAGACAAACTCATCATTTAAATTTAGCTTCATGAAAATCCATACAGCTAAAAAACAGTAAGAAAAAAATCCTTTGAAATGTGACAGTATAAAAGCAAAAATAAGTTGATATTTAATATATTTTAAATTACTTGCCTGCTCTAACAATTGTATGTATGTCACACACACACACACGTATTCTGGTTATATCCTAAGTACAGCTCAGTGCTAAGCAAAGCGAAGAAGTCAGAAAATAACTGGGCAGAGATTACAGCAAGGTTACCATTGGGGGAGGGGGAAAAGCAGCTCCTACAGAATAATAGGTTTTAAATTGGAGGTCTTTACTTAAAACCCTCAGGAAATAAAAAGGGTCAAAAAACAGAAAATTGCACAGGGGTTATATTACTTAAAAAGACAATCTCGTTTCTCTTTCAAAAATTGCTGTATTTTTTGGAAGATGCCTTTGACAATGGATGTCATCACTTAAGGAGCATTGCTCAATAAAAGAGTGGTCAAGAATTCTGAGTTTTATGGCACTTAAATGTTTCTGCCAGTTTATAGAAAATGGTGCAGTTTTGACCAATTTGATTTAAAGAACTGAAAACTCAAATGTAAATTAAGAAATTAAACTAATTTTTAGGGTTTCTTTTTATTTTGCAATCAGGAATACATTTTATTTAAAAATAGTCGAATTAAAACTTTATTGACTCTAACATCCTAAATGAAATCTTGTCATGTGTTTGAAAAGAAAACAGTTTGTGTTTAGTAGTAGAGAAAACAAACAACCGTGTAATCAGGGAAAATCTCTCTGCACTATTTTGTTTTTACACATTCACTAATGAGAATCCTCTTAATATTGACAGCGTATGCTTAAACCATTGTCCGAACTAAAGTTCTCTAATGTCAGCTGAAAAGAATAATGTGTTTTAATTTCTTAAAATTAAGTAGATATTACATAAATACGCAAGGACTCAAGCTCAGTCAGTATGTTCCATTCATAATAATTGTGATAAAGACATGGGATTACCAATAGTTTACACATTATTTCCCGAGTAGATACATAAGTAGAACCCTGCTTCATAAATCTGTGATTTCCTGAATCACGTGCTTGGTACATGATATTCTCTTAATTAAAAAAATAAATAAATAAATTACTTTCCCTCTAGTCATTAGCCTATTTAGTCTGTAGCTGTCCAAAAAGCATTTAAAATGAGGTTACAACATTCAGTAGACACTAAAGGCACAGTTTCCGGTGAAGTCATGCTATCAGAGTTTATAAAATGAAAACAAAAGATGGCGTAAGTGAAGAGAAGCCAGAATGCTTCAAGCAGTTTCGCACTTGCCACCCAGGTAGGCAACCTCAGATGGGGTGAAAGACAACTACAAGACCAGAAGAGAACAAGAGCCTGAGTCTGAGAAAAAAGTCAGGGGGTGCAGGCAGATTTAGGTGGAGGCCACAGATGAAGCCCAAAGAGAACATGGAGAATATGACAGTTGTTTCCAATGAATATTCAAAGTAGGAAAGAAGTTAAACAAATTCAAGCTGTTTTCTTCTAGTAGTATTTCACTGAAGGGTATTATTTAGGAGAAAGTCTGTGGCTTACATTGAAGTTCTGGTGGTTGCTTAGCCCAGGCTGGAATCAAAGCTGACGTTTTGGGGGCGCTTACTGTGAACCAGGCCCCAGGATGGTTATTTTACACACATCATCCCATTTCAGCCTCGCAAGTACTCTAGGACATGGGCAGTCTTACTATCCCCATTTTCTGGTTAGGCAACTGGGGCTTAGAGGTGCTACTTTAAGTTTACCTATCACGGGCAAGTCGTGTAACTAGTTTACGTGTCTGAGGAAGAACATTAGAGCCCTGTTTCCTTAAATCCAAAGGCTTTAAACCTCTGGGCTACTGAAACTGCAAGATTAGTGACATTTAAATATGCCTTTGAAATCCAAGTACAAATTTCATTCGCTAATAATCACCAGTTGATTCAATTAAAGTACAAACTCCTAATTAAACAAATAGCTAAATGTGTATGGTGTAAGCAGAAGGATATTTTGTATTTTTTCCCACCTTCATTTTCCCTAATGAAGACATTGAGATGGGATGTTAGCCTTGACAAATGTCACATGAGCATATAAATATCTAAATACATGTCTACATGTTTTCAAACAAATGTATATAAATACACATACATCTAGATAAATACATGTAAATACTTACAGATAAACACATACATTTATATGTAAAAAAAATGTTTTACATCTTTTATACCTATCAGTCCCCAAATCAATGAATAGATTTAATGCAAACCAAATTTTAAGGATCCAACATAATTTTGAGAGAAATCATCAAAATGACTTAAAATTTCATCTGGATAAATAAACAAAAAGGAGATTACTTGTGTTACTAGACATTAAAATGTTATAAAGCTTAGATAATTAAAACCCTGCGATAAGATGGATCAATGGAAGGAAATAGTAAAGCAACAGTCACTGGTGTGCATATAATATATGATTAAAAAAAAAATACCATCTACCAATGGAAAAGACCCAGATTATTTATTAAATAATACAGAGGAAGTAGAATATTTGTGGAAGAACACAAAGATAAACTGTTGCATTTGTGAAGATATAAAGAGGTTAGAGAATTCAAAAACTACTAATACAATAGCTCTGAAATATGATCAAAACATTTTTTTTTTTTTTGTTAGATTTTATTTATTTATTTGAGAGAGAGAGCATGAGAGGGAGGAGGGTCAGAGGGAGAAGCAGACTCCCTGCCGAGCAGGGAGCCCGATGCGGGACTCGATCCCGGGACTCCAGGATCATGACCTGAGCCGAAGGCAGTCGCTTAACCAACTGAGCCACCCAGGCGTCCCATGATCAAAACATTTTTAACATAATCACAAAGTTGATTAAATTTTTCATCAAAGATTATATCTCCATTCTTCCCTTTGTAACTAAATTCCCGTTAGTGTACTTAATCTAGGATTCTGCATAAAACTTGGACTAACTAAAGAATGTTGTTTATATAAGAATTAAGTTGGGAGGAGGAGCAGGATGGCAGAGGAGTAGGAGACCTAAATTTCATCTGGTCCCAGGAATTCACCTAGATAGGGATCAAACCATTCTGAACACCTACGAACTCAACGGAAGATGGAAGAAAAGAAGAGCAGCAACTCTCTGAACAGAAAAGCAACCACTTTCTGGAAGGTAGGACACACGGAGAAGTGAATCCAAGGCAATATTCGGGAGGATAGATGGCTGGGGAGGGGGCCTCCGTCAGCCGCTACTGGCAAGTGATAGAGCAGCTGAGCACAAAATCGGAACTTTTAGAAGTCTGCTCTGCTGAGGGACGTCGCTCCAGTGGCTAAGCGGGGGGTGGAACCCTCGCTGGGACAGTGAGGGTTCTGTGGACCCTCAGAGCCACAGAAAGACCAGGGGTGCCTGAGTGCGGCAGAGCTCCCAGGTATCGGATTGGGGAAGCCGGCTGCAGAGACAGAGCCGAGGAGCGGGCTCGCAGCTCGGGGTGGCCATAAACCATGATCTGCGGCACAGTCGGGCCACTGCTCCTCCAGCAGGGACCCAACAAGCGGCAGATGCGGGGAGACTCCCCTTCCTCCCCCGGGAGGAGCGGCGCGGGAGCACACCTTGGGGATCTGCTGGGTTTGGAGACTCCACACGGGGTCATGTGCCAGAGATAGAAACACTCAATCACAGGCCAGGTGAGCACGGAGTGCGGCTGGAGACCAGGCAGATGGGAGCGACTGACTGCTTTTCTCTGGGGGCTCACTGAGGAGCAGAGGCCCGAGTCCTTGGCTCCTCCGGGGTGGAGATTGGGAGGCTGCCGTTTTCACTCTCGTCCTCCAAAGCTGTACGGAAAGCTTGCAGGGAACAAAAGCTCCCGAGAGCAAACCCGAGCAGATTACTTAGCCCAACTGGCAAGGGTGGGGCAGTTCCACCTCCGGCAAAGACATTTGGGAACTGCGGCAACAGGCCCCTCCCCCAGAAGATCAGCAAGAACAGCCAGCCAAGACCAAGTTTGGCAGAACTCCAGCACTAGGGAAATACACACATAGAATTCATGGCTTTTTTCCCCATGATTCTTTAGTCTTTCAAAGTTAATTTTTTAATTTTCTTTTTTTTCTTTCTCTACTTTTTTGAATTTTTCTTTTTCCCTTTTTCAACTAACATCTTATCAA
Source organism: Halichoerus grypus (assembly GCF_964656455.1). Lineage (NCBI taxonomy): Eukaryota > Metazoa > Chordata > Mammalia > Carnivora > Phocidae > Halichoerus > Halichoerus grypus. The sequence continues at coordinate 121,066,751 of NC_135715.1, read as the reverse complement.
TCCCTTTTTTTAAAACCTTTTTTATTTTTCATTTTTACAGTCATATTCTATCCCTTCATTGTAGTTAACCTTATATATAAGTTGTTCTGTCTTTAAAATTTTGGGATATAGTTTCTTCTAACAGACAAAAATATACCCTAAATCTCTAGTGTATGGCTTTGTTCTAGTCTCCTGCCTGATGATATTCTCTCCCTTTTTTTTTAAATTTCTCTTCTTTCTTTTTTCAACCAAGTTCTTATCAAATTCGTTTATGAAATCTTTTATAATTTTCATCTTTACACTCATATTCCATCCCTTCATCATATTTACCCTTATTTTTGTACATATATGTTTTTCTTTCTTTAAAATTTTGGGAGGCAGTTTCTTCTAATAGACCAAAATAAGCCCAAAATCTAGTGTGTGGCACTGATCTATTCACCAGCCTGATCATACTTGATCATATTCTTTTTTTTTTTCTTTTTTTCTTTTTTCTTTCTTTCCCTTTCTTTTCCCCCCAGTTTCGGGTCTCTTCTGATTTGTTTAGTGTATATTTTTCTGGGGTCGTTGTTACCCTGTTAGTATTTTGTTCTCTCATTCATCTATTCTCCTCTGGGCAAAATGACAAGACAAAAAACTCACCTCAAAAAAAAGAACAAGAGGCAGTACCAACTGCCAGGGACCTAATCAATACAGACATTAGTAAGATGTAGGAACTAGAGTTCAGAATGACGATGATAAAGATACTAGCTGGGCTTGAAAAAAGCATGGAAGATACTAGAGAAACCCTTTCTGGAGAAATAAAAGAACTAAAATTTGACCAAGTCAAAATAGAAAAGGGTATTAATGAGGTGCAATAAACAAATGGAGGCTCTAACTGCTAGGATAAATGAGGCAGAAGAGTGAATTTGTGATATAGAAGACCAAATGATGGAGAATAAAGAAGCTGAGAAAAAGAGAGATAAACAACTACTGGATCACGAGGGCAGAATTCAAGAGATAAGTGATACAATAAGATGAAACAATATTAGAATAATTGGGATCCCAGAAGAAGAAGAAAGAGAGAGGGGGCAGAAGGTATATTGGAGCAAATTATAGCAGAGAACTTCCCTAATTTGGGGAAGGAAACAGGCATCAAAATCCAAGAGGCACAGAGAACCCCTCTCAAAATCAATAAAAATAGGTCAACACTCCGACATCTAATAGTAAAACTTACAAGTCTCAGAGACAAAAAGAAAATCCTGAAAGTAGCTCAGGACAAGAGGTCTATAACCTACAATGGTAGAAACATTAGATTGGCAGCAGACCTATCCACAGAGACCTGGCAGGCCAGAAAGGACTGGCATGATATAATCAGAGCACTAAACGACAAAAATATGCAGCCAAGAATACTATATCCAGCTAAGCTGTCATTGAAAATAGAAGGAGATATAAAAAGCTTCCAGGACAAACAAAAACTAAAAGAATTTGCAAACTCCAAACCAGCCCTACAAGAAATATTGAAAGGGGTCCTCTAAGCAAAGAGAGAGCCTAAAAGTAACATAGACCAGAAAGGAACAGAGACAATATACAGTAACAGTCACCTTACAGGCAGTACAATGGCACTAAATTCATATCTTTCAATAGTTACCCTGAATATAAATGGGCTAAATGCCCCAATCAAAAGACATAGGGTATCAGATTGGATAAAAAAATAAGACCCATCGATATGCTGTCTGCAAGAGACTCATTTTAGACCCAAAGACACCTCCAGATTGAAAGTGAGGGCGTAGAAAACCATGTACCATGCTAATGGACACCAAAAGAAAGCTGGGGTGGCAATCCTTATATCAGACAAATTAGATTTTAAACCAAAGACTATAATAAGAGATGAGGAAGGACACTATATCATACTTAAAGGGTCTGTCCAACAAGAAGATCTAACAATTGTAAATATCTATGCCCCTAACATGGGAGCAGCCAATTATATAAGCCAATTAATAACAAAATCAAAGAAACATATCGACAACAATACAATAATAGTAAGGGACTTTAACACTCCCCTCACTGAAATGGACAGGTCATCTAAGCAAAAGATCAACAAGGAAATAAAGGCTTTAAATGACACACTGGACCAGATGAACTTCACAGATATATTCAGAACATTCCATCCCCAAACAATAGAATACACATTCTTCTCTAGTGCTCATGGAACATTCTCCAGAATAGATCACATCCTGGGTCACAAATCAGGTCTCAACTGGTACCAAAAGACTGGGATCATTCCCTGCATATTTTCGGACCACAGTGCTTTGAAACTAGGACTCAATCACAAGAGGAAAGTCAGAAAGAACTCAAATACATGGAGGCTAAAGAGCATCCTACTAACGAATGAATGGGTGAACCAGGAAATTAAAGAAGAATTTAAAAAATTCATGGAAACAAATGAAAATGAAAACACAACTGTTCAAAATCTTAAGGATGCAGCAAAGGTGGTCCTAAGAGGAAAGTTTATAGCAATACAAGCCTTTCTCAAGAAACAAGAAAGGTCTCAAATACACAACCTAACCCTACACCTAAAGGAGCTGGAGAAATAGCAGCAAATAAAGCCTAAACCCAGCAGGAGAAGAGAAATAATGAAGATCAGAGCAGAAATCAATGAAATAGAAACCAAAAGAAGAGTAGAACAGATCAACGAAACTAGGAGCTGGTTCTTTGAAAGAATTAACAAGATTGATAAACCCCTGGCTAGACTTATCCAAAAGAAAAGAGAAAGGACCCAAATAAATAAAATCATGAATGAAAGAGGAGAAATCACAACCAACACCAAAGAAATACAAACAATTACAAGAACATATTATGAGCAACTATATGCCAGCAAATTAGATAATTTTGAAGAAATGGATGCATTCTTAGAGATGTATAAACTACCAAAACTGAACCTGGAAGAAATAGAAAACCTAAACAGGCCCATAACCACTAAGGAAATTGAAGCAGTAATCAAAAATCTCCCAACAAACAAGAGCCCAGGGCCAGATGGCTTCCAGGAGAATTCTACCCAACATTTAAAGAATAATTAACACCTATTCTTCTGAAACTGTTCCAAAAAATAGAAATGAAGGAAAACTTCCAAACTCATTTTATGAGGCCAGCATTACCTTCATCCCAAAATCAAAGACCCCATCAAAAAGGAGAATTACAGACCAATATCTCTGATGAACATAGATGCAAAAATTCTCACCAAAATACTAGCCAATAGGATCCAACAGTACATTAAAAGGATTATTCACCACGACCAAGTCGGATTTATCCCTGGGCTGCAAGGTTGGTTCAACATCCACAAATCAATCAATGTGATATAATACATTAATAAAAGAAAGAACAAGAACCATATGATCTTCTCAATAGATGCAGAAAAAGCATTTGACAAAGTACAGCATCCTTTCTTGATTAAATCTCTTCAGAGTGTAGGGACAGAGGGTACATACCTCAATATCATAAAAGCCATCTATGAAAAACCCACAACGAATATCATTCTCAATGGGGAAAAACTGAGAGCTTTTCCCCTAAGGTCAGGAACACAGCAGGGATGTCCACTATCACCACTGCTATTCAACATAGTTCTAGAAGTACTAGCCACAGCAATCAGACAACAAAAAGAAAGAAAAGGCATCTGAATCAGCAAAGAAGAAGTCAAACTCTCACTGTTTGCAGATGATATGATACTTTATGTGGAAAACCCAAAAGACTCCACCCCAAAACTGCTAGAACTCATACAGGAATTCAGTAAAGTGGCAGGATATAAAATCAATGCACAGAAATCAGTTGCATTTCTATACACCAACAACAAGACAGAAGAAAGAGAAATTAAGGAGTTGATCCCATTTACAATTGCACCCAAAACCATAAGATACCTAGGAATAAATCTAACCAAAGTGGCAAAGAATCTGTACTCAGAAAACTATAAAATACTCATGAAAGAAATGGAGGAAGACACAAAGAAATGGAAAAAACTTCCCATGCTCATGGATAAGAAAAACAAATACTGTGAAGATGTCAATGCTACCTAGAGCAATGCAATCCCTATCAAAATACCATCAATTTTTTTCAAAGAAATGGAACAAATAATCCTAAAATTTGTATGGAACCAGAAAAGACCCCGAATAGCCAGAGGAATGTTGAAAAAGAAAAGCAAAGCTGGTGGCATCACAATTCCGGACTTCAAGCTCTATTACAAAGCTGTCATCATCAAGACAGTATGGTACTGGCACAAAAACAGATGCATAGATCAATGGAACAGAATAGAGAGCCCAGGAATGGACCCTCAACCCAGAAATAGACCCTCAACTCTGTGGTCAACTAATCTTCGACAAAGAAGGAAAGAATGTCCAATGGAAAAAAGACAGTCTCTTCAACAAATGGTGTTGGGAAAATTGGACAGGCACATGCAGAAGAATGAAACTGGACCATTTCTTTATACCACACACAAAAATAGACTCAAAATGGATGAAAGACCTAAATGTGAGACAGGAGTCCATCAAAATCTTAGAGGAGAACACAGGCAGCAACCTCTTCGATCTCAGCTGCAGGAACTTCTTAGAAACATCGCCAAAGGCAAGGGAAGCAAGGGCAAAAATGAATTATTGGGACTTCATCAAGATAAAAAGCTTTTGCAAAGCAAAGGAAACAGTCAACAAAACCAAAAGACAACCGACAGGATGGGAGAAGGTATTTGCAAATGACATATCAGATAAAGGGCTAGTATCCAAAATCTATAAAGAACTTACCAAACTCAACACCCAAAGAACAACTAATCCAATCAAGAAATGGGCAGAAGACATGAACAGACATTTTTCCAAAGAAGACATCCAAATGGCCAACAGACACATGAAAAAGTCCTCAACATCACTCAGAATCAGGGAAATCCAAATCAAAACCTCAATGAGATACCACCTCATACCAGTCAGAATGGCTAAAATTAACAAGTCAGGAAATGACAGATGTTGGTGAGGATGTGGAGAAAGGGGAACCCTCTTACACTGTTGGTGGGAATGCAAGCTGGTGCAGCCACTCTGGAAAACAGTATGGAGGTTCCTCAAAAAGTTGAAAATAGAGCTACCCTATGACCCAGCAATTGCCTACTGGGTATTTACCCCAAAGATACAAATGTAGTAATACGAAGGGGCACATGCACTCCAATGTTTATAGCAGCAATGTCCACAATAGCCAAACTATGGAAAAAGCCTAGATGTCCATCAACAGATGAATGGATAAAGAAGAAGTGGTATATATATATAATGGAATATTATGCAGCCATCAAAAAATGAAATCTTGCCATTTGCAACGATGTGGATGGAACTAGAGGGTATTATGCTAAGCGAAATAAGTCAATCAGAGAAAGACATGTATCATATGATCTCATTGATATGAGAAATTCTTAATCTCAGGAAACAAAGTGAGGGTTGCTGGAGTGGTGGGGGGTGGGAGGGATGGGGTGGCTGGGTGATAGACATTGGGGAGGGTATGTGCTATGGTCCGCGCAGTGAATTGTGCAAGACTGATGAATCACAGATCTGTACCTCTGAAACAAATAATACATTATATGTTAAAAAAAGAAAAAAAAAGAAGATAGCAGGAAGGGAAAAATGAAGGGAGGGAAATCGGACGGGGAGATGACCCATGAGAGACTATGGACTCTGAGAAACAAACTGAGGGTTCTAGAGGGGAGAGGGGTGGGAGGATGGGTTAGCCTGGTGATGGGAGGGCACATACTGAATGGAGCCCTGGGTGTTATACGCAAACAATGAATCATGGAACACTACATCAAAAACTAATGATGCAATGTCTGGTGATTAACATAACATAATAAAATTAAATTAAAAAAAAGAATTAAGTTGTATTTTTTAAGAATGAGTTACAATCTTTTTCACTTACCATAGTCTTTAAAAAATTGAATATGTAATATACATATATATAATACACTAAATATATTTCCTCTTGCCCTCATTCCCTCTACTTATTAGAGAAGGACATTTCTTTTTCTGTTTTCTTAGAGGAAACTGCTGAAGTTTAAAATTGAGAAGTTAGCCACGCTGAATGTAGAGCTACCTTCCAGCAATCACTTTGCAAGGCACTAGACATCTGGCTGTGCCTGTCATTTCGGCTACAAATACAGCCCAAACAGAGGGGAAAGAATGCAAGCCCTCGGTTTGGTCTTATCGTCATAAGAGATGGATATAAGTGTAAGACATCATTGAGAGAGCTTTTATTGTTGTGGGTTCTGTCAAATTTGCTACCCTGTGGAGAAATACCTGTAGAGACACATTCGTCCTTCCCTGCTGCAACATCGTTTTGACGTGATTGCGTTTGGGAATAGAGATTTCCTTGATTTACTGGATTAGGGGGAAAACTGGTTTTGCCTAAGCCTTTAACCCTCCTTCTTCCCCTGAAGAAACTCTTTTAAATGGGGCTGGTAATTTTAATTGTGGTTTCTGAATATCAAGAGGATGTTTTATAAAATGATGTCTCTTTAACCCAAATTACGATGTTTATCATTTTCTTTTCTGCTTGTTGGCATAACAGCAACTGTTGGTTGTTGTTTTTTTTTTAATTTTGAAAGTTTTCAAAATGGAAAATATGAGAGAACTATATAATGAACACCCATATATCCGTAATCTAATGTGTTCTAGATTTTAAAATTGTTAATATTCTGCTTTTCTTATCGTTGACATGTTTTATATCATTTCTTCCAAGCTTGTTAGCTTGCATTGTTTTGTAAGGAAGAGCATTCCCTCCCTAGCTGTAGCTGTGTGGTTACCCTGAAAGACAGGGTCTACTGGAAAGGGAAGGTAAATGCTTGAATCTTTCCCTTAAATTGTTACAATTCAGAAGCAAGAGTTGGTGTTAAAGTCATTTCTAACAGTAGCAATAAGGGGATTCTTTTGCTGTTGTTGTTTGCTTTTTTTAGAGCATCATTATAAGTTCATAGATTTTTATGCATTAAACTGTGTAAATCAATTGCAGTTATTCTTTTTGATGCTCAAGTGGTTCAGCTTTGGGCAGTAGCCCACCAGTTTTCTTCTGGCTGGCTTATCTGTTTCTCATGGGGTGGAAGGCATGATCTGCTGGGAAGAATTGCATTTATAGGGAGCAGGAAATCGGGCACATATTTAAAGCTTGGAGGTAGAGGGATATCAAACACAGTCACATTTACCAAACAGATGGCAAGGAGAGAAAGCTGAGATTAAACCAGAAGGGAAATATGCAGCTTTATTTTGACATGCTACTTTCTTTTCTAGATGCGAAGTAGAATTTGTCATGGATACCTATAATTATTTTGTTCTGCTACCTGTTAAGTTGGGAAGAGCTTCCTCGAGCTCAACTCTTTCATTCATATTTCCACCTGAGATTGAAGAAAGAAGCATAAGCAATCTTATGAGCTTTTTGGTTTCTTAAAGTAAGATGCTTTGCAATGAAAAAATATCTCAAGATAATGTTAACTATTTTTCAATAAATTCCAAAGTCTTTTCTGAGTTTATTGTCAAGTAAATACTAATGAAAAATAGAGAAACTTTTGTTTCTCCCTAAAAATTTTATTTATGTTTGGTTTCAAGCCCTCTAAACAGGAATGATCCTTTTTCAATACTTAGGCAAGAGGAAATCAAAATTTTGGGGTCATCTGACCCATCAGTCCTAGAGGAATGGATATTTTCAATGCAGAGAGATATAATTCCTCTGCATAATTCAATTAAATTATGAGACTGAAATCTGAGGTTAATCCCAATCATTTTAAAATGAAGTACTAAAATATTCCAATCTTCAGAAAAATGTGAAATTGGGAGTAATATTTAATGCTCATTAAATTTTCTTTATCTGTGATTCTTTTTTTATCAGGCATAGGAGATGCTGTTGCTATTATGATAACCTACCACAACAAATAGCAATTTTTCAATTTATCAAAATGAGATTGGGATGAAGGAAATCTACGAAGGAAGACCCCCATGGGTATAACTGAAGATGGCAAGATTCAGTCCCTTACAACATTAACCATCAGTGGATGACTATCTCCCCAGCAGTTTCAGGAGGTGTGTGTTTGCGCTTTGGAAGAGGCGGCTTGCATTCATTATTAACAGCAATAGTAATAAAAAAAAAAAGTGTCAACACATTGTATCACCACATTCTGTTCCTAACATTTATAAATATAGTCTCTAAACTACAAATAATTTACCCTACATCAAATGAAACTAAACCAAACAAATAAAAACAAAAATATATTTATATTTTATTTCTTGCCTTTTAAAATTCTTCCTACTTTAAAAAAATATGTTTGTGTAAAAGAATTTATTGCATAAGATGCCTTAAGACAGATTCATGAATTTACTATTTCCCTTTTGAGAGAAACCGAAAAAAGGGAGAATGGAGAAAAAGGTAAAGAAAGAGAGGAGAGAGCAACCTGCTAAAGGTCAAGCAGAGGGGGCGGCCCTGTATCACTTAACTCGATAATACCACCATAAAGTTAGCCATTGCTTTTTTATTATAGCATATCGGTGCTTCTAAGAACACTAACAGTGAGAAATAAATGAATATGGCTTCAGATGCAGCAGATGACAGTGGGAGGCCAGGTTTAATTCACCCTTTTGAAGTCTTCTTGAATTGTGTCACTTTTAGAATTCGTACTTGACTTTTGGAAACATAAAATGTTCTTGCCACTGAGAACTAATTAAGAAATCTGGCCCTCTGTGACTGAGCTCATTTTGTTCAGGTTGACTGCATGTTCAAGTTTGACTCAAGATGCTCATCTAATGTATACTGTGACCAACTATTTCAGTTGGATTAAGATAATTGCCTAGCTCAACACTCTCCTTATACATTCCATAAGAATGGGATTCAAAGCCCTTAGCGGAGACTGAGACTGTTACCCGATCACCACTTCAGATTTTTAAGAAGCTTGAACTGTAAAAGTTAAAGGTGTGCTTTGGAATGAACCCAAAGTAATCCCAGGCTACCACTAGCAAACAAAGAGGAGTATGTACCTTGGAGCAGGTAGCAACATGGGTGAATCTTACAGACATTAGGTAAGTGAAAGAAGTCAGACACAAACAGTGGGTTCTTACGATTCTATTTATATGAAGTTCAAGAACAGAACATTTTAATCTTTGATGATAGAAGCCAGAATATTGGTTACCTCTGGTAAATGGATATTGACAGAGAGGGGTGTTAGGGTACCTTCTAGAATGGTGGAAGTTCCCCATATCTTGATCTAGAATGGTGCCTTGGGTATAGATCTATAAAATTTCATAATATATAAATTTGTGTATGAAAATTATACCTCGATGAAAACTACCAAAAGAATTAGGCAAAAATACCCAAGTTAAGTTTAAACTCATTAAAAACACAGAAAGTCCAGATTTTTCAATAGAGACCCTAAAGAGTTTCATCTTCACAATGCTGCCATTAGACTATCAGACTATTGTAAGTGGGTATGAGCTCTAGATCCTGGATCTAACTTACTTTCTCTGCTATATAAACCCAGCAAAGGCATCTAGGCCCCAGCCCTCAGATAGATGGAGCACACTCAATCTGTGTCTCATTGTATCATTGGTGTTTCAAGCAGAGAAGTAGGGAAGCCAAGTCTTCCATGAAAGCCATGGCCACAAGCCTGAGGGCCTCAGGAATTCACTCATGAAATCAATATTTTGGGAGGGCTTTCTGGTAGCCAGAAGCTATTACAGGCACAGGACATACACGGGTGAGCAACTAAGATAAGGTCCTCCCTAGACCTTACATTCAGGGATCAGGGAAGAGAAGGAGACAAGTAATTTAAACATAAATGCACAAAAAACTCTCAGCTAGTGGGAAGTGCAGGATGGGGAGGGGCCCTTCTAGATGGAGAGGTCAGAGAAGCCCTCTCCAAAGATGTGACATTTGATCAGTGACCTGAATGATGAGGTGGAGTCAGCCATGCAGAAATCAGGGAAACTGTGAACCAGGTGGAGAGAGCAGCAAGGCAAAGCCCTGAGGAGAGAAAAAGCTTGACATGTTTCATAAATACAAACAAGGCCAGGGAACAAGTGGGGAAATTGTAGAAGACCAAAAAAAAAGAAAAGGAGGCCATTTTGAGTCTATGAATTGGATTCTAAACACAATGGTAAGCTATCAAAGGGTTTTGAGGGAAGGGCTAATGCAGATGGAAAGAAGTTAAACTTGAGACCTATTTGGGGGTAGAATGGGTCAGCCCTGGACTGATTAAATGGTGGAGAAGAGGGAAAGGAAGAATTAAAGATAACTGTTTTAGGCTAGAGCAAAAGATGCTGGTAGTGATAAGGCACCATTCACCAAAATGAAGGAGATTTGGAGGATTAACAAATTTGAGGGAAACACACATTCATTTTAGAGAGACTGAGTTTGAACTATCTTTCAGCCGTCTCACCAATGAACATATTTGACTTCAACGGATGAAATAGTAGGACCTGAAGGAGCTCAAACTCATCACCCAGGCAGAAAAACCACCTCAAGTTTATGCCTGAAAATGGAGGGCCAGTTGTATTTTCGTTGAATAATGAGGACAGAATTTTGAAAATCAGCAGGGATATTTCCAATATCATCCTGCTGAATTCCTAAGATAGTAACCTCTAGAAGGAGCGGTTGAGAAGGCAATGTACTCAGCCAGGCCATTGTTCTATTGTCTGTGGCAAAACATTTCCAATTATTTGAAGGATGGAGGAGTAAAAAGTTCTGGAGTTTTTCAAAACCTACACCTAGTAATGGTGCTGTAAACAGCATTATAATACACTGTTGGTGGAGATGCCTGTCAAATGGTAATACAAATTTAAATAAATTAAAATGTAAAGTGTCAATCCTTTGGTAAAGTATTATCACTTCTGATTTTCTAAAAATATTTACACAAGTATATAAAAATATTTTTTTAAAGATTTTATTTATTTATTTGACAGAGAGAGAGACAGCGAGAGAGGGAACACAGGCAGGGGGAGTGGGAGAGGGAGAAGCAGGCTTCCTGCTGAGCAGGGAGCCTGATGTGGGGCTGGATCCCAGGACCCTGGGATCATGACCTGAGCCGAAGGCAGACACTTAATGACTGAGCCACCCAGGCGTCCCTAAAAATATTTATTTTAGCACAGATTTGGAAAGAATGCCACTATACATAATGACAAGATTGAGTAATTAAGTTATGGTTTCTTACATATAATGGAATAATATATAGCCATTAAAAATAAGAAATAACTATATGTAAGGACATTATATATATATAGTACATGGGTAAGTGAAAATGCTAGTAGAGCAAATACAGTGTAATTTCATGTTGAGTAAAAAAAAAATCTAGAAAAATGATCAAGTTGTGGCTATTTTTTCCACGATTAGGATATTTCCATAATGTTTAGATTTTTGTAATAACCATATATTACTTTTGTAATGGAAAAGAACCATAAAAATGTTATGTTCAAAGCTGTCCAATGAAGAAATCATACAAAGCAGAGTATCCAAAACTTAAGTTTTCAGTGTTATGAATGCTGAAGTCAGAAAGCCCTGAGACCCAAAATAGTTTTGAGGGGAATGTGGATTTGGCTAAGAAAAAAAAAAGTAAGATTTTTTAGTATAAGTTTAAAACTAGATTTAGAAGAGATGTAGAAAGGATCTATGCTCAACGCCTGAATATCCTCCTTTTTTCTTCTTCTTGATAATTATCCTCCAACCAGACTATTGTCCTAGCTGAGATGTACAGGGGTCAGAGTTTTTCTCAAATGTTCAATGGCTTTGGAAAGAAGCCCATTTAGTTTTCTGGTTTTAATTATTTTATATAAGATTGTAAAGATGGACCAGAGAAAGGTTATATAACTTCACCCGAAGGGCTAACATCATTAAAATTATTTGGAAAGGAAGAATGTACCACTGAAATGTTAATTCTCCCAAAGTTAATTTATACATCTCATGCAATTCCAGTTAGAATCTCAAAAGAGCTTCTTTTAACTAAATTTCTTTTGGAAGAGTAGATGCCTGTGAATATTAGAGTTAATTATGAAAAAGAGTAGTGAAGGAGGACCCTCTTTTCCAGATAATAAAGCATATAAAGCCATTATATTCAAACAAGTATTTTCTTGACTTTAGGAATAGAAAGATAGATCACTGGAATTGAATAGAAAGTGAAGAAATAAACCTGATATACAAAATATCCCAGTATATTTTATTTCACTGTGAAATATGTGTTTTAAGTTAATAAATGGTACTTTCATAACTGGCTACTCATCCAAAAAAAATAAAGGTGGATCCCTACCTCACCACATATACAAAAATAAACTTCAGATGCATTAAAGACTTAGATGTAAAGCAGAAAACAATAACATGCTTGGAGAAAATTAGCATATCTATTAACTAAAGGTTGGGGAGCTATATAACAAAGACAGGGGAACTACAAACTATAAAAGACATATTTGACTCCATAAAATTAAAATATAATTCTATTGAAAAAAAAAAAAGACAAAAAGTTTTTGAATGCATATGTTAAAAAGTAAAGGAGGGTCAGTAAAGTATCCTCCAGACTGAGAAGACACTTTGAGACCGAAAAACAAATCAAGACACTCCATATGTTTACAGAGTTTTGTTCAGAGTAACTTACAGTTGTGGGGGGAGTGCCGAGGGTTGGCAGGGAAGGTGAGGACGGACAATGGCTCGCAACTATTCTCTATCCCTGGCTGGACCTTAACCCACAGTTTTTATAGAATGAGGGAATCATTGTGGCAAGGGCAAAGAGTAGTTACCTAAAGTGGCGCCATGTTTGCGCAAGTCATTTCTACTAGTTATCTAAGTGACGCCTCCTGTGTGCACAGAAGTTGCCACTTTAGTGAAGATCATAACAAGCCCTCCCACATTCCAGTCAGGGCATACATTAGCCTCCAAGGGACCTGGAACACGTAGCCCTGAGGAAGGTCATTACATGGACATGAACAAGATGAAGGGCCAAAGATGGAGTCAGTGTTGTCAACAATCCTGCAGTATATAAAAGATGATCTGTTTCAAGTTAATTTTTTTAAACTGACCAATCCCAATTAAACAACAGGCAAAGGATATAAATAGGTAGTTCGAACAGGAGTTAATCCAAATGGTCAATAAATACATGATAAATGTTTAATATTCAAGCTAAAGAACCAGTAAGCTACTACTTGGCTAATATTAAAGAGTAGTAACAAGTACTTCTTGAGAAATATATAACAGGTAGACATGTAAAACCTAGTTAGTGAAAAATGATAAAGTAAATGATCAGTACCCATGATAAGAACAGCATGATGTATGGTGCAATGATATACTCTATTTTTCATATATATATATATGATGGTCACCAGATGGCCACGAGATGGTCACCAAAATATTAGTTATGGTTATCTCCAAACAGTGGGATTTCAGATACATTTAGCATTCTTCTTATACTTTTTGAATAATGTGGTTTTTTTTACAATTTGTATAATGCTAAATCATTAATTAAAATTTGTGACAAGAAAATTCTTATAAAATTCAAAACCCATACAAATTACACACTTCTTTTAAACTTTTCTTCCCTACTTTCATTTCTAGTTCAAGTTTGGTTGGCTTGCCTTCATTTTAATGGTGGGGGAGAGAGACTGGAAATGAGAAAACATGCTCACCAAGGAACAAGAGTGAATGAATGTCCCCAAATGAAAGTCAGGTAGAATGATATAAGACAGCACTAGAAGCTTCTCATTCTTATTGGAGTAACCTGTGACATTTGGAGAAACAAAAGCACACAGTCACTTTTGCCCTTCTCTCTCGGCAGAGCCTTACGCAAGTATCAGAATATTTATACCATTGACAGCAATAACAGATCCTACCCTGCCTTCGCTTCTTTCACTTTGATTCCAAGAGAAGATAACTGATTGTAGGGACAAGTGAGTCTTTTTTTGTCATTTTATTGAAGATCCATCCTCTTTATGGTATTTTAGATTTATGCCCCCCCCCACTACACCCCAGTATCGTTCACAAGCTGAAATCTGATCTGACACCATCTCTCCAGCTTGCTTCTTGCTTATAAAGCCTAGTTGTAATTAGACACAATGTGGGCTACAATGTAAGCCTGTGTTACTAATAACAAGTGGGATGGACAAGCACTGAGAGACAAGAAGTTCTCTTTATTCCCATTTACATTACCGGAAAAATAGACATACATAGAACCAATGCCATGTTAAGTTTTTTAAGGCCATAAAAGTGTTTTGAATTCCTAGACATCCTACGAGTTTCAGTTTTATAAAATGTGCCATCTATTTTCTTTCTTTTCCCTCAAGTCGTTTAGCATTACACATTTAGCCTGGCTCTTTCCCTTGTCTAGAGGCCAGGGAGGGTTCCCAGCATATGCTTATGCAAGAAAAGGGATGTTTGCCTTCTTCCCAACCTTGCCCCCGCAGTCTCGTCATGCAAAGCTGAGAAGCAGAAACACTATACAGATCCTCCAGAACCTCCTGTGTGCAAATTCCAAAGGAGTTTAGAGTTCTGAGGAGAGTTGGAAGTAGACAGAGAACCAGGAAGCATGCCCCTTTCCAAGCCAAGTGTTCCCAAGAGCAAATCCCTCTGGTCTCCATGGATACCCTTCACTATGCCCAGAATGTCACCGGCTGGCCTCTCTCACCATTGGTGCACAGAAGAGAAGCCCATGCCTACAACAGCCAGGACCGTGCTCAGGCATACCGCTGGACAGACACCCGGTCAGCCGGGAGGCTACCAAAATATGTCTTAGTTTTGTACATACTTATTGCCCATCCACTGCATGCAAGGCTCTTTACTAGGGGTAAACAGATGAATCAGCCAAAGTCCCCGACCAGGAGAGGATGATTCTCTATCAGTATAGTAGGAGAAATAATAAAAAAAAAGACACATAATAATTACTATGACAGAGGCATAATCAGGGTTCGATGGAGTATAGGAAAGAGATAATTTAGTTATTCTTCCTGGGATAGGAAGTTGAGAAAAAGGAGAGAAGAACTTTGGAGACAGGTAATATTGGAGCCAGGTTGCAAGATGCTGGAGTTTGTGTAGCAGAGAAGTAGAGCGAAAAGGGGTCTGAGCTACAAGAACATCACACGCAGAGAGATAAGCAACTTGCCAGGGCACGGCGTGACCCATGGTGAGCAGTTCTGTGTCACAAACGTGGAGGGCAAACATGGCAAGGGCTTGGAATGGCAGACAGCTCCAGGGTGTGAGAGGCCTTCTCGCCTTGTTAAAAAGCCAGCATAGCTTCTTAGGAAGGAACAGACATAATTAAATTTTTAGAAATAAAAGAATGGCCACAATCGGGGAGACCCAATCAGAATGACAATGCGGACGAGGTGCTGAGTTATTGGTGGCTGTTGGGAGTCAGAGAAAATAATTTTGGAGACAGCAGAATTCCATCAGGTGGAAATGATGGAAGCTTGAATCAACCCTGGGTGAAAATGATGGGAAGGTGGGGAAAATATATGTAAACAGAATTGGTTGAATTTGGCAACTGACTAAAGGTAAAAAGGGAGTGGAGGGAGAAAGCAGTTTTATTCCCCTTGTTGGATTGCCAGTGTTTGAAAAACACTATAATGATGGTTTCTGGAGCTCATCATACACAGCAAGGCTTATGTTGTATATACCTTGGGGATTTGGGGGACTATTATACTGAGTTACATTAATTTTGATGATTCAGTCGTGAACCCTTTACTCTTTCGTTGATGCAGACAATATTTATAACTTTTGGCATTTTGTATCACAATTAATATGACTATTTTATGGAAAACGGTACCCTTGTGGGAAAATGGCAAGTCCAGTGGTCACAACGGCACAGAATTCCCAAGGAGGAGATCTCCAAGCAGTAGCACACATTCCCAGGACCACATGAGATGCAATATCAAGATTCAGATACCCATGTAGAAGTAAGACATAAACTTCACTATCACATGTCAAGATAAACACGACAAGTACTGGACCAGAACACCACCAGCCAAATAAACGTGGCGCTCTGACAGCTAAAATCCTTCCCCCAACAGCAACTTATCAAAAGGGGAAAGAACTCAATCATCCCCCAAACCAAACGTCACCCAGACCTCATTTCCTCATTCCTATGGGCGTCATAGTCAAAAAGACATCTAGATGGGACTGTATACAAAGAAAAATAATGACTAGAGATTCCTGGCAGAAGAACAGCATTAGGTCATAAGCATTTATATTTCCAGTAAAACCAAGTATGTTCTTTTCTTTTCTTTTATTTTAAGATTTTGTTTATTTATTTGACAGAGAGAGACACAGCAAGAGAGGGAACACAAGCAGGGGGAGTGGGAGAGGGAGAAGAAGGCTTCCCGCGGAGCAGGGAGCCCAATGTGGGGCTGGATTCCAGGACCCCGGGATCATGACCTGAGCCAATGGCAGACACTTAACGACTGAGCCACCCAGGCGCCCACCAAGTATGTTCTTTTAGAAGATGCCTAAATTCTTCATATGTAAGGTCCACAGTGGTTCTGCTCTCATTTTCATCTGATGCCTTGCTCCCACTTACCATTTTTATTATTTGGGGTTTTTCTTGGGTAAATTAGGGTGAGTTGCAGTGGGTAGTGCTAAGTAATGCTCAAGATTAGCCTTTCCATGCCTTGGATCAGGCAGCCTCTGGACCACCGTCTACCGGTCTCATCGCTCTAAACTAAGGAGAACAGCAGACCCACATGCAATCCCAGCTCCGCCACTTACCACATTTGTGACCTGGAGTGAAGTCGCTCAATCTCTTTGGCTCTCAACTTCCTCACCTGTAAACAGGGATAATGACAGTCCCTAACTGCAGAGTTGTTATGAAGATAAGATGAGTTGCTACATGTAAAACACTTAGGCCAGAGTCTGACACATTAAGCTGCAAACAACCCCTATTGCTCTTATGACAGAGATTGGTGCTGCTTGTTTATTCTGTACTTTTCTCCCCGCTGTGGGCAATATGACCAGGTGCCTTTAAACGCAAACAGGACTTGATTGCTTTGGAATAATTAAAGAATAAATTATTAGCAATTCCTTTTTCAAAGAGATAACCCCTCCCCCGATGTTTATTTCCATTCCTTGGTATCTGGTTTCTATCTGCGTGCACCTTGCCCCCTGCCCTCAGAGGAAACATAAAGTCAACACACAGAGAAGCACGTTAAAGCAGCCTCTATAAGGAAAAGAGCCAAGTTCTGATCGGCATTAGGGCTTTGGAAATCCGTAGGGCGCGGCAGTTCCGGGGCACTGACCGCCCGCACCACCTTCCAGGCGCTGCAGACCTAACCCGGGCCTGGGGGCTGGGCCGGCGCCTGAACGGACTGGAGCAGAACCAGAGGAGACCCGGGTGGAGAAGCACGGCCGCCCAGACGGAGAGCTGCTTGTAGCCTGTATTTCCTCCCTATCCTTTATTCCATTCCAGTTTCTCTCAATTTCCTATTAACTTTATTATTTAACATTGTACTTATTCAAAGTGTTTATAGAAAGGAAGCATCCTTAAAACACATGAAAAAGTATGAGATTTTGGCTTCTGCACCTGAGGAACAAGTGTCCTTCCCCAACTGTTCAAAAAGAATAATCTTTCTAAAATGAAAATTCTGAAACAAGGGAAAACTACACCAGCCATGTTGACATATCACAATGGCAGGAAGGAATCCTTATTCTTTCGGTGTAGATTTCACATTTTTATTTTACAGTTCCCCAAATCCATGCACTTGAAAAGTACGGTGACAGAAACTTTTTATAAGTCAAATTTGCATTGCCGTCGCTTGATTTTGTGCAGGTTATATTTCTTTCACCCAGAGCTCCCTGGAGTTTTACGACAGGGAAAGGAAGATGATGTTGGCCCTCAGAAGAATTACAAAGTTTTGAGGCAGCAGGAGCAGGGCCTGAGCTCATGCCCGAGATGCAGGTGTTCAGAGTTCCAATTCCATCCTTCTCACGGCTTGCTGGGTGCCCATGGGCAAGTCACTTAACCTCCCTTCGCCTCTCTTCCCTCACCGCTAAGGTGAGCATATTAACGCTCAGTTCCCTCATCGGGTGGCAAGTAGATTAAGTAATTAGAAAGCTAGAGTCTATTCCCATGTAACGCTTTAGGAGACGAGAATCCAACCAAATGATTCTGAAGTATGTTAGAAAACAAAAACAACAAAGAGTGAGAGCTACACAGAATAGAAATGTAGTTCTCAGTACAAAAGATTGATGCCGACTACCTCTTCATTGTACTGAAGCAGGAAAAAAAATTATTTCAGGACACATTACACTCAAATAAAAGTCCTACTCTTCTCTCTCTCCCTCCCTCCCTCCCTCTCTCATACACACTCACACTCACACACTCATATGCCTGCGCGCACATGCACACATACACACACACAAAATACCATTCCCTCCTTTATTTCTCTTTTAAAGTGCTTCACTTACGTGGTCTCAAAATAGGAAACTTCCAAATAAAATCATCAGCCTTAAAACAATGTTTGAAATAATTAGGTTACAATTCTGAAGCTCTGTTATGTGGCTGCAGTTCTATAACTATCTGTGCATTCCATGTATGGTCCTATTAAATGTAGCAGGCACCAATGTTGCCGGCTGTCAAGAAGCAAAATGAAAAATAGTTTTAATAGCTGCTCTTTGACCTGTTTTATATTTTATGTCAATTATAACAGCACACAAGCATGCATAATTATGAAGCATAGATGCATTAAAATGTACACATAATTTGTGTTCTTATGGCAACCATTGCATTAGGCTCTAGAAAACAAACCTATTGTTATAAGTCATTTGCACATTAATATATTAGTATTAAATATCGAAGACAGATTTGTCTATCCATCTGTTTTGAATCATTGTAAGTAAATATATCTTTTTGGAGGGGTGGACAAAATCTCTACATAAATGCACTCTAGGTGCCATCTGCAACATATATTATAATACAGAGTTTAGCACCATCGTGCATAGCAACTCCAGCAAAGACAGTGCCATGTGATTGTCATTTGAATGTCATTTTTAAAAAATGATCTGGTATATGGACAGAAGGAGGAAATTTTTTTCTGGCACTGCCATAAAAATTCCTTCATTTGACTATCCTGTGGTTTTTGGATTTCTTTCTTAAAAGCTTACATTCTTCCAAGGATAAGAGGAAAATAATTATTTTAATGCTGGGTAAATGAATAAAAAGTATGTTTTCTCTATAGCAAAAAATATCGGGGAAAATTTGTCTTAAAATATCTGATGCATTGTAACGGTGACCCTGAGAGGCAAATGACCAAACCGGAAAAATGACCTTTCCACACTACAGATGGAAGAAACCAGGGATTTTTCAAAAACAGATACATAACTCCAATTATAACTTTTCAGCATTCCCATGATTTAATTGATATATAGTGAGACTGCTAGGGTGGAGGGCTCAGGAGGGCAAGAACAAATATGAAACAGAAATCAGATTTCCTGATGCTGAGTTCTTCCATTTAATATACTGATGCTCATAAATTTGGAGGAAGCACATCTACTACCCTATCAGTTTTAACACCATTTCCCTAACTCTGAGTGATTGCTTGCCCTAGCCATCCCACCTTCCCTCCTCTCAAAGTTAGGTCTGGACTGGAAAAGGAAAAAAATCAAAGAACAGGGTTGAAAGACTGGGGTGGGGGGGGGGGTTAGTAACTATTTCCCCTGAGTCCTGACTAAAAAGAACAACTATTTGAATTTCTATCGAACTCATGTTAAGGGATCGCATTGTTTTCATATGGGGGACTAGGGAGAACTAGAAAAATTTTAAACACACATTTTTCTGAAGTTTCATCTGAGGTGTTTCACTTCTATGTTTTTTGTTTCTTTTGTTAGATGTCAGTAAGTATAGATGTTAAGAATTTTTACTCCATTTCCACATAACTGGACTTTGAGTTCTGAAGCATTTCTAGGGTGATTGCGATCTGCAGTGACTACTTATTCACCCATATGTTGAGCAATTTATAGGAGTTACATCCATCACCAAGGTATCATCCAGATAGTTTTTAAGCTTTAATTTGTTTCAACTCTGAGAATTACTGATTTTCTCTAGGATCTTGAAAATATTCGTCTCTAAATGTAATATTACTATCTATAAATAGTCACATAAAATTTAAAATGTCTGAAAGGGAACTGGAAATATCTGGCTTCTCTGGACTTCTTTTTTTTTTTTTTTTAAACTTGTGACACTATCAAAAGAAAAATTGCTCTGTAGCAATAGAGATAGTTCCTGTTAGTGAAGATTAACCAGATAAAAAGAACAACACTTTCTGAGGGGACAGAGTTACTAATGTGAGGGACACGGAAACAAAGGGAGAACAAGGAGAGCGCTGGAGAGGGAAAACAAGAGGCAACCTAGCAGTTGAAGAGCAGGGCAGAATGAGGAAGCTTCTAGAGAAGTCCGATTCTAGGTTTCCAGAAAGAGCTGTCCAATTTCAGACAGCAGATACACAAACACACTAGAATGCATGTTTCTGACTCAGAGCACTGAAAAGCTTCTCCAGAGAGTTCTGGAGCATGTCACCGGGTTACCCACGAGGCTGAGTGTTTTATGGGGCCAGACTTGGGAGTCCCAGAAGGCACTGCGGAGGGGCTGGAGATGAAGAAATGAAGGCGATCCATGGCCAACCTGAACAGAAAAACGTGCTCTCTTTTTGGAATGTTAAGTGTTAAGCTCCTTTAATTTAAAATCATATGCTTTTCAAATTGTAAATGTTGAAAGAGCACCAATTATTTTTAAAAATGGAAAGATGAGGGGTGCCTGGGTGGCTCAGTCATTAAGCATCTGCCTTTGGCTCAGGTCATGGTCCCAGGGTCCTGGGATCGAGCCCCGCACCGGGCTCCCTGCTCAGCGGGAAGCCTGCTTCTCCCTCTCCCACACCCCCTGCTTGTGTTCCCTCTCTCTCTGTGTCTCTCTCTGTCAAATAAACAAATAAAATCTTTTAAAAAAATGGAAAGATGGTTAGTTCTTTATGGGGCAAATTACTAGGTATTTTCTCCACGATGAAAATAATACAGTCAATTCTAGATTGTTCGCTCATTGTTTTTAGCACGATTTCCTCAAATCCATGTTCATGGCATCTAATTCATATTTGTTTAACCCACAAAACATTTCACAACAATCTCTTGCGATTTGCTCCCCCCATCTACTAAGTGTTTAAGCTTCTCCCAAACTATTATTAGTGGTTTATTTTACCCATTTAAATTCTTACAGAAGTGGGGGTTTTGCCTTCTATTTACGTCTGTACGTGTCATGTCCTGGTTTGACAACACAATCTCACTAATTCCAAGGAGGCGTCATCTTTCTACACTTACTTATCCATCCCAACTAAAATTAACTGTTCAAACTAGAATTCTTTTACATACCAGTTACAAAACTGACTACAAAGAAAACTCTATACATTTTGGTGGATAATATTTCAGGCTACCCTGCTTGAATTGATGGAAGCTCTTTACCATTACATTTAAGAATCTGAGATTTTTCTCCAGTTTGTCTTCCTTTCATGACTCCTTGATCCTTAATGAAAATCTGCCTGTTTTAGTCCAAGTCATCATCTCTACCCTTACTTCACAATGGGACAAAGCAACTTCAGTTGAAATACGAATCCCTTGCTTGTCACAAATGCCAATCCAAATATTGCTTTATTAATCTCTGCTTGATTCCCTTTACATTCTAAGTAACTTCTTTAATGAAGAAATTCTGTTTAAAAATTTATTAATTGCCGTATCTATGGAGAAACCACCAATTTGACCTATTCATTCAATATACCAGCTCAGGGCTAACAAGAGATATTTACACATTTGGCAGAATTTACCATCTGGTTCCCCTCTGATCTTATAAGAAGGCCAACGTCAATGGCAACGGTCCTAGGTTCTGCACTTGCGGAGGCGCAGTTGTCTATACGCCTGGTGCTGGTCTTTAGGATGGGACTGTGAGCCACTAGCAAAAGGACGGGACCAGTGGTCAAGCAGATAGCATACAGTAGCACTTCCCAGTACTTCAAGCTGGGGGATGGGAGACCCGTGCAACAATATAATACATATCCTAATTTAATTAAAGAATAATTACAATACAGCTTCAGATGGGAACAAAAGCGACAAGTAAGATTTAGGCAAGAGAAATTTCATCTTATCTTTAAATATTCTTTAGGTTTTACGTGAAGCCCCCAGGGGCTTTTTTATGTGGCAAAGAAAAACTTCTGTAAAACTTGAAATTTGGCCTTCAAATTATTTTGAACTTGATCATAGAAGCAGTACATGCATTAGTATATAAATTGTGTCAGCAATTTCCTACGCATTTTAAAGTTTACTTGATGGAAGTCCGCATGCCCCTGTCAAGTCTACAGTTAGATCTGATGATGTATATAATGTCTACACCCAACATGGGGCTCCAAATCACGACCCCAAAATCAAGAGTCACATGCTCTTCTGACTGAGCCATCAAGGCGCCCCAGATCTGATGATATATTTTCAATGACATTACTTCCTTGTCCTAAGGATCTAAAGATTGAGATTATTCTTTTAGGGAAATCTATCTAGTCCTTGAGGAGAAACATCCTGGAGTGTGCAGGAGTTTTAGCTTTCAAAGATACCATAACCAAAAACATTTATTGAGTGCCACTAGTGTGTCAAAATTGTTTGGAATCAAAATATTAACCCACCAAAAAAGTTATTGAACTTCCTACGGACAAAGTATTCCACTTAGTTGCCTGTCTCGAAGAAGAAAAAGAGAGACTCAAATTGGTTTAAGAAAAGGCTCTCTGGTTATGGGTTTTGTGGTCTTATAAAGGTTGATCTACCCAGGATTGGTGTAAGAATAACATGGCCCTTATTAAACAGCGATATGCAGAAAAGGCAAAGAAAATTACACCAAACCTCTGTATCTCTGAACCACCAAAGGGTAGGGAAAACAGAGCAGGCCTTGTCTTACACACATGCTAAAAATCAGTCTACTAAACTACACATGGTGATAACATTCAATGAATCCAGTATAAGTAAATATTTGTTAGGGGCCTATTTGGTAAGAATGAAAAGGACTCATTCATTTCATTTTGGACCCTCCCTTGCATTGAAACAGAACACCAAACTGATAAAAGCTCAACATTTGGTCCTAGACCAGCAGACTGCTCCAGGAAAAACCGCACCAGCTATTGTAAGTCAGACCAAGTGAGAGCACACGGGTCGTGGACGAGGTGGATCCAAGCCTTGCTGGCATTTGGAAGCTGCCGAGACCGGATGCAAGGAGGGGTTTCATTCTTTAACTTGGTGGCCGGCCTGCAAGCTACGACGGAGTCCCTTCCCCTAATCCATACTGTTCAATTGTCACGAAAGCTTGTAAACAGGAGCCTCCATCAGTTACCTCAGAGTGGTTTGAACAAACTAACATCATAACAAGAGTGTTTATGGAAAAATGCTTAAGCACTGAAGCAGAAAGGGCTTAGCACTGATCAGACCTCTCTTCCACCTTTATTCTTCACTGTTCACATTGAAATGCAAATATCAGCGCAGGGTTTCCACCGGCGTGCCACTCACAAATTGAAAAGCAGTTTTTATCTATGCAAATGTAAGCATGGTAATTGAAGTTAATCAATCAATGCTAGCTTTCACTAAAACCTTGAACATGATTGAATAAAGTAATTATCATTCAGCAGAAAATGATGAAGTTGTAGACAGCATGAACCTTATTAAAGGAGGATTTTGAGTCACAATGGCTTAATTTAGCTAACAGCCCAGCCTCAGCCCAAGCGACATACTACTCTTGCTGCCTTGAATTGTTTTATGATTGAAAAACAACAACAACAACAATCACGAGAGTGGGGGAAGGTGGAGGTGAGGGGAAAGTGGGGGGGTGTTTATTATTTTTATAGTGCTGGATTACTAAAAAGTACTTGTCACGTTAAGAAAGAGAAGCCATAATTCACATTAAAAAAAAAAAAAAAACCCAAACTCTAAACAGATAAGTGACTAAAGACTATTATGACATTTTTGACAGGGCCAATAGCAACAACAGGCTCTTCGTGCTATAGGAAATAAAGTGAGCATCTCCAAAGTCTTTGCAACAATAACCTATTAAGATATTGCAAATCGAATGTTAAACTCTTGAAAGTATGACTTCAAACATGATTTGTATTTTTTATTGATTTACAGCAGTTTCAATAACAGAACATATGCCGCACATTGCGCAGCCTTTCAAATTCTTCATTTTTCTGGAGTGCCATGTATTCAATCGCCTGCCTTGGTTTATGAAAACAGTCTACCAGAAAGTGTTCTAATATTCATTCCAAGGTCCTTTTCTCCTAGTTTCTTTATGCTCTTATCTGTTCTCACTTATGATTTAAATGTTTCTAAGGCTTTAAAAACCAAATTATTCTATTTCAGCCAGAGTTGAAGACTATTGTTGAAAAAATCATTTCAGGTAGCATAAGGGAAATAATCCATCTCTGGAAAATGTAATCAACAGTTAGTGTGCAACATAATGTAAACTGATTATGGAAAGAGGCTCCATTTAGCTTTTTCCAATGTATTTTTGAAAAACAAGGTTAACTAGCAATATTTAGATGAGAGTAGCCCAGCAGGATATGGTGACTCTTAAGAACCTACAGTAATTCTATTGGATTCAATTAGGTTGAAAAAATTAAAGGTCTGTAATCCTGCTAATATTACTGTACACCCTTAGGGAAGTCACTTCCTCCCCCAACTCCATTTTGGTTGATGCATTCTGCATTTAGTTTATTCTGAACAACAATTTGTCGGATTAAAGCGACATTCCCAATTGGGTAGCAAAAAAAAAACACAAAAAACAAAAAAAAAACCTTTGATTCATTTATTATTTTGGAATATGTAGTGCGGGGTATTTTCCCCCAATGTACGCCTCCCATGTGCCTACATTTTCTAAAGCGTCAGGAAGGTGATCTACCATCACCTGTCTCATTAATAAATAAGTAGATGAAACAAAAATAAATTCCTAAGTTTAAACAAGTATTGACTGGATGGTAGTAACAGTTATGGGGTTTTTCCAGCACGTCTCCTCTGAATGAGTCCTGTCTCCTCTGAATGTCCCGTCTCCTGCTATTTAAGTAAAGGCATTTTCTTATTTATTATCTTCTATTTCATCCACAAAGCACTTAAGTATCAGAGCTGCTTGGCAAAGCGACATGAGAGTGCTGTACGAAAACAGCTCGATAGAATCAAGATACTGTTTTTATTTAGGTAGTAACGTACATTAAAAGTATGATATTGACTGTTTAGCCTAAGTGCCCTAACAGCAGGAAATTAGTCATTTCTGACCTTTTATGGTTATTTCCCACTGCAGGACCAACCCGGGACGTACGTTAATAACGTCTCATTTTCTTCTTTCTGCTCAGGTGTGAAGCTAACAGTAACAAGGAAGTCCACGGGACGGGGGTCTTGCTGTCTTTATTTCTGACACTTCATTTTCTGCGACGGCCAGAAGTTGATATAGTTTGGATTAAAACAAAACCAAAACAAAAGAAACTCCTCAGTAACCGTGCAAAGTAGTTGCCAATATATTCTCAAGAGATCCAAAGTAAGTTTTTTTTTTTAACCCTTAGCACACCTATAGAGTAATAAAAGCATCTATGTGGCAACAGTAAATAATCTACCACCATATAATATATACATTTCAGTGGATCTGACTTCTAATAAAATGATTTCTAAACTTCTGGGGAAAGAGGATATGTTCGTGGGAACATTCTAAAACAACCCTATTTCTGTGTGTGCAAATGTGTGTATTTTTTTTCCCTAACAGACCGATTCTATGTTTTGTTCCTGGTTTGGCTGCCTGCACCATTTGCAGAACTGTAGAGGACCAAGTAAGTGGATGGCGAAGAAGCTGCGTATTATTATTACAGCTGCTGTTTTTCTAACTGCTCAAAGCACTGAGAGAATACAAAGTTTTGTTAACTAAGAGTCTCCCCCTTCCCACCTTGCGAACTCAGAAGAAGCCCTGAAAGCCCAAATACTTGTAAAATAAAATTTACTTGAAGCAAGTCAACACTTTGTATTTTTGTCCCAAGATCTGTTGCTCTCCCAGCTTTCCCTACTGAAGGTTTCCTATTAATTGGGCTCTCGGTCCAATAGTGGGCTCTCTGCCTCTGGCCTTCCCCTGTCTACCATAGCTGTGATGGTTAAAAGCTTCTCCGGTTTGTCACAGAGTTTAATATGCACCCTACATAATTATGCAGGATTCACTGTGCTATCAAACTGCAATTCAAATTAGTTCAGGATTAAAGGCACAGAACAGTACTGCTTCCTTAATTGCATTGTACTGTGCTGATCACATTCAAATACCCATTACTCATTCCCTCTGTGGAGCAATAAGTCAGGGGGATTAATATTCAGGCAGGTGACAGGGCCAAGCCATTAAAAGGCAGTTATGCAGAAAGCATGGCTGGTTTTATTCACGTTAATGAAATCAGTGAAATGAAACTGTAATAGATTTATCAAAGCTCAGATGGATTTGCTGTAAATCAGTTTGATTCAAGCAATCAAACTGGACAATAGAGATAGTTTTCAGCTCTAGCAATGGGTGTCAGAAAGCAGCATGTGAAAAGTGCTGATATTCTTCATGTATGGATTTGATATCCACCCCATGCACAGGCCTATTCCCAAACCACTGCTGCTAATTTTTTTGTCTTTTGAACTAGGTGACAGTGGCTGATAAAACATACAGCGTATCATCTTAATACAGCACTTACACTGTTTTTATTCCTCATTTTTAAGTCCCCCAGAACATCAATTCTTTCCAATTGCTGGCCAAGAAGAAAGGAAAGTTCGATAGGGCACGCAGAAATATTTCGCTGCCCCTCGGCTGCCCAGAAGAGGGAGGCCAGCCCTGGCCGGGGCATCTCCCCACAACTGACTCCAGTAGGGTCTCCCACACCAATGCCAGCAGACCACAGTCTCAAAGAGTGATGGACGGGGGCAGGAGGAGCTCTAAGAAGCTGAGAATTTACTTTTGTTCTGGGTCTAATGAAATGATTTGGTATCCATTAGAGGGCAGCATTAGAACAAAAACTGAGCACAGCAGGGGAGGTGTCCCCCTGAAGATAGACAAGTACCTTTGCGGAGGTAAACTTTTTCGTCGCGGTAATATTTTCCAAGGGTAAAGCCAATGAATGGAGAAAGCTAAGGAATGGAAAAGATAGGAACAAATACTACTGTCCGAGAAAAATGACACCGAATAGCGTATGCTAATTTAGCTTTTGGAGATTTTCAGTCCACACGTTCACTCCCTCTACATTTCACCCTTTTTAGGGTTCAAGTAGAAATACTTCGGTCTTGAGCTTAATGATCTCATGAGGGTTTTGAGGGCGGTGTTTCTCAACGGAATTGCAATAAATTGTGAAACGGTGATCAGGTTCTTGTTTTCTTAAAAAGTGCATCATGGATTGTAGGTTGTACTAAAACTACTCTAATTGGTCTAATTTTTATTTATTAGAAACAAATTGTTCAAGAACTAAAGCCGGTTTTTAATGATCCAAAACAGAAATAAATGTTCTAGTCTATTAGCGTCCTATATGGAATAAATCAATATTAAAGCTAATTAACCCTTTTCAAAGGCATTTTGTCCCAGGTTTTTATTTAATGGTTCAGTGCTGCTTAAAGCATGGATCAAGCTGGATAAGCTCCATTTAAAAAATGGCCCATTTTGAAAACAGTTTAGCAGCTCACTATGACGAATATATTTATCAGGATAAACTTGACTTTTTCAACTGTATAAATAACTGACCGAAGTTCCTTAAAAGATCTGATAATAAAATAGAGATTAAAGACAAGGACAAACCTGTCCATTTAGCAATGGTCTAACATGATAGTAACTGACTTGGTTTATTGCTTTTTAAAAAATATTTATCTTTAGAAATATTCTCAATCTTTACTTTGGAGGCTGTTCCTAAGGGCAGGGGGGAGGAAGTCTCCATTTCAGATATTTCATTCCAGGCCATATGTGAAATGCAAATCTATGATTTGTCCTTTTTGGAAGAAGCCATGATTTTTTAATAGTGTTCAAACACATAGTGCAAAGCACACACCTTTCAGGACATAAATGACTACTTTGACATATGAAACCCAATGAAAATTATATACATTATTTAAGGATTTTGGCACTCTTCCCCTTTTGTTATACTAGCAAATCACAGAGTGTACTTTAATATCAAGCTATTTTTTTAGTTATAAGATAGATGATATATTTTGTACATGAATTAAATTCTTCACAGTGCCAGAGGAATTAATTTGTGATGTTATGAAAATTTGATTAGCTCGCTGTAAAATCAGAATTGTTTACCACAAGTGTCTGGATTCTGACTCTTACAGTCTTTCCAAACAAATAATGAAATGAACTGGGATGGGCGGGGGGGAGGCAGGGTAATTTATGAAAACATGGTACACCATAATTTTGCCATTTTTCTGCAATAAGGATGGCAAATGATTCATGGGATAAAATGAAATATTTCTCACTGTCATTTCAATGGATCTAAGATTTACAGCTTCTTAACTTGGATAGGAAAAACTCAAGATGCATAAAAATGAATTGTAAATCCATTAATGGTGAGGATGAAAAACAACAAGAAAAAATTCTTTTAGGAAAAGAAGAGCAAAGCTACCAGGCCACAAATGAAAAGGAAGCAGCAGCGGCTGTTTACTCTTAGACCCTTGAAGGAAGGAGGTAGTGAAGAGGGAATGCTTGCTCAGAAGAGGGCATTGAGGTCAGGTTCAAGAAAAGTGCTACGTTGATCAAGCTCATTACGTTTAGATCACTTAGACAAACAGAGGCAGGTAGCCTTTAAAGCAAAATCAGATATGCTGGGGTTGAATTTTTTAAAGATTATGAAAAATTCAGACCCAGTTTTAGAAGGTTAAAACGAGTAAAGAAAGCCTGGGACTATGAAAAAGCAGCTTCCCGATTTAAGACTCTCCTCAACCCAAACTGGTTTTTTACAGGCACTAGGGCCCCAAAACAGGAAAACATTTTTTTACACCTCCCCGCTCCTTGAGACAAGGAAAGCTAGCAGCAGCAACGAAGAAGTGAACCTGGGCTCAACAGGAGCTGCTGTACCTGGAAAATGGAACCAGAGACACTCGGCTTAAGACACCCACTAACGGGCTTGAAGGGCTCAGAAGCTGGTGAAACCAGTTGTGGCACATGCCACGCTCTGATAATAGCCACGGTGGGTACCACGACACTCGAGCCTCCCATCTCTTCACTGAAACCACGACTACAGGATACATACCTTAACTCTGACGCGAACACGGGGAACTCACAGGGGAACCGATCCATGGTAGGGTTTACTGAACAATGCAATTCAATGACCAATGTGGAGAAGGAACATGGCCCTGATCATTTTGCTAAAGCGGTATTTTGCTTAGATCAAATGAATCTTAGGATTCTCAATCAGGGATTTAACGAAATGCGAAGGTAGTTCTTGACTTTTTGCCAAGGGTCCAAAACCTTCTTAGCACAGGACCTTGCAGGACTATCTCTGGTGTCCTCATAGCTCACATAGCTCACGTTCTGTGTGTGCATTTCACAAGTTTGGTAGTTAGACGCCTCAAATACAAAATATAGGCACAAAAGGCTCATCAACGCCATCTCCTATACAGAAATTTTCTCATTATAAGGGTGCCACATCAATTTGAAACTTAGGTTTCCTTCCTTTCTAAGTCAAATGGCATCAGGTGAAATCCGACACCGGTGATAATGCGGTGTTGCCAAAGACTGCAAATACGGATGTTAGTATCTATTTCCCTTTCTTTGACTTACCATCAATTTTATACATTTTGAAAACTGGGAGCCATGTATTTTGACAAATTTTATGTTGACAAATTTTAAAGTGCTATAAAATTCAAAAAGCTAGATCACTGGGCAATGTTTTGAGCTGCAATATATTTCTTTCCAGGCACTGAACAAACAGTTCATTGTTACAAGTCTGTCCGGGAGCCATCGCTTTGGGGTATTCTATACAATTTCAAAGAACCTTCAGAAACTCACACATGCCTTTGAGCATGTAAAACCAGGAGGCCACACATCTAAACCACAAATGGAGAATATGCTCCATATACATGTGTAAATTAAAACCTATAAAAAAACATGGGAATTATAAAATTTGTGTTAAAACTGATAACAGCTTTGGCTGATTTACTGACAATGAAAATATATAGCATTTTTTCTGTCAGAGCATTTATCAACACTTGGCAACCCTGCACTAACTTGACATGTAAGATGATCAAAATGGATTATGTAATCTTTCCCATTCATTTCTATTGATTTTAGTTATGATAAAATTCATCAGTGTGCCTGGCAACGCTCAGGCTGAAAAGCTCTGGTTGACCAAGGGGAAAAAAAAAAAAAAAAAAGGAAAGAAAAAAAAAAGAATTCAACAGAGTTGTAACAGGATGAACATAATTTTAGAATAGGACTGCACAAATACAGAAGTCGTGCCCTAAAGGCTCCAGCAACAAATTAATACAAATAATTCTGGCAGTCTCATAAAATTACATCTGTCTATGCAGAGATTCACTTTTGAGATAAAATTACAAAATTACAAGCCAGAAGAATTCATGGGTAAGGGCCATTAAAAAAATAGTTTGTGGAAATATTATCAAACTTTTTTTAAACTTCAACAGTAATCAAAGTTATTTCTCTGACTGTAAGTAACATAAAAATGCCAGCAACTGGACCATTTTAATCAGCTTTATTGATTCGTGCTTTCAGTTCTTATTCAGTTAAAAACAAGGCACATTAAATACATCTTCTTATTGCTCTATAAATGCATGCAGCTCATTCTGTATATCAAAAGTAATAAATAATGGCGATAAAACACCAAGACAGTTATAAAAATGACAACCCAGCCTCAAACACAGTATTTAACAGTCCCATCTAGAACAATAACCCAACACAATACATGAAAGCACCACATATGAAGGCATGCAGTGCGCATATCCACTCCAGCACGGCTTGTACTTGATAGTCTTTAAAAACACAGTAGGGCTTTTTTATTCCCTGAAAAGGGTTGACATAATGCAAAACAGTGCAAGTTAGAGCGTCACTGACTTCAATATTATTACATTCATATGCCAAAAATCTTTACGAATACATAAAAAAGGAAATAAGATCAATGATCATCCTTACAGTATGTTCAGTAAAAGTCACAATGAAATTTTTGTTGTTGTACAAAAGACTAAGTTACATAATATTTTGGAAAAGACAAAAGAAAGCTAAAAACTAAAGCAGAATAGGGAGCATGCATTTAATAGTAGAAATCCTAAAGTTACACTTAGTATAAATTGATTGGAAGCAAGAATATTGCAAACAGCATGAGGGCTATGAGGCAGACAACCTTGGCTTAACCAATAATCCAGCATCGTCACGTGATATCATTAGGACTGTGGTATAGGGCTATTTAAAGGAGCATCCAGCTCTTCACCACAGATGGGGGTTCCTTCACCTGAATCCCCTTAAAGGCTCTTGAAATAAATCACCGGATCATAAAGACAATCTCTGCACCCCTCATCCCCATCCACACAGAATCATCTAGTATCACATTTGTACAAAAAGAAAAGAAAAATTCTTTCCTGCTTGGAACGGGTTTTGAAGGGGCTAATCCCTCCATTTCCTTTCCCCTTTTCTGAAATCAGGTATAGAAGCTGTGCAGGTTTAATTAAGAACTCACACAAAGATGCGGGGGTGCTTTATTCACAGTAGACTTGGAACCAGCTCACTTCCAAGATGAGTCTCTGGGATTGGTGAAGGAGCGTATGTTTTAGAATTAGCAGATTTTCAGCAAAAGCAGAGACACTCAAAGGAAGCAAAGTGCGCTTTTCTTTGTCCTTAAAGGAACTTCACTCATAGCAAAGCGTGCACAAACCAGGCCTGTTGTACAAATACAGCTCTGCCCAGGCCAGTCAGCCTATAAAGCCGGTCCCTACTGTAATGGGTTCAGGGTTCAGGGAGGGCACAAGTTCTCGCTATCTTGACCTAACTAGAAAGAGAGAAAGAGAGAGAGCACAAATGTACTATATTGTGGTACGTCATCTGCGGTGTTTTAAAGGACAGCTTTTCTATCAAGGGTCACCGGGTTCTAAACAGTGAAACTTATCGTCTTGATAGAAAAACACTAAATTACAAAGCCACATGCTTCCAATATATTTTTTTTTTAAGGCAGCATAAAATGTTCACATGTTTGGAAGAAAAACGTTCACAGTGATGATACCTGGGAGCATCCCTTGCTCCATTTTAGGTTTTCCTTTAGGAAGTGGCAAGTCTAAACTTCATTTAAAAACAAGTGAATGTTTTGAAGTGGGGAGGGGGTGTAGGTGGTGAGTGAACCTCCAGTGTTTACCTTATGACATCCAGGCTCATACCCCACTTGAATGAGGCAGAAAGATATTCTACAATGCTCACGTAAATAGAAATAACAGCACAAAAGTGTTTTATGTACCAGTTAAAAAAAACAACTAAGATCTCAAGTCTGTGCCATTAAAGGCTGCCATTAAATACAGGGTTATATCTCCTATTACATACACAACCTGACCTTAGAAAATAAAAAAAGCAGGTAGTTAACCTCACAAGAGGAAGCACAGTGGATAAATATTCAGATGATTGGTTAAAATGTTAGTGAAGTATTGCAAAAGCATACCAAATTGGCCCTTTAAATTCCATGTATTATTTGTTAAATTCAATCAGATTCATTTTTGTTTTTGTTTTGTGTCTCTCTGTGTGTGTGGTGGGAGAAGGGTCTGTGTGTGGGTGTGTGTTGTGTGTGATTTTTTCTTTTCTTTTTCTCTGTGGTTGAGAACTTTTCCACGGAGTCGCGAAGGAGAAAGGCTTTAAGCAACCCAAATGACCTTGACTACTGCAGCGTTGTGCCTTTTTACAAATAATTATAATTAAAGTTAACTAAAGGTTACTTCGATCCTCTTTTACTCTCCGTTTGAAATTACCCCCCCCAAAATGATGCAATAAACTAAGCCAAAGAGGCCACGTTTGACAACAACACATGTGCCACAGTTTAGGATTTGGGGACTGAAAATCGTGCCATCGCATGTGGACATACACACACAGGTTTTTAATCCTTATTAAAAGGATTTATTACTACTGTAAGGATTTGAGAAATTTAGTCTCATCCCATTACATCCAACTTGCCACTTAAACGCTGGTTTTAAAATATGAAAAGCAAGGATCTTCCTGGCAACTATAATAGTCAAAGAAAAACCAGCAGTGACTGGGGAAAAAAACCGAATTGCTGAGATGAAACTATCAGTGTAACTTCCAGCAAATGTCAATGCTATCCTTATCTTACACCTGTGATTCTGGAAGCGTTCAGAGTTTCTCTTTGAGACTCGCTCCTGTAACCAGATCTAAACTTTGTCTTCCCTCTCCGGTTTTGCCAGTCATACCCTAGATATAAAACTGCACGGTATTGTTTGGATGGGGAAGGCAATCCATCTCAGGGAAGAAGGATCTGAGAGGTCTCCAGAAACGCTATCATTTCTATAGGTCACTCCTGCTCAGTTTCTGTTAGGAGCAAATCCTATCTACAATCTTAATGTCCAGAGCTTTGTGCACGTCACGAGAAATCTTTCCAGCTTCTTTTCAATTTCGGCCAAAATGCTCTGTCCCTAGGAGTGATTCAGAATAAATGAAGAGATGCACAAAAAGGGAGTGTGTCCAGTCTAACAGGTTACAAAATGGATGCAAAGCATTAAATCAGTGTGCATTGAAAGTGAGAAAAAAGATAAAATACACTCTTTAGAAGCTAGATTGAATGGCAAATACAAATAAAGGGTATACATCAACGTCCTAAAGCTTTGGAATGCTTCCCAGTGTTAACAAAGGGAGCTACCCATGGCCACTATTTTGGAGTGGTGTTAGTCATCTCTGGTTGTTACATGATGATTTGTTGTTCCTATGTCTGCTGGCTGTGGATTTACTGCCCAGACTCACAATCCTCCACAACTTCGGTCCACTGGAATGGGGACTCTTCTGTCAAGGTTCTCTTCGGCAGTTTTCATCAGTATCGCGAGCCGGCTTCCAGACACCCTTCCTTTCTGAATAGCACTCATCAGCTTCAAGAGAAAACAGGCAACAAGAGTCAGAAGGCAGGCATGCTTCCTCCCTTCTTCACCGCATTTTAATGGTTACCTCTGCAGCCGCAGATGCGATTAAGTGCTCCATCAAAAACCATAGCAGGTATTACAGCGCCAATAAGAAGAATACAATTTTTGAACATTTCAAAAAGGAGGAAAGGGGCAGGTATTTCAGGGCTGCCAAAACTATACCTACCTAGCAAATCAGCCTGCTTTTTAAAAGCAAATTGAATGCATCATTTTTTGCCCCTTTCATGTGCTCAGGGCACATATTTTTTTGAGCAACTCAAATATTGGAACTTTAATTTCATTTAAAAATCTGAAAAAGGAATCTCAGGGATTGAACAAAGACAAACCATGACCTATATTTAACTACTCTTTTTTAGTGTTACTGTACTTGACAACTTCAAGTCCCTTAAATCCAAATTCCTTAAAGACTTTTTAAAGTAATTTACATTTAAGTCCTTGAAATGGACCCAGAGATCTACCTTAAGAATTAAAAGCACTCCACAGCCCAGATTTTAGTTAATTCATTTTTATCCAATGGATAAAATCAGAATTAGTCTTGAAATTACATGCAGTCAGCGGGCAAAGGCCTTTAATCTGGAAGGCACTTTGCAATTATGAGCATGGGGATTTTTTTTTTCTTTCTCAAGTTGATGTGGTTTTAACTATTTGCTTTTCTTGATCTCACTTCCCCAATCTTTTGTATTTATTTATTTGAAAAAGAACTGACTTAGCCATTCATCAGGAAAAATTCTCAAAATATTTTTAGGGTTATACTCTTTAGCCTTCAGAGATACATTTCTTAAAAATGGCTCTGAATATGAGTCAGAGGCATCTGCCAAGGGGCTGGATCAGAATTTCATGACCTTATTAAAAGCTGTTTCACAAACCATTGCTTATTAAAGATGGACTCCTACATGCAGAGCGTCATTAGAGCCCAAACCTAAAAATAAAGTCATGTAACCATGCAACATCTGTAGTGATCCTTCCATGATGATTAGTGAAAAAAACAGATCTATATTCAAAAAGGTGTTTAATGGGATAAACATGGGCTCTTTATGTTCAGAAAAGAAAAATATTTTATTCAAAAAAAAACCCCAACCCTGAAAAACATACTTTACATCTGACAAATGGTATAACATAAAGAATGCTGACATCTAAAGACAGAACAATTTATTGTTTATTGTTATGGCTATGGTTCCATGAAGACCTTCTAAGTTTATCGGAGCTAACAAAACTGATAGAGCTAGAGTTTCTTCTTGATCCATAAACATTATATGATGTACCGACCTTTAAAAATTCAGTTTTCTTTAAACATTACAAGTATCTTGAAACCATATTACGAGAAAAAAACAACAACAACAACATTTGGGTGTGAATATATTTCATGAGAAATACTTGAAAATTACACTGTGTATTTGTACTTAGTAGAAGCATGAATAGTCCCTTTCATTTAGAAGTGGACAAGAAATAATTATTGAAAAATTCTACAAGGAAACCTGCAGATGGTTTAAGTTATTTTCTATGTGTTTAATTCTATTGCACTCAAGAAAATGACTTAAAACCCAAACCACATAGCATATCCATAAAATTAGATTCTTATTGTTTCTAAAACTCCAGATCTTTCAACCCTAAATGCTGTTGTTTATTTACAAAATGCAGGAAATGAAGCCTAAGCTATTTCTTTTAAGAAGAGTTTTTTAAAATTCTGAGACAAACAATAAAATATTCTCGAGAAAAAGCTAGACCAAAAAAAAAAAATTTATTAAATGGTTTCTAATTTCCCAGCATATATTTTAAACTCCATTTCAAATGTGCACTTAGTTAAACAGTAAGCTAAAGAACTAAACATTCTTTTTTGTAATGCTGGACACAACCTGTGAAAATTTTCTGCATTTAGATTCAACAATGCTCTTATCTAGAGCTCATCTCCAGAGAGACAATTACCATTTCCTTTGCCTTGATATTGTTTGTTTAACTTGACACAGTGAAGAAAGGGCTCACATTGACCAAAATCCCCAGCATTAATTTATTTCATGTTCAGCATTCATCATTGCCAGGGTGCAAGCAAGACCTGGCATTCATTTGAAATACCTGCCCAAGAAGCACTGCGGAAAAAACCTGGCCGCTTGGAAACCAATACATTCTTCATACGATCAGAGTCCTATGGACGGCTGCAAATAACGCATGGGTTTATTAAATTTCTTTCTTTTAAGGAACTTTTAAGGAATGATGTGCAGATTCCAGTTTGAAGTTGGAATAACAGAATTTACTCCCTTCACGGTTACGATGAAACAAGTGAGCCTTGGGAAAGTGGAACAATGGAAATAGAAATGCTTGAATTATAGGGTCTTGACCCCAAAATACAGGTTTCCTTTCTTTTGCTTTTCAGGTTCTTTATGATGTAAGAATATTATAATTACATTTCAGGGTCTCTAGTAAATACTGTCAAATCAGTACAACTAGGATTTTTTTTTTTTTAACTTCATAAAAAAAAATTACTTTCCACATTAGAAATATGGGTGTGAGTCTTTTGAAGCAGAGAAAGCATAGTCTGGCAGTGGTAATCCATGGCCTATTTCTCTAAAAAGCATACTTCTTATTCAGCCCTTTAAGCCATAATTAACTTGGATTTCATCTAAATTGCCCAACACAACAGAATGTCTTAGAAGAAAAAAAAAAAAAAACAAGAAAGAAAGAAAGAAAGAGAAAAGAACATGCACCATGCAGAGCCCGATTCTTGAGGGCAGACAGAGGCAACCCTTGCTGGCTTCAAGGCTTCTTTTTTTCAGAATGAAGTGACAACCATGTGGACTTAAGAATCCATTCTCGAACAGTCATTCACAACCAAAAGATAAAAAGCAAATACACGTGTTTCCCCTCACCACAGCTCACCTGCAAAAACTCATTGAGTTCAACCTGTCCATTTTTGTTCAAATCTACTTCATTCAGAATTTCATGTAGTGTATTCTCATCCATTTGGATGTTGATACTCTAAATAAAAGGAAAGCACAAAATAATAAGGTTTAATTAAAAATGATGCATACCCTTTTATTAATGCTACCAACCTTTCAAAAATTACAGGAGAAAGTTACTTACAGAAAGCATTAGATGCAGAAAAATGATCTAATCGAGTTTTTATGTTTTTCTGCTAGCAAAGATATTGAACCAAAGAAAGATTACCTCTAATACACGCTGAACATCAACAATGGTAATAAAGCCCTTTTGGTCTGCATCAAACTTATGAAATCTCTTCTTGTACCTGGAACACAACATTGAACATTGGAAAAATATACCTACGTGGGTCAAGTCAGAACAGAGAAATATGGAAACTTATTAGAAGTACCTGTCGATGTCGGAAGGCAGGAGGCTAATTTCAGAGTGATCTGTTAACTGTTCTGATCGAGATTTATAGCCCATTTCATAATACAGAAACTTCCTGGCTGTTTCAAGTTCCTCCTAAAACATAGGCATACACAAAGTTCAAAGATTTATGGAAAGAATTATTGATTTTTTTTCTCCTTTTTTTTCCCTTTCTCACTTTTCTGACCAGCACAATTTTTTATTTCTTCCAGTTTTACTGAAGTATAATTTATATTCAATAAAATGCACCTATTTTAGATACGCAGTTTGATGTATACTCTACCACGATCTAGATATAGAACATTTCTATCATCCTAAGAAGCTTCCTCGGGCCCTTTTTTTCAGTTGATCTGCTAGCCTCAGGCCATCACTGATCTGCTTTTTGTCTCCAGAGTGTTTTTGCCTTTTCTCAAGTTTCACATAAAAGGGTCCATATAGTATGTAGTGTTTTGTGTCTGACTGCTTTCACACGGCACAATAATTCTGAGATTCACTCACGTCACCTGTTTTAATATTTCGTTTCTTTTTCCTGCAGAATATTCTCACCCAGTATCGTCTAACCAAATCTAGAAAACCCAATCCTTGTGGTTTGGTGACAAAGCAATTAAAGGTGGCACACACGGTCATTGACAGACATCATGGGATTAGCTACTCTGAAGCTTTGTCACAAGGATGCTGAGAGTTGGGTGGAAGTTACAGAGTCACGAGAAGAAACAAGCTCTCTGAACAGTTACTCTGACACTTGCCACTGTCCACAGCCTCAGCAGATAGTAACTATTGTTGAGAACATTGTCTTAGTTTTTCATGGCACTCTCCTGCTGGCTTACAGCTTACAAACCGTCTTTTTCCTTCCTTTCCCTTTTTGGAATTTTGTACTACATTTGCCCACCTTCTGTCTTCTGGTTCTGTTCTTATTTGCCACAATATTTTAAAGCTCAACGGTAGTTAAATAATCCCATCTGCAAATTCTCTGAGTACCCAAAGATATCATTTTTCTGGGCTGGCATATAAACTCATTTAGAGCAGTCTCCTATTTGAATATCTATTTCCTCTTACCAATATTTATTTTGCTCTTTTCACACTGAAAACCGTTCTCCTTGACACAAAAGAAGGAAAGAAATTTGGTATTAAACTCTGAGTTGAATTGTTCTTCCTTTTCTCCAGCATTCAAAAATATGGTGCCAGTCACTTTAAGCAATGATCTAGGTTAAGCCTTACATGTATTCTTTTTGTTTTTTTTTTTAATTTATTTTTGGTGTCCTTAGCATTTTTTCCCCCAACCTTTAGTCAACTCCTGACACTATTCTATTCCTACATCCACATTAGTCCAGGATACCCTTTCATTGTGGAGCACTTGTCTTCCATCTATTTTAAATGTGGTGTTTATCGGCTGGCTTTGTTCTGAGTCACAGTCCCGTTTCTTCACTTGCTGCCCCTTTTTCCTCCTCATAAGAATCAATTTTGAAAGAATTTCTTTTGGTGAGCCTCTCTCAATTGACTTAAGTGGTCTTCTCTTTAAAGTCTCTCAAGGAAATGTATGTTTTATCTGAAGGTATAATGCTATGTTTATCTGAAGGTAAAATGCTATGGCAGCATTTTCCAACATGCATCCTGAGTAGTACTAGTCTCCCTCCCTCCAGTCTTTCCAAAGAGGGAGAGGTGGGTCCGTCTCTGAATAAGTTCCCTTTTGGAAACTGACAATGCACATAGGCATTCAAAAGGCACCAAATCATCTGTGCTAAAGAAAATGGTTTCGTTTGTTGAACTCAGAATTTCCCAAATTCTTCTGTCCATGTAGTCGTCTTTTGATTTACACCTTGCGGAGCACAATTTGGCAATGTCCCATTCTCTAAATGTCCTCACCAATTCCTCTATGAATCCCCAGTTCCCCTAGACAATGTCTTCTTCCCTAATCAGTTCTTCCAATGCGGTTGGATTCGATCTTGAGTAGCTGTTCTCTAAATCTTTCTCTCGATTTTGAAAAGAGACATACATTTCTGAGGTATATATTCGGTTGTAACCACTCAATTAGATTTCAAGATCCTTGAAACTATGAGCTATTTATTATTCCCCTAAAATATTTGGTATAATGCTCAGTATACAAGTCACTCATTAAGTATTGACTGGTAAAAACAACCACAATTCATCTACAGAGAGTTATTTATCACCTTGTTCTGCTTTCACTTTTGCAGGTTAAATAATCCCAATGCTTTTAACCTTTTCTCAGAAGTCCAGCTATCTAACCTTTAATTCTTTTTTTCTTTCTCCTTTGTTCTCTCTAGACTGTCCACAGGTCTCATTAATACTCCTACAGCTCAGATACTAGATAATAACTTTAGGTCTTTTATTTCTCTTACTTTGTTGAGGGGGATGGGAGAATATTTCTGAGCACACAAATCTACTCATAAAACTTGAACTGAATGAAGTTAAATCTAGTTTCCTCAGGAGGGCCAAACACAGCCAGTTTACAGAATTTTCTTCTTCCTTCCTACCTCCTACAGCCTGAATTCCTGGCACCAGCTATCTTCCTGCATATTCAAATCTTTCCAACCATAATTTTTACAGGAACACATTATCCCCAATCTTTCTATATGGTAACAAAAAAAAAAAAAAATGATTGGCATTAGCAAAGGAACAAGTTTCACTCTTGGGTTGTCTCTGTATGCGGCTTTAGTCCATGAAATCAAAACTCAACACTGGAAGAGCTACAACCAGTTCTGCCAAAGCAGAGGCACCAGGCCAAGGTGGGGAAAGCGCATGCCCTGAAATCAGAGCACCTGGTTTCGGCCCCCGTTCCACAGTTTACTAAGTGTCTGAACTCTGACTGGACTTACTCCCTGAGCCTGTGTTCTCAACTATAAAATGGGGGTAAAGGTTACCTCTGACAGGCTTGTGGTCAGATTAAGGACCTCTTCAGCCAGTGACTTCTGCTATCAGTACACTACAAACATTGCATTAAAATTACTACAGGAAAAATTTTTAAAATGTAGGGCCATGGTTTCACGCCTGAAGACCCTGAATCTGATAGTCTAAAGTCACGCCTCAAAATCTGTTCTTTTCCCTACATTTCCAGGTGACTCTGATATGTAACCACCTTTGGGAATCTACACCAGAATGAGAATGTTTTAAGGACAGGATCTATGCCCAATCCTTCCTTACACCTTCCACATAGGACACAGATGCGCAGTTATGTCCATTCATCATGGACAGTTATTTATTTAGGGCCTATCATGGCTGGCACTGAGGTTACAGAAACAAAGCAGATCATGTCCTCTCCTTTGGAAAGCTTATTTCCTGGATGAGAGGCAGATGACAAATAAACAAACAACTAAATACATGGTATATCAAATGGGAACAGATGCCAAAGAGAAAAATGAGGTAGGGAGAGGGATAGGAAGTGAAGGGATAGGCCATGAGGGTATCTAGGAAAGACATTCCAGGCAGAGGAACCAGCAGGGCTTAAATAAGGAAGAGCAACTCAACTTGTGGGGAGTGAATGAATGGGAAGTCCAGAGGGATCAGAAAGGTGGTGGCCAGATCACAGAGACCTTGTAAACCACTGTCATGACTTTGGCCTTACACTGAGTAAAACAGAGGGTGTTTTGGCAAAGTAATTGTTAATTATCAGCCCTCATCTTACTAGTCTATCAGCATCATTTGATACAGTAGATTACTTTCCTCTTCTTGAAATATTTTCTTCCTCTCCTTCTGGGAAACAACTCTCTCTTCAGTCTTTTCACACTTTCTCCAACCTCGCTAGCTATCACTTTGCCTTTCTCAGGGAGTCTTCCTTATCTACCCACCTTTAAAACTCTGGAGAGCTCCAGGGCTTGAACAACTTGCAGTTATCTAACTACACAAACTCCCTATGTGAGCTCATCCAGCGTGATGGCTTAAATACCAACTCAAATTTACATCTTTACTTCAGACCTCCCCTCTGAACTTCATTTGGACTGACATATCCAATGATCTGGCTTATGTTTTAATAGAATCACGTAAGAACACTGCCTTGTAGGAGGGAAGCTTTTATAATAAACCATGGAAGAAATGCTGGTAGCTGGAAACAGGGTGATATTAAGAAGGGGTTGAATTCAAGCCATTATTGGAAGATAATTATGATACAGTTTGCTGATGGATTCAGATCAAGGATGATATTAAGATTTATGCCTAAGGAACCAAAAGGTGGAATAGCTATTTTTGACATGGAGAGGTTAGTAGCTGTAGTAGTAGTAGTGAGTGCTGGTGGTGGTGATGTTGGTGGTGGTTCACATCCCAAACAGATGGTGCTATGGACTGAACTGTTCCCCCCAAAATCCATATGTTGAAGCCCTAACCCCCAATGTGATGGTATTTAGAGACGGGGCTTTGGCGAGGTCATTAGGTTTAGATGAGTCTTGAGAATGGGGTCCCCCTTCCTCCCTCTCTCTCCTCCATACGAGGACACAGCAAGAAGGCAGCTCTCTGAAAGCCAGGAGGAGCCCTCTTACCAGAACCCAACCATGCTGGCACCCTCATCTCAGACTTCTAGCCTCCAGAATTGAGAGAAACGAAGGCCTGCTGTTTAAGCCACCTAGACTGTGGTATTCTGTAACAGTAGCCTGAGTAGATTAAGACAGAGAGGATTCCAGAAAGTAGTTCAAGAAGGAGGGAGGAGTCCACTGTGTCAACGCCACTGAGTGAGTAAAAGGAGGACCAAGAACTGACAAGTGTATTGAGCAACATGGAAGCCACTGGTGAGCATGATCAGAGCTACTATAGCAAAGTGGCAAAAACAAGCTTCAATGGAATGGGTTCAAGAAAGACTGGGGGATGGGGCGCCTGGGTGGCTCTGTCGTTAAGCATCTGCCTTCGGCTCAGGTCATGATCCCAGGGTTCTGGGATCGAGCCCCGCATCGGGCTCCCTGCTCCGCGGGAAGCCTGCTTCTCCCTC
Source organism: Halichoerus grypus (assembly GCF_964656455.1). Lineage (NCBI taxonomy): Eukaryota > Metazoa > Chordata > Mammalia > Carnivora > Phocidae > Halichoerus > Halichoerus grypus. The sequence goes on along the minus strand of NC_135715.1, from coordinate 121,024,387 downwards.
TCCCACTCCTCCTGCTTGTGTTCCCTCTCTCGCTGTCTCTCTCTCTCTCTGTCAAATAAATAAAATCTTAAAAAAAAAATCTTTTAAAAAAGAAAGACTGGGGGGGTGAGGTACGGAACCAATGCGCACAGAAAGTATTTTTCCTATAAATACACGAAAATGTCTCTGCATATTATAACAATTTGATTTAATTAAAATCATGAAAATCTTCTGTTTATTACAACAAGCCCAGGGCTGTAAATGTGGGCATCTGAGCATCATTGGCTTTTTAAAAATTTGGATATAAATATAAAATTCCAAATGACACAAATCAATAAGCATTTAGTGGTCAGGCAATAAAACCACTATTTCCTGCCAAAGGCAAATTTGCACAAGTGTGAATTTCACTAGAGAGTACATTCTAAAAGCGTTCTCAATGAAAACCAGAAAAGGTTCTACCCACAATCATTATTATCCTACTTTTTCAGGAAATATGACCACAAATTTAAGAGTATTTTTCTATAAGGTATTTTCCAGAAACAACCAACACATTTTGGAATCAGAATATCTTTCCAGTTTTCTAAGACCTAGCAATATTAAACACACACCCCCTCCACGCAGAAACTGGCAAGAAATCAAAAGTTCCCATTGAAAACTATGCTAGCCTCTACTAACAGACCAAGACATGACATGTTTATAATAGGAACTGTGGTTTTAAAGACTTCTATATAATACCTCTTTTTTATAATCATCCCAATTCAGTTCTCTGCCCATCAGTTCAACAATCCTGGGCAGGGCTTCCTCTGCTGCCTGGACATTTAGGAAGGCCAGGCGAGTCCGCCGTGAAATCATATCCACTGCTGTGCAGGCATACTCCTTAATCCCATATTTCACCTGAGTTGAAATTAAAATTATTAGCGTGGGCCTTTTTTTTTTTTTTAAAGAAGAAATAACACTTCACTTAAAAAAAAAATTCACACTTAGGGAAAGTGACATTGTTCTTTATACACTCTTGTTTTCTAGCAGGCATGAGACAAATAATGACATCATACAAGTTCCCTGCCCATCTGCCAAAGAAGGTTTGTAAATTGGGACAAAATGGAAAAGAGTTGATGCTTTCTTCCTGAATTGACCCTGGCACAAACATGCACACTGCATCGTTTCCCATTTACCATCCACAGTAATCACTTACCTCTTTGCTTATACATCACATGGATGTTAATTTACATGGCCAAGTAGGCAAAGAACGAGTATGAAAAAGTATAGTCTCATCTCTTTAGGCTGTCCAGAGTTTTCTGTCTCAAGAGTACCCAGAGGACAGAAGGCTTGCGGTCAATCAACAAGCAAATGCTTACTGGACACTCGTGCTTTAAAAGTACAATGAATCATAAATAAATACAAAGCGTGGTCTCTGATTTCACAAAATGTAGAAACTTGATGAGAAACAAAATTTCAATCTTTGGGAAGTTAAGTGCAAACCAAGATATGTCAACGGCCCACAAGTGAGTATAAACTTGAAGAGTTACAAATTTACAAAAGAGGCAAACAACTGAGAAGTCACAAGACTTGGGATAACTCTGTGGAGGAGGAAGAAATAGATATTTTCTATTAACATCATTACCACTGTCAATATCACTTCAGATTTAACATTTAAATTTATAAATGAAGGGATCTGGGCTGGGCAGACATTTTGCTAAAGGCTCTGGCTGGCAAATGGACATTAACATTTAGTCATATATAATTTTTCAAGATGATGACAAATGAACAGGTGACCAGCATCCCATAGCAGACAGGAAATTCCCACGTAGCCATTCACATACCTCGGCTTCAATGTATGGAAATTCTGACACAAGACGCACGCCAACGATGGGCCACCTTTTTCCGGTTACACTTGCCATTTTGGCCACCTCAAAAGCCTTGTCACCATAGGTGGTGGCAAGATGCTGTGCCACCTAGGGAAACAAAACTGCATTAGGCAGGTACTTTGAATATCAATACCGTCTAGGCATGAAGCAAAAAATGCACATGCTTATCCTGTCAGTTTTTCACAGCCCGTAACTAATAGTTCCAGGAGAGTATTAGATTTTGATTTTGTGGGAGGAAACCACTTGTGCTCTGAATGCTTAGGCTAGCACTAACTCTGCCATGCATGTGTCAGTGTATCAGTGACTGATGAAGCTTCAGCTTCACTCTGCCCCCAGTGTTACTTCTGAAGAACAGCCTTCCATACCCTCGAGACAGAAAGAATGTGGGATGATGCTCTGTTTGCGGAGGACAAACCAAACCAACCCCAGACTTTAAAATAGAAACTAGTATGTGCATTGCTTTTTAGGCAACCGAAGAAAAGTCTGATCAGCTTTTTTCCTTAGTTCACTTCCACAGCATGCAGACAGAAACGAGCCCAGCAAAAGGAAATTCTAAATCAGGGAGGCCTCCTGGTTGCCAATTCTGTTTGTGGCAACAGTGAGATGAGGTGAAGAATAGGATGATGCACACCCACCTCACTTTCAAGCCCATAATCCTGGACAAGCCTAATGTAGAGTGTGGGGCTCCAATCTTTGCCCCCTTGAAGGAAAAGCCCAACTGTTCTGCTTGGTCCTGCTTTCAAATTGTGAGCCTTGATAGCAGCATTTATGGTATCTTCTGCCATAGATCGATACGTTGTCCACTTTCCACCTACAAATAATTTGATAAATAATTCATTACGTTACCATCCTTATTTTTCTTATGATGACCCATTTGCCAACTGATTCATAGCAAAATTCACCTGTTGTTTATAACAAATATGGCAAAGCAATGTGTAAGACTTTACTCAGACTCATCAAAAAAATTCTCCGTTCATTAGCATCAAGAGAGATTCTGGTGTGACAGTGTAACTCGGGGTCCTATCTAAAGCACACCCAAAACACAAGGTGCTACACCATACCTGCTATAGTGATGAGGCCACTCTCACTGATATCCACGACATGATTTCGGGAGATGGACTGAGTATCTGCAGACTTGGGATCAGTAACAAGGGGACGGATACCACTCCATGCTGCCAGGACGTCCCCTCTTCTCACTGGGAAGAATCAATGGGAAGGGTGAAGAGGATGACCTAAAGATATTTCAACAAAACTCTGAAATAGCTAATAAGCAGGAGAGAATTCAGGAAAAGGAACACATGAATACAGGCTTTGAAAGAGAGAAGAAGCCCTTAAATATAACAACTAAGTGAGTGGGTAAGTACAACAAAAACTCAAAGAATTATTTGGTTACAAAGATAATCTGCACACACACACAAAAAGCAAATAACCTGAAAATCACTGACACTGATTCCTACCAAAAGAGGAAACAAAAGGAACACATGTTACTAACCCTCAGCTGGAAGGATCTAGAACAGTTGAAAGGAACAACAACAACAAAGTAGAAACAAAACAAAGACAAAGGGATAGATTCGTGACTTGTTACATTTCCTCCTAGAATATACCTAGCTCTCTCTTCTCAGAAAGGACAAAGATCCTTACTAAACAAACAAGCTTGTAACAGGATATTTTCTCCCCTCATCAATGCTACCCTCTTACTGAGCATTTATAGTAGGCCTAGGCTTGTCAAAGCACTTGATATACACATTTCATCTCATTTAATTTCACGAAGACCCATAGCATCAGTTATTATTATTCTCACCATAGAAATGAGAAAAAAAAAAAAACAAACCTGAAAAAGTTTAACCACCTAGCCCAAAGCAAACATCTTATAGATGCTAGAAGAGCATAAGAACCCAGTTCTTCCTGATTATAAAGTTCATATTCTTACCCACTAAATGTACTATCTTTCAACTCCTGACAATCTCTTTTCCCCCCTTATCCCACTATCCTTATAACTGCCTCAAAAATAGGTATACTGGCTCCTCCCAGTTTAGGCACACCATATTTCTGTTACAGTGTATGGAAGGTCTTTGAATATTGAAGATCCCATGAAATTTCTCTTACACTCTGTTAGAATACAATTACCTCTCTATACCAAGAACTGATGGACTCTACAGTAGAATTGGACAACTGTTGCAGAGCACTCATTACTGACCTAAAAACAGATAAGGAGAATAGCCTAGTGGCGGTTCTGGTGCACCATGAGGCGCAAGGGCAAGGGCAAGACCCAAGGCAGAGTTTTCAGAATCTACTTTTCTTTATCCAGATCAGCTTCAGGAATGGCTTAGTCCTTTTCTTCTCCACTCTCCACAACAAGGAGCTGACCACATGCACCAACCCAAGAGTTGCCAAATGATGTAGATGATGAGGAAGTGAATGCTTACCTGGTCCTGCTGCACTTACTTGTATAGACCAATTAATCTAACCCTGGATAACAGAGGAGTAAGTGCAAGTTTGCTCTGACCATGACTTGGGATCAGGTGTTACCTCCTTCATCTTATTCCCAGCCATGACCTTCACTGATGAAAAGTTCACTATCTTTAGAACACCAAGACAATGGGAAAATTGGATATCCACATGCAGAAGGATAATCTCAAAGTGAATGAAAGACCTATACATAAAAGCTAAAACTATAAAACATTTAGAAAAGAAGTATGGGGGAAAATCTACATGTCATTGGGTTTGGCAATGATTTCTTGAATATGATGCCAAAGGCATAGGTAATATAACATAATTATAATTAAAAAAAAGATAAAATGGACTTCTCAAAATTAAAAACTTCTGTGCTTCAAAAGACATTACCAACAGATGGAAAGGCAACCCATGCCATAGGAAAAAATATTTGTAAATTATATCTCTGACAAGAAGTTAGTATCCAGAATATATAAGAACTCTTAAAACTCAATAACTAAAAAAGACAACCTGAGTGAAAAATGGGCAAAGGCTTTTAAGAGATCTTTCTCCAAAAAAGATATACAAATGGCCAAAAAGCACATAAAATAGTGCTCAATATCACTAACCATTAGAAAAATGCAAATGAAAACCACAATGAGATACACCTTCATATCCATTAGGCTGGGGTTATTATAAAAAGCTAAAAAACAGAAAAAAACAGACATTGGTGAGGATGTGGAGAAACTGGGATAGCCTTATGCACTGCTGACGGGAAAATAATATGATGCAGCCACTATTGATAAGTGTATGGCAGTTCCTCAAAAAATTCAACATAGAATTACCATATTATCTAGCAATGACAATTCTGGGTACATACACACCCCAAAGAACTGAAAGCACACACAAAAAATTGTACCCTTCCATGTTCATAGCAGCATCATTCATATCAGCCAAAATATGGAAGTAACCCAAGTGACCACCAATAGATGAATGGTTAAACAACATGTGGTCTATACATAGAATGGAATATTATTCAGCTTTGAAAAGTAAGGGAATTCTGACACATGCTACCTTGAAGACATTATGCTAAGTAAAATAAATCATTCACAAAAGGACGAATATTGGCTGGTTCCATTTATATGAGATACCTAGCGTAGTTAAATTCATAGCGACAGTAAGCAGAATGGTGATTGCCAGGGGGTAGGGGAGGTGGGTATGGGAGGTTAGTGTTTAATGGGTACAGAGTTGAGGAGAATAAAAAAGATCTGGAGATGGACAGTGGCAACGGTTGCACAAAAATGTGAATGTATTTAATGCCACGGAACTGTATGCTTAAAAACGGTTAAAATGACAAAATGATAAAAATTAACCATAATTTTTAAAAAATCAAGACAAAAGGAAAAATTAGCACATTTCGAGTCTCAGCAGATTAAGGAAATATTTTACATGTAACTTATAAATATCAGGACTCTCACCAGCCCATACCATGCCCAAACTTCATCCAAATTAAAATATCTCATTCAGGGGAGCACAGTTTTGTGAGCAGAGGACAGTGTGGATGTCAGATCCCACTCAGTCCTTGGGAGTGTGCCCTTGTACAGTGAACCTCCTGTGTTTATACACGGCACCACCTGAAAAGTATCTAGAAAATATCTAGCCGACTCTATCGAAAGAGTCACAAAGACTCCTTGAAATGACTGGAATAGTCAAAAAAAAATTTTTTTTAAGGTGTCTAACCAAGTACGGGGGAAAGACCCTAAAAAACTATATTGAATGACAGATCATCCCTCCATCTTGACCTCAAATGAATATATATATATATATATATATATATATATATATATATATATATATATATTCTGGTAAAGATAAATTCATCTATGGTAAATCTGGCATATTTTAATATAGCTCCTTGAGGGCCACACTCTTAACATGACACATGTCTACAGTGGTGTTTAATCAAATCCATATCTAAACACCGCATCAGAAGCAAAGGAAGAGGAAACATCATAAGCTGGTGCAGAAAGCCGAGGGCTTCCAGTCTTGTTAATTGGAGACCTACAGAGTCTCAATGCAAGGTTCCATTTCTAAACCTGCCCTTCTGATATGTGTATTCTCTTAATTAAGTTTATCCTGATGGCTTCCATGGAATGAGGGTTAATTCTTGCTTCATGCAATTCCACAAAAGTCTTGTGAAACGTCCACACAAATCATGCAATGTTTTAATCTTTACAAAAGACCTAACTAGGAAATTACCACTATTTTCCATTAGAGTTCAAATAGCCCTCTGAGTCAAAAATAAAACTTAGCCAACCACACAGAACGTCACTGTGGTCACCACAGTCTGCCGAGCATGTTTGTGAAATTCCTTAGGTAGCCACACTGATCAGGAATTTGGCTTCAACTCTTAAAGCCCTCTGACTGATTTTAAAATTATCTGATGGAAAATTAGACTCCCCAGAGTAAATCTGAAGCATATACAAATAGTCTCTCTGGCAAATACTTTGCCTTTTCTGGTATAACAGGCAGAAAAACACACCTGCAAAATTTGTTGTCTAAAACAAAAAGACTGAACTAAAATATCCAAGGTTTCCCTTCACAGAGGAATATTAAATAAAACATTATGGATACTGATACCATTTTTAATCCTTACTCTTGAAATTGATACTCAAAAAAAGAAAAGAAAACGCTACCAGGAAGAGTTTATAATGTGTTAGGAAACTTATTTTATAGTTTAGCATTCAGCTCTTTAACCCCAGAATTATATCAGATGAATGTTGGGATTAAATTTATCTAAAAAGACACATGTCAGGATAATCAAATTTTAAATCATATTTAAAATATGAGTCAGTCTTTATGGTCTGCAGGATTTTTATATTATTAGACCAGAGGGTGGTTGGATCAGGTTATCTAACAGTTTTCTCCCAACCTTAAGATCTAATGATTTTTGTGGATTATTCAAAATGCTATTTCCTGCTGAGGGATAAAGTGCTTGTATCTCTCCACCACTGAAATTAAGTAATGACCGATCAGGGCCATAGGCATAATCTATGTCCATAGGGCCGAGCATGGCTAAGCACATAAAACATGAATTCTAACCTCTTGTATAAAAGACAGCAACTAACTGAACTAACATGTTTCTCCCCTTATCACCTATTCACCCACAGTGGAAACCTTGCACACTGTTAAACAAACCCTAGTTAAAGTTCTTTGAAGAAAGAGATTCAAAAGCAGTAAGCAGAATAGAGAATCGTTAAGCTATCTCTTAATTCTGCCCGAAACTGCTGCAGCCACATTGGCTGGAAACAACCCCAGGATTAAGCCAACTTGGAGGGTGACAGAGTGAAGAGAAATTAGGACCGTGTACCTTAGACATTGCAGAATCACGGAATTTCTCACCTCTTGAGCCTTCTTATATCTGGAGGGTTCTTTTCTTTTTTACAAGATAATACATTTATTTTATAAAACAAAAAAATACAAATTCAATGACTCTCTCAAATCGAGTATTTCCTTCTCCAAAAGTGTATATAAATATATCTCGATTCCATAGAGCAGCTCTGTTCCATAGACTTTTCTGCAGTGCTGGAAATGCTCTACCTCTACACGCCCCAATTCACTCGCTGCTAGCTGCACGAGCCTATGAAGCACTTGAAATGTGGTTCATATGACTGAGGAACTGAATTCCAAATTTTATTTAATTTTAACTAATTAAAAATGAAATAGCCACATGATATGCACATACATGGGCTATGATATTAAACCAGGCAGCTCTAGAATAAAAATCCCCAAGCAGTAGATCTCACACTTGTCCTGGTGGATCATCAAGCCGGATACTTCCCACTAAGGCCCCCTTACCCACATCTCTAATTGAGCACCCTTTTCAGTGAAATTTGACTGTTCCCTTTGCTCATGAGAATACGATCTGCTAATATAGCATGCTTTCCCCCCAAATACTTCACTGTCCTAAGATGCTCCATATTTATCATTTCGAAATATCCTCTTCTCCTACTAAGCTCATGAGTTCAAAGAAATAAAAAATATTTTACCAGACTAAGTACTAAAAAGTACTAAATTAAGTACCAACTTTTACTAAATTAAATACTGAAGTATTTACTAAACTAAGTACTACCCTCAAGTTCTTACTGAGAAATCGTTTCTATCGTTCACATTGTAGCCACGAGTAGGTGGTGGACATCACCTACTTTAAATTCTCCAAGGTATAATATGTGAAGAAAATCACTCAAGTCAAGGCTTTTATGCCTCAGAGCTCAAAAATTCATCTTGATTTCTCTGGTTCTCATACTGCCAGGATAGCTAAACCAGGTTTCATTACTGTTTCATTTTTCTCACCATGTTCAAAGTCTTTAGCAATGTCAATTCTAATATTTCTCAAAACCCCAAATCTTACATCAAGTAAGGGTCATGAATAGTGATCAATAAATAAGATGTGGCTTATTAAAACATTCTCTAAACTTTTTTTATCAAACAAGAACAGCCTACAATACAAAATCAAAAGCAATAATATTTGGGCCTCTGAGCCAATATCCCAGGCTTTGTATAAAGCATCTAATGACTATATATTTAAACATTTGGATATTCTCTTCTAACATAAATAAATGCTTTAATAAAACAAGATGACAGGAAACAACACTATTACAGGAGTTGAGGAAAGTCCTCATTAAACACCACTTATTAGAATAGCTCACCCAGAGGGCATCCAGTTGACTATTTAAGTGCCAAATGCCCAGATGTTTAAAAACCCACGTGAGCACCTCCACAGTGTATAAAAGTACTTGGCAATATTTTCAAAAAGATATTCCCTTTACCATCATGTTTAAGGATTATTTTTGTTGCAATCCCAATAAATAACTCATTCAGGTTTTGGTGTATACAATATATAAAGAGTAAAATATAAATAGTAAAGTTGAATAGACATTTTCCACAGCTGGTTGACAAGACTAAGTGCTGTGTAATTGCTTCAAATTATAATGAATATTTCTACTCTTAACACCTTGGCAAGACAAGTGTTTGTTTTAAAAATTAATAGAAAATGAAGCCCACAGGAAGTGACAATTAAGAGCCAAATGTGCGGTTTTGCTTCACATGAGTTATTTAGCCGTAAATTTTGGGGTGTTCTTTCTCCTGTTTGCCACTTTCAGAAAATCAATAAAACACATGTGAAAATATCTAAATGAACACAGGGGAAATAGTGTCAGAAATCAATACTTCTCTACCAGCATGTTTAACCTGCTGAAATGAAGTGTTAATCACAGAAATAAGATACCATATTACATTTATAAACTAATGAAACTAGAAAAAGCAAAGCGTGTGACACTATAATTAAACAGCTGGAGGACATCCAAGCCTGTGTAAGTTGATAACCCTGGTACAATCTCTGGCAGCGAAAAGGCAGGTCTGCAGTGAGTCGATATGGCCAGCTCGGTTGTTAATTGAATAACAGGCAATCTATAAACACTACTAATTGCATATGTGAAAACCCGTGTACAACTCAAGACGCTGCCTAGAGAAACACTCCAGAAAAACTACATGGATAAAGCACTCGGCAAATCTTCTGTCTCTCTCAATCCCTTTAAGTCATAGCTTAGTTTCACCACTGCCTCCTTCTGATTAACCTCTACCCAGCAGACTTAATGATACATTTTTCAAAAGATCATTTTTCTTCCTAACCCAATACACACCACACAACTATCAATTACCCATTTCAGAAAAGAACAAACAAGTAATCTAGAAAATTCAGCCTGTGAATGGAAGGCTTTCTAAATCGTAAAAGAAGACATGGTCTTATTCCCAACAGGCAAAATGCTTTTCAGAATTGTTCCGACGCATTTTGCCGAAGTGCGGCAGCTGCTGAGAACAGCATGAGTGTTAAGATTTGACACTTTTTTTTTTTTCCCTTCCTTAAGGATATAGCCATTTGGGGAGGCTCAGAAACTGTTGTCAGAATTTTACTTATTCATCCATTTAATAAATCCTTTAAAATGATTATGTCAACCCTGGCGAATGCAAAACATTTCAAAACTATCGCTCTAGGACCTAAACAAACTTTATTTTTTTAAATCTGCAGAGAAGACTGCTTGGTCCAAGGGATTAGTTATAAGATATGAAACGTCCTCCAGTTTAACATTCAAATCCAAATCAGGCCCGTCCAGAGCAAAGGTCATGATCATTCTGCAAGTGTCTAGCAGCTTCCAGGAAATGAATTGAGAGACTTAATCCACTCTCTGGTGGATATAATATCACATCATAAAACCTGGAATTACCAGTCAGAGTCCCGTGTGGTACTCAGAAGCACAAGTACTGCAGCTAGACTGACTTGTCCTCATCCTGGCTCCAACGCGAACAAACTGCGGGCAAGAAGCTGAAAGTCATGGGGCCTCAGTCTCGATGTCTATAAAATGGGAACTGCAAAATATACCTGGTAAGGTTGTCATTAGGAACCAAAGAGATGATAGAGGCAATATGCTCCGTAGAGTGTCTAGCCTAAAAAGTGCTCGGTAATTGTAGTCTTAAAAAACAAAGCATGTATTAACCACTACAGACAAACGGAAGGACAGAAAGATGGGCAGCACCAGCCTACAGTCAAAGACCTGAGTAGGGCCCGAAGCTGACTTTCTCTCCACACTTCATCATAATGGAAGAGAAATCGGGTTACACCAGAATTCCTAGGAAAAAATGTAAATTTAAATGTCTCCACTTTAAGATATAGACATATAGTAGCAAACTGCATTCTACCAAGACTGAGGGCAACTCCTCAAATATGAGGCCTTTGGTCAACTGGAAACACACATAAAAAAAAAAAAAAACAAAACTATAAGGGATCATTATTAATTAATTGTTTAAAAAAAAAACAAGCTGATAAGTAGCACAGGTGTGACAGACGGTGTGCACCGGGAAATAAATGAAGTATATGAAAGCACTGTCACCTCTGCTTTTACCCCAGATATTTGCTCCCCAGGGAATTCTTTTTTTTTTTTTAAGATTTTATTTATTTATTTGACAGAGAGACACAGCGAGAGAGGGACCACAAGCAGGGGGAGTGGGAGAGGGAGAAGCAGGCTTCCCGCTGAGCAGGGAGCCCAGTGCGGGGCTCGATCCCAGGACCCTGGGACCATGACCTGAGCCGAAGGTAAACGCTTAATGACTGAGCCACCCAGGCGCCCCTCCCCAGGGGATTCTTAATCCCAAGAGTCCCTGGACTGCTAGGAGACAAGCCTGATTTATAGTGTTCAGCTAGGAATTTGGGCCACTTTTACCAAAAATCAAAATTGGCAAAAAAAACCTCTTTGTCAGTTTTACCAATTAACCTGACTACCAAAAGGCATGGGAATTGACAAGACTTTTACAGACCAACCCGGTCCCAGCAGGAATTGCTAAGTCTCCTACGCATTCAGAGGCAGAATAAAGGTGAGGAAGGGGTGCAGGCTTCCGTCTCTGCTACAGCCCAAGGCTCATTTCACTGGTGGAAATCCCCACCTACGATATGGGCACAGCAGCCTTTTGGAACCTACACCTGTTTCCAGCACATCCAGACTCTCAGCACGTATAAGCAGTTAGATTTCTCATCTTACTGCATTTGAACTTTAAGAATTTGGAAACTGTCAACATAGAGCTCTCTGCTCTTGAATTAATTTTACTTCTTGCTCCAACAATCTAAACTTCCTGCTCGTAGGGTCCAATATAAACCCACTTTTAACAAATATGCTACTCAGGCAAATGTGAAACGAAGCAGGATTCATTAACAATAATCAATGCACTAAAATACAATCGTATCCAGGGGCGCCTGGATGGCTCAGTCGTTAAGCATCTATCTTCAGCTCAGGTCATGATCCCAGGGTCCTGGGATCGAGCTCTGCATCGGGCTCCCTGCTCTGCAGGAAGCCTGCTTCTCCCTCTCCCACTCCCCCTGCTTGTGTTCCCTCTCTCGCTGTGTCTCTCTCTGTCAAATAAATAAATAAAATCTTAAAAAAAAACCACACACATAAAATACAATCGTATCCAGATGAAAGTCCTCTTAGATTTCAAAAGGAAAAAAAAAAAAGTATCCAGCTAAAATTGCATTGCATTTTGAGTATTGAAATGCGGGTATTAAACAAGGCACGACCATTTCCCAAATAACGCTATGTGAGGGTGTGTATGAGAGAGAGTATAAACATTAGCCACATAGATCTCAGTTACATGTAGTTCATACATTTGTACCATTAATTCAGGTACCCAAAGAGACTTTACTCAAAATGAAATGACATCCATTACTTGAAATCAGAAGAAACTCAACTATACAATATGGATCCTTCAATTAAACTAGAAGAGTCCCTGGGACCATTTTTTTAAAGCAGTTTGTTTTGTTTGTTTGCAAATGTGTGATCACAAGATGACAAAAAATCCTTTAGGGAAAAAGGATTCATAGATTTTAGTGAGTCACATCAAGAAGAAAATTGTGTCTCTGCATGTCCTCCATTGAAGCCAACATCATAGAAGATTCCTGATATAAATAGATGAAGACTATTTTTCAAAAATCTTAAAATTTCTATCTTACCATAGAAAGATTTTCAAACTGTTACCCACATCCAAAACCCTGAAAGCGCCTATTACTAATTCATTTTAGTTCAAAACAATAATGAGTAGCATACCAGATAGACAATAAGCTTGGTAGCTGAATAAAGAATCCTTACCCTCCAGGAGCTCCATGTGAGAATATATCTTAGACTCTTACCTATAATACAATGTTGTGATACACTAGACCAACGTTGTATGGAAGTACAAAGGATAAGGATAGGGGGCTTCTGAAGTGGAAACAGGATTTTGTCAGGATGAGAAGTTGGGGGAAAGGGCATCCCAGAGCGAAGTTTCATCCTAAACAAAGTGTGTGGTTGAAAATGCATGAACTGATTTGGAAATGACAAGACTATAAAGTGCATAAAGGTGGAGTGGTGGACTATAAAGCTGCAAAGCCAAGTCGGGACGAGCCTTGGAGTCCATGCGAGAGAGTTTAGAATTTCTCCCAAAGTCAATGAGGAGACATCCAAGGGATATTCTTGAGCGAGGAGGTGATGATGAGAATTGTGTTTTAGGAGAGTCCCGATGGAAGGGTCAGACCACGGGGGGCACCAGGGCCTGACCTCTGGAAGCCAGTTAGAAGGCCCATGTAACTGCCCGAGTGAGAAGTGAGACAGGTATGACCAGGACAATGAAGTGAGAGGAGATTTATGTGATACTTCAGAGTGAGCATAGACAGGAACTGGACTGGATGTGGAAAGAGAAGGATCACCAAAGATGAGCACGCCATTTCTAGCTTGCGTGACTGGGTGGTGAGGCTATTAACTGAGGCAGGAAATACAGAAGGATAATGTTGGAAAACTTCTGAAACTAGCCAGGGTAAAAACTACTTGTTATATATATACAGTAGAGAAAATACTATGACATCCAAACTAAAAGTACAGTATGCCCAGGTTAACATGGACAAGACGTCAACTTTGGCTTTTTCAATTTAAAAAAGCATACTTATCCTTCTTAGCTAAATCCACTGTCAACACTCTACTTTTCATATAGTAAAGCTCACTAAGCTTCTTAGATTGTATATCTCCATCCTCTCATTTCTTTGATTATTTCCTATGGATATCCTATATCTGTAAATCAGATCTTCTTAAACTCCAGAAATTAAATCTCGATGCAAACATTTCACTCTCTCCTCAGAGAGCATGCGTGTTTGGAGCTCATGCATGACTCACGTACGGCCATTAGAAACTATCAGAAAGGAATTGTACGAGTTTCATGGGAATGCAGAAAGTAGAGGGGAACAAAGGCAACTTCTTCCCATTGTTTTATAATTTGGGCCCCATAAATCTTCCAGAAGAGGTGGTCAGTACAGAAGAGTTCGAGCAGGCCCGGTGTGAAGAGGAGTCACACCAGGGATGTGGCAGTTACCAGTGAGAGCTGGGATGGGCTGGGAGGTATAAAAGAAGGAAAACAGACTCGGAGGAATGCATCAGTTACCTTCCACGTCACAACTCAGGTAGTTACGCACTTCATTCAAAATGAAATTGATATCTTCTTCCGAAGGAATGGGATGGTGTGTGACATCAGTTGGAGTGTCAGTAGTACCAGCTATAGTCATCTTCTGCCAGGGTAAGAAGAAGATAACTCGCCCATCACTGGTTGCTGGGTCAAGAAGTCCCATGCTCTCGGGGCTGATGGAAAAAGAAGGGTTATACATTTCTGAAATTAGCAGATGTTCAGTCCTTCATCTGCATTCTAAAAACTACTTCGTTCACTAATTGTCATATAAGCAAACAAGAAAACACATGGACTATTACTTTTACTGCCAAGGCTCTGCCCTAGAAATCCCTAAAAGAAAAAAAAATAATTTTGGTAACAAAAAAGAACAGAGCAAGTGTGATAATAAAATTCACAGCAGAACCAGCCCACCCCATTTCAACAATGCAAGGTTAATTACGAAAGTGGACTTCACCTGCCAATTGTTTGGCTTTTTATATTCCGGGGACCATTCACATCAGATAATGTCAGTGGGATAAATGTCTCTAATTCCTTTTATGATGGTCAATTAAGGCTAGCTCTTCAACCTTTTTTCAAGTCTATGAAAAGCATTTTCCTGGGACATTTGACATTTGGCACATCTTTCAGCATAAGGTCTCAGAAGTACATGAGAAAAGCCAGGGATCTAAGTTTCTAGAAACTAAAATGTAATCAGAAAGTTCTTTACTCCTTTGTAACCCAGATGGACTTATACTACTTCACCAAATACGAGATTTTTGACTTTATTTCAATTTTATAGAAACCTCAAGAAGTGCATCAATGAGAAAAGGGCTCAGTTTTCTCCTACTACGTAAATAACAATGTATCAGGACGTCAAAAAGGAGAGGGATATCTTAGCAATGACAATCTTTAAACAGATGTAAGAGGCTAAGGTCTTATGCTATTAAATCAAAGTTCAAGGATGCCTCTTTGGACAGATTACATAAAATCTTCCAAAATATTAGTCAACAATTTTCACTAAACGTATACTTAATATTCTAAAACCAAAGTATAAAACACACTTGAAATAATAGGCAACTATAAATACATAGTAACAAAACCTGTCCAATAGTGCCATTAAATCGGTAGAAATTGTTGTTTTAATGCATTCATTGACCATTCAAAGAAATTTGGAGAAGTTGATAAGGGGTGGGAGGAATCTTGAAGTGTTATGTTCAAATCGTCCCTACAAATCCTCAGTGACTGAATTCTCACAGCAAGCCAATGTTAAAAGTATTTTCAGCTTCCATTAATGAAATTTCTTAAATAGAAAACACAATTCCATTTGGTTTAAATAAATTTCAACAAGTCCTTCTTACATCCACAAATTTTAAAGGGCAAATAGTCAAATTTTTATGTTTATCATTCCCTTGAAAAAAATGTTTTTAAAAGAACCTCCTATTGATTCAAATGTGTAAGGATGAGAGACTAACAACTGCTTAAAAGCAAACCAAAATAATTATTTTATGAAAAAGAAATCTAGGGGTCCCTGGCTGGCTCAGTCTGCGGAACACACGACTCTGGATGTCGGGGTTGTGACTTAAACTTCAGGTTGGGTATACAGCTTACTTAAAAAGATAAAAAGTAAAAAAAAAGACCTACAAAATAACTTGTTAAAAAAAAAAAAGAAATTATAATCAGCTTAGCTAACGCATCTCCTTTATGTAAACTGCAAGGAGTAGGAGTCTTTCTTTGCAAAGACCCATCAGTCTCATGAAATGCTGCCATTTTCACACATCCTTTGTATACAGAAACACTGTCTACAGCATAATTGAGAGACATTGAGAGAATGGGCCACAGTTCTATTTAGCATATGCAAAAAGCACCATAGAAGTGTGTCAATCATTTAAGCCTTCAGCTAAGATCTCATCTTCACTCAGGTTTACTTCAAGAAAATAATTTCACTTTCATTTTTATATATTGAAAACTACAAGGATAGAATATTTTATATTTTTTTGCTTTGTGTTTGTCCTAAGATTCTCTAAAAAAAAATCTTAAAAGAAACCAGCTAATTATGTATTTTGTAAGCAACTGATTTGATCCCCGGTTAATATGCCCTCCTTACATTAAATCAGTCACTTTGGGACTGGGAATTAACTCATTCACAGTTCAAGCTTCCAATGTGATAAACAGTACCATGTTGAAACAAAAGGAGAAATTCCATATCCTAATATTTAAGGAACCCACTATATGTTGGTATATTTTATGTATGATCATTTTATGGACCAGATATCATATGATGTGCTTAAATAACTCAATAAACCTGATAAACTTCAGCATAAAATTATAATAGTCAACCACCTAGACATGAAATGCTATTAGAAAAGCAAAACTACTGAATCCTTTAAAACCTTTCAATGCAGTAAAAGCAGTTTAAAGGGTGAAGGTGATGGTTACCAACACACACGTAACTGGAACCTGTAGAGAATCAACCGCTTAAGCGAAGACATATGTGTCAAACATAAAATTAACAAGCACAGAGGGAGGACAAAGCTACTAATGAGTGGTATAAAAATTTAAGAATCCACTTGGAAATACCTTTCATCAGTTCTAAATTATCTAATTCATACTCTCCCTTTGGGAAAAGTTTGTTTTCTTATGAAGGATTAATTCTGCAAGGTCACGCTAAAGTTTGAAAGTGTATATCAACAACAGTGATGGTGTATACAGCCCAGGGAGGCAGAGGTCTTTTTCCAATATGTATGATTCACTTGACATCAGGAGGCAAAGCTTGCTGCTAATTTATGTGTGTGTCTAGGATTAAACATAATGAACATTTTTCTCATGCAGACCACTGCCTTCCTGAAGTACCCTTATTTAAACTGAAATCAATTTATTGTTAACTACTTAGCAATCAGTGTTACAGCTAACAGTATGCACACAGCAATACAGAAAAAAAAAATTGACCTCTTGCCAGTGGTAAAAGGCATCCATAGGTAGAAGGAGGAAATGATTATTTTCATGTCTTTTAGTCATTTGTTGCATTGTTGCTGCTTTTGAAAGAGCATCTAGCCACAACTCTGATGAAAATTGCAGATTTGTTCTTAATTTCAGCTAAAGAGTACCTTTAAAAATAAATGATTTCTGTGTGCTGGGTTTTCTGAAATTAAAACAATCCAAATGAAACAGTTGCTCCCGTGGTACCTGTAAGTTAGGGTCATAACAAGCTTAATAAATGACATGACAAATACTCCCAAAACAGCCCAACAAGGTATACACGTGGTCCTTGCTCTACATTTTAGCAGCCTACACTCAAAAAATCAGTGGCTACTGAACTCACTGCATTTCTAAACTGACCAGGTTCTGGTGGAAATGTTAGGCTTTAAGGTACCATCAGTCAGTTTATAGGGCAACCCCAGAAGGTCTGACTCATCCCCAAGGACCTAGTCGAACCCTTGAGCTATAATTGAGTGTGACTAACTGATGAGCCCAGAAAGCCATTTCAGTCTGACCCCACCCAAGAGAATGAGTTGATATGGAGAGCAAAACCATCTCTGGGATGCCTTAAGGTCAGTGCTAAAGAGGGAATAAACCCTTAATCCAGGCCATAATCCCAAAGGAAGGGGCTCAACTGCAACAGACCTTGAATAGGAACTAGGCTGCAAACCACTCCTTTAAGGTTTCCAACAGGATGTATAGTGGTTATAGTTCAAGGTGCTAAAAATGGGGACATTCGTTTCTCCCAAAGTAGCATGAGATCCCTTACTGCATCCGAAGCATGCCCAGCTGTAACTAACACTTTCATGATTTATGGGGAGGGGCCCTGAAGCTAATGACAAATTTGGGGGGGGTTTAAGAAAGGCATTCCGTTTTGAAAATATTACATTCAGGTGATACATATTTACATTTCTTTGAAAACACTTATCTACTCTATTAGCATATTATAAAGTATAGTACAGAACTATATGTGTAGCATGACCTCTTTCACGTAAAATTTTTAAAACTATAGACAATTGTGCAAGTATAAACGCACAATTTTACGGAAGGAATCATGTGGAAGTGTTATTGATTGATTACCAGAGAAGAACTGAAGTAAGGGATAAGGTGGGGGACATGAGGAAGAAGAGAGACTCTCACTTTTCATTTTGTATCTTTCTATATTTCTATAGTGATTACTTTTACTTATTTACTTTTGTACACATGGGTTATCTGAGCAATAAAATGAAGAATCATATTTTGTTTTTATATTTTAACTTCTCTATATTAAAAATATCCCATGTAGGTTTTACATTAAATTTTGACTTTAAAAGAAGCAACAATCTCAATTTGGGCAAGATAACACAAAAAAGTTAATAGGATTCATTCAAAAAATACTTACTGGTCACTATATGTGCCAGACACTTCATGAAGAGTAGACAAAAAAAGGGATATAAAGTAATCAAAGGATCGTTGTCAAAGTGTATACAAGTTAGTTATTATCATGAGAGAAGGAACTAGGAGCTGAAAGAAGTAGCTTGCCAAGGTCATGCAGTCAGCAAGAGGTAAAGAGATGAACATCAAGTTCTGTGCCAAGGTGTCACTTTAATTTACCCTCTGTCTCCCCATTTTAATGATGGGTAAACTAAGGTTTACAGAATAAAAGGCCTGTCCCAAACAATGTCATTATTAAGTGGCAGAATTAACATAGCCTGAGACAATAGTGAAGAAAACATGAAACATGATACACAAGAGATTATATTGAACCTACTAAGATCCAAACAAATATGATAATTTGTGTGTCCATGGTTTAGGTATTATATCTATAGTCTAAGAGTATTTAAAAAAAAAAAAAAAAATCCCTCCAAAAAAAAAAAAAACTCACAAACTAGCTGGCCTTGCATATTTTTAATCTAATACAAAATAAATGCATCTAATTATGAATGGAACTATTGTTGAAAACTTCCTATATACAAGAAACACTTGCATATTTACACATATTTACTTCTCTCCTTTCCATTTAACTAAACTGTGGTTAGCAGTTTATAAAACTCTATTAAGTACCACCGCATACATTTTTATCATTAAGCCTGAAAACACCTTGGTTTCTTCAGTCCTAAGTGAAAATACTAATGATGGTCTACTTATTACACATAGACATTTAGAAAATGAGAAAGAGGGGCGCCTGGGTGGCTCAGATGGTTGGGCGTCTGCCTTCGGCTCAGGTCAGGATCCCAGAGTCCTGGGATCGAGCCCCATATCAGGCTCCCGGCTCAGCGGGGAGCCTGATTCTCCCTCTCCCTCTGCCTCTCCCTCTGCTTGTGCTCTCTCTCTATCTCTGCGTTTCAAATGAATAAATAAAATCTTAAAAAAAAAAATGTCATCAGGACATTTCAAAAAAAAGAAAATGAGAAAGAAATCTTGGAAGTCGGTGGATAAGAAATGGGCTTTCATATTTTTCTTGATAGAAGTATAATATTTTTCTTGGTAGAAGTGAATTTGGTACAAATTAGGTGTATCCTGGACTCTCCTCAGGAAGATTTAGTTACTGAAAAACTCATAATAAAGCAAAAGCATCATAGAACATAGCAGGATAGCATTCCAGGAGAATGCAGACGTTAAACAAAATATAGATTTTGTACATCCATTTTATCAAATATTAAAGGATTTATATAACCTTTATGGAAGATTATTAAAATACGGAACAGATAACTCTCATCCTAACCACATTACCTAGAAATTACCACCTTTAACTGTTACCCATAATCATATCACCTAGAGATAATCACCTTTACTGTTTCTATATACCTATACAGTGTTTAGATCATACTACACATAATCTTGTATCCTTCATTCTAGACTAACATTGTATCATTAGTGTTTTCCTAAAACATTAAAGTTACTTACAATTACAATTTTAATGACTGTATAATATTCCCTTGTGCAGATATGCCATAATTTACTTATCCAATCTTTTAAGGTTAGGAATGGAAGCAGTTTCTAATATTTCTCAACTACAAATAGTATCATAATGAATAGCTGGAGCACCGATCATTACTCCACACAAAATTGCTAGTTTGCCTACTAGATTGACTACATATGGAGATAAAGTACACAGTACACATGGTCCATACTCTTGGCATGGTCACATGAATTTTTTCCACAGAAGTCTTGAAATGTACATTAGAGCTAATCATTATTAATTTCTTAACTAAAACTATCGAAATGTTTCTTTTTTAGTTAAAATTTTCCAAAATATGTAAAAACAGAACCGTTTAATGTGCCCATCACTCAACTTAGATGATTTCCAGTTAATAGCTATTTTTGTCCCATCTCTATCCCTACCCATTTCTCCACTGACGATGATCTCTGTTAATATGGTAGATTCGAAATTAGATCCAATTTTTACTTGCTGTAATATTTTTCAAAACACATTTTTAAAGCCATAAACATACAAATACCTGCGTGGTCCTCATTTTCAGATCCTCCATAAGCAAATTTGAGTATTTTACGAAATACTCAAATTTGTTGGTGTTTTCATTAAAATATGCCCTTCATGGAATATTCACCTTTAATACTTTAATTAAAATTCAAAAATCCTAAGGCCCGGTCTCTGAAGGTGAGTACACTGAAGGAAGTACAAAAAATAGGTCCTGGGGCGCCTGGGTGGCTCAGTCGTTAAGCGTCTGCCTTCGGCTCAGGTCATGGTCCCAGGGTCCTGGGATCGAGCCCCGCATCGGGCTCCCTGCTCAAAGGGAAGCCTGCTTCTCCCTCTCCCACTCCCCCTGCTTGTGCTCCCTCTCTCGCTGTGTGTCTCTCTGTCAAATAAATAAATAAAATCTTAAAAAAAAAAAAAAAATAGGTCCCAAATCATTAACCCCGAGAAATGAGTCTTGTTGTAAGAGCTATGAAAGTCCCACGTCTGGATTGTATTTTGTGTTTTGGAAGAGTTCCTTCGCTTATTTCTCATTCTGAACAGCAAGCTAGACCATCTCTTATTAAGAGAAGTGTGCTGGAAGACCGAATGCGGGCGATTTCCTGTGGCCCCCAGTGGGGCCCTGGCGCCCCGGGCATCCGGTTACCTGTAATAACCAGGCATCACGATGTGGACGCCGGCGCTCGGCTGGCAGATGGCTGTGGCGTCCTTATCATCCATTTTGCGCACGGTGTCTGTGAAAGGTCCCGTAGCATTGATAACACATTTGGCTCTCACATCAAACTCCTGCCCTGTGAAAGAAAGCAGCATCAATCACATGCCCCATTTGTTTCTCTGCTCACTGATGCTTTGGATTATTAATTCGCCTATAAACTTAACCTATGGCGAAGTATACTGTATACCACACTAAGTGACACGGGCAGCCGAAGTTACTGGAAAGCCACACAAAGGGCTTGCATCCGAGGGAATTTACCCAAACAAGACCACGCTGAAGAAAGGGCAGGCCACTTTTTCATCTCAGTTCTGTCTAGTTTGCAAAGTGCTCAGCAACTGAGTGCCAAACGTGAAGAAAGTGGGATGAGTAATTAAGCCGCTTTCTCCTTAAAACTCAACTGTGGAAACAGCATTGCCGTGAGACAACATATTTCTCAGCGCTGCTTCCGTTCAAGGCAACGAGGTAATTTTGAAACTCTCGCTCCATGGCCATAGAACCAGGACAAGGATGAAAATCTAACCAAAGTGAAAGTGATTGACTCTAACGACGTATAAATGCACCGCCTGTGTCACTTACTTTGAAACTTGGCACATTTATTTAATTTTATTAATAACATGTTTTTGTAAAGCCAAATGGAATGCATTCAGAGCTGTGGGAATTTTGTGAGCATTTATTATTATCATTATCATTATTATTATTTAACACAAAGGGGAAAAACTGCCAAGTACCACAAGGGAAAATTTTCACGTTAAACCAGTCATTGTTGACAATAAGGAATATAATTAATAGGACTCTGAAATCTGGCTTAAACGAAAGAGAAGTGACAGAAAAATTGTAATTCAGTCATAGGCAAGGCAAGATGCTAAGAAATGCCTCCCTGCTCGAGCCTCGGCATACCTGTGAGCACATCCTTACACCGCGCGCCGCTCACTCGCTCTTTCCCCGTGTGGGGGTCTGTCTTCTTGAGCAAGCTCACTACCTCCATGTAATTGGCTGTGGCAGCCCCATACCTGGCAGCAGTGAGGGCAATGGCGAGGTTCATCCGTGCGTCGTTGTGTTGTCCTGCAGCAGGGGAAAGCATCAGAGGAGGGACAGAAGTCACCTCGAGCCACAGAATGGTGGTACAGAAGTGTGTCACAACAGATATGTCACGTCGGTCCCTGTCACCCAGAATATACATGATGGCTGGTCAGCTCTCTAGGGCATGATTTAAAAACTACGTGGTCATTCTCGGTCAGGCATTTACCTGCCACTCCACCAAGTGCACTTTGTGTACCGCAAAAGGGCAAAAAAATATATCCCTTTCCTACAAGAGCTCATATCGATTATCTGAAAGTTAAGAAATAAGTAATTATTCTCGCAGTTTGGGCACATATGTATATGTCAGACTTTTCCCAATACAGACAACCCGTATGCACGCAAGTGAAGCAATTCAAAACCTCAGAATATCTGACACCCCAACTGGTGTTGATTAACAATTTTTATGAGTATGTGCTCTATCTAATATTCAAAACCAGGAGCTTAATCTTCCATAGAGAATCTCTTGGTATTCTATAAAAGGATTTTTCTTGGTTTGACTTTTGATCAGAGCTCCTTAAAATGTAACATTTTTTTTAAATCACACATAAAAGGTAAGAAATTAAGCAGGGCAAAATTTAATTACAGAACAATTCCTACCTGTATTGTTAAAGATTTATTGCTGAAAAATCCTAGTTTAAGAAAACTAAGGGGGAGGTGAAGGGGGGGGAAGATGATTAATCACTTTAAAATACTGGCATCACTAGAGACGTTTTCTATTTATTATTGCCAGTGGAGTTCACGCTGACCAGGAAGAATTACTCTACATTGCAGGGGCCAGGTTCTCTGTGCCCTGAATAATTAATTACCCAGGGCTAGATGTATTGAATCAGGGTTCAAATTCCCACACACTGGGATCAGTTCTATCAAGATAATACTGATAAAGGGATGAATTTGTAATGGATATTGTTGTTGATTTATGTTGCCAGCATACCAAACATTTAGTATAAATGGTTTATGTAAAGTTTCTTCCTTGTGATTCAGTCTGTGCAGGGCCAGAAGCCCTGCACAGGTAATCTGTTCCAGCTAAAAGGGCAAAGTTATAAAGAGAGAATCAATGACCGAAGATTCTGCCACCCCTCCCCACAAACATCTTATTCTAAAACTGAACTAATACGATCAGCCAAGAACCTTTCCCTCTACATTAAATCCTCTGTCAGCGGAGAACATACATTGAACTTCAACATACAGAATAAGGGGTTATTTTATCCAGAAATTAACAGAATGGAAATAGGGGGAGAAAGGAACAAGAGCAGGAGTAGCTGAAGGGTAAGTGGGAAGAAAACTGGCAGCCTTTGGATCAATTTCAACTCAGCACGACCCTAAAGTTGCCATTAAAATAGTCAGGATATATATTTAAAGTTAAGTCTAAGAAACCAACTTCTATTAATGGAGGGTTCATTTAAAATTAGAAGATGCTCCACTAAGTTAGATACATGCAAACAAACCAAAGAAACTAATTAAGAATTCCATTATAGATCTCCTCTCTAAACTACAGAGATTACACATCTAAACGAAAGCGAGGAGCCATCCCATCCAATCCTTCTACTAGATTTATAACAATGAAACACCCTACGGGTGGTACAAGAAATCCAAGTCACGTTTGTATGGTAGGAAAACTCACACCTCACTAGGTGTGCCTTGATTTACACACAGGACAAGTCTCTGGAAAGCCATGTGTAAATTAACTATTTTAAATACTATATGAAGTCATTGTCCAGAGGAACCAGGCAGAAATCCGATTTGTTAACTGACAGATTATTTTGTAAAGTAGTATATCTATTACATAGTCATCTAGTAATAAAACGCGAGGCTTTGAAAATCCAAAATCTCTCTCTTAATACCTTTTCAAAATATAAAATCTCATTGGAACAGCACTGGTATAGTGCCTCACGCGCTGTTGCTTCTATACTAAGAAATGCCCCCCTGATTAGCCTCCAAATCCCAATACTTTTTAAGGTAAACAAGATCGACCTCAGTTAAAATGTGAGGAGGAAAGAAGTTTCCTTGGTCCTTATTTTCCATGCCCGCCATACTACCCAGCAGCCCTGCCTTGACTCGAATCAGTGTGTCACTTACTTATGAACTAAGGCCTTCATGCTATGATTCTCACCTGCCACAATTCTCCCACTCCCACTATTCTTACTATCTAGGGTTGTCAAATTTTTGCAACTCCCCCAACATTCCTGCCATTTCACACCTTCTTGCCTTTGTCCACACTAATTCTTCTGGCTGAAATACTATTCTAGAAGCTCAGACAACCCCTAGTCATCCCTCGTGATGTGATTCAAATATCTCCCCTAGATTCTGCCTTCCCTGAGTCCTTCCAAGGCAAAGTTGTTCATCCCTTTTTCTGAGCCAATATCATATCTTGTATCTACCTTTTTCCTAGGCTTTATAATATTATATTCACCCATGTTTCCATCACCTTAAAAAAATAATAAGCCTTGATTATGACTCAAGCACTGAGACAAATGCAGGGAACACACTGGTCTCCTGGAAGTCACCTGCCAGTGTAATCGCTGTATGATTTCCCACCTCCTCATCCCAGTCATGGGAAGGCAGGAAGGCTTTCTTGTTCATCTTCTGTTTTGTTTTGTTTTGTTTTCCTTGTTGGTACCAGGCACAGACAGGTATCGAGTAATGTTAAGTTTGGCCAAATTCCATTCAGTGAGTTAAATAAACAGGTTTATTTATAGTCTTAGATATACGGTCTTATAGATTTATATCAATTTTATATAAGTTTATAAATTTTTACAGTCTTTATCGATCTATAGTCTTACCTCTAACTATGGACTATTTTGTCTAATGTTAAAGAAATTTCAGACATCAGGAAATAGGTGACAAGAAATTTGAGGGAAGTACAGAAACTCCAGAAATGTGGAAAATCTGAACTTAAACCAAAACTAGCCCTTATATTTAAGTTGGATAAGTGGGACAGGGGAGAAATGGTTATAAATGATTCCCTCAAGACTCATCCTATTTCCCCTTGCTCTGTAGGGGAGTGCAAACACAGCTATGGTAAGTTCTTAAAAATTGAGGAGTAAGCAATTTGAATTTCCTCTGGGCCCAGGAGCTCACACCTCCACCCAGAAGTCGCCTTCTTTGCAGACATTCAGCTTAATTCATTTACCTCCTCGGATTCATGGTAGACGTCCTCCCCTACCCACATTAAATTCACCCTTTACCCTGAGATACCCAGATGCTCTCAGTGTATGCTTCCCGGGAGAAATGGTAAATTTTCATTATTCTTAACTAAATTCCCCTCCAACCCCCTTTACTGACATTTTGAAGGTATCTGTATGCCTCCTATAATTTTATGTCTGGAGAAAAAAAGTTTTTGACAACATTGCATGTCATTGGAATGTGATACAATAATCTCAATTCCCTCCCACCCAATTGATCTGCTTATTCAGTTTGGATTTTCCAATCCGTTTCCTGAGAGCCAGACAACATGATACTCCTCACGGATCAGTGAAGAGCATAGCTTTACATTGGCACTTACACAAGGACCCAGACGGGGACTGTGAAAATCTGTTTCCTACTCTATTCTTCTGCACTTGAAATCTCACATATGTGCACATACTGAACTTACAACTCGTATGAGAGGAAGCACATAAGAGGTGGAACTGTAACTGTTTTCCCTTGTTTAGAAAAACACAATATTAAATCAACCTACCGAAAAGAATGAAGGTCAGTGGTGGCAGAGAAGGATTTTGTCTTAATTCTCAATGGCCCTGCGTATAGGATAGTGAGAGATACTCATGTGAAAAATAATTCACAATGTCACCATCTAAAAGATTGGCCTCAAATGTAAATATTTTGGAGACATAGCAGTATTGCTCTCCTCAGAGGGTTTCAAAGTTTGGCAACTAAGTTAACATGCAAAATAGCTGGAAAAAAAAAGAGAGAGAATCCCTGAATGTGGAAAGGATGTGCAGAACGAGTAACTATGAAAAAACCCTTGGTAACAAATTACCTGGCCTCTTCCTGGTCCTTCAGATCTAAAAGTGTACGATGCTCTGAAATTCTACATATAGTCTTCTTTTCATACGGGGTACTTTTAAAATGGCCATTTACAGTGCACAGACGTAACTATGGACCCAGGAATCTGTATATAAAGTCTAACTGTTAGATAAAAAATGGTTCTTTATTAAAATAACACCTGCCCATAACTTCAGCATCAATAAAAACTGCCACTGTTGAAATGTTGAACATATCTCCTCCAATCTCCCTATGCCTGGCCTGGGTCTCTTGTAATCACATGACTCCTGCTAGCAGGGGGGAAAAGGATGCTTGAAAGAAAGAACACTTCCCTAAAGCTCTAATCCCATTCCTAACAAAATCCACAGGGCATGCTTCATTGTCTCAGACTGACAGTGTCACAATGACCTCTTGGGCAGCTTCTCCTTAGCAGTCTGGCAAAAATAATTCAAAGGCTAACCTACTAAACTCGAGCTGATTTAATATAACCATTATACTTAAAATTTCCCTTTCTGATGGGAAGAGTGCAAGTAGAAGCAGAAGCAGAGTAGAAAAGAGGTGTGTGTGTGTGTGTGTGTGTGTGTGTGTGTAAGGGTTTTACAAAATCTGTTTTAAGTTCATATGATGAATAAAATTGAAAAGGAAGACTCAAAATGAGAACATACTTTTCACAGTAAATTGTGACAACAATGCCATTTCCAAAAGTAAATTATTTAGAAAAGTGATGATTTGTGTGGGGAGTGGCAGGGATCAGGGAGACTCAGGGAGCAGTTTAGGGAGGATGCACCTTACCAGATACAGTGGAGAATGGCTCTGGGCTTGGAAGGCCTGGGTCACATGTGACCCAGTACTCCTCTGGGCTTCAGTGTCCTATATAAGGAGAGGAGCTGGGTGGCACCTCTGAAATTCTACAATGCATGTAATGGCTAATCCTCAATAGTTACCTATCCCTTTCAAGATTTCATTTCAACCTCTTCCTCATTTCTGGTTTCCCTCACTTTGGCCCAGCATGTCTGAAAAAAGAATGAGCATTAATAAAAACCAAAAGACAGGTGCTTTATAAAGTAAATCATAAAAACAAAATCGGAAATCATATTCTTCCATTAGTTCTAGAATTATAGTGAAATCTTGATTTGATCAGCTTTTGCGGGCTATATGCAGGAGACCGCCAAAAATGTCCCAATTCCTCACACCTCCCTGCCGCCATGCCCTTTGCCATCAATCTTGAGTGTCCTCTCCCACCCTGACTCTGGACTCAGCCACGTGAAAGTGTTTTGGCCAATGGAATATTAGTAGATGTGATTTTAAAAAGGACGCTCTGCCAATGCCATGAAAAGGACATACCCAGGAGAGCCTGCTGGTACCAGAAGGCTGATAAGAGGCACGTGGCAAGTTGCCCTAGTCATCCCAGCCAAGGTCATTCTGCATCAGCTGACAGTCAACACCTCCAAACATGAGTGCAAGCTCAGGGGAAACCAGAAGAATCCTGGTGCCAACCCCAGACAAGATTACGAGAACCACCTAGATGACTACTCCAATGCATGAGCAATAAAGCCTAATTGTTTTTATGCTCCTGGGGTTTTATGGTTGGTTGTTATGTGGAATTTTGGCAATAGATAACTTATATAGGCAATGTAGCCAATTTTCTAATAAAGTTAGTCCTGACTTAAAAATAGGTTCTATCTTCAAGACTGCCTCTAAGACGACAATTTAGAACACAATTTGTTTTCCTATAGAAATGGGTGAAATAAATGGCGGTAAGATGATTAGTCTGTGCCACAGAGCTATTTAGAACATAGGGTACCTGAATAAAGACACTGATGATTCCGACAGCCTCAATGCCCATTACCTCCTCACACTGACCTTAAATCTCCAGGCTGACCACAGTGCCATCTTCAAATAAAACTCTACTCTTCCTACCTCTGATTTTTGCTCATGGTGTCTCTACTCCATGAAACATTCTATCCTGCCTGGTAGACTATTCAACTTTTCATCTTTCTTTCATGAAACCTTCCCTGACTCCTCTCGGACACAACAGCCTTCTCCCCTCTGTGCTTCCATGACACTGTAAACATATACTTATTACACCACAAACTATTTTCTAAATACCTGCATTCGACACTCATTTATTGAACAAATCTGTACTAAATGCTTTTAATGTGTCAGAAATTGTGCCAGAAACCAGGTTTACAACAGACACCTAAATAGATGTCATTCCAGGTCTAGGAAACGTTGATTCTAATAATATGTTCCTAAAAGAACAGAGTGCATCTTATTAATTGCTTTCCCAGTACCTACCATAGCATCTGCTACATGTCAGATATTCAAAAATTTGTTGAATGAATAAATGAGTAAATGTACATGATTATAGAACATAATCATAGGTTAAAGACTGCTCAAATAAGGGAAATGTGCTCAAGGCCAAGAGATTCTAGGAACAGTGGCCAACCCCTCGACTCTACCCTCACTGTAGCTGTGGTCTCCACTGAACCAAGGAACTATTGTCTCTCTACCTAGCTACCCAGCACACAATGGAAACAGATGTCTTCTATCACACAATCTTTAGTGAAAACCCAAGCAGAAGGAGAAGGCCAGTGATAAAGTTAAAGTAAGCAAGGGTTTGAGGTATGATTAGGACAGCAGGTGGCAGATCCTTTTAACAAATACTGAGTACATATTGGAAGCCAGGCATGATGGTAGGCCCAGGGCTCCACTGAGTAGGGAAAACAGGACTACCCTAGTCTTTGCTCTATGGAACCACACTCGAAAGGGAAGACAGATAAAATCAACTAAAATCAATTAGAAATTGCATGATGGCGATAGAGGGAAAAATCTGGGGCAGGGAGAGCAACTCCCTGGGGCAGGGGTTATATTTTAGACAGGGCAGTTAGGAAAGGCGGCCCAGATTACCAAGAAGTAGAGAAAATGCAGAGAAGGCAATTAAGCCCTAACAGCAAGACCACCAACTATAAACTTTAATTACTGCTAATTTGCAATTATATCCAAAGCTTATATGAAGCATAAACTACCAGAAATGCGACATGGCATTAGTACATCCCCATTTCATTAAATAGGGCCTGTAAAGTAATTTTTTTTCATTTGTACTTTATTCACCTATATTTTATACATACTTATCAGGAATTAAGTTTAAAACTCTTCCTGAATTGATGTATATTTCTGCAGAAAATGTCTTCTAGTATAGACCGGAGAAACTCAAAAGAAAAGCATCATATTCAAAGTTTATGAATTGGAATAATTTGCTGTCACTTATCCATACTACCGTTCTCAGGAAGGGACACCTGTTAGCACTGAGCATGTAATCATTTTTATTATTAAATACAAAGGTACAATTAAATACAGGCACAGGATGTGACCTGCATCATAATTCTACCCAGCCTTACTCTTCACAATATCCTTTTCATTATCGTGGGCCTTTTGTTCCTTCCTGTTTCTTTTGTCTCACCCTAAGTTCTTGAACGAGCT
The DNA here is from genome assembly GCF_964656455.1 of Halichoerus grypus. Lineage (NCBI taxonomy): Eukaryota > Metazoa > Chordata > Mammalia > Carnivora > Phocidae > Halichoerus > Halichoerus grypus. The sequence goes on along the minus strand of NC_135715.1, from coordinate 120,994,446 downwards.
ATTTACAATCTGAATAATTAGCAATCAGCGTGGATCTGTGGTCTTTGGCCCCCTGTAAACGAAACATTGTGAGGTACCTTAGCGTGACATATTTAAGTATGGAAAGTTTCTATACCCTCAGGACTTTCCTTTCTTGAAAAAAGTTTTAAATGATCTAATGAAGAGTAAGTTTTCTACTTTTCAGATACTTAGGAATCTAGCTAGAGTTGAACAAAAATAAAACCACATTTCAACTGTAAACAGAAGGTTCTGGGTATTCATCAGCTATATCTGTGCAAAAATGCTCTATCCATCAATTTACAGTGAAGACCCCTCCCCAGGGCGATTCATTCTCCCACTAGCACAGGCCCCAAATAAGTTTTTGTACTTCAAAGGGAGAAAAACAGAAAAGAAGTAATGAGACAAAAATAGTTGAAATGAAGTTGTAAAGTCGGTCAGCAAGACACACTATAAAGACTCTTTTATAGACCATACAATATGTGGCCTAAAGCCATAGGTAATCGTCTTTGGTTGTTTCTGAAATGCACTGAAGTCGCTGATCAGCTATCTTAGAATATCTAGCGTTGAGGGTGACGGCCTTCATTTACTGAGTCTATGGTCTAGGAGGAGTGGCATTTTAACCCAAGATAACTGTCCTGGGGCTGCTTGAGATACTTCTTTTACCAATATCCCTTAAACACCTACCGCGTGCCAGGCCTTGAGCTCGGTATCACTATGGGGAACAGAAATGGAAAGAGATTGGTCCGGCCACCCCCAGATTCTGAGATACAAGGGCAAATCAACAGTCTAACTTGAAAAAGTCACAAGTTCCAAAAAGTCTCCAACCCTTACCACATTTCCTTTCTTTTTTTCCTCTGCAGTTTTCCTAAGATATCACCAAGCATGGAGCTCCAGACACATCTTCTTTTCTCTCCTAGGTTATGGGAAGATTTGCAAGTCTTCTCTCATAGGAATGTGTCCTTGCCTTCCAGTCCATTCCCGACCAATGGGGAAACCTCATGCTAGTTGCTTCAGCTAAGGCTCTATTCACTCCTCTATCCAAGGGGGATGATAATGGGATGGATGGGGGGGGGGTTACATGAGGAATAAGTAAGATAACTAGTACAACATAATAGTTCTCCATTAATATTAACTGTCATTATTAAAAGATAAAAAAAATACTGGAAAGTTAAGACCACTTTACACCTTAATTGAAAGATACAGCTACTGCCTAAAATACTTTAAAAATAAAAACAAAAAAGCTCTGTTTATTTTCGAGTTTTAAATGGCTTACCACTCATCAATGTGGCAAAATTTTCCTGAAATTATGTGACCGCTAATCTCTAATCTCTGCGCTTTGTGAATACAGTTTGCTCTTTTCTCATTTTTCCTCTTCACTTTTTACCATGGACGAACAAGTATTCTCTTCCGGATGTCACAAAGGATAGAAAGACAGGAAAACGGTTTTCAGTCCAGAGGAAAACAGTTGACAGGATAACAAACCATTTCAAAATATCAGAATCACCAAATCTTAATCCAGGTGACTTCACTTTCTCTTAAAAACAGGGACGTTCTGCCAGTTTTTACAAAGGAGGTCAACGCTTGCTATAAATTGGGAAACGTCCAAAGAACCAAGTTCTCATTCCTCAAACAGCCTCTAACTGGGTGTGCTTCTATAATAGATAATTGTCTGGGTGTTGTTTGGTTTTGCTTCCCAGCATCTAAGCCCCCTGCCCCCCACCATCTAAGTCTCTCAGAGGGGCTAAGGCTACGCCTCCCATAGGAGAGAAAGAAGGTCCACTGTGTCCACTGGGACACAAGCCTCCGACCTGGCTCTAATCAGAGACTCTCGACACAGACTTCAACCTCGAGCTAGTGACCCTGAGAACGGGATGTGGGGAATCTAGTCTGAAGATGGAGGCAAACAGCAACAGCACCACCTCTTTCTAGGGGCAGCAGTGGCAGAGACGTCTGCAAGGAAGGCAGAACAAGAGGTGACATGCAGTCACCAGCATTAAAGACTTCATGCCCCAGAGCAGGCACAGAGGTCGCCCATGGCTTTGGTTGCCGCAGATCATTTTCGGTCCCTTATTTTTCAAGCTATGTCTTCAGCTTTCCCAGCATTTCTGCCTGCTGTTCAATGCCCTCTCAAAAAGTTCTTTTCAACTTAACTCAGCCAGATTTATTTATCTTTCACCTGCATCTAAAAATTCTGGGCCAGTCCTGACCCCTGCCTCAGTTTCCTCATCGCTTGAGCCACAGAGTGGAACTTTGCAATCTCTTAAGTTCCTGCCAGTGCTACCAATTTTATACACAGCTACCGTAAAATTTCAAGTAAACCAACTGAAAACTTGAGAATGGAATTCTGAAACAAAGGCAAAGAAGCCCTTTAGTGGGAAACGGATCCATCTCTCCTAAAAGGACAGGCAAATGAGAGTCCTTTCCCTTACACGGCACCACCTTTCTATGCCCCTCTCCTCATTTGTGTGTGAGTTCATGCACACAACTTTTTACAAACCCACTGGAATGGCTCAACCTGCCCCAGGGGCGATTCCGAGTGTGAGCCACATGATAAATACACAGAACCATGTGGTAAGGGCCAGCTGGGGAATTCTAACGGGAAGCAGCCTTTTGAGAACCTTTATCGGTTGCATGGTTGAGTCCTGTATCTTATCAGATTTCTCTCTCTAATCACAGGAAGATTCCACACCTTATCAAATTGTTATCAAATCACTCTGAACAGAGCTGGATGTCCTGATTGTCTGAAAAGAATGTGGACTGCCACATTCACATGGAAAGCAGGCTAATTCTAGGCACCAAGGGAGAGCGCTGGGAGACTCAGGACACCTGAGTCCAGGACCTATGTGCTCAGGACTGATTTGATTCTGGGCATGTCCCTTTGCCCATCAGAGTCTGTTTCTTCATCTACAAAACAGAGTTAATACCAGCTTCTGTGCCAATCTTCTAGAGCAATTGCAGTGATCTGATTAACCCCTATGTGGAAGCATTTGTAAACTGGGAAGCCTTATAAGAAGGCAGCTAGTATTGTTAATAAACATTTCTTTCTACTAAATTTACCTTCCCTTTCCTTTTGTTTGAGATAGTCTTTTATTTGTTATCCAAATCATAAACATTCCTCAGTTATCGGAATATCTCTTCGCGACCCAGATTCAATGTTTATTGAGAAACTTTATTTGGGGCTTGAAACTTTAAAAAGGAAAACAAGTAAGAATTTAGTTCTTTTTACCTATAAAAACAAAACTTTCAGACTCACTTGACAAATATATCTTTAACAGATATTGTTTCAAACTACAGTAAGAACATCCAATCACTTCTACTTAAATTTGATACTTACTGAGCAAAATTCTGATCTTAGTTTGGATATTCAAATAAGTTTGCCCTACTGGAATTTTTTTTTTTTTTTTCCTTCAACAGCAGTCATGACTCATCTGATCTATGGGGATGTTTGGTTTCTCATAGGATTCAATAAATGAAGGGCAGGGACTTAGTTCTTTCCACCCCCAACTATCACCACCACCAATTTATCTCCAGCAAGCACAATGGTACTTGGCATGTAGGAAGGTGCTAAACTATTTGTTGTCTAAAATAATCAATTTAGGGGCAGCTGGGTGGCTCAGTCAGTTGAGCGACCAACTCTTGGTTTCAGCTCAGGTCATGATCTCATGGGTCCTGAGATTGAGCCCCACTTCCAGCTCTGCACTCAGCGGGGAGTCTGCTTGAGATTCTCTCCCTCTGCCCCTTCCCCCACTTGTGCTCTCTCTGTCTCTCTTTCTCTTTCTTTCTCTCTCTCTAAAGTAAATAAATAAATCATTAAAAATAAAATAAAATAATTAATTTATAATTCAAGAGTCTGTGAGTTTGGCTAAGTGACCACCAATTTAGCAGAGACTGACCACCCTGAGAGAAATGGAAAAAAATAGATACTCTGACCTGTATTTACAGCCATGATCACATGCTGAGGCAGAAGACGAAGGTGTAAAGGCTGTGAGAATCAGCTTGACAGAGCCCTTCCTTTAATGCCACTTAATTACCTCCTAACAGCTACTAGAATACTTGACAGATCCCAGATAAAGAGACAAAGTTTATGCACAATGCAGTTATCAATGAAATTACGTCAATATTGCATACACAAACATCAAATACTATGCCAGATGCTCTAGCCATATTTTTAAAGCCAACATATTTGTTCCTCTGGAAAGTTAAACACAAAGGAGGAAAAATTAACTAGCCATAGTAAGAAAAAAGATATTCTACTTTGAGAAAGTAGGTTGAGTTGTAAGTTGTCAATGACTCAGTATGACTATCCACACTTTTCAAAAGGCTAGAAAAATAACTTAGATAACTGCATTCCATTATCTCATTTGAGAATGCACATTTCTAAGTTTAAAAAAATTCATTTCCTGAGACACCCACACACCGGAGCTTTGTTTCATTACTCTATCCTTCAATGATACTTCAATTTCTAGCTGGCCAAACTACATCTCATATAAAATTTGAACATGGATATCCTGGATGGTATTGAAAATTGTCTTTAATTAGGTTGGCTATAATAATGGCCATATATTGTTAAAAAAAAAATAAAGAATGCTCATGCCCTTATAAGTTAAATATACATTAAAATGTTCTAGGTGTGGGAATGGCGCACTCTTTCTGTAAAGGCCATATGATCCCTATTGATGTACTCAACTCTGTTATCGACAATACCTAAACAAATGAGCATGGATGCTGAAATTTAAATTTTACATAATTTTATGCCACAAAATCTAATCATTGAAAAATGTAAAAATCATTCTCAGCATATAAAATAAGAGGCAGGTAGGGATTTGACCTCTGTGCTGAGGGGCGGGGGGCGGGGGAGGGTGGTGGGATGATGGAGAAGGGGAAAGAAAAGAACTAGATTAAGTAAGATTACCCATGAGTTGCCAATTGTTCTAGCTGGAGACAGTACATATGGGTTCAAAATCCTATTCTACTTTTGTATATCTTTGCACATTTTGATAATAGTTAAAAGTTTATAACTCAGTGAGAACCCTTTCACAATGTATACATATATCAAATCATCACATCGTACAGTTTAAATATCCTACAATTTTGTTATTTATACCTCAATAAAGCTGGAAAAATTTTTTTGTTTTTAAAATAGAAAGACGAAGAAAGGATAGAAGGAAGGGAGGGAGGGAAGTTGGTTTATTTTTGTTGCCATGACAAATATATAGTTAATTTGGTTCAGATGAAGTTGCCTTTACCCTGTCATGTGTTGTCAACATTTCCATACCAAGTTGTTCAGAACTTCCCCTTGACGGGGAAAAAAAAATGACTATAGATCTAATCAATGCCCCCTGTACTTAAGAAGACATTTCCAATATTCTAGACAGTTTTACTCAAATCTGCACTAAACAGGGATGCCTGGGTGGCTCCAGTCAATTAAACGTCTGCCTTTGGCTCAGGTCATGATCCCAGGGTCCTGGGATCGAGTCCCACATCGGGCTCCTTGCTCAGTGGAGAACCTGCTTCTCCCTCTGCCTGCCGCTCCCCCTGCTTGTGCTCTTTCTCTCTCTCTCTCTGACAAATAAAATCTTTTTTAAAAATCTGCACTAAATAAATATGTAAGAAAATGAAAAAAATGAAATGATTCAATAAATAGGCTATAGACTCATTTCTGATAAACAACTGCATAAATTAAAATTAAATAGTACCATTAAAACAGTTCTTTCCCCAAAAAGATCTCAATAAATGTCAAAAAATTCTTCCCTTGTCTCTGAGATGCTACTGAATGGTAACAGACAGCAAGATTCAAATGAAAAGAAAACAATAAAACCAACAAACAAGAACTAACCACACCCTTACACTTCTAATGATTTCATGTAATATAAAAAGTAGTAATAATAAATTTAGATATCACTCATTGCCATATCACATTGAAAATATATTGATTAGTTGTACTTACAACTTTTAAATACAAGGCTGGGAGATATCAAGACTATTACTAATGTTTCCACTTTTGTTTTATAATGAAAAATAAAGAGTCAAATACCATGTTTCAGTGAGTTGGGTTTCTTGCCCATATTCCCAGCAATTCTCAAAGTCTTCCTGGAAATGTTAGGGAGTGGTTATTATCAAAGAAAGATCCAATTAGTTTCTATCTGAGACAGTCAAGGTATCCTCACCCACTTCTAATTACTGACAACCTTCAACTCGCTGGCTCAGCCTTAAGTGGTCCCTGAGTCAATCCTGAGTCAACCCTGATCATACTTGGCAATATGTAAGGAGTCTCATCCCTCCAGAATTAAGAAGCTGCCTACAAACTTATCTGCCTACGGGGAAGCCGTAGACAAGGGAATCCCTGGTGTTTCCCAGGCTGCAGTGTCTCCTGCCATATACACCAAGCAGAAGAGCCCTGCCCAGTATCTTGTTTGCACTCCTGGGTCTCTGCTTGGACTGGAACTCTGTTCTCATCTCAACTTGCTTGGCCAGAGCTATGACATTTTGCCTACCTGTTCCCTCAAGGACTGGCCTCTCTCTATTTCAAGGAGGTGCCTAGTGTCCTCCATAGACCACACACACCCACACACACATACCTGCCCCACTTCTCCTACAAAATCCCCAAGATGCTGTCCTGCACTGACTCCACAGATCATCACTGAGAACACTTCACTGCTCAGTCAGCTTCCTGCACCCTGGTGGGACAGAGATGAGGAGTGCTAAGACAGCAACCACTCCCTCTGGAAGATGGCTCACAGGCTCACTTCTGCCACCAACCTGCCTTGGGAGAGCCCTGCCCTTCAACCTTATTGAAGGCTGTCTGTATCGTAAGGACAAGGAACATTTTAGCGGACATAGCCAAGGTTTCGTGCTGCCATGTACACAGCTGTCTACAAAAGCAGCTTCTGTGGATTTCTTACCACCCGCAGAAAAGAGGGGGAAAAAAGTCACTCATCTACCCTTTGTCAATATCCCAGTTCGGGATACGAATTCAAAGTCAATTTTATGTTACGAGCTTCTAATTCATCTGTTCACAAAAATTTAAACGTCAAAAATGTTGAATTCCAATTAAAAACTTAAGCTTAAGAATCAAAGACCCAGACAGACTATAACAGTCTATTCACCTTAAGGAGAGGGCAAAATTATAATATATTACTCTGTTAAAATATAACTTGCAATGCAGCGTATTAGTCTTCACCTTAACACATGTCTTGAACTTCTGAGAGCACTACACAAAGACGCTTTTGTAAAACCACCTCACAGCACTTTGATGTGACCGTATGTTCATTAAAAGGAAGTATTACTACTTACATACATAAGGTACATAATGAATTCAGTATGTGTCTAGAGCTGGCTAATGCTATTAAAGCATATGCCAAAAGCACAGACTATAAATCAAAATACGATTTGTCAAATAAGATCTTAATATGACTCGGGTTAGAAATAAATAAGTAAACCACGAACGTTTTGATACGGGAGCAGTGAAGAGAGCGAAGCCCAAACTGAGACCAGGTTGCAACTGACATCCTTTTGTTCTATCTATAGCTTTGGCTATTCTTCTCTCTCTTCCACCTGGATAAGTACAAAATTAGCATGCACCAGGCATTCTTCACTCCCCCGAAGGTTTATATCTCTAACGCCATTTTAAAGACTGATATTCTTTCCAAAATGTTGACATAAACCAGTTGGGCAGTTACAGATTTTTTACAGCCCACATTACTCAAGTTTTAAAAGATCTAGATTATTCTTAAAACAGAATTTGGAAAACATTTGACACTAGTTTATTAATTCACTTTCAAAGTGAGGAGGATTTAACAAAAGACCAAAAAAGGCAGGCATATAAATAAAAAAGTCAAGCCACAAAAACAACTATCAAAAAAATAGGAAAGCCTAGTTAGTGGACACTAGAGTTGTTCAGAAAGTGTGAGCAAAGAGATGGATACGGGTCCATGTATTATGCCTTCTCTTTCCTATGTCTCCACTCTCAGGCTTTCCTTCACAACAGCATAAAATCTCATCCAAGACTCTCCTATTAATCACTCAAATATGTGCCCTAGATCTTGAATTCCCTGCATCAAATGCTGCTTTCATCCACTGCATGCCCACTGCCTACAGAATTCAAAATGAACCCCTCAGCATGGCATACCCAATCCTCCATGACCGAGACCCTGTTTGCTCCTCCACACCTGTCCTCACCCTACAGAAGCCCACACTCTATTCAACTGCTTCCTGTGTTTCATTTTCCTTCATGCCTTTGGCTACATCCTCCCCCACTGACTTGACCTGGTTATACTACACAGTCTTAAAGTTAGCAAATTATTACTCAAGGAAGTTTTTCTAGATCCCCCCACCTTAGGTGTGTGCCTCTCACAGAATTTCTCATGTAGTATTAAAAAATCATTGTTTGCTTGTCTATATCCTCCAACAGTCAAAGAGCTTTCTGAGGAAAGGAAACATTTTGTGGTAGTTCTTATATCTCTAGTACCTATGTATTACCTATAGACATGGTGCTAAGATACGATATACTGAATAGGTAAATAAATAAAATTGCTAGTCATATAGAAACAACAACTAGGAATACTATCCTGTCTAGAAAGATATGAATCTTAATAATGAATCCCATTATTTCAACTTGCTATGCAAACTACTGCTTCCCATACAGTCAGTCCCAAACATCCCGAGACTAAAATGTTAAACTTAAGGAAGAACAGAGTACAGAATTAAAGAAAAGAAAACATTAGACAGTATTCACATTGATTTTGAGAGTCTACACAGGCACGGCAATAACACAGTGCAAGCCTAAGCCTGTAGGAGGCGCCCTTCAACTCCGAAGTAACACACGTCAACATTCACTCAACTTCCCCAGAATCGTACATCAGGGAGCTCAGCAGTCTTACATGGAAACCATTTTTTTCACATCCTGGGGCTTTTCACTAACTTCTAGAGGGCAGATGGATCAAAACCAAGTAGGAGTTAAAAGAGCCAGACCTGAGGCCCTCGTGCCAGCATCAGATTCTTTAATGGATTAAAAGGCTCAATGGTGAGCAAGGAGCCCTGCCATCCAGAAGCAGCAGCTTCAGCAGCAGAAACACGAGACGCAAATTCAATTCCTACTTTCACACCCTTCTCCAACATTTCCTTCAGGAGATCTCACAGCTCAGGAGTTGATGGAGGAAAATAAGACTGCTCAGCTTTTATTTCCCTCTAACAGATTAACCGAATGTACACAGAGATCCATCGAAGTGCTCCGTGGTCCTGCAATAGTACAGAATTTTCTGGAGGACTCCTGTTCTGATCTGGACACAAAGAAAACTGAAAGCAACGAGAGTGGTCCCAAACCTACTGACTGGCAGAGAAGCAGTCTGTGCTCAGTGCCTGCTTCCTCCTTCAGCCCTCAGAGGCTTTTCTTCTTGTGAGAAGGAGCGGTTTGAAAGCCTGGGGGGCAACTTGAGACCCCACATGCTGTTCGAGTCCTTCTAGCACACACAGACACCTGCCCGACACGAAGTGCTACAGCTCTCCCTCAGTGTGAGTCAGGAAAACCTTTATGGCACCTTGTTTTCATGTGTGACTATCCAATTCCAGACAAAATACAATTTCTATATCAAATGCAGCTGGTAAAGGTGGAAATTAGGGAGTATTTTTTCCCCGCAAGCTCCCTACTGCTCCATAGCCTTCTACGTTCCCAACCCTTTGTTGGTTATGCTCGGAATTTCTGTGACTTGCTCTGTGACTTGGTTTCTTCTGGTTTCTGGGAGGTATTGCTCTCCAGTATCTGCTGATGCAGCCAGCAGAATCATTTCAATAAAGGAGCTGATGGGATCTAGTTCTTCGGCTGTCTCTAAAATTTCAAGTTCAGTATCTGTGAAAAATGTTTAAAATGCCAAAATTCAAAGTGAATTAAAAGGGGGAAATAATCTGAGGTTTGTAGCTCAAAAAGGACAAATAATGAGGGAAAAGTACCTACTCAAAATCTGATGGATGGGGAACGCTAAAGGAGGCATGGGGAGGGGGGCTCAGTCATAGACCCACCCCGCACACAGAAGGCCCCCAATAACACCTAGAGACAGCCAAAGGCTTGCTGAAAAAAGATACTTAATAACCAAAAGCAGAGGAATTTAGGTAAGTGTTGTCTAAATTAAAATTTTGGGGGTGAATCCATTCTATTCACGTTTGGGGAAGGGTGAGAAAAAGGACCAAAGTTACATTAAAGTAACAAATGTAGCAAATGAAAATAATTAAACCTTAGTGAGAGAGGTACTTAATTGCATTTCGGTATTTATATATTTTAAATATTACTCTAAATTGTATGTTTATTACATTATGTTTGTTAATAATTTTTATGCTTAGCTTCTTTTAAATAGGATCTTTTGCTACTTAAAAAAAAAAAAACAGCTTTGGCTGAGTGGAGAAATACTTTTCTCTCATTATTCATGCTTAAGGATCACAAAGATACCAGTCTTACTGAAAAGTGTGATGCAAAAAAGAAACATACAAGTAGAAGATAGAGGTAAAGGTAAAAATATATATTAATCTTGCTTTATAAAATATATACTTCTTACAACTAGTGTGCACTATTATTTATTTTTTTTTAAAGATTTTTATTTATTTGACAGAGAGAGATATATAGAGAGAGAGAACACAAGCAGGGGGAGTGGGAGAGGGAGATGCAGGCCTCCCGCCGAGCAGGGAGCCCGACGTGGGGCTCGATGCCAGGACCCCGGGATCATGACCTGAGCCGAAGGCAGACGCTTAACGACTGAGCCACCCAGGTGCCCCACTATTATTTATTTTTTAAAATACTGTTTGAGGGGCGCCTGGGTGGCTCAGTCGGTTAAGCGTCTGCCTTCGGCTCAGGTCATGATCCCAGGGTCCTGGGATCGAGCCCCGAATCAGGCTCCCTGCTCAGCAGGGAGTCTGCTTCTCCCTCTGCCACTCCCCTCCACTTGTGCTCTCTCTCTGACTCGCTCTCTCTCTCTCAAATAAATAAAATATTTAAAAAAATAAAAATAAATAATAAAATACTGTTTGAAGAGGCTACTGTTGAAAAAGAGAATTTGGGTTAATTTTATTCCCTTTAGGGGGTAGAAATAGTGAATTTCTCCTGACTAGATTAGTTTTTTCAACAATAACGTATTTACACCCCTTCTTTTATCAAAACAGATTTGAGGTAGCTCACAGGGCTTTGCACACAGAACATTATCAAGAGAACTTTCTGAAGCCTCTTCTCAGTTGTCTTTCAAACTTTGTCCTCTGTGAAGGAAAGTAAAACTGCATGAAATCACCAAGTGTGTTCATTGTTGTATTTCTCAGGTTAAAAGGTGGAAGGATTTAAAACTCCTGGAAAATATGGAGTTTCTGGTTTCCTGAGAGGCTTGGAATTACCCATCCCAAGTTAATTGAGAGTTATATATTAATTATCTCTGACATAAAGATATGAAGTACGAGTTGTTTGATTTTGTTCTTAATCTGATAGTTGTTCATCTACTTATTGTGTTCTTTCATCATTTTCTTCTCAAAGCCTTCAATAGATAGCAAATTACATATTGGTCATACTTTTTCATTGAATGCAAGAATAGCTCTTTGGTTTTGGATAGTAAAGGAGCAGTACTTACGCAAGCTGCATGCGAAGTCAGGTGTGCGCACGCGTGTGTGTGTGTGTGTGTGTGTGTGTATTTAATGTGCAGTGCTAAGTTTAAAACGAAAAGTAGGTGTTGTGTGGTTCATATTTTCTGTGGGCGGATATAACGATCTAAGGAGTGTTTAACTAATATAAAGTGTGATATGAGTAAGTATTAATAGTAATAATGAAACCCATTTGAAATTCACATTGTAATAAGTGTTCTGTTTGGTTCCAGAGAATATAATCTCCTAAGGTGTTAGTTTTATTTATAAGAACTATGTACCATTGGCTTTTTTTCAGTTTTTCTATATTATGTCACCAGGGCTTAGCTGTAGAATTGGTAGTTGAAACTAAAGTGTGGGACTTTTTTATTGCAGAAATGTTTCTATTACTGCTGTTTGTTGCGAGGCTAGACACCAGCTTGGCTTTCCACTACACTAAGGAAGCTGTTGCATGTCGGGCACAGAGCAACTCCAAAGTGGATTGCACTGCTGTTTTTTTCTCTCTTTTCTAAACATTTATCTGGGCAAAGACTCTTAATCCCCTTGAAAGAATGCTGGAAATGATGCTAGAGAGGGTAGATCAGTGGGCATCTAAGGGCTCTGCCAACAGATATGAGAGGCATTACACTGTCATACAATCAAGTAGCAAGAAAATCAGTTCCTGAAGACCAATCATTATGCTTTTTATTGCCTATTTATTTCCCCATATGCCAAGAGCAATTATTTCCTTCTCCCCTTCTTTCCAAATGTAACCTATAGGATTGTATTTCTGAAAGAGAATTACTTGAGAAAATTGCACTGGATAGCGACTTAAAGCTTCAATATACTGCACATTGAACTATGGCTTACATTTCTTGGGCATGTGTTTTCCTAATGTCTCTAAAACAAAAGCAGAAAACCCTTCTAACTTTCAAATCTTAACTGCAAACTACAATTAATTAGTTTCATGTCTAAGTATTTCTAAGTGTACCATTAACATGAAGAAAATAAAAGTAAAATTTTACTGAGAAATATATAATTTCATGTTTAGGATAAAACAGACCAATCTACTTAAAAGACTATAATTAACATGAACATTTAGTCTGACCAAACAGATTGGCATTCAACACAAGCAGATGATATGAACTAGGTTTTAGCAAATTTAAACAAATAGAGCATATTTTACATAATGATAATGATAGCATTCGAGACAGCCTAATTTTAAGTTCTCCATGCAGATAAAACTAATGGATGTGCTATTGTTTTGGGTGTCCAAGGAAATTAAGATTTCACTTTTCATTCACAGAAGAAAAACAACTTGAAAATATGGCTTACTGATGGCTAAGGCTGTACTGATGGGTATATTTTGATCTAAGAGATAACATGTGTATAAAACTTAATGCCACAAAATGTGGGTCCTAGATGCTTTTAAATTCACCTTTTCAAAACTTCGTGCTTCTTTATACTACTATGGAATTAAATACTCACTACATTAGGTGAAAAATGCAAGATACTATTCTTAGCTAAGAAATGGTAGAGAGGGGGGCACCTGCTTGGCTCTGTCAGTTGAGTGTCTGCCTTTGGCTCAGGTCATGATCTCAGGGTCCTGGGATCGAGCCCCACGGTAGGCCAGGCTTCCAGCTCAGTGGGGAGTCTGCTTCTCCCTCTCTCTCTCTCTCTGCCCCTCCCCTGCTCTTGCTCCTGCTCTCTCTCTCAAATAAATAAATAAAATCTTAAAAAAAAAAAAAAAGAAATGGTAGAGGGAACAAATACAAATGTACATATACACACGTGCATACATATGCATGCACACAATGAATGGATATACTAAAATTCTTTTGAAAGAAAGTAATCTTTAAAAAGAAAGGAATAGGATAGAAGAAACAGAAAGAAGTGAGCCTTATTTGAACAGTCCTTGTTTCTATTTTTTACTTTGAAACCGTGTATTTTTACATAATTATTAAACAAAAACACAGCTTTAAAAAAATAAATCCCTAATAATTTAAGTAGGCTTCATGCCTAGTGTGGAGCCCAACATGGGGCTTGAACTCACAACCCTGAGATCAAGACCTGAGCTGAGATCAAGAGTTGGATGCTTAACCAAATGAGCCACTCAGGTGCCCTGATCCCTAAGAATCTAAAACAAAATTAAACTGATTTGTTGTACTAAGTAGATGGTATAACCACACTGACAGGAACTATTTCAAGTAGCTTTAAAAGACGGAAATTTGTATCTATATCCCCACTGGCATGTACACTACAAACAACAGCAGCAACAACAATAAAACTGCAACAACAAAAAATCTTAAACTGGTTTCAGTAATAATATTTTTGGAGGTATGATTGATGAGGTTAAATAAAAGCCAGGTACTCCTGAATTTGAAGTAAAACTATGTCTAAGAATTCATCATGTTTTCCTTCTTCAAACAAAAAATTTTCTTAACTCTTTCTACTGAAAGGCCTAGAAATAATGACTAGTCAATAACAAGGAACATCCAAAGCCAATAGATTATGGTCTCTAATTACCACTTCTCAGGAAGGAGTCAAGGTTTATTGGAGACATGGCTGTTTCCAGGTCTCAGGCAGAAAGGCTTCAAGATAAGCCTGAAATATCTTGTAGCAGATGGCACAGAAGTCATCATAGACTATTGACAGCATATTAAAAGGGCTCAGGAGGGGCGTCTGGGTGGCTCAGTCATTAAGTGTCTGCCTTTGGCTCAGGTCATGATCCCGGGGTCCTGGGATCGAGCCCCGCATCAGGCTCCCTGCTCAGCGGGAAGCCTGCTTCTCCCTCTCCTTCTGCCTGCCACTCTGCCTATCTGTGCTCTCTCTCTCTGTCTCTGTTAAATAAATAAATAAAATCTTTAAAAAAAAAATAAAAGGCCTCAGGAGCCAACCTGAGGAGGTGCCCACAGGCCAGAGGTAAGGCAATTTGGGCATGAATAATCGACTGACACATATCATATATATTTAAATCATGAGTTTAATTGATAATCCAAAAATACCTCATCACATTTGAAGAACGCTAAAAAACTAACTTATTATTTTTGAAAATTAGTATATAAGTGGAAAGAATCAACCATTTTATCACAACATTTTATACAAAATGTACCTCAAGGTAGGCAAAGGGGTAAGGCAGGGAAATTATAAGTAATCCCACTAATAAATGAAGTTGGAAAGACAGCTGGAAACATATCATTTTGTAACCCCCTAACCTCTAATGAAATACTGTTACTGATCTAGACAGTGATTATAATGACTGATTAAAAAAAAAAAAAGCAGCAGAAAGACGTGTAATGGAAATTCACACCACTACTTACCAGGTATTTTTGACAAAACCAGCCTCCCTGTGGTTACTTACCAAAGATGTCCCTCCTCTTACCAATAACTTATGCTATTTTTTTTTTTTTTTACTTTTGTAGTGTCCTATCCCTTAAATCTGGGCTGTCCCTGTGATCCACTTTAACAACACTTTAACAGTGACACTGTGTGATTTCCAAGGCTAGGTCTGAAGAAGTCTTGCATTTATGCCTTGGTCCCTTGGTATGCTCATTGTGGTCAGCCAGCTACCATGGAAGAAGTCTCACTACCCTGTGAGAAAGTCCAAGCTAGACACATGGAAAAGCCACAGTGACAGAGAGATGCTGGGCCAGCTCCCAGCTGTCCAGTCCTCTCAGCCCAGGAGCCAGACATGTAAGTAAGAAAACTTCTAGAGCTCCTGCCTCAGCGGCCATTTCATTGACCATATGAAGGATCCCAAGTGGGAAACAGTCAGCTGAGTCCTCCTTCCTCAGAACTTCAAGAGAGTATATTAATATCTTAAGCCACTAAGCTCGGGTGTTGTTTCTTACGCAGCAAAAGATTATTGGAATAAGCCTAACTACCACTTGTACAGAAAATACAGAGGTACTGTTAAATGAAGGAGAAAACAGAGGAAAGGATGGGAAACCTGTCAGTTATAAAAGGATTTTATTGGCATACATGAACCTTAATGAGGATTTTATTTGTTTTATGGGTGTATTTTTAAATCAGGATCCAATTAAGGTTATAAGACTACAGGGGACATGTGAACATGAATGGATATCTGCTATTAAGAAATTATTTTTAAAACATTTTAGATATGGCTGTATTCTGAAAAAGTATTTAACACTTGCGGTTATAAAATAAATAAGTTGCAGAGGCGAAAATGCTATACTTATAGCAATATAGTCAATAATATTGCAATAATGTTGCATGTGACAGATGGTGACTACACTTACCATAGTGAGCACTGAGTAAGGTACAGAACTGTTAAATCAATATGTTGTACACCGAAACTAATATGACATTGTGTATCAATTATACTTCAATAATATTTTTTTAAAAAGGATACAGACTAAAATATTCATTGATGAAATATTTGTTATCCGGAGGACAGGAGAGAGTATATAAGAATATAGATGAGGTTTAGCCATGAGTTTCTAAGTGTTCAAACTGGAAGTTCATTTTATCATTTTTATTCTTTTACATGCTAGAACTTCCCCTTAATAAAAATGTGTATACTTTGTTGAACTACTGGGCTATTTTTTGTTAAAGTCTGTGACATACTTAAAACCAAATGGTAGCTAAAAGAAGCCATACTGTTATAATCTACATTTTGGAAAGTTCTTTTTCTTTTTAACCCAAACAAAACAAAACAAACTTTCACATCCCCACATGTCCAAATACTGATCCAGATATTTTTCTATGATTCCCTTTCCCCTGTAAAATGGGGAGGGACCAGAATATCCCATTCCAGCATATATACTGAGCTGGGTCAACCAAGATCATTTATGAGAAAAAAAAAAATGTTTTGAAAACCATACTCTGCTACACAAATGTAAAACACTATTGGCCGTAGGGACCATGTGTTGGGCACAATATCTGGCATATATGCACTGAACTCTCTGAAAACCTGAAATCTCAGAACTCTTGTCTTTAATGCATTTGACCCTAATGCCAGGAACAATGTCTGGAAAATAGTAGAAGTCCAATAAATAAATAAATAAATAAATAAATAAATAAATAAATAAATGGATGGGTGGGTGGATGGATGGATGGATGAGTAAACTGGAAGCAAGAGGGCATGGAGATTTTTGATACAATAGCTTTTGCCTTTGATCCTGTATCATCTTTTTTAAAGTCAACTGGGATACACCTGAACTAACTGTAACATTGTGTGTCAACTATATTTCAATTTAAAAGACAATGGGTCAGTTGAGCAACAGAGTGTGAGGCAGATAGTTTGCTGTGAACCCACCAGAACTATCTGCTCAAACAACTTATATTCATATATATCCTACTATTTTGACTGTTTTTAAGCTTGTATATACAGGGTAGAATACGGATGACTACTGCTATCTCAGTATGCTACACCTGATCAAATCTACTTTTGTGTGCTTTTGATTTTCTTAAAAACTAATTATAAGGGGATGAAAGCTTGGTATTTAATATGCGCTGGTCAAGTGAGCAATAAACCACTGCAAACTTTCCTAGGGGCTATTTTGCTCTGTCTCATCATCAGGAAGCTAAAGCATATGTTAGATGTTAGCCTGGGTGGACACAAATGTGTCCTATTTATTCAAGGTTTCCTTTGAAGCCACAATTTATAACTTTTGTTTCTTAGGGGTACATGTCAAACTTCATTTAGCATTAGTTGGTATCCAGATACACTGAAGAGCAAAAAGGCAGAATTCAGGGGCAAAAAAAGATGCCTACTATATGAGCAATGATGTCAGTTTCACTAATCTAACTCACAGAAAACAAGAGGAAAAATACAATGGAAAAGACAACAGCAGAAAATCAAGATAAAGATTATTCACTTAACTTTTAAGTGTAAACTACATATGCACAAGAAGAAACATTAAATATGTTCTAGATCAATGTCTAAGAGGTAGATAATTTTAGAGTAAGTTCTTTTAAAATGTACTTTTAACCCTTCAGTTTCAGAGATCATATGCTTAACTGGAGCATAGCTATATGCATAAAATTTTCCTTACTCCTCAGAATGTTTTGCAAATTTTTTTTCTGGAAGACTCCACAAATTTTATATATATAAAGAGACTAGGTAGAACTGATGCTTCGTTTTGTAACATGGGAAAAGTAGAAATTTCGTGGACTATATAGAATATCCATAAAATCGACCCAAATAAAACAATTAATATTTAAATATTGTTTTATGCTTATTAAGTTATGTTACATTTATTAAATCATTTAAATCTCAAAATACACTGTGAGTGAGGTATTAAAGGCCTAAATTCATAGATGTGTAATGTGGGGCTCAAAACTCAATAAAGTTTGTAAGCCTAAGTCACGTACTTCCATGTTGCTGATTGTTTTAACTACACTACAGCACTTTGGAAAGCACTTTTCAAGTATGATTGCAAAGCATCCAGAACCAAGTGAATATTTGAATTATTTCCCTTTTTGAAATTATACCCTGCGTTGCAATGCACTTTTCTGTACTTATCTCCCAGTGGACAGGTGTCAGTTTCTCTGGGGTATATATTTAGTAGCAAAATTACTGACTCACAAGGTATGTGTATGCTTAACTTTATTAGAAGTGTTTGTTTTCCAAAGTTTTTATATTGATTTATATAACACATCATATTATACTTTTACAACGTTTAAAAACAAAACTAACCAATAGGTTGTTTTCAAATATATTTACATAAGATAAAAAAGGAAGAGAAGAAACTCTAATAATAAAATTCATAATAGTAATTTCTAGGAAAGAGCGAAGAGGATGAAATGGGGAATATTCACAATTTGAAGTCACAAATAGCCTCAATGTATTGGTTCTCAATTTTAAGGTCGCCTTCGGATTCCAGGGTCTTTATATATACGCTAAATGTATTCTTTTATATGCATCAATATTTACATAATTTTATACCTCAGTGTGTACAACAATAAGGATCTAAAAAAGGGTTAGGAGCCTGGAGAATTATTGGCAAATACAACTATTTTACATTTTAAAATGAATTTATGATATTTTTATTTTAAGATGGAAAATAAAAATAAAAACAATAAACAAAGTTTTAATGTATCATGCCAAATTTTGATAATGTTGAGGTCCCCAAGACAATACTCCCTCTTTGTCGATAGTTTTTAGACCCCCTCAGTCAAAGTTCACAGAAATTGGGCCTTGAGAAATGAAGGAATGGGTTTGGTGATGTTTTTTCTTTCAGGGGAATTTTTCCTCTAGCCGAATACACCTATCTTGAAAACATTCAAATTAGTCTGTTATCAAAGACACAAAATGATGACAAATTACTAACCCAGTGGTTCAAAAAAGAAAAATTAAGTCTAGTGTCCCAAAAGTAAAGTAAATGTCAGCATATAACCTCAATATGTAATTACTGATAAATTGCACACCTGCACTATTGTATGTACATATATATATACACACACACATACATATATAAATCCTTGTACTTACATATTATAGACATTTGAACCATATGTAAAAACCATCATTTCTAAGGAATTTGATAGTAATGTAGCCAAGTAGAAGTTCTAATCTGTTCATTCTACATCTAGTGGTTGGTCCTGTGCACCCCACACGGCTCACACGCTCCACTTTAGAGATCACCGTAGCAACCCTCCAAGAAATTATATTAAGGAGCACATGGCCCAAACTTGCATAATGGTACTCTATTTTGTTTGTACATCCACATCAGTTGGTTATTTACTCAACCTATTTCTATTACTCTGAGGAAGTTAATGTGTCTGTCCGATTCAAAGTTGATAACACCCAATTAGTTCAACAATTGTGTTTGCAAATATTATAAATGAGGATTAAAGGCACCATCTTTAGATTTGACTTACACTCCAGGAAGTCAAAGGAAAAACAAAAACAAAAGCATAAGACCAAAAAAGAAAAAAAAAATCAACTTTGTGTTACTGGGTAATTGATTTTTTTTTTTTTTAGTTTTCAAAATAGATAAAATCAATACCTTAAAAGACTTGTCTTTAACCCAGGATTTCTTTTATTAAAGTATACAATTGTGGGTGCGTGCCTCGAGGAGTGATAGTTTGTTCCTAACAAAAGAGTCTGGATTCCACAATACGCCTTTTGCCAGAGGCACGTCCCCCCAGAGCACACAGCTAACTGCATCCCCTGCCGTACCTGTAACAATGTAATTGTAGAAGTCAGCCTAGTCAAGCATCTCCAGCTCATGACTGGGAGACATGAAATTCATTGTCATTATTGTCCCTGTCATTTTGGATCATTATATCCTGCTGCAGAATTTTCCTCACTTCAGTGCATTTTTACCTCCAGGAGCCAGGGATTATAGCTGAGGTTGGGGTGGGGGCAGGACCGTGAACTACATTTACCTCAGGGGAGCCAGAGATTAAATTGGCTTTGCTCTCTCACGAGCTGAATTCATCTATTTGTATGCTGTTGAGTTTTAGGCTGGAATAAAAATGAATATTCTAGTGAACCCTGGGCTTTAAGTCCCCCTTTGAAACATGGATATAACCAACTTTTATTTACATTAGGAAAGCTAATGTAATTTCCTGTAGGTAGCTATTTTCATATGTGCATAAGGAATACTTCAGGACATCACTGGGTATGAAATAACAGACATCTCTCTCTGTCAGTATCTTGACTCTCAGAAGGAAGAATTTAAAGCTGTAATTTTGTTCTCCAGTTTCATCTTACAGAAGCTTAATGGTGGTATTTACTGGTTTTAAATATTTAACGATTTTTAATTATATCTCATTTTCTGTTCACTGGATTGGATAACTGGAGTCCAACTAGCATGGCACCAAGATCATACTCTGGGAACTGGAAGATTAAAGTCAAGTTGACAGAGGAAGACAAAATAAGTTCCTTAGGAAACTGGCACCCCCCTCCAGAGCTAGTTCATATCTCCCAGCATGCCAAGACACCCAAGCCTGTCTGCCTTAAATACTTCTTGCTGAGAGTTGGACTAGCCACCATTTTCCCTACCTTATTAGGGGTAATGCCATGGCCAGCATTCAGCTGATGGCTCTCTGGCAGCAGATGGCAAGGAACAGGTAGGAAACACCAGGATTGTCTCCTTCAGAAAACCGGTGAGCTGACTGTATGTTTTCTCTGGCAGAAGACGGGAGAAAATATAACCTGATCTGTCACTTCCTATCCCAACTTTCATTTCACATGAATTTTACTGAGAAATTTGACATTTACTTTGTCTGCACTGAAAAAGATGGTAGTAATTCCTCCATATGTGTGAGTTTGTTTTTCAGCAGTTTAACAACAAAAGATGGCAAATGGATCATACCTATGCCAAGCACATAATAGCCACTATAATTACTACATTTAAAAGTATATGGAATTTATTTTATTGCCCTCATTGACTTTAGTGGGGGAATAAATTTTGCCTTAATCAAATGCAATGGCCATCACTATTTACATAGGCCAAACTATTCTTATGAATAATTAAGAAAACTATTTTGATCCTTGTACATTTTGTACTTCAGAGGAAACACCTTACAGCCTTAACATCTCAGTGTTGAGGAACGTTAAAGATTGTCTCAGCCACTGGTCTAAGTTCATGGCAATGTTTACTAGACTGACTGTATTTTCACACCGTTATATGTCACTTTTCAATGATGCTGAAGTAACTGTATAATGAATTACTAATAAGAGTTTTTAGATAACCAAACTTCTTGCTGCATTTAGAAATTCAATGTACTTACTTGTGCCACTTTTTCACCAATAATCAAGATTCTCCCAAGTTGGGAATTATAAAAATTGTTATTTCTGGTCACTTTAAAGTGGTAAATTTTATGTTATGGGAATTTTACCTCAATAATTACTTTTTAAGTAAAAAAAAAAAGTTATTTCAAACAGCCCAAACGCGTTCTGAAATTATTTGGGTAGCTTATTACATTCTCAGTTTATAAAGAAGAATTTTTTTTCTTGTTAAGAAAGCTTTATCTTATAAATTACAACGTGTAGACCTCATTTGCCATAGTAAATGTTCAGGTAACTCTTCCTCTTTGAAATACTTTGGTGACAGGATGATAATGGTATTGTCTGGTCAAGGGATAAGGCATTCCTTCCTTTCTCTGAGCACACACTTACTACATCTAATACGTTTCTACTTATCTGCTCCTTCCTACCTTACTCCCTCATTGATATTTAATTTGCTCAGCACACCATTGGGTAAAACAGGAGTTGTTCCATCTGTGGCCACAGTTGTGAAACCAACACTACACTTTGTTTGACGTTCTTGTTTTGCCTCACCTCAAGCGTGACATAGTTGGACCTGTATCATTTCAGAATAAGGATAAAAATATAAATATAAATAAACATACTTATACATATTTCAAATGACTAGAATATAATTATTTTCACCCCTTCAAGACACGATTTTTACAGTCAACCTTCAAATACCAAACGGAAATTATTTTAAATAAAGATTTTTGTATTTTTCAATAATCCTTGCTAAACTCATAATTTTGCAACTTGTAACAGGTATGAAAACCAATTTTAAAGAAATTCTTCTTCCTCTTGCTTCTACTTGGATAATGTTTCTTCTGCACATGTGACATAGACTTTCTTTGGTTTCTCTATAGAGAATCAACAACAATCTATAATTCCTAACAATATCAGACCAACAAAAAACCAGGACGCCACAAATTCAGCTATGACATCCACGCACAGTCCTCTCAAGGAGACTCAGATATGCACGAGCTAAAAAATAAAACTAGTTAGTGTTTGCTACATCACGTGGTAAAGAAAACGACCAAGTATTTGAGAGGGTTTATGCAGGCGGAATGAGTCATGTGAGGCAAAGGGCACAAACATTTCCTTGTCAGGATGGGCAGAATGCCATTTGCAGAATACCTTCGTACTCCTCCTGGACCAAAAACCTCTTTAATATAATCACCCACTAAACTACAGTGGATTAACATCAAGGGTCCGATGTGGAGAAAGCAAATTCACAGTTAAGGTTGTCCTTTAACACGTAGGCTCAATCAAGGGCACCAAAAAAGTAGTTAAGTGCCCCCCCTGTGGTGCTTAGATGCTGGAAGGCACTGTAAATTGTGAATTTTCTAGCTTTTAATGTTTGTCTAAGACCCTTACCATTTTTCCAATATTGTTGCTCCTAGGACATTTTCTTGAGTTTGTCCCTGTTGCCCCCTCTGTGCATATACATTCTGCACTCACACATGAAAGCATGACAGACAGCTCAATTGATTCAGAAATCTAACACTGAGAAGAAGAACAAAGGTGGGGGTAGCCTTGAGGATATCCCATAATATGAAGTATAAATATCAAAGCCTCCTGACCAAAACAAAAAAAAAAAAAAGAGAGAACAGAAAACAAACCAAAAAACCATTTCTTCATGCTAAGAGTTTAGATATCTAACATCTAACATGAAATACAAAAGATCACATAATGGGGTTAAAAAAAAAAACAAAAAACCCACCAAGCTATAGAGCCTAAGCTGTCCTTTGTGTCCAAAATTTCTAAGACTTTTTGAGCATGTACAGTTAATTATCTGTGTCCAGCTATTTATTTTATAAATGGACATCCATCCCTGGACTATTTTCCAATTCCATACACCCTTTAAAAGTATAGTAAAATTTCACAAATGGCTTTTCCTATTTTGTCTTGTATTGTACTGTGGTCCATCTGGAGATATATTAAGTGGTTAGTTCCTTCAAATAAAAGTGTTTATGTAAAAGTATATTGTTCACATACACCCACACCCACCCACACACACAAAGAATGAACATGGAACACATGGCAAATGGATATTAGATAATGTTACTGTTAGAAAACATCTAACAACAATAAAATAAGCAATAAAAACCGGGGCTTTGGCTTCACAGATGCAATGTTCATTCATCTACCTTCATCACATAAATTATATGTTCAAGAATTGTGTCCTGTGCAAAATACAAACATGTCAATTTCAGCCCAGGAGGCATTTTTCCCTAGGTTTATAACCCCTTGAAAATAGAGGTTTCATCTAGAACACCTAACAGATCCTCAGCTGCTTTCAACATTATAATATATTCATAAGGCAAGTATTCACTGGCAAACATATAACAAATTAAATGGCATGTGGGTGGGGTCCGGATTCATAATGATGGAAAATGAACCAAACCAACCATGAGACACAAGTAGAAATGAAAGAAGAAAAAGAATATGCAAAAACAAACAATATTAAAAGCAAAATGCCATAGGTAGTTCTTCAGCTAGTATTAGACAAAATGGTGAGTGTGTTTGTGTGTGTGCACACGTGTTTGTGTGTTGTCTAAGATCAGCATTAAAATTAAGAATGCAAAACTATCTCATTAGGAACATACTAAAAGGGTCATGAGTAAGAGAAAAGTATCCTATAAAAAGAAAAACCACATACCGTCATAGTAGACAATTGCTCCCACCAGTTTGTCCTTCTGGAGCATTGGGAAATGTTCAAGGGCTCTCGATTTGCTCAGGACATAACTGCTTTTCAGGCAATTACTTCCTGCAACCAGATCATATAGCTTGATTCCCACCCAGTAGTAAGGTAGCTGCCACCACCTACAGCATAAATAGGGGAAAGGTTTCTTGAGACACAGAGCAGAACACTGTAGAATGCCACTTCAAGTTACAACATACTTTTCATTTAAGAAAAGCTATGTATATCTAGAAGTGTACTTACTGCAAAAGAAACAGGAGGAACTGCATGACTGTTTTTGACACCAACTGAGCTGAATTATATAAGTAAATGAATCAGTGAGACTTTAAATGAATCATCTTTAAAGCAGTGCTTCTTGACCTGGCCACGTATGGGAATTCTCTGGGGAGCACCAACCGTAAATACAGATACCTGGGCCTCACATATCTAGACTGATTTAAGTGGACGAAGGTTGGGGGCCTGGGTGACCCTCATGTGCACCCAGGGTAGGGATTCACTGGTTCACGATGTCCTAAGCCATCTACGACAAAATACGGACAAAAATGATAAAATCTGTTTCTAGGCACTTACAACTCTCATGTGGCTAGCAGTTGCATAAACCACTGTTTCATATTACCTGTATTCCAACTTAAGGCAAGTTCATGGACAGCTCTAACAACATCAGGAAAATTGGGTTTTATAATTTATAATCTGACACCTCTAAACCAAACTTCAGTTTTGGTTAATTTGGAAATTTAAAATGAGCCAAAATGGTTTAGGCTTGGAGTTGGTACATGTTAGGTTCAGATTTTGCAGCAGGATACTTTTTGACTATGCATTTTTGTTTGCCAATGACCGACCCTCTTCTGTTCCCAGGCCAAATGCCGTTGCTCTTCTAAAGACTCTCGGTAAACTGGGGTTAGAAACTACTAATTATAAACACAGAATACAACCTCCTCAGCCTTCAATATCTAGCCCTTAGAGGTGGGTCAGAAAAGGGTAATTCAGGAAAAGCCACACTTTTAAACACAACAAAGGCAAACATTTGAAAAGGATTAAAGATTAGGACCAATTAAAAGTACATTAAGAAATACACATTGAGGGACTATTTCCATTAAAATGGTGTTGTTCTATTGACCTCAGTTAAGCAAATAGTATAGAGATGATATCAAAAGGCTTACTTGTAAATTGGAAGCATTATGGGCAACGGAGCTGATAAATGGGGAGCAATTTCTAGTAGGTTGGCACGCTCGTGAAGGGCTTCTTTTACCATCCTATACTGAAAAGCAAAACAGAAAATTAGTTTGGCAGTAACAGATCATAATATTTTCAAATGGCAAATAGACACCCTGCCAACTGATTGATACACAGAAACCTCTCTACCTCTGAGTGAGGATAGCTCCCTCCTAATCAAATTTCTAATAATACATCATGCCGTCAACCTGAAAGATTTTTTAGAAACCTTAACTGTATTTGCATAGGAGAAAAACATGCTGTCAGAGTTCCCAGGTGTAAGATCTTTTCCTGACTTGAGTTACAAGATTATAGTAACAATTTATCTTGCATTCTCTGTATTGTCCGCCTTCTCAGTCCTCTATAATATTTCCCCGTGTAAGAAATAACAGATTGTTCAAATTCACGCTAAATGTTCCCTCCTTGCCTCCACTAACACAAGCAGAGATAATACTTAGGAGTTGCACAGTATTTTATAGATTACAGAAAAGCTTTTGTCTTGACTCCCTTCGTCTTCGTTATGCCTCTCTGAAAAGCCAGGATTACTATTATAACACTAATTTAAAAATGAGAAAACTGAGGCTCGTAGACATTGAATAAATAAGCTGGAACACATCACAAGTCATCTGATTCTAGGTCCTATGCTCTTTTCTTTGCATCCATCATGATGCCAAAGAGACACGGAAGCAAAGAAGACACATTGGAAACTGACAATGTCAAGTTAGCACTGCTATGTTTTTCATGTACCAGAAGCAGATAGGGAGTTCAGCTGATTTTTTTTACCCCTCTGGGAAATGTCATCTTCCACACTGCCTTGGCAGTTTTCAAATGGTGGCAGACTGGACACAATAAAGTGTGACATAAGAAAAGCATGACTCAGATCATCTTTTCCTTAAGAATATGTCAGTGGCAATATGAGTGTATGATTGCAGTTACAGTAAGAGGATCAATTTAACACTCCTGTATTACAACACGGTCCCCCGAAACTGTCTGGAAAGTAGCAATGTGGTAGCCATTGGCAAAACAAACAAACAAACAAACACACCATCACAATTGTTAAAAGGCAACATATCCAAAGGTGATTTTGTAAATTTGCTACCTTGACATGCCTGCATGGAAAAAGCCCCTGATTACCCATAAACATGATGCTACGGGAAAGAGCCGGCACACCTCTCCTGAAGGATATGCCAGCAGAATACACACTAAATAGGTATTTCCAACAGGAAGAAATGTTAAAAGCCATAAAAAAAAAAAAAAAAAAAAAACCTGCTTTAATTGGTTAGAAAAAAGCATAGTCGCATTTTTTGTTTAACAACCAGCATACACAATTACCTGCTCAATATCCAACTTCATGATAGCCTTCTGAAGATATCTCACACCACCATGGATCAATTTAGTGCTTCTGCTGCTGGTCCCTGATGAGAAATCATCTCTTTCTACAAGGGCTGTTTTTAGTCCTGTGTAACCAGAAAACCAAATTAACTTCTTAAATTACACAATTTGTATGTAATTCATTAAAGGCACTTCTCCAGGGTAGAGACAATCACAAGAAAAATTACTCTGAACATGGATAAATTTGTATTCAAAGTGCAGTACACTGTCTATATTATAATGAAGAGATTTTAGCCTCTTCCTGGGGGAAAAGTCAAACCAGAACTAGAAGCATATTAAACTGTGAATGACTCACAACTAGAAAATATTACAGTACAATTTCATGGCAGTAACATACTCCGGGGCATTGAAGGAGAGCCTGGCACCCATCCTGGCCCATGCAGAGTTAACTCAGTGTTGTTTCGAAGCCTTGTGGAACTCACATTCATCCCTCACTACAAGTCTCTCACATGTCCCAGCCCCTCATCCCTAGTCTACTCTAACACATCATCCATAAAATCTCGACCAGACCTCCTATGTGCTGGCTGCCATTTCTGGGGTGGTGTTAGAGTGGGTATAAAATGGGGGAAAAGGGGCGCCTGGGTGGCTCAGTTGGTTAAGCGACTGCCTTCGGCTCAGGTCATGATCCTGGAGTCCCTGGATCGAGTCCCGCATCGGGCTCCCTGCTCGGCAGGGAGCCTGCTTCTCCCTCTGACCCTCCCCCCTCTCATGTGCTCTCTCTCTCTCTCTCATTCTGTCTCAAATAAATAAATAAAATCTTAAAAAAAAAAAAAATAAAATAAAATGGGGGAAAAGACCAAAGGCATCAAAAGGGAAGAAGAAGGAAGAGAATAACCTCTGACATTGAGGGATTTATAGTCTAAGACAGGCAAGCACAGTATTATAGAATTACAAAGAAAAATACAAGCCAGGACAAATAAACCCAGTGCAGAGTATCCATGAGTAAAGACAAGACAATATTTTTGGT
Organism: Halichoerus grypus; assembly: GCF_964656455.1. NCBI lineage: Eukaryota > Metazoa > Chordata > Mammalia > Carnivora > Phocidae > Halichoerus > Halichoerus grypus. Next base: position 120,966,864 of record NC_135715.1, on the reverse strand, counting down.
AAAGGTGAGGCTGAGCAAGGACAGGTTGGTTCTAGAAACCACGTCTCTGCCCCTTTCTTTGAGGGTTGCAATAAATCTCTTGCGGATGAAACCAGCTCTGTTTTGTTTTCTTTTCTTACAGAGCCATCCCTGCTTCTTAGGATTGGGTAGGACCCACAGTAGTACAAGTGCCATACACTAGCTAGAGATGAAACCCCAAACTTCAAAAGACGCAACATATACATCAACACCGAGCCAGGAGGAATTTTCAATGCCTGGCATACTCATAGTGGATGAGAGAATGTCATAGAATCCAATTACAATGAGAATATGTAACTGGAAAAGTTTGGGCTCACAAAGCTCATATAAGAGAATCTGTGCATGTATTCAATTCAGAGCCATTTATTACATTTAATACCAAAGGGTCGTTTTTATAACTTTTAACAGTTTAAATATCGTACCCAAATGTCATCATAAAATCAGGGCAATTCCCTTGACTCAAAAGGACAAAATATTTGGAAACCGTGGAGGAAAAGTAGAGAACTTTGATTCAAGGGCAAAAGTGCTAATGCTCTAAATAACTAGCAAAATAACACAGGTACTGTAGCCCCAGGTCACACTTTTGAAGCATTTATGCCAGACAAAGACCTGTCAAAGTCCCAACTCTGAAAACTCTATCAGATATGCTTAGTAAATTCAGTACTGAATGTATTTAAAAAAAAAAAAAAAACAGGAAAATATGTCAAGTTAGCACATATATTTTAAAAGAATATGGAGAACGTAAGTGCCAGGCAAAGTGCTAGCATTAGAAATGAATTCGGCATGGACCAAGCTGTCATGCAGCTCCCAGCTCAGAGAGAGGCAAGTAAGTGCAATAGTTTTATAGGTGCTAAGATTTGCAAATACAGAGAACTCTTATCTTACTCTGGGTTAGAAGTTAAAATCAGGACATAAACCTAAAATTGCATAGTCAAGATTACATTTGGTAATCTCAAGAATGCTCTGCTTTGGTGAGCTTTTTCACCTTTTCTTAGTAAGTCCAACAGAGATCTTCTTCCAGCGCTAAAATAGACCATTGTGTCTTCAGTTGAAGATTGGGTGAGGGAGTTGACTTTCGAAGGGCATTTAAGAGCCAGATTATTTAAACTATACCTCTCATTTAACCTTGGAAATCCAGTCATGGCACCAAGATGCCTGCCCCACGAGAGGCAGGGACATGAGAGTGAGAGAGCCCTCCCATCCAACCCCTGGCTCCCCACCTGGGCCTGTCCCCAGTAATCCCCACCTCCCAGCAGGGGATCCCCTACCCGCAAGCGTGGACTGGACCTAGCGCCTTGCTTCTAATGAACAGAATGCAACAATTAGGGCATGCCACTTCTGTGACTAGGTTACAGAAGACTGTGACTCCCGCTCTCTCTCTCTTGCCCTCTCTTGCTTTCTAGGATGAAGCAAACTGTCATGTTTTAAGACCATGGCCTAAGGCAGGCCCCCAGGCAACAGGTCACAAGGATCTGAGGCCTCAGTCCAAACACCAGTGAGGAAGTGAATCATGCCAACAACTACGGGAGTTACTAGGAAGCACTCAGAGCTAGAGAACCCAGGCTCAGGCACAGCCAGATCCCTGACCCACCAAAATTGTGTGATAGCAAAGGTCGTTTTAGGCCACTAAATTTTGGGGTAGCTTATTGATGGCATGATTCCCCGTGTGATTAATAACTGCAGACACAATATAAGTTTTTCATTGCACCTGGGGTTGGGGTCTTCAAGAAAAGCTGAGTTTACGGAGGAGTATGCGTTCAAGATAGGAGGGGAAGGAATGATCACTGGCAAAAAAAAAAAAAAAAAGTACTTAAGCAAGTGAAAGGCAAATGCTTGAGATGGCCCAGCTCATTTAGGGGCCGCTTGTCACTCAGGGGCTGGGGACAATGTGAAGGAGATCCAGGGGGAGAAATAGTAAAAGGCAGATCACAAACGGCCTTTCATCCACACTGGGAAATCTGGACTCTGTCCTATGGGCAATTGTTTCTCACAAGTAAGTAATGTCTGAGTCTCCTGAAAAGGAAAATGCCTCTGAGACCATGGCTCCAAGTCGTGGATTGATCTGAGAAGCACATGCTTTGTCAGAAAGTACAACTAGACTTACTGTGATAGTTTTTCAGTATATACAAATATCAAATTATTATATTGTATATCTGCAACTAATGTTATATGTCAATCATACTACAATAAAGAAAATAAAAGAAATATTATAGAAAGAAAAAAAAAAAAAAGAAAGTACAAGATTTGGCATCAATGCTAAAGAAGCATGAACCCAAGCACAGTTCTCAGCTCCAAGTTATCCATTTTGAGGAAAGGTATTGCTGGTTGCTTTTTTTATTATGATGATTATAAAAAAGGAATAACATTTCAATTTTTTCCAGAAATTCTCAGATATTGTTTTGAGAAACACAATTGTGCTGTCAGGGGAACCACCAAAGTGTTTTAAGCTGAGAAATCAGATTAATGTTCTAGAAAGATCCCTCTGTGGGGGTGGAGAGTAGGGGTGGAGGGGTCAAGAGATGGGGGGCAGACCATTTAGGGGATGTGTGCCATACAGCAGGAGCAGGGCAATGAACCCTGCTCCTGAGTCCAGCCTCCCAAAGCAGAAGATGGTACTGGAGAGTGATATGAGGAGAGCATTTTATGGGCTTGTGTTATCAGGATGGATTTTTTTTTTTTTCTTTCCTAAACTGACAAGAGTGTGAGGCAGGGAACTACTCTAGGAATTAGCAACCCATCTCAGGAGGCTATTTCAGGATATGTAAGTGAGAGCTAACACTTTAAAGCCTCAAAACTGCTTTTGCAAGTATTGGACATTTAAAAAAGTTATTCACATGTATTTATGTGAAAAACCCTAGTGAATACCAACAAAAGTTAAAATGGGCTCCTCTGTCAAACCAGGCTGTTTTGCTTGTCCTATTATTTCTAGTGCCATATCATCAAGCTACCCACCAAAATTCCTGGAGCGAAATGATACTGCTTCTTCCAGAGCAAAAAAACATAAAAATGTAACCTCCAAAGTTATAGCTAAATTGATATATTCAAGCACCATGTAACCTAAAAATATTATCAAAAGTTTTCAGAACCAAACACAAAAAATACCCAGATATTCGAAAAAAAAAGAAAATATTTTTAAATTTTCAACTGCTATTACACACTAAATGTTTTCTCATTTTTGTTGAATGAGAACAATTGAATGAGGGAGGACGTAAATGATGCAAAATCAAGACATTACTAGAAGTTCTGTTTCTCATAAATATATATATATATTTTTAAAGATTTTATTTATTTATTTATTTGACAGAGAGAGAGATAGCGAGAGCAGGAACACAAGCAGGGGGAGTGGGAGAGGGAGAAGCAGGCTTCCCGTGGAGCAGAGAGCCCGATGTGGGGCTCGATCCCACGACCCTGGGATCATGACCTGGGCCGAAGGCAGACACAACGACTGAGCCACCCAGGCGCCCTCTCATAAATATATTTTTAACTAATTAACGAACTAAAGCAAAGACAATGAAATTTTTAAAAGCTTTAAAATCTTGCACAGTTCCATTATCTAATATGTTCCTTTCTGTTTCACCCCTCAAAATCCAAAATTTTCCTCCCCTCAAAAATTACTGATCCAAAATTAAGAGCTCAGTTTTCTGATATTTTAAGTATAAAGTAAGGAAGTGAAAAGAGGGTACTGTTTTACCTTTTTAAAGACACTGAACAGTATTTTTAAGTGACACTTAATGCTAACATTTTGCGTTCTTAGGTAAAATAATTAAGTTTGAAGGACATCAAAAATAATGTACGCAGGCTTCAAGCAACTACTCCTGGGGGCGCCTGGGTGGCTCAGTCGTTAAGCGTCTGCCTTCGGCTCAGGTCATGATTTCAGGGTCCTGGGATCGAGCCCCGCACGGGGTTCCCTGCTCCGCAGGAAGCCTGCTTCTCCCTCTCCCACTCCTCCTGCTTGTGTTCCCTCTCTCGCTGTCTCTCTCTCTGTCCAATAAATAAATAAAATATTAAAAAAAAAAAAAAAAAAAGGCAACTACTCCTGGCTGTGGATTTGAGGAGCTCGGGAAGATCTTCCCTCAGAGTAGAAAGAATGGCCATCCCACGTGCCTAGCAATGAAGGGCTGACCTCTCTGTGCATTTACAGTAATTCAACTAAACTAGTTCAAGATTTTATGAGGAATAGTTTTTGTTTTTTTCTTTTCTTCTTAGCAGTTACTTTTTATGGAAAGCAATGAGCTCTATCACTGCTGAGATGAACCAGAACATTTAGGAGTGGTACTGTTCTTTTATTTATTTTTTTATTATTGATTGCTTTTAGTAGGTATTCACAGGAATTTCATGACAGTGGTGAAGTATTAATATTCGGAGTGAAATGACTCTGAAAATCTTAGGTGGGATAACAAGGTTAGCTACAGTGGAAGAATAAAGTCAACTGAAATCTGCCTTTCCGTCATCTTCAACCCATCTTTTAACAAGTTCAAATTGTATCCTGAGGGATGTGTGGCAAGGGGCATGAACTAAATACGGCTCTTTACAGCTTTGCCTTTGCTGACCTGAGTGAGAATGTCTAGCTACCAAGCACTTCCAGCTAAACCAATTTGTGGCTCAAGACAGTTGGATGAATACAGAGGAGTAATTACCTTCTAAGGGGAAGAATAGTACGACATTTAACTTTCACAACATGATATAGAACAGAAGTATATTTTAATACCTTTTACTGATTATCTTATTATGCATGAAAACATGCTCAATATAATAAATGCAGAGAAGTAAAGAGAACAAAATAAAACTCTCCTGTAATCGCACTGCTTAGAGATAACCACAGTTGACATTTGTGAACATTTAAACGTTCGCATTTTCTATGCATGTATATAATCACATATGTACATTTTTACAAAAATAGGATCATATGATATATTCCATTTTTTTCATTTAACGTTATTTATTGTAAACATCTCTCCATGTCAATACATATTTTTCTATAATTTTATTTTTAATGTATGAATAGTATTACATTAAATATTTACAATGATTTATATTCAATTCCCTATTTTTGAACATTTGGGTTATTTCATACCTTCACTATCACAGATATTACTGCAACATATTTTCGTTTAAACTCTGCATTTTTAATTATTTCATTAGAATAAATTTTCAGATATGGCATTATTTAGATATTTTTAAATAGAAAGGAGAGATAAATCCCTGTAAATTACCTAGCGGAGGCACCAAGGTAATATACAAATCAAAAAATTTAGACACTCTGTACATTAGTACCATAGCATAAGTGTTAAAGCCACATGCCCCATGAAGGAAAAATGATGTAGTTTAAGGAAAGGAAAGTTTATCTTTTTTTAGAAAAGCTTTGGGCACTTACCTTTGGATTTCAGAAAGCCAATGTCATTAATAAGACAAGGGACTAACCCAAAGGCTGAACATTTTATATGAAAAATCAATTCCCTAAAAAAATAACACTCTACAGTGCAAAGTAAACCTGGCTTGTTAATCCTCAGCGATATGAATCCTATGCATTGGCCTAGTTTTTCCTAAAAATGAATGTTAACATTTTACATAATTGTATAATATTGGATTGGTTATTTAATACTATTGCTATTTATATTAGGAAACAGATAAACTATTAATGAAGATACCACGTTGCAGTAGAATCTATCATTAACACTTTGTGTTCCTTAAGTACACACAGATTATGGAGGCACAAAAATGTATTAAGCCATAACATTAATTAGAGTAATGCAGTTATGAGGGAAGAAGGGAGTTGCTGTTGTTGCTTCCTCTTTTTATTTTTTTATTATAAAAACTGCCAGTGTCCAAAGAGAGGAGGAATATCCAAGGGATGAAAAGAGAGACTAACACACCACTGGATTCCTAGTTACAAAATCCAGACATAACCAATGTTAACAATAAAAACGTCCCATATTAAATATTACCAGAAACTTAGGGTGCCTGGGTGGCTCAGATGGTTAAGTGTCTGCCTCCAGCTCAGGTCATGATCCCAGGGTCCTGGCATCGAGCCCCACATCAGGCTCCTGGCTCAGCAGGGAGCCTGCTTCTCCCTCTGGCTCTCCCCCTCCTCATGTTCTCTGTCTCTCTCTCTGTATCTCTGCGTCTCAAATGAATAAATAAAATCTTTAAAAATAAATAAATAAATAAATAAATAAATAAATAAATATTACCAGAAACTTAATATGCTTATGAAAGTATACAACCTATGTACCTTTTTGCTTTAAACACAAACAGAATTAATAAACTCATTCTTCACAACTTGTTTTCCAATTTATGATACATTTTAGCCATTTTCCCTGAAAATAGGCATAAACCTCTTTTGGATAACTGAATGTACCCAATTTATTAAACCAGACCTCAAGTTTTTGCTATTATAAATTGCTGTAAGTAAAATTTTGATCAATATGGCATTATGAGTTCAGCTTTGAACTCCTCCTCGTCTGCAAACACAGATCTCTATGTATATTTAAAGAACGTGGTTGACTCAAAAATAAACACACTTTGGATCAGAAATGTAGCAGAAATTCAGAGCAGAGTGGTTAGGCCAAAGCCTCTGTCATGCTGAGCCCTGGGTCTAAAACAGGCAAAAGCAACCAAAAATTCAATCCCTGAAGGGCAAGAGGAATACAGGTCTCCCTTGCAAGGAGAGGTAAGGAAGCCGGACTGACCACCTGAATGCTGGGAACTAAAGAAGGGCTTCAGCCAGTACGAGTGATGGTGGAGATGCTTCTGCTGACCACCGTCCAGGGTTGTGGACTATCTGCGGGGACATATCTAGGAGGTAGGAAGACAGACACAGAGAGCATCACCTAAGCCAAAGCACCATCAGCTGGCTCAGCAATTGGTCTGCACAATGCTCAATATCAACACAGGTCAAGAGCCTCAATTTGACTCTGGGAAAAGTCTCTGATGGGACTCGAGCGTGGAAAGGATTCTACGTACAGAGTTTAAGGTATGGCAACAGAGTGATCCAAAAGTGATTTCATATGAATGAAAGAAAGGAAGGAAAAGAAGTAAAATAAAAGATGTAAGGTAAAAATACAAAATAAATGTATATGGGATCCAAACAAATGGAAATGGATCAAATTTCATTCTTTTTTCTTTATGTTTAATAGATAAAATCTACTTTAAATGGATCAAATTCACCTAGTTAAAGATAGATTCTAACTGGAATCAAAATAAAAAACTTAATTAAAAAATAAAGATAGATTCTATTTATTAAGCATAAAAAAAAAAAAAAAAAAAATCCAGGTCTCCTGGCTCGCTCAGTCAGAAGAGCATGCGACTCCTGATGTTGAGGTCACGAGTTCAAGCCCCATGTTGGGTGTAGAGATTACTTAAATAAATAAATAAACTTAAAAAAAAGAACACAAAAGAATCCAGCTGTTTATCATAGACGTACTAAAGCAAAGGATATAGAAAAGTTAAAAACAATATAACAAACCCTGTCTGCTAAGTTATAAATATTTTCCCAGTCTCACATGTGTTTATTTTATTTTTGCCATAGATAAATTTTAGTTTTTATGAAATCAGATTTAGCAAAATTTTCCAAAAGGAAAATGGCTCTATTGTTGTCCTGCTTAAAAATACCTTTTTTACTACATTTTTTTTAATATCCACATATACTTTCTTCTAATAGGTTTATGGTGTTTTATGGTTATATCCTTGGTTCACTTGGAATATGACAAAGAGAATATATATACATATGTATTTACATGTATATACATACACACATATATACATACAAAAACCTGGGAAAGTGGATACTCCAACACCACTTATTAAATAACTAATAATGACAGATTTGAAATCCTGACTTTACCATATTCTGAATTTTATGTATTTAGATCTATTTCTAGGCTCTTTTGTTCCACTTATCTCTATATTTGTTTAGCAAACTATTTTAATTTAAGTAGCTTTAGAATACACTTTAATATCTGATAGATCTCTATATCTTCTACTATTATTCTTTTTTTTTTCTTAAGATTTTATTTATTTATTTGACAGAGAGAAAGAGAGAGAGCACAAGCAGGGGGAGCAGCAGAGGGAGAGGGACAAGAAGACTCCCTGCGGAGCAGGAAGTTGATGTGGGCTGATCCCAGGACCCTGGGATCATGACCTGAGCCGAAGGCAGACCACTCAACTAACAGAGCCACTCAGGCGCCCCATCATTATTCTTTTTCAGAATTCATCTGGTAAATCTCATAGGCTTATTTTTCCAGATAAACTTTAGCATAATTTTTCAAGTCCCGCCCCCAACTCCTGTCAAAGAAAAGCAGTATATAAATTAAAATTACATTAAATTTCCAATAAATTTTAGTAGGACTTTGCAATAGAGTCTAATTAGTAGTGTTCAGAAAACTGCAAACTTCATCTGTTGCAAGTCTCCTGTCCTGAAATAGGATTTTCTCTTCCGTCATGGTGGTAGAGGGGTGGAAGTAGAAGGGAGTGAAGGAGCCGACCTGTAATTCCCAGAATGCACTATCTTCCCAGGCTCTCCCTCCCTGTCCTTTTTCTACAATGCACACACCTCCTCCCTCTCACAAACCTTTACTTAGGCAGAAAAGTGTCATTGTTCTCTTTCATTTATGTCTGAGAACCTTGAGGCTCTCTACAAGGTTAAGACACTTGTAGAAGCTCATAAAGCTAGTATGTGATGAAGCCAAGACTAGATCCCACTTCATTTTAATTCCACAACCTGTATCCTTAATCACTGGGCTATACCGCGTTAGACGAGCTGAAACTGAGAACTGAGGAACTACCAGACACATACCATTCATAAACTAAAAGTATGTATACCTTTTTTTGAACAGGAAAACTACAATGAACGTTTCCCTCCTGCAAGAGGCAGTCTTCTCTGGAATTTGAATTAAAAGCCATAAAGGTTAAACTTATAAATCAGATTTTTAAACCAAAAATGTCCTAGGTGATCCCCGATACATAAAAGAACAAAAAAACCTGAAAAAAAAACACCTTGAAGAACCCTGAGGGGGTGAATATATTTATCAGATTCTCCTCATTTCAGCTCTCCCTGGGGGCAGAGTGCCTCCAGCCGCGCTTCAAGACTGGGCTCCTGCCCGGAGACTGGACCCAGTGTTAAACAGAGAAGCGATTTCTATTGATTCTGGAAACCTGCAGAAGAACGTGACGAGAATTGTGCATATTATGTTTATAAAATCATATTCCCAAATGAAACAAATGAAAATTGATTCCCAAGAAAAGGCAGAGGGTAAGAATGCAAATAAATGTTCATTAGGAAGACTTCATGACTTTTCCTCTGCCTTCTATAGTCTTTGTTTATCCATTACCAAAATTGCATTTGGGCATAGTATTTCATCAAAAACCTTGTGCAAACATTTCTATACAAGCCCTTTAACATCTAGTGGTTCCCCCAAAACTTTGATGTCCTGAAAAATCTAATTATTACTGGGAACTTTAAAAGATCACAGTAATTTATTTTTGTCAAATGTGACTAAAGATTAATGGATACAATCAGGAATAATTTGGTAAAAACATATCAAACGCAGAGAAAGCAAAATTTGTTGTTAAGTGAAGCATCAAATATAATAAAAGAGCAAATTCCATGAATGAACAGCAACAATGCACAATTCATTAACCAAATGCCCATGATTATTTCACACTTCAGAGGGCTACTGATATGATCAGAAATTGTAGTAAAAGGATAAATACAGATTAACTTCAGCATCTCTATACATTTTAATTATAAATCCTACCCCCCCAAGGGCTACCAGCATAATAAAAGAAATACAAACTAAGGTTTATCCATCCCTTTTATAAGGGATATTCCATAGATATAAAGCTCCATATATAAGACATTCAGTCAATCACTACTAACTATAAAAATTTAAAATCTGGTCAACATCCAGGTTCTGGAACCTCTTATCTTCCCAAAGTCGTCATCATCACCACCATCTCCATCACTCCCCTCACATGACAGTGGTCATCAGCTCATGCACCAGTTCATGTCCTCATCACTACCGAATGTCCTTCACTGCCCAAAGAAAAAACGCACTTGTTCAGCAAAGACTAACAAACTATAAGCCCCTGGAGGACAAAAACCACATCTTACTAATCTGTTTATTCTCAGAGCTGGATCAGTACTCGACTCACAAACAATCTTGTTTTAAATAGGAAAAACAAATAAACAAACAAAAAACTTGAAACCTAAAGAATCATTAACAAGAACATCCTTGGGATGAATTCTTCAGCCATTAAAAAGAATGAATAGCATAGACATGATTAAATATACCGTTACTTGAAAGTAACACACTACAAAGTAATGACTATAGTATGATCTTGTCTAGGCTTTGAAAAAGATATAAATCTAGAAAGCAAGACTTTTTGAAAGGAAGAAAAGGCACTGAACAGGGGTCGCATCATTATCATTACCCTCAGTCCCTCAACCTACCCTAACTCTTTGAAGGAAGCTGGCTCTCCAACACCCCTCAACCGCCCCTACCAGTTGTAGGTCTCCATTTAAACAATCCCCTCTGCCTTCATAGAATCTTTTCTCTGATATCCAGTCAGTTCTCCATTCCGCATTCTATCCTACTGTGTATTTTCTCTGCCTCTGCTCTAAGCAATACAAGACACACACACACACACACACACACACACACACACACACACACCCTGCATAGAAAATAAATTTACATTTTCTAACCACAGCAAAGTGACCCCTTATTCTCTATCACATTCTCTGTACAGTAGTTCTAAATCTTTTCTACATGGAAGTCCCCTACTCCTAGCCGTAAGTAGAACATCTCTCTTTGGTTTTTTGTGAATAAAAATAGTTGTGGTGACACAAGCTCCCTTTTTTATATCTTAGAATCTTTACCCTTTGTTCCTGTCTCCAAGAGATGTCTCTTACCTCCCTGCCAAACCTAAGACACATCTTTGATATCCTTGTTCCACATGTTGCCTTCTATTACTTGCATATTAAGGTTCTCTTCCTGTACAGGATTTTTCCTCTGAGTCCCCAGAAATATTCAGATTGTTCCTGTAGAAAGTTACCTCCTTGCTGTTTTGTCTGTCTCTAGATCTCTTAAAAGCTTATGAGCAGCCCAGCTCCTTCCTCATGGCCTATCCATTCCTCATCACCAAAAATGCTCTTCAGGGTCTCAAAGTGGCCTATTCAGAAAAGTCCAAAGGCCTTCTTCTGGCATACCAGGCCCAGCCCCACCTCCCCGCCTTCTCTCATATCCCCCTCTACACAGCTTGATGCTCCAAAGGGAACCGTGCTCTCTCCCTCACACACTGACTCCATGTTTTTCCTCCCGTGTGTTCCCTCATATTGCAACACTTTCACTAAGCAATGTTTGCCTATTAAAATTCTACCTATGCAAAATAGCAGCTTTCTTTCTCCTGACCATCCTCTGCAGATATAACGACTCTCAGCTTTATAGATCCAGAATGTCCATACACCTTTTGAAAGGCACATATTCTCCATGATGTAACTGAGTCTATACAGACAAGCAGAACTGTGAGCACCTTAAAGGTGTCGGCTGTCAATCCAGTTTGTATTCTCATTAGTATCCTGCATACCGCCATGCATCCAACAGGCAGTCTGTGAAAATTTGTGGAACTATAATTTTTAAAAATTGCTCTATATTTCAATACATAACATGAACATAACTGGAAACACCAAAAAAATGTATTTTTCTGAATCCTACTGGGGAAATGATCCGCTAAGACAGAAAATTGCCACCTGATCAATTCTAACTCCTGGGAGGGGTAGCCCCAAACAAGACCTCCCTTCCTTCCTTCCTTACAAACATGCCCTCCCTTTCCACTCTCCTCCTTAGGCCTCCAGGGGAGAGAGGTGAGTTCTAATATCTTGAGATAACTGCAACCATTCTTTCCAGCTGGTTTATTTAATATGTCCGAGAATAATGTGGCACAAATTATGAACCATGGATGGAAACAGGGAATTCTATGAAAATTGGGGCCTGCCTGACAACACAATAAATTCCAAGACCTATATTTGAATTTACCATTATTTAGAAGTGACAAGAAGGACCTAAGCTGCAAAGTCTCCATGGATCAAAACTTCAGTGCAGATCCTATGCTATCATAGTAAATCTAGGGCACTTTCCTGTTCATGGCGCATGTGCCTAAATCTTGCCAAATTTATTCATTTCTTACGAGTAAATTCTACCAGGTACGTAAGGCAACTAAATGTAAGTCTAGGGTGGATGTGGCAGTAACTTAATCTGAGAAGAATTATTCCATGGAATAAATTATTACCATTGAGTATGACACTGCAATAAATATTGAACCTTATACAGTAACTAAAATAATCCAGAGTCAAAATTCCACTCAGCAGTGCCCAGCCCAATTGCATACATCTAAGGATACCACAAAGATTATTTCTCCAGGACCACTGGTTCTTAAAGTCTTTGCCTTAGGGGCGCCTGGGTGGCTCAGCTGGTTAAGCATCCAACTCTTGTTTTCGGTTTAGGTCACGGTCTTAGGTCCTAATCTCAGGGTCGTGATCTCAGGGTCATGGGATGGAGCCCCATGTGGGCTCCACACGCTGCGTCCCTTCTCCTCCCCACCCACCTCCCCCTACCAGGCTCTCATGCACATCAGTGCTCTCTCTCTAAAATAAAGAAATAAAATCTTAAAAACTAATAATTAAAAAAATAAAAGTCTTTTGCCTTCATGTTAATAATGGCAGTTAGAGGGGCGCCTGGCTGGCTCGGTGGTAGAGTATGCGACTCTTAATCTCAGGGGCATGAGTTCAAGCTCCACGTTGGCTGTGGAGCCTATTTAAAATTAAAAATAAAAATAAAAAAATAAAAATGGCAGCTATAAATACTATCTATAATTTATCGAGCTTCTATTTTGTGTGACAAGCACTGTTTTAAGCAGTCTTTACGATTAATCCTCACAACAATCATTCAAAGAAGGTATTTTTTCCTTATTGGAAAGACGAGGAACCTTACAGAAATTAATTTGCCCAAGTGAGTGCATGTGGGTGTGTTCACAACTATAAACACATCTAATAAAGCCACTGAGCCAGGATATGCACCCAGATTTCCTTCACCCCAAACTCCACAGTAATAATAACCACAGGCAAAAATCAAATTATTTTATCAAATCTATCAGGTGGAAGAGCATCGGTGTTCCATACTAAAATTTCTTTCTTTACATGTCGTGTTTCCGTTTTTAAAGAGCTTCTCATCATGCCTTTCCTAATGCTGACCAATTGGGTGCCTGAGACAGAACTACAGGTTAGCAACAATCTTTTCCATCATAAATTCGCATAAACTCCAGTCTCCCAAACTGAAGTCCATATTTCACTGGGAGAAACGCTTTTAAGAGATATAGGAACAAAAAGAATTATTTTAATAGATTAACTCATTTTAATAAATCTTTTTTACCCTTCACTGACACCGATGTGATTTCAGGCCATATACAAATATTTTTATTTCATTAAAAGGTATTGACTTTAGGAGATTAGAAATAAGCAAGAACAGCAAATTCATGAATTCATAGGAACTTAAAGTTTTCTTTTTAAAGAAATTCCTTTACGCGTAAAATACCAGCTATGTTTAATTTTAAAATTGTGCGAGTGCCCCAAATTGAGAAACTATGAAGGTGCTTCACCACGGTTGGAAAACCCGGCGAGGCAGCGGAAAGTGACTTTGCGAGCCTAGAGGGCACGCCGCCTGCTTGACTGTGGGCCAGGGTGGGCGGAGCCGAAACCGCCCTCCGGAAAACCTCCACCCACGTGGGGACTCACCTCTGGTGACGGCATCCAGTGCACAGCCGCACCCTGTTGCCCCTCCTCCAATGACCAGGATATCGAATTCAGACATGTTCTGCAAAGTCAGCAGCTGAGCTTCTCTGGAAGGAGGCTCCCTGTTAACAGGTTCTGAGATGCACTCGGCTGCTTCGACATAGGCCAGGTTCACCTGGTGTAAGAAAGAGTCCAAAGTCTGCTTTTAATTGTTCATGGGAACACCAACGCAAGACACCTCCCGGTGTTCTAAAAAGATGTGTAATGGAGACGAGCAATACCAAAGCTAGGCCGTAGTCCAAAGTCCACATGGTGCCACAGGACTAACTGCCCTGTAGAAAAGAAAAGTCCTTACAATTCGGGAGGTTGGGGGGTGGGGGGGATATTTTGTTTTGTTTTAATAAGCCACAACTATTTAGTCAGGGAACACCTGGTTTCAGATTCAGTGTCTCAACTGCTTGTTTTGGGTTCATAAACAGCCACGTTCAACTATTTCCCACACTGTACAGCAATTCCCAAATACCTAGTCGAAGACAATTTATAGGAGAACAGAAGGAAATGTTTTACCCCACAGCAGTAATTCATTCAGATAACATTTTAAAGTGTTGAAAGGAGGAGGAAAAAAGCACTTTATGCCTTTCTGCAATTTCTTAAAAGGGTATGTTCTTCACTCCTTAATTCCCCTGGCAAAAATAGATTCTAGAGCTTGGAGGTCTATGAGTTTAGGTCAGTATAATCAAAGAAGAATCCGCTTAACAGAAGTTATTGTCCTGTTTAAATGATCGGCTATGGCCAACGGAAATAATTTTTTTTAAGGATTTTAGTCAAAGGCTTCCCCATTAAATGTTTTAATATAAAATTATAGATTTTATATATTTAATATACACTATTTCAATTTTTGAAAGCTTTAATAATAAAGCCAGCAATAGCCCCCCCAAAGGATAATGACCTTCCCTGTTTCTAGTTTTTCTTTCATTAGAAGGTAAGCTATTGTCCTTAATAAAAAAATGATGGTCTTAAAAAAAAAAAAGTTGCCAGAAATTAGAATCAAAAGCCCAGAAAAATAGATAAGTAAAATGCTAATAGTAGGTTTAATCACCATAGTGAACAGTGCTGGCTAGGGCTGTTCTAACAGTTAGTTATCCACAGGTATGTAACTTCGATTTTCCTTCCTCTAAATCCCAGCATCAGTGTAACGCCGGCAGTGTTTTTCCCATTCTGCTGTAGGGGCCACCTAGGAAGCTCTGAACCACAAGGCCAAAGCCTGTTCAAGAAAAGGTGATTTTAACTCCAAGCATAATATTGTTCTGATAAGTGATTTTTTTATTCATTTAAATAAAAGAAACCAAGTTGTTCCTTAAAATTGAATTTAATTATTGTCAGGCCAATTGGATTTCTATAAAAATAAATCTAGAAGCCACAGAGGACACTGAAAGAAACCCGGATCAGAGGGTCCTGGCTTTGGTCTCAGCACTCTTTTGTTTACCAGTGTATGACTTTTGACACATTATCTCCCTGGGCGTTGGTTTCTTCCTTTGTAGAATGGGATAAACTCCTGTGATGTCTCTAGGTCTACATCTCTGAGTCGTCCTCAGTCTGATGGATGAATGATAGGAGAGTAGTTGGTCAACTGTGAAGTACCACCACTGAGTTGTTGCTATTACTTATTAAATAATTTAATCATTTAATGGCACGTAAAAGGGAACTTTTAAAACACACTTTACTAAGTCTCATAAAAACAAGAGATTATAATCAGGTGCCATAATTTTTCAGGCTATATAATCCAGATGCAAGCCACAAAAATCTTATTCTCCTTTATACAACTCCTCCACTTATCTACTAATAACCATTTCCCCATGTTCACATTTACATACATATTTACATACATTTACCATAACTAAATAAATGTAACTGCTAGGTTTTAGGGGAACATGACATTTTTCTGTCACAGGCTTGGCCTTCTATCATCAAAGAAGGAGGAGGAGGAAGAGGAGGAGAAGAAGGAAGAAGAAGAAAAAGAAGAAGAAGAGTTTTATATATATACATATATATACACATATATATATATATATGCAGTATATACATGTATAAAAGTATGTTGAAAGAACAAATGCCAAAGTAAAGCAAAGAAGCACCAGGCTATGACTGTTCTGGTCAGGGAGGGAGGGTCTTTCATCTGAGGATTCAACTGGGCCATGACAGATGGGTAGTACTTGGACATAAGACTGACAAGTGACTAAACTGCCAGAGCATTTTCACACATTAAAAAAAAAAAAAATGCTGACATTTTCTGCTTGGTAAGTTTTATAGAAATACTCAAGAAATAAATTTAAGGACTATATCATGATATAAGTCATTAGAACTTGGTAACACTAAAAGGCACCTGTTCTACTCTGCTAACAGGTCATAACTATGAATATTAAACTCAACTGAATTTCTTCCTTAGCAAGTATGCTGGGTCTGATGGGCACCCCTCATGCCCTGTGGGCTTCTCATACCACGGACTGCATGCACTGTTTCTCCGTCTTTATCCCTTGTCTCATCCATCCCCCCCACCCCCGCCCCCGCCCAGTACACTCTATCTCAACTCACCTTAAGAATAAAAAAAAAAAATGCCTCTTACATATGTTTTTACCATCCTAAAAATTCTGGAAAGTCCTGTATACCCTTGCTTTTTCTACTGCCTCACCTCCCACTCACTCAACCAACTCCTCAATTCATTCTAATCTTCATTTTCATATACACACCATCACCACCACCACCACCAAAACTGACTCGTGTCCACTTTGCTGCAAAATCCAGTCAGCACGTTTTATCCGTCATCTTAGCTGTCACCTCAGCACACAACTTTCTGTTCACTCACCTTGGCATCTGAGAGACAACGGTCTGAGCTGAGCTCTCTCTCTCTCTAGTCTCTCTTAAGCACTCTCTCCTAGTTTCCTCTGGAGGTCCCTCTACTCCTCAACATTAAGCATTTAGGTTCCTCTTGGGTCTCTCTCTAGAGACACTCTAGAGAATTTCTTCTACCTCCATATGGTCATATAACTTTACACCACACTGACTTCCAATTTTGCTCCCCTATCCCAGAACCCAGACATCACACTACCTATTTGGTACCTCCCTTTGGATGTCTCACATATATCTCAAAATTGAAACTTTTTCCCTACCAATGTTCATCAGGGAAGGCGCCATTTTGCATCTAGTTGCTTAGGCCACTCTTCTAAGTCCCATATCTGATCAATCACTGAGTACTATCAGTTCCGCCTCCTAAAAATGTCCCAGGCCCAGTCACTTCATCTTCATTGCCACTTTTCAAGTCACAGGTCTTTACATATTCACCATGCCTACCTCCACGTCAGTCTCCATACTGCAGGTGGGGTCATCATTTTAAAACCCAAATAATGTCATTTCCATGTGTAAAAGCCTTCAAGAGCTTCCAGTTTAAGTTAGGTTACAGGTAAGCATCTTTACCTTAGTTTCTAAGATTCTTCACAGTCTTTTAGAGTAGACTGAACTTAACCAAAAAAAAAAAAAAGTGGACAATACCAAGTGCAGGTGAAAATACAACACAATTGGAACTCTCTTATATTGCTGGCAGAAATGTAAAATGATATAGCCATTTTGGAAAACTTGAGTTTCTTTTTTTTTTTTTAAAGATTTTATTTATTTATTTGACAGAGAGAGAGACAGTGAGACAGGGAACACAAGCAGGGGGAGTGGGAGAGGGAGAAGCAGGCCTCTCACAGAGCAGGGAGCCCGATGCGGGGGCTCGATCCCAGGACCCTGGAATCATGACCTGAGCCGAAGGCAGACGCCTAACGACTGAGCCACCCAGGTGCCCCAAAACTTGAGTTTCTTATAAAAGTAAACACATACCATTCAACCCAGCAATCCTCTCCTAGGTAATTACTCAAGAGAAATCAAAAGCTGTGTTCACACAAAAACCTGTAGCAAATGTTTACAGTGGCTTTATTTATCACTGGTGAATGACTAAACAAACTGTGCTGTATTTATGCAATGGAACAATAATTGGCAATAAAAAGAATAAATCACTGATAGACCTGACAACATTAATGGATCTCAAATGCATTCTGCTAAGTTAGGGGTCAGCGAATTATGGTTTTCCACCCAAATCTGGCTGCTGTCTGTTTAAATAAACCAAATTTTATTGGCACATAGCCACACCCAATCATTCGTGGATAGTCCATGACTAACAGCAAAGCGGAGAAGTTGCCCCAGAGACGGTATGGCCTGCAACCTAAAACATTGACTACCTGGGCCTTTACAGAAAAGTTTGCCAATCCCTGGGCTAAATGAAAGACAGACTCAGAAGTCTCTATATGACATGATTCCATTTACATGATCTTCTGTAAAAGCAGAAGTATAGGATCAGAAAACAGATCAGTGACTGTCAGGGTCTGAGGACAGGGGGAGGGAAACACTGACTACAAAGAGCATGAGAGAAATTTTGAGGAGGATAGAAATGTTCTCTATCTTCACTGTGGTGGTGGTTATATGACTGTATGTGCTTGCCGAAACTAATAGAACCATATTATACAGGATGAATTATACTGCATAATGTCAATTATACCTCAATAAACTCGACTTTAAAAAAAGTAAGCAGACGTGTGTCGAGAGCCAACAGGCACATGAAAAGATGTGCAACATTACTAACCGTCTGGGGAATGCAAATCAAAACCACAATGAGATATCATGTGATACTTGTCAGAATGGCTAGTATCAAAAAATAGGGGGCACCTGTGCAGCTCAATTGGTTAAGCGTCTGACTATTGATTTCAGATCAGGTCTTGATCTCAGGGTTGTGAGTTCAAGCCTCACACTGGGCATCACCGGCATGGAGCTTTCTTTAAAAAAACAAATAAAGGTGTTGGTGCACCTGCGTGGCTCTGTCAGTTAAGTATCTGACTCCTGATTTTGGCTCAGGTCATGATCTCAGGATTGTGAGATCGAGCCCTGAGTCAGGTTCCACACTGGGTGTGGAGCCTGCTTAAAATTCTCTCTCTCCCTCTCCCTTTGAGCTGCCCCCCCTCCAAAATAAATAAATAAAAGAATAAATAAATACATAAATACATAATTTTTTTTTAAATACAAGAAATAACAAGTGTTGGCAAGGATGTGGATAAAAGGGAGCCCTCATACACTGCTGGTGGGAATATAAATTGGAAAACAGTAAGGAGGTTCTTCAAATAATTAAAAAATAGAGATATCATATGATCCAGCATTTCCACTTCTGGGTATTCATCTGAAGAAAATGAAAACATTAGTTGAATGGATAACAAAGATGTGGGGTGTGTACATGTTTGTGTGTGTGTGAGCTATTCCATTATATATATATATATAATGTAGCTATATATTGTCTATATATATATTTACTCAGCCATAGAGAAAGAAGAAATCTTACCATTTGTGACAAAATAGATGGACCCTGAGGATACCATGCTAAGTGAAATAAGTCAAAGACAAATACTATATGAATTAAAAAAACAAACAAACAAACAAACGAAACAGAAAAAGACTCCAAGATACAGAAAACGAACTGATGGTTGCCAGAGGGTACGGGTTTGGGAGAGATGGGCAAAAAGGGATGAAGGGGTTAGGAGGTTTGATCTTCCAGTTATGAAATAAATAAGACACAGGGATGCAAGGTACAGCACAGGGAATATAGTCAATAATATTGTAACAACTTTGTATGGTGATGGATGGTAATTAGACTTACTGGGGTGGCCATCTGGTAATGTATATAAATACTGAATCACTACGTTGTATACCTGAAACTAATACAATGCTATATGTCAATTATTCTTCAATTTTAAAAAAAGCAAATATGTATATAGTATTTATGTGTCAGGTACTACTATAAACATTTTACTTTTTTCTACTCATTTAATCCTCACAATAACCCCATGAATTGAGTACTATTGTTCTCCATTTTACAGAAGTCACTGAGACAAACGAAAGCTAAGTAATGGCTCGTGATTAATGCAGCTTGTACACAGAAGAGCTGAGACCTGCACATGCACAGCCTGCCCACAGACTAAGTTTTATATTGCTACACCACACGGACGATATATAATGTGAGGAAAAAATAAGGAGACGACTTATCGGTTAGAATAGGATGAGAGATCACCAGTTACCAAACGCAGAAAGTTTTTGGTTTTTTAGTACGGTTTTGTTGTGGAGGATGCTTTCCTGAAAAGTTCTTCCAAAAAAAATTTTTTAAAAGATACAGCACTATTGAGGGTAATTTATTTAATTTCTGACACTACATTTAAAACAACATTTTATTTTTGTTTATATTTTTTCCCATAAAAGCTGGGGAAGTGTTGCAACTGAGAAGCTAAGCACCAAGTTTATTTTAGAGGCAGTAAACACAGCCTAAGGCCCTACTTATAATTATGACAAGAGAGAGACTCATATGGCTTCATATGGCTTTGAGTCTCAAAAACACATCTGCACTCTACCTTCCCTAGAATATGTTGGCTGATGGCAAATAAAGAAGAGAAAAGCAGCCAGAATAAAACAGTGGTGGTAAGTAGCAATGTGCTTTAAGAACGGAGCTATTTGTGCTCCAAATCTTCTCAGACCAGCTCTTTTGCAGGCAGTTTGATTACACAGGAATCTGGGAGATAAGCCCCATTAAAAGACTGACCCAGAGATTCTGGGAGAAACCTTGAAATGGCAACATGCCCTAAATCATCTGAGAGACCAAAACTCATGTGTCCTGACAAGACACCTGACCCACAATCACTTACTCATCCAATCGATATGTATTAGAGGTCCTCGGGAAGTCTGTAGATTGGAGGACAAAACAAAAAGATAATCGGTCAATCATAATATTGCTTAACAGGAAGATTTAAGATAGAGAAGAGGCTACAAGAGCCACAGGAGGCACGGCTCATCCAGATTTCCTGGAAATTATAGCTACATCAAGTCAAGAAAGACTAAGAGGCATTAGATAGCTAACAAGACAGGAAAGGAAGTAGGAACAGCATGTGCTAAAACCAGAAGTCATCCTAATGTATTTCTTTGCGCAGCACACTACTTTCTTAAAAACATGAGTTACATATTCCAATACTTAAAAGTTGCTATATTTCGTAGAACGATGATTTCTGAGATGAATCTGTGGCAAGTACACAGCTGCTGCTGCCCTCGGGCAGGGATTGTGCGGTCTTTTTAGTCCAGGGCTCCCACTCACTGGTTTCAGGCTTTTATCTCACCCAGTGTAGCCCCTGCAGGCAGAGAAGTTTGCTGACTCTGGCCTAGAGTCAGGACAAGCCCAATACTATGATTCGGCCATTAAAGCCACAAGAAAGGAGAGCCCAAGAATTCCAACCACGGCTCCCAAACAAAAAATTCTTATCCTGGTGGAATTAGGAGACTATTTAATATTACTTTGATGTTGTTATTTCTGATATTAAATTATGATGGTCTTTGGGGAAGTAGGCATTTTTTTAAACTTGTAAGCAAATGTTCATCGACTTTTTAAAAAGATAAAATTCCTCCAGAATTCTGATAGTAAACACGTAGTTTTTGTCAAGAGACTGGTACCTGTGAACACCTACAGGAAACTGAAAGCCAAGTTCATAATCTTTGAGAGTTTATATCCCAGAGAACAGAACAGCATTCAGAATCAGAGCAGTTTTACTATGTCTGTGCACCATTAGACTTGCAAATTAAAAAAAAAAAAAAAATCCTAGACATTTGCAACTTCAGGTGAGACCGAAAACAAGATCTAATAATTAGTGTCTATTTCTGAAAGAAGTGCATATTTAAAGACCACAGGCAATTAATAACCAGGTTGTCCTGTAATCATGTACATTAATAATTGGAGTATAAAGTAGGGTTTCATGCAAATCACTTTGTACTGCAACTATCACTCTCACTCTCTCCCATATTATGTGATTCAATCACATATTGCTAATGGAACTGTTAGATTTAAGGGAAATTGCTTTGCGTTTTGTTGTCACTGAAAAAGACCAACAATATTTGTATTTTCCTAGAAAGAAGACGCAACCTGCATCTCTTTTTTTTTTTTTTTTTTTAAAGATTTTTTTTTTTTTAAAGATTTTTTTTTTTTTTTTTTTTTTTTTTTTTTTATTTGAGAGAGAGAGAATGAGAGAGAGCAAGCACATGAGAGGGGGAGGGTCAGAGGGAGAAGCAGACTCCCCGCCGAGCAGGGAGCCCGATGCGGGACTCGATCCAGGGACTCCAGGATCATGACCTGAGCCGAAGGCAGTCGCTTAACCAACTGAGCCACCCAGGCGCCCAACCTGCATCTCTTTACAGTGAATCTTAACATGTTTTAATGGCCTTCACCTCCTGAATCACTTCGTGATTCTAAACAATGATGTTTTATCTTGTACTTACATGACAGTAAGCAACATTTCTCACTGTGAACATCCTCGGTGAGGGACTTACGATGACTCTGTAGCAACAGTTGCTAATGGGTAGACTATCATCTCCATTGGGGACCAGAGAAGAGAAAACAAGTCCTTCCTTCTGGGGTGACTGAGATCAGTGCCCCAGTTCACCTTGAAGGTGCTATCCAGCCTTTATGTGGCTGCGATTCATTTGAGAAATCACAGAGCAGCTCTCTTACTAGCAATCATGATATATCCAAACTATTAAATTGTAAACCTTTTTTATAGCTCAAAAGGAGGGAAAACCCTTTGGCTCTGTCTGAATCTACTTCAGATAAGCTCACATCATAATTGACTACATGATCTGAGGTTTGGGGGATATGTTTTATTGGTTTTCAAATGAGTATTTCAGAAACGATATATTTGGAGGTGTCTCAACTTGATATTGCTCTTCAATTGCAATAGCCTGCCGAGAACTAGAGGATCTGGAGAGGAAGCCTGAGCTCAGGGAGGCCAGAGAGGGAAGAAACGGCACGGGGGCCTGCTGGGCTGCTACTGGTCCCCACACTCTAATGAACTAGCTCCTATCGGTCTCATCATTACCACAGAATGGAGGCATTCTTTGACCACTGAGGAAAGTGAGTTCAGTTATTCCTTATGCAAGTAACTGAGAGAATCACAATTTGATCCCGGGTTTGACTCCACATCCCATGACCTCAGCTGTGCTAGGCTCTCTTTGCCTCTACCTGTAGGTTACCTGGGCCCCTCAATCCATCAGCCTCTCTGACACCAGCAGTGCAGTGAGCTGTTGATGACCATCAGTGAACTCAGAAGTGTTCGGGACGGTGGCACCCTGGGCAGTCAATTCCATGAAATACCACTCTTCCTTAAAAACTTCCCCAACACATACATCTGGAAGTGGATACAGGGGGTTCACCCTTTTCCCATCCCTTGCAGGTAAATAAAATGCTGACCCCATGAGCCAAATGATCATTTCCCAGCTTGACAATCCGGATGGCCCTCGGCTACATTTTAACTTGATGTTCAAAATAGTTCTGGGTCAAATTTATGATGCACACTTTCCATTTCTCTGAGAATTATTTCTTCAAATACATACTTTTTTTATAACGTTTCTATTTGTACTCACAAGCATATAATTAGATCTCAGAAGTTCTTTGTTGAAAAACCACAAATTACAAAATAAAGGAAGTAAGTAAAATTAACATTGCCTAACTTAACACATCTATTTTCTTCTTAATTTGCCAAAACTCTACCTACAGGAAGCCTTCCGAACATAAACATAATTTAACTATTAAGCTGAAAAATGAGGAGAAGGGAAGGGAGCTAAAGGACTCTCCCCAAAGCATTTATAGAAAGTTTGCTCAGTCCCACAATATCCCTAAAAAGTTTCTTAAAGAGGCCTCAAAATGAATAAATAGTTGAAAATGAAATGCAAAGTCAAATGAGAATGAATGTCAATGTTGCTCAGTTAGCAACAGCCTAGAAGCTCACCAGCTGTCAACGCTAATCATAGCTCAGTCGTTGACTCACTGTGTGACCTCTAGCAGTACAGTTAACCTCGCTGATTTTGTATGCCAGCAATAAAATAGCATCACAAACTCCTCGAAGGCCTGATGTGAGTTATAACTCAAAGATATTGCCATGGCCCTACTTTGGGAGCTAAGTGTTAAATAAAAACCAAAATTATAAGGAAGATGATAGGATGCTCTTCAAAGAACATTTCCAGCTCTGTCGGCATAATTTTAGTGCTTTGATGAAGCATGCCTCTGAAGAAACAGTTAACCATATAGAGTAGTTAAGAATAGTTCAAACTGGCCTTATGGAAAATATAGTGTATTCAGAATCCTCATCAAGCTTTAGATATCAGACACAGCCCCAACATATTTAGTTGTGTTTCTAGGAGAAAAACAGTTCTTCCAGGAATCTATGCACAGGGTTCTACATAAGACAGGCAAGTGAATGGTATAGTTTTTGGCATAAACTCTAACAATAAAACTCTCACCAAAAGAAATGCAGCTCCTTTGTCAACTGGATTAGAAACTAAAGTCAGGACGCAGATGTAATGGGCTGGATGCTTAAAACTTTTTCTCTTCCTCCAGAGAACAATGCTGGGTTGCATTTCCCACCCTCCCTGCGAGTTGGCTGGAAATGATCCGGTGGGTCAAAAAGCCCTATAATATGGCAGAGCCACTGGAATAAAGAGACAGAGATCCCTGAATGATTGCAAGAAACAGGTCCCCCACCTATCCTCACTGAACTGTATTGTGAGCAAGAAATAAACCTTTATGGTGATAACCCAGTGAGCTCTGGGGGTTGTTTATTACACCAATTAGCATGCTCAAATTAATACACAACTATGGGATATGTTTAGCATTACAACCCAAGATTCACAACTCCCCTACCCTGCATACAGTCCATACACAGTTCAGAATCTCCCCCTGGTGGATAAGGACCCATCATTTACAGAAAATTAAATCCATACATATAAAGCTCCAACAGGACAGATCACCAAACACAAGCCCCACTAAACCATAGTGCAGAGACATTTCTACCTTTATATCTGACATAATGTTGACATCAATAGCTCTTCAAGCAGGCAGGTGGGACCAAGAAGCCTGTTACTTAACCACTAGTCGCTTCTCTCCTCCTGAATATGCACTCTTCATACAGTATCTAACATGATAGTACCCCACCTAAACATCAGCATCAACAAAAACGAACACTGTTTAAGAACAGTTGCTATTCCAGAACTTCATAATATTTTTTTTAAGAAAAAGGCTGTTTATGAACCTATGAAAAATGCTTCTGGAGATGGAAGATTATTTACTTAGAACAAACAAGTCTGATGGCTGGAATTGACTCACCAAGTTAAAAGCAATCTGGTAAACATAAAGCAGACGTGTCGTGTAATAATTTCAGCTACATCAGTGCTCAGGAAGACTTACATGATTTCAACCTCACAGATACCCTTTAGCTTAGGAACCAGAAGAATATTTGTAACTGAGGTTAAATTCCTAAAGATATTAAGCATGTTCAAAAATTAAATAGTTACATCCAATCAAAGATACTACTTAAAAGTCATGTGGGCGTGGAATTTTTAGAATTTAAAACTTCTTAATTGGCGTCATGTCCTAAATGCTACGCAAGTTCTATCTGTGTATTTGTACATTTTAAAGGCTTTTTTTTCCCCAGCAGTTTTAGGTTTATAACAAAATTGAGAGAAAGATCCAGGAGTTTTCCATATCCCTCCTGCCCTCACACATACATGTCCTTTGTCAACATCATTCACCAGAATGGCATATTTTTTACCAAGAATGAACCTACACTGACACATTATAATGTCAATAGTTTACTTGAGAGTTCACTCTTGCTGTTGTACATTTTATGGGGTTGGACAAATGCATAATAACGCAGATACATTATTATAATATCATACAGAGTAGTTTCATTGCCCTAAAATCCTCTATGTTCTGCCTATTCGCCCCCCACACACCCCAGGGAACCACTGATCCTTTTTCTGTCTCCAGTAGTTTTGGAGAACCCATAGTGGAGCTCCTCCACTATCGTTTTTTCTTTCCATGTCCCTGCATGGCATGATAGCTCATTTCTTTTTAGCACTGAACAATAGTCCATTGCCTGGATGCACCACAGTTTATTTATCCCTTCACCTACTGAAAGACATCTTGGTTGCTTCCAAGTTTTAGCAATTATGCATAAAGCTGTTATAAATATGCCTGTGCAGATTTTTGCGTGAACATAGTTTTCAAGTCTTTTGGGGAAGCACCAATGAGAGTGATTGCTGGATCATATGGTAAGAATATGTTTAGTTTTGTAAGAAACTGCCCCACTGTGTCCCAGAGTAGCTGGACCATTTTGTGTTCTCACCAGCAATCCGTGAGGGTGCCCGTAGCTCCACATT
This sequence comes from Halichoerus grypus, assembly GCF_964656455.1. NCBI lineage: Eukaryota > Metazoa > Chordata > Mammalia > Carnivora > Phocidae > Halichoerus > Halichoerus grypus. Next base: position 120,940,739 of record NC_135715.1, on the reverse strand, counting down.
CTTCACCAGCATTTGCTTATGATTTTTATTTCAATAGATATCCATCTGAACTTCATGTTTCTCTATCCTCTACCAGTTTCTCTGTCCGGCAGTTAATATAAGCCACGTTATGCCAACCAAAAGCTCCGCTATGTAAAGAAATCTGGTGCTATGGCATTCTTATTATGCCTAACAAGACTAGGTCTCTTTCAAATGTTCACATCCTATATCAGGGGAAGGGAGAGTCCTAGACACTAAAGACCTGTTTGTGTCAAGTACTGTGATCACAGATTCTTACTGAATCTCTGAATTCCCTGATTCCAATACAATCACTCCTCAAACTGAAAAAAGACCTTGCTTTCCATACCCTGAAGCTCATTCCCTGCCTTCGTAAGGTACATAAAAAAAAAGAAAATTTTCACATCCGGGCTTTGAGAAAGCTCTCAGTGGTTTTCAGGCCTCACCTCAGAGTTGGCTCACAAAGCCCACTACACGTTCAGAGTGGGTAATGGAAGGAACAAACCGAGCATGTGTTACATGAGAGGGCCCACCCTCAGACCTAAATAGATCTTTGTTACATCAACCACAACCCTGGGGTTAAAAAGAAGCCCACACTATCACACCAGTGTTTCCAGTTAGACCTAGAAGGTATGAGATAAACGTTGAGTTTAAAAAAAAAAAAGTTTCAAAAAATGCCTTTGGTCTATGATGAAAGACAAAAGCCTGGGGCAACCCTCAGTCAAATCTTTGCACGCCCACCCTGTTTTTGTCCCCATTCTCCCCAGCCACCCACATTCTTCCCACCTACCTGAGGAACTCTCATGCAGCCCTGGCTTTAACACTCTCCAATTCTGCTCCTCACTAAGGTTTACTGGCTCTAAAAGTACCCAAGACTCTCTCTCCTAATTTAAACTCCCCTCTCCATCCACTCTGTTCTCTCATCAACTTGAAATTAGAAAAGGAGACTCTCCCATGAAGTGACACTTCTCTTTCACTAGAAATGAGGGAATCACTAGAAGAGTATCCTGTCCGGAGAGGAAGACCAGATATCCTCCAAGTCCCTTCCAATTAAAATTATTATTACACTGACCTATACTAAATAGTGAATGATCAATAACTTGCTCTCAAAAATCTGCACACCACTCCAGAGGTGTTTGTTTGCCACATTCCTGGTGGGATTTAAGACAAGTTCTTTTGAGAAAAATCACCATGGGCATATTCAATCAATGAGTTTGCATAAGACATTCATCCAAGCGTGTGCATTCTTTTGTGGTGATTCCTGGTGATCACCCACTGTGATTCTAGCTTCTACTCAGCCTCCTGGCCCTTGGCATATAGCTGGTCCGGGGAGAGGAAAATCAAGAAGACTTTGTGGACACTTAAATCACCTACTTGTGGGTGAGGAAATAAAAGGAGGAACATGAAATGAATAGGAAGCCTCTCCAAGACCACTCAAAAAAACCCTACATGCATCACTGAAGGGAGCCTGGAAAATGGATGTTATTTGTGGTCACAAACCTCCTGTCCTCCAGGTGGACACAGTCAAAAAAAAGTCAGCCAATATTCATCTCTTCATCAGCTTCCTCATTGTAATAGGAAAATTTAGGTTGCTCCAGCTCCAAAAGAAAATAATAATAATAATAATAATAATAATAATATCTCCTTAGGCCATCCCTTCTAACTCTGATCAATTTATCTTAAAAGAAAAAAAATCTCTATGCTTTCCTTGGGTCAACAATGGACACTACTGATCACTGAAAAACAAAATATAAATTTTAATAATATACTTGTATGAGGGAAAGCCACACTATGACGTGAGACCAAACAATCATGCTATTACCTCTAACCCCCAACCTGTCTCCAGAAATGCTAGGGTCTCCACAACTGTCTCTATCTCCTCACCTACAATAGCTTTTATTCAAGCAACTGGGTAAACTGTAAGTGAACAGTATCTTTTTTGATTTCATAGTGTTTTCTGTTTAATCAAAAAAAATGGATATATAATAGCATTCCTTCATTATCCCCCTTGCAAATACAAGCTGTTTTAAAACTGTAGAATTGATTTAAAAGGTTTTGTGTGAGTTGACCTGGCACCTAAACACTTACACGTAGCACTATCTTTTCTGTCAGACGAGCTTCAACAGTTGACCAACTTTTAGAATCAAGCCGTTCGTATTTAGAATAAAATCCCTGCCTGTACTTTAGGAAGGAAGCTTTGTGCTCAGAATATCAAATGAGCACAAGCTAGGAGCCAGGGGAGACAGAGCTGCAAGGGCAGGAATGCCAGCAAAATGTGCCTGAACTTGAACTCGACAGATGGCTTTCTAATACGTCAGTATCTTGGACTTTCGACACCAACTTATTCTCAAAGGGGGACAGTTTATCGGTTAGAATCATCTTAGAAAACTGGAAAAAAAATAAAAACACAAGCCAATACGTTAAGTATTGCTCTGCAAAAAAATGGAGCATGCCTAGTCACATTTAAGGACACAGCTTCTACAAAACGTAGCCAAATAATGGGTATCAAGGGGCAGATTTTTCTTGACCATTGAGAAGTTCCCCAGAATGGCTCTGATTGGCAGATATTTTCTGAGAGAGGACAGCTGAGGCTTCTGGTCATTTTATGTCAATGGCTCAAATGAGTCATCTCCTCTCTCCCCTCACCTCCCTTCTCTCTTTTTTGCTAATCCCTATGGCTACATCCCAACCTGCTACCCAAAAAATGCTCAAGGCAGTGGCTTTAAGGGACAGGAATCACCACAAAAGAATGCACACGCTTGGATGAATGTCTTATGCAAACTCATTGATTGAATATGCCCATGGTGATTTTTCTCAAAAGAACTTGTCAGATTAAAATTATAAATGACTTGAAACTGCTGGTATCCATTTCATTTGGCTATTAGGGTGGTCAGGATGTGGCAGGTCTGGGCAAAATGACCCAGAAATCAGTAGATCCTTGTTTTGCCTTGATTTTACCGACTAAAATTCACCCCTAATGTGATTGATTACAGTATCAACTGTTTATTCTGTGAGATTAAAGAAAAATCAAACAAATAAATGAAACAGTATAACCTAAGTACAAAGTTAACTTATAAACTCTGAAGTAGAACATGCTTGCTGTGTTAACAGACATAAACCATGTACAAATTTAGCAACAACTCTTCATATTAGATATTGTGACCTTTGGCACCAGCATTTGTCAGTGTCATTTCGGACAGCCCTGCCCTGGGAAAGATGGCAGAAGTAACCTAATCCATGAAGGTCCATGTCCCAAACCGAACTGCACTTCTGAAATAGCCTCAGCAGGAGCAGCATCTTTTCACACTGACTTTGAAGCAACCAAGGCAATATTTTTAAAGGAATAGTGCATCCAGCATGACCCATGAGTGAGGCTGCGCTTCAGAGCAAGTCAGTCAATGAAGCCCTGCAAGATATCCACCTCGGGAAACCGTAAGCGCAACATGCTCACAGGTAAGAATGAAAAAGACTAACACAACCTATTCAATCCCCTCTGTCTTTAGGAAGAAGCACTAAAAATGAGCCCCCCCCTTTTTTTAACTATAAGCCAGCAAATTAATTCTTCCCAATATGTGTTTTTAAAGTAATATTTCTCGGGGCACCTGGGTGGCTCAGTCGTTAAGCGTCTGCCTTCGGCTCAGGTCATGATCCCAGGGTCCTGGGATAGAGCCCCACGTCGGGCTCCCTGCTCAGTGGGGAGCCTGCTTCTCCCTCTCCCGCTCCCCCTGCTTGTGTTCCCTCTCTTGCTGTCTCTCTCTCTGTGTCAAATAAATAAATAAAATCTTTAAATAAATAAATAAATAAATAAAGTAGTAATTCTCACTCAGGACCTGGGATTCCAAGCAACATGGCTGGTTCTACTGCCTCAGAGCACAAAGCAAAAACCAAGTGCAAAACAAGCCATGGCATAAAGGCTCTCACAAAAATGTACAAAATGAGTAGTTAATAGATAGTCCAGCTGCAAACAGCTTCCCAAATTCCTTTATCTCCATCTTGGAGTTAGGACTACACCACCAAGCTGGTATCGTAAGATGCCCTAGAGACGTGGGGAAGGGAGAACAGGAGACTAGTAATCCTAACTACTGAGGCGGCTGCCAGCATTTCAAGCCGAAAAAAGAACAAAACCAGTCCCCAAAATCATTTCCTGGCATCTATTTGGCGTAGTTGTAGTACAAAGGGGAAAAAAAAAAAAAACGAAAATAAACTGAGCACTTTAAATTATTTGGAAACTTCAGAGCAATCTCATTTCATGGCCTTCTCCCATTAAATATGTGACCCAGTATAAAGTAATGCTACATAAGTAAGTAAACCTTTAAGAAATAAAGCCAAGATTCAACGTTTGTATAGGCCCTTTTCCATTTCCTGTCTCAGATGCCCGCCTGCCTGCCTTCTAATAAGACAAACTTTTGGTAGGAACACAGAAGGTATCCAGACATTTGGATGAATTGGACAAGGAAAGTCTAAATGAACAAAACCGTGGCCTTTGGAAATGAGGCACTCTTTTAAAACCAGAGAGCCAAAATAGAAGCTAAATAATATAACGCTCTCTGATAAAGAAGTTTACTTTTAAAAAAATGATACACACAGTTGTCAAGGATCATTTAAGGTAGTATTCCAAATTAGTGTCTGTCAGATCAAGTCAAGACAGTACTTTCTAAACAAACCGTTAACAAACACACGCCCCATGTGCAGTTCTTTAACAGATATAAGTTTCAGAGTATAATCAATACATGCATAATTACTTACTTGCTTCCTTCTGTAATGAGCAAATTGAGAGAGGCCGAGGACACTTGCAAGGGCGCCACCTCCAACAAGAATAGTCCCTTTTACTGCCTTTTGAAATGCCATTTCTTAGCCTACAAAGAAGAACAAAAAGGGAACAGAAAGAAGTGAATTGGGATTTTTATCAGATAACAATCCCCATGGTAAAAAGGGACCGTGCAAGATTCTGAAACGATGTTAAGCTAGAAAACAAAACATAAAATAAGGAAGTTATCATGGGCCAAAAGCAACACACGAAAAAACGGAGACAAGGGAATTGACCACATAAAAGTCACCTTCCAACAGGAATTAAAGAAAGGAAAGCAGGTAGAGACAACTGAAGATATTTACACAGTATAAAGTCAAGGGTGCCAGGAAAAGAAATGGTATTGTGTGACTCACAAAACTGCATGCTGTACTCGCAAATGTGTTCAACCGCTAATCGCCTCCACAAGGAGACCGGTGGAAGCCTGTCACCAGCGGAGACAGTGAGCCTCACGTGTACTTCAGGTTCCCTGGCGCAGGCTTAATTCAGATGGTGGCACAACTTTCCCCTCCCAATGAAGCTCTCACCAGAGCCAACTTGTGCATTCCTGTCCTTAAGCGGCCACACCTGACAGACTAAAAGTCAAAGGAAACCATGCCTTGATCCTTTCACAAAGTGACAGAAGATATTCTTAGGGACTGCTATAATTCCTTTCATTAACGGAACTTAAAAAAAAAAAAAAAAGTTTTCTTTTAGCCAGGGTTGCATGGTACCACAATTTCAAGGGGAAACTCTCCATATAAGCACTCTTTGCTTGTTTTAGAGAGAAGGGGGAGGGGCGCCTGGGTGGCTCAGTCGTTAAGCGTCTGCCTTTGGCTCAGGTCATGATTCCAGGGTCCTGGGATCGAGCCCCATGTGGGTTCCCTGCTCAGTGGGGAGTCTGCTTCTCCTTCTCCTTCTGCCTCTCCTCCCTGACCGACCCCCCTACCTCCCTCTCCTGCTCGCTTGCGTGTACTCGCTCTCTCTCTCTCAAATAAATAAATAAAATCTTTAAAAAGGGGGGGGGGGAAGGGAGGGGCAAACAGAGAGGGAGAGAGAGAATCCCAAGCAGGTTCCACGCCCAGCGAAGAGTGCAACCGGAAATCATGACCTGAAGGGAAATCAAGGGTCAGATGCTTTAACTGACTGAGACACCCAGGTGCCCCTTGCTATATATTTCTAAATAAAGTCTTGTATTGTGTTAGCTCTTGACTTCCTTCTTACCTTGAAATATATATATATATATTTACACACACGCACACACATTAAGTCTATATGTGTGAGTCTGTGCGTGTGTATTTCCACTATTGGACTCATTATATTTTTAAAAATTTTTGAATGCTTCAATATCCTTTAACTTTTTCGAAAACAACACACAAAAAAGAGCATAAAAATGAAAATTCCACCAAAAGAACTCTTGCCAGCTTTTATTTAGCTAAACAAGAAAAGATAACACCGTGTGATCACCAAAAAAAAAAAAAGATTTCTAACTTAGAGTTGATCTTGTTCAATATCAATTCGACCTGCCTAAGACTTTCATTCACCATAGCAGCTGGTATACCCACATCTTAAAGGGAAGCCACTACCCTATTTTCCTGAATGGGGGAGGTCCAACCTGTCTGGACAACATACCGTATACTCTACAAGCATCTCATGACTCAGGAAAACATTTAATATGAAGTCAGTTTTAACCTGGGATAATAAAGACCATAGAGTATCTCAATGTAAATTATGGTACAGTTAAAATATTTGAGTCCATATAGGATGAATAGAATCTATTAGCATAACTACACTAAATCAAAGAATTTCAGTGCAGTTGGTTAACTGTGATTCTATAGAAAATTCATTCTGGAATACTATAAATTATATACTAAAATAAAAGTTGGTATTTCTGAAAATTTTATTTTTCCTCTGACCTCACTCCTTCTGACAAACTTAAGACTTGTCTTTTTTATTAAGATTCTCACCAGAAAAATATTTCACACACATATGTTTCTCTACTGCTGGAGGTCTCTTCATCAAATGGATCCTCTTTCCCAAGTTATGTAAAACAATTGGTATATATGATGGCTAGTGGCCTCCATTCATCAGTCGGTCGACCCTAAGCAAGCCCTTATGTCCAAGGTTGACCTCAACTAAGCCAACTTGGAAGGCACTCATTTGTCATAGCCCACTGTCGTCATTCCTAACGCTTTTGTACACGTTCTCATGGGCGCCTATCACACAACAATGGAAACCCTAGCAGTGCAGAGATAGCATGCTATCTCCAGGCTAATGGGTTCCCCTGACAATGAGGGACAGAGAATAGAAACCTAGTTCTATTTACCTAAACAATGCATGTGCCCGCCCCATGTAGACAGCAGCCTGGTGGTCCCCTGGATGTGAGTTTTGTAACTGACTGACTTTAACTCAGTATCATTGCTTCTGAATTGTTGATAATGTCATTGATGACCTCACAAAGGATACCACACGTCAACAAAGTCAGCTGAGGGATGTTATGTAACACAGTCAAGGAAAATGTCACAGCAGACACGCTCACTCAGCCACTTCAGTTTGGAGCTAGTTGTTCCAATTGTGCAGGTCCCTGCATTCCCTGCTCATCTGATTATAGTGCTTCAATTTGATTTTTGAAACCAAAACTCACTAAGGGAGATATTTTCATGGGTTTTCTCAATGAGCCACTAATACTAATGAAAAAGTGCATTAATATATTATTTTGCAGAGTTAGCGATCATATTGACTATAATTAATAAAGAACTTCTTTTTCCCAGTAATTTCATAAACTAACCTATGCTTAGGGGATCATTATTTCTATTGAGATCAAATCCATCTGTAAGATCACCTACTAGTTGTAATGAATAAATCACTCTTACAGGTAATTCAAAAACAAAAGCACAAAATCAATTTCACCTGACTCCCCTAAGATCATCATAATCATCGTGGTCGTCATCCTCATCAATGTTATAATGACGATAGTTGACATTTATTGAGTATTTGCAAGGTAATAGGCACTGTGCTTTCAATTCTACATACATCAGCTCATATCACCCTCACAACACTGTAATTTCATAAAAGAGGCAGTTGTGGTTCAGAGGGCGTAAGCGATTTGCCCGAGGTCACTGACTAGTATGTGACAAAACCACAACTTAGTCTATACTCTTAACCACTGATTGGTTCTGGCCTGCCTTTTGTTCTCAAAATAGCAACTTCTCCCCAAGGGCCACACCACGTTTTGCTGAAGGCCCTAGTCTTGAACACTCACCCCATGTGTACAGTCCTTGGCATTAGAGTTTCCCTAAGGAAACCTCTGACAAAATATCTACGGTAATGTAAGAATTTCGTTTTACTGCTGAACCAAAGAAATTTAAAATTTGTACCCATTTATATTCCATCATAAGGAGAAAAGTTTTCACAATGATTACAGAGAGGAAAGATTGTTTCCATCTAAGCAAAACTGCAACGGGAAAATTAGCAAAGAAAGGTAACAAAAATATCGATAAATCTTTACTTTTGCAACTACAAGTGTGAGAAACTAGAGGTAGAAAAATCATCCAGAAATAAAATTAGCTTAGTTTTTTTTTTTAAGATTTTATTTATTTATTTATTTATTTATTTATTTATTTGAGAGAGAGTGTGTGTGTGTGAGAGAGAGCAGGGAGAGGGGCAGAGGGAGGAGAGAATCCCAAACAGACTCCCCGCTGAGCACAGAGCCTGACAGGGGCTCAATCTCAGGCCCCTGAGATCATGACCTGAGCCAAAACCAAGAGTCAGACGCTTAACTAACTGAGGCACCCAGGCGCCCCAAAATTACCTTAGTTATCATAGCCTGATGTCCACGTTTAATAGCCTATGAATTAAGTTGTATATACATTGACTCAAGACTGGCTCCTGCATTTGCACAGACAAGTGCCAGTCTTCTAATTCTTGCAAGGGGAACACCAGCCCAACTAAAAAAATCCTGAACAAAAAGGTACTCAACTAAATACATCCATGAGTTTATCAATTGCCCTGAAGGTGCTTATAACCAATTTGGAGAATTAAATATCAAAGTCTACCTTGTAACTCTGTATTATAACTAGTTGTGCTATACTGAGTATTATTAATACTCTGATAGACAAAACACCCTGAATAGCAATCTTGAGAAAGAAGAACAAAGCTAGAAGCATCACAATTCCCCATTTCAAACTATGTTTCAAAGCTATATTAATCGAAGTATGGTATTGGCACTAAAAACTTACTGGCACTAAAAACAGACCTATAGATCAATAGAGAGCCCAGAAATAAACCCAAGCATATATAGTCAATTAATTTTTTAATAAAGGAGCCAAGAATATACAATAGGGAAAGGATAGTCTTTTCAATAAATGGTGTTGGGAAAACTGGACAGCCACATGCAAAGAAAGAAAAGAAAAGAGAGGAAAGAAAGAAAGAAAAGAAAAAGAAAGAAAGAAAGAAAGAAAGAAAGAAAGAAAGAAAGAAAGAAAGAAAAAAAGAAGGAAAGAAAGAAGAAAGAAGGAAAGAAAGAAGAAAGAAGGAAAGAAAGAAAGAAAGAAAGAAAGAAAGAAAGAAAGAAAGAAAGAAAAAGAAAAAGGAAGGAAGGAGGGAGGGAAGAAAGAAAGAGAACCATTATCTTATACCAATTCCAAAATAAACTCAAAATGGATTAAAGATTTAAATATAAAACCTGAAACTATAACATTCCTGGAAGAAAACAGAGTATAAGCTCCTTGACACTGCTCTTAGTGATGATTTTTTGGATTTGGCACCAAAAGCGTAGGCAACAAAGGCAAAAATAAACAAGTGGGACTACATCAAACTAAAAAGCTTCTGCACAGCAAAGGAAACCATCAACAAGATGAAAAGGCAACCAACAGAATGGGAGAAAATATTGCAAATCATCTATCTGGTAAGGGTCAATATCCAAAACACACAAAGAAGTCATGCAAATCAGTTGCAAAACAAACAATCAAACTGAAAAAATGGGCAGAGGAAATGAATGGACATTTTTCTAAAGAAGACATACAAATGGCCACCAGGTACATGAAATGGTGTTCAACATCACCCATCACCACGGAAATGCAAATGGAAACCACAATTAGATATTATCGTGTGAGTGTGGGCGCACACACACATCCAGGCTGAGAGGGAGAGGAGAGAGAGAACAAGGGCTGGGGATGTGGAGCAAAGGAACCTGCACGCACTCATGGGGGGGCGTGTAAATTGGTGCAGCCACTCTAGAAAACAGTACGGATGTTCCTCAAAAAATTAAACACAGGAAAAAAAAAATTAAACCTAGAACTACCATATGATCCAGCAATTCCACTTCCGGGTGTCTATCTGAAAAAAATGAAAGCACTAATTCGAAAGATGGTCTCAAACTCACAAGAGCAATCAGAGCTAAAGGTCTGGTTTCGGGGAACCTTGTGCCTAGAACTGCCACACGATGAACCGTGCTTGCTGCTGGCAAACAAAAACTGGGTTTGCGGCTTCTCGGAGTTTGCTGAGCCATGCTTCTGGCTAACCTTGCAACTTACCGGCACCACTGAATTCTTAGCTGTCCTTTTAGGATTCCCATTACAGAATAACCTCAACAATGAAATCCTATTTCAAATGGGACTTGGGGGCTCACCACATCTGCCTCCTCCCATTCCGAAGCAAGGCTATGCTCCAGGTTAAATCTTGCATTTGAATAACTTCACCACACACTTTATTTTTTTATTTTTTTATTTTTTAAGATTTTATTTATTTATTTGACACAGAGAGACACAGCGAGAGAGGGAACACAAGCAGGGGGAGTGGGAGAGGGAGAAGCAGGCTTCCCGCTGAGCAGGGAGCCCGATGCCGGGCTCGATCCCAGGACCCTGGGATCATGACCTGAGCTGAAGGCAGACGCTTAACGACTGAGCCACCCAGGCGCCCCTTCACCACACACTTTAGACTTAAAAACAAGAAATAAGCACCCATAGAGAAAGGCTGAGGGGCCTCTCAGCAGTCACCCACAAAGTTATTCCAGAACAAGAGCACGCTTCCTGGCCTCTGAATTATTCTCCAAATAGAGTACTCAAACTCCTCTCCCTGTCCTACCATATAGCTTCTCTCTTAATTAAAGCATAAATAAAACCCATCCAAATGGATTTATCACTCCTCTGCGGAAGGAGCCCTGGGTCTCTTCACTTTCACAAACTCTCCTATCCTCTGGCCTCTTGTGTAGAAATACCAATTTCCTTTCCTATCTCCACACTCTCCATTAATTTAGGTGGGCAGGGGTGGGGGGATGCATGGAATACAGCTGAAAGATCATTTTTAGAAGAGTAATTTCAGCCACAAGCCTTGCAGTCCTTGGGACGTGTGTTCCCTAGCAAGATGCAGCAAGATGTAAAGGCTTTCCATGCCCCTCTGACCACCTATAGCCTACGCTATTTCTCTTAGCCCTTTACCTAACTAAGCATATGCAGGTCCAAATGTAGCAAGAAGCTCCTTATACTTCAATTGTGCAGTCACCTACCTAGTAGCTGTGCATGGAAGACCACCTCCTCATCTATTTTGAGGCATGACACTTTTTCAAACCCACAGAAGGTACAACGGCACAACTCAGAAGACCAGGCCTCAAAGTCCACCTGCATACAAATTCAAGACTTACAGGAGAAGGCTGTGTGAATCTTACAAAACAAAGGTGTAGGACCTCAACAGAGGAAGTCTATAATCATGGAACTTGGCAGCAAGTCCACAGCAGAATGAAAGAAGAAGTGAGTACAAAAGCACCTTCCCAACCAGCAGCCCAGTTCTAACTATAAAAAGTCAAGGTTTCTGGGTGCTTTGAATTAGACAGGTTTCAACAAAGCAGACCCTTTATTATTCCAATCGGTGATATATCAAATGTTGTATATGCTTCCCTCTAAGAAAGCACATCCTGGATCAGGCACGCATATGCTGATAAAGTGCTTACACAGACAAGTAACAATCAAAGCACATCAGGTCCTACCTCCTCTTTCCCCAAGGCTGACTCCACAGTGGGGATAAAGATCAACACTCTGCCTGCAAACGCATCCCCCCGGCCAAGCTGAGAAGCGTGTGTATGCACAAACGTCTTACACAGTAGTATGGGAACCCTACAGAAACAGAGTCAGCCCTCAAGCAAGCTTTTTGAAAGCTGCCAGACAAATGAACAAAATAATCAACATCACAGGCCCATCAGCCTGTTCTCTGGAAACAGAGAAGAGCCCTACTCCATAAACTGAAAATGAATTTGTCCTTTTTTGGTTCCTTTAAACACTTTCAAAAAAGATTTGGGCCGGGGAGCCTGGGTGGCTCTGTCAGTTAAGCGTCTGCCTTCGGCTCAGGTCATGATCCCAGGGTCCTGGGATGGAGCCCAGCCACAGGCTCCCTGCTCAGCAGAAAGCCTGCTTCTCCCTCTCCTCCCTGCTTGTGCTCTCTCTCTTGCTATTTCTGTTGCTATCTCTCTCTCTCAAATAAATAAATAAAATCTTTAAGGAAAAAAAAAAAAAGATTTGGGCCAAGACTGGATAGGAAATGGACCCAAGGCTTATCCACAAAAGATTATCCCAATGGAAATAAATGAATGTGTGTGTGTATGTGTAAAATGTAAAATATTATATTATACTTATACATATTCTAAAAGCCACAAACACAACAGTAACAGTGACCACCTAGAGTTGTAAAAAGTACATACGCTGAACAGAATATCAAAGGACAAACAAAAAGGTTTTTCTTAAGTTACTAGGAAGAGTATTCTGATAAAACAAAATAAATGAAAGAACCAAGCAAAAGTCAGCACAAAAGTTAGAAATATAATGAATCTTCAGATTCTGGATGTCCAAAACTCTGGATTGCAGCTGATGAGGAAGCTAAAGCAACACAATCACACATTGCTGGCACAGCATCCAAACCCTAGCCTTGTCCCTCTCTCTCACACCAGACAGCTTTAGGGAATTTTTCCATTTCCAATCAACTTTTCCAAGAAATCCCATGCCAGAAGGGCTCAACCCAAATGATGGGCAAAATCTTAACAAAGAGAGAGTATTTCAATGAAGACAAAAGAGAAACAAAATTAGGAAATGAAGAGAAAATGAAAGAAGACAAATGCTGTGTGCATATTGGTTCACGTAGCTTCCAGCCAGAAACTACTTTGGAAAAGCTTCCTACTTGCCTCTCCGGGACCCTTTGGGTAGGCCAGGTCACTCTAGGAGCAAGCACACAGCTACAGTGACAGAGAAAGAGGCTGGCTCAGGACCATTCTGCAGGCTCGAAGGAGGGCAGGAGCCTGGAAGCTTGACAGATGAGGAACTGGCAAAGCAAAGGGCTGAGCTGGTTCCAGGGGTTCAAGTCAGAGGTTAAGAAATGTAAGCAAAAGGCACAAGGAAAAAAAAAAAAAAAAGAGGAGAAAACAAGGTCAACAACCATTTAAAGTGAGCCAGTTAAAAGTCTCTGTTTATAAAAAACTTGTCTCAAACATTATTACATGAATCCTTCTGGTGTGCAATTTTTGTTTAACTTAATATGCAAAGCCAGAACAAATTAAAGCACTTATTTCACAAAGTTGTCTGAAGTGAAAACATACAGAGAGGAAGGAGGACCCCGGAGTAACGTGAGGAGACACGCTCACACTCTAATCCTCATTTATTATGTAAGACTCAATTAAAAAAAAAAAAAACATAGTGTTTCCAAGGCAACTTCCATATTATGTATTTATGTTTTGTGCCAATTCTAAAGTGCACACTGGTAGTATAGTCACAAATTTGACCCTTTTCCCTTATTTCCATGAGGTTCACTATAGAATTATAAGAAATCAATGAAGTCCATCTCGGCCAATAACAGATTTATATTCATTAAATGCAAATGATCTTCGTTTAACTCATAATGGAATGATTTCTATTGTATTTGCTTTCCATAGAATCGCTTTTAAAAATCATGAAGAACTAGTTAGTTCATGCAAGTGAATTTGTTTTCTACTTTAAATTCATTTTAAAACCAAAATTAATCTATATTCTCTATCATCCTGGACATGTTAATAGATTTGTGCTTAGAGTTGTAAAATCCTATCTTTAACTTTCTTTGTTTACCATATATGTAATTTAAGGTAATCCTGAAAGGCATAAAATAAAATGTCCCTCATAAGTGAAAATCTGGAGCATTCCTTCCCCCCAATGCCCATCCCTTATAAAGACACGAGTCAGTTTTAGGAACTGGATAACATGCCCAGTATGAAATTTTAAAAACTTGCATTTACATATCAATAATAAGAAATCCTCACTTAAAAGAGTACAGCAGACACAAACGCTTTAATTCTGCCCTGAGGAGGAAAGAATGTTACCAATGAATCAAAGAAAAAGAGGTTCTTTAGGCAAACAGACCACACTAGTCCTGTGCCTCCCCCTGTATTTCTGCTCCCTTTACTAACACTATTGTTGAGTTAGAAAAATGGTTCACATTCCTTCAGCAGCATAAACTCTTTCTCAGAGTTTACATGCTGTTATAAAATCTACTTTGGTAAGACAAGAAAAAATAACCCTTTGTTATAAAATAAATTGCATGCCAAACAATAGAGTTCAAAATATCTGCTTTTACATTAAAACGTATCAAGCCGCTCATCCAGATTTATTATAACTATAACAAAGCCTTATAAAGTCATCACAATCACGGCTCTTGAATACACACCCCAACATGCTTCATAAAAAAAGCATCTACCTCACCATATAAATAAATGTATTTTAAAAGGGTTTAGGTGCTTTAAAATAGTGCACAGGCACTGTGAATCAAATGAAAAGGTTTTAAAAACATATATGGATGACAATGAACTTTAACTCTACAGTCAAAAGAAATACACACTAAGAAAATTTCAGCGAAATAGAATATTCAAAGAAAGAAGTGCTTCGACTAATTGAGGTTCTATTTGTCTGATCTTAATCAAAGATCTCTTTTGTTGTTTTCCAATATCTTATATTTTTATTAAATATAGCATTATGAATTTGGAAACACTATATACTGAATATTGACACTTTTCTTTGAAGACTCACAAAGAATATTAAAGAGACTCAAGATCATTATCCTGAAAACTTTTTTTTTAATAGCACAGATATAGGAGGTTTGACAATCTGCCTTCAAATGTAATAAGCACAAACAAAACTTTGAAAAGTTGGCTTTTTTTCTTACTTCAAAATGCTGATGCCAACTGATTTACTTAGCTTTTGTTCATTATTTTTATCACCAAATGAGAAGAAAATGCACCAGTTCTTTCAAAAGTTCTAGTTGCAATTGCATTATACATGTCATTAGGAACGCATTTTAGGAAATAATTGTTGAAGATAGTTTATGAAATTCTGAGCTCATAAAAACACGATGACTGATAATTTTTATGATAATTAGTTATAGCACAATAATTTCAGTTAATTTAATTTACTTACATTGTAAAAAAAAAACAGTTCTAAATTTGATTACTGCTCTATTAATCACTGCTGCTCTATTAATGAACAAGACATGGCAGGGAGTTATAACAGAGACCAAGTAGTTGCGATAGGGAGACCAGTTATTCTGTTCCCTTGAGCTTGAGAATATCCCCAGGAAATAAAGCCAACCACTTTTTACACCCTGTAGTCATTCCCCACCCCTTCAACTCCCCCCCCAACTGTCAGCCTGTTGAAATTTGCATTTAAAATTCAGTCCCCTGCACATCTAATAATCCACTGCATGTATAAATGTAACTATCAACAAAGGGTCAAATTACACACACACAGCTTAGATGCAAAGGAAATCTAAGATATACTATAGTCAAAGTAAACATGCATTGTGTTCTTTATCTTAGTGATCACACTCCCTAAAAATGTCTGACCCTAAAAGAAATAAAAATTGGACAAGAGGAAAGGCAGATTGCAGAATTCATATTTCTAACAAAAATTTCTTTAAAAAGTATGGAATACAGGGGCACCTGGGTGGGCTCAGCTGGGCGGCCAACTCTTGATTTCAGCTCAGGTCATGATCTCAGGGTCGTGGGATCAAGCCCCGTGGAGCACCCCCCCTAGGGTTCTGTGCTCAGCGGGGAGTCTGCATGAGGATTCTCTCCCTCTGCCCCTACCCTCGCGTGTGTGCATGCGCTCTCTCTAAAATAAATTAATAATTAATTAATCTTTAAACTAATAATTAATCTTTAAAAAAAAGTATGGAATACAAGTAATACAACATTTTGTAAATGTCCATCCCCTCACTCCAAAAAAGGAAAAGATAGTCTTCTTTCACCTATGCAAAATAATAAGCAAATCTGTATTTCCAGCTCAGGCTTCTTGGCTAAAACAGTCTTGGTCATAAGATCCTATTCTCCCCATTTGAATGAGAGATCCTCTTCAAGCCTTTCCTTTTTAGATTTTTCTTTTCTTCTTTAAAAGGACTGGCACACACTCTTAAGCGGAATGCATTCAAGTACTAGACTATAAACACGTCTAATCACTGTGCATGAGATACTGTGTACCAGCATTACTCAGCTAATACCCTAGCATTGACAGTCTAAAATTTAATAACATGCACAAAAGAAGATAAAGGGTTCTACTCAATATTCTCTCTAAGGTTGCTATTGCTAAAAAAAAAAAAAAAAAAAAAGAAAAGAAAAAGAAAGAAAGAAAGAAAAGAAAAAAAGGAAAAGAAACAAAAACACAACAAATCTCTATATTCTTTTAATTCTCAAAACATCAGATGAAAAAAGAAAATCACCAAGTATATTCCAGAAGGCGAGGTTGAAGTGTCTTGCCTTGCTATTTTGTCTCTACCTGTAACTTGCTTTGTGAAGTCAGGCAAATCATCTGAATTTGATCCTTGCTCCATCTATAAATGAAGTATCTTTGAAAATGTCCAGAGCTATTTTAATTTACATGTGTATTATTTTATGTTTGTTCTTCATTCAGTAGGTACAGGGAAAACACCTTTATGCATTAAAGGTGGTACTATCTTGATGTCCTATTTATTTAGTGCCGTTGGATGATTAAAACTTGCACTCATTCTTTCATTCAGTAATTATTGACTGATCACCTAACATGTGCCAGGCACTGAACATACAACTGAGAACAAACATGAAAATTCCTGCCTTCTAAGAGCTTGAGTGAAGTTCGCAGTTAAGAAAAAAAAAAAAAAAAAGTCTAAACTATTTCAAATTAGAATATTTCAAAAATGCAAGTCAGACTTTGTCTTCTTAAAGAATATTAAGAATATTAAGAATTCATTAACCATGAATTCAATTACTGATGACTTAAAGCCATCCCTATATACATTAGACTATGCTGTAAGGGTGATGTCCCCTCAGGAACAGTAAAAGGAACAACACCATTAACCTCTTTACTACGTGGCCAGAAGCCACAGACTGTTCCCATTTGAATTCTGCTTCTGTCTGCTTTATTCAAGTTTTCCTGTTTCTTCCAAACTATCAGACTAATGGTAATTTTCCCTTTAGATCTTTGAGCTCTCCAGCTCACTTCTAACTTGTTACCACTGTGGTCAGAAAAATGAGAGCCAAGTTAGCTAAAACTATGCTTAAAATACCAATAAGTAACTCTGAGAAAGGAAAAGGAACAACTTACTAGCATTTCAGCATTTAGATTTTCAACATCCTGGCTCTGTCTATTCAAGGGCCTTTTCCCCCCTTCCTTCCTATGTTCTAGGCCAGTGTTGCTTACCAGATAATTTCTGAAGTTTGTTGCACACCGTATGTGAACGGACACAAACTGCCCTAGTCTGTTATGAAGATGAAGAATTTCCAATCAGATACGAGCACATAGTTCAAGATTAGGAAAAGAAAATTTGTATTTCAATTCTGCCTCATCTGAACAAATCCACATTACCTTGAAAAAAAAAATTGTGGCAAACCTGTTCACTTCTGCTCTGGAAACAATTAGAATATTTTTCTGTACTTTCTTGGATTTAGAGAAAAGTTTACAGATAAATAGGCCAAAAAGGAATCTAACTGCCACTCCTAAAAAAACTTTAAAAATCCTTGTTAGAAACTGGCTTATGAAAAGTACACTTTTTGTTGGTGAGTAATAGATAAAAATTGTACATTCTAAGAAAAAAAAGCAAGAGTTCAACAAATATTCAGGAAAGTATCACTTAAGGATGTACCCAAGTAAGGAAGATGAAAGGAGGGGCAATCATTCCTGTAACATGCATTCAACGGGGACTGACTGAAGGCCTGCTATATCCTGTGCACTGCTCCAGGGGCTGGCAAGTCCTCTGCTCTGATGGACTGGGGGAAACAACAAATAAACAAATGTAAGCAAATTGAGTATTTTGAAAATGACAAGTGTTATGAAGAAAATGAGATGGAGGGCGCCTGGGTGGCTCAGTCGGTTAAGTATCTGCTTTCGGCTCAGGTCATGATCTTAGGGTCTTGGGATCAAGCCCCCACCCTCGGGATCGAGCCCCCCCCCCCATTGGGCTTCCTGCTCAGCAGAGAGTCTGCTTCTCCCTCTTGCCTCTTCCCCTCCCCGCTGCTCAAGCTCTCGCACGCATACACGCGCGCTCTCTCTCAAATAAATAAATAATCTTAAAAAAAAAAAGAAAAGAAGATGTAATATTAGGTGAGAGAGTGACTGGGGTACGAGGAATCTACTCCAGATAGAATGTTCATGGAGGTGATTTGGCAAAAACGAAATTGAGGAGGAAGAGCCAGCCACCCAGCAATCCAAGAGAAGGGCCCTCCTCATAGAGGGGACAGGCATGCAAAGACACTTAGCATGTGCGAGTTTGACCTCTGCTGGAAACAGAAAGGCCACTGAGGCTGTAGCACAGTGAATGATGTGGCAGTGGGTTCCAGATGAGGTCAGAGGGCCAGAGGTGCTGAGTCACATATGACTTCCTCCTAGCAAGAAATTTATTCTGACAAGACAGAAATAGAAAAATCAATGGACAGCCTTAATCGGTGCAATGATACAATGGAATTTACAGGGAGAGAGGAAGGAAGATCAACTCTGGCTACACTGCAGAGGACGCTTTTTAGGGTAATAAGAGCAAAAGCAGTCATTTCTTCTTCTTCTTTTTTTAAAGATTTATTTGAGGCTCCTGGGTGGCTCAGCCTGTTAAGTCTCCAACTCTGGATCTTGGCTCAGGTCATGATCTCAGGATCATGAGATCAAGCCCCAAGTCAGGCTCTGCGCTGGATGGGGAGTCTCCTTGAGATTCTCTCCCCCTCTTTCTCTCCTTCTGCTTCCCCCCCTCTTTTTCTCTCTAAAAAATAAATAAGTAAATAAAAACTTTTAAAAAAATAAAGATTTATTTATTTGAGAGAGAGAGAGAGTGCTCAAGTAGAGAGGAGGGGCAGAGGGAAAGAATCTCAAGCAGACTCCCCACTGAGCATGAAGCCCAGCAGGCGGCTTGATCTCAGGACCCTGAGATCATGACCCTGAGATCACGACCTGAGCTGAAATCAAGAGTCAGAGGCTTAACCAACTGAGCCCCTGAGGCGCCTCTACAGCAGTCATTTCTTCTTAAGGACACCACTAGCCATGTTCATAATGAGTAGATGAAAGTATGAAAAAAGGAGAAAATGGAGAGAGAGAGAGAGAGAGAGAGAGAGAGGAAGACTTAACAAATCACATGAGAAAATAGTAAAAAATGTAAACCACAATCAAAAACAGTATTCTGTAATAGGAAAACAAATAGTTCAGGGATAATCTTGAATATATATATCTATTGAACTTGCACACTTGAAAGACTGTTCCATACCACTCAGTCTAGCAAGCTGGTAACAAAGAACAGAGAGTGTCAACTGAGAGAGCCTCTCAAATGCCAACACCAGACATCTTTTTTTATATTTCTATTCCCCTTTGGGCTAGGGTATTTTGCAGGTGACTTCTTCCCCCCACAACTCATTATATCTTGAACTGATTTTGGACCCATGTTGGAAAAGAACCCAGGGTCACATCTCAACGAGCTGAGGCACCTGGAATATTTGCCACCAACCACAGGCAGGAAGCTAAAGAGCTGTGTGAAACTTACTGACCCCTGAGTATAGGTTTAATAGACAAGAGAGACTGCATGTGATTAATTACAGTTATTTATATTTATGGGTTTGAATCTTGAGGATGCCTGGCCTCTCCCCATTTTATTTCATAATATTCCCCCAGCTGGAGACTGAAGAGCAAAAGTCAATTGCCTGAGTGTTGGCATCACACTGGAAACTAAAGGGCCATGCATTTCAATTCCAGCTCAAGAAACACTCTGGCTGAGCAGATGTAATTCACCAGACCCCAGCGGGCTAGGCTCACACTGTTGTCAGTCAAATCACATAGCTGATGGAAATCAGCAGAGCACATTAGCAATTTATGCTCAACAGCTTCTCCTCAACTATAAATTTTGAGATAATGTTAAGTGAAACCCAAAGTTAATCCAAAAAATTTAGTCCATAAGTTGAGCCTGTGTTCTCACCATGAGTCAGTCAGAAGACAAGTGACTCACAAAATAGCATTTCTAATAGGATTCCTGTCAAACCTCCAGGTTCCGATATCAATGCAGCGAGCGTCAGGCCTGACCTCACCCAGTGCACTTATGCCAACCCCTTGAGATTCTCAACCCCATAGTTTGGCATCCGCCAGCAGCATGCTTTGTTTTTCAGACTGTATTCTGGAGCAGTCGAGTGCTCTGCAGCAATCACAGAATGGGCAGTTAGCAACCCAAGTCACACCCAACCCTATGACAGTCTCAGCCTGAACAAAGCCACCTGACTTTTCTGGACTTCAGTTTCCCCACAGAGAAGACTGACATTGTCTGTACATTCCTTTTTCATGGCATTGCTAGATCCTATAACCCTGGCCCTCTTGCTCTCCAGGGCCTCCTGCCATTTTCCCCACCCAGACTGGTCAATGGTGTTAGATCACTCACCATGCCAACTTAATGACTGCCATCAACATCGTTTTACCCCATTCTGACTTGAAAAAGCAACATGCTTATGCTGGTAATAATTATAATAAAGTGAAGAAAGTTCTAGATATAAGAGCCTAAATAGGTTAAACATTCGAGAATTTCTTTATTGCTTAGAAATTAATTCTTTCTGGGTTAAATTACACTCTGGATGGAGATGGGGTAATAGGCAAGTAAAAATTAATTATGAAGAGAAAAAAGTAGATATAAGAGAATCTGTGTGTGTATGTCTGTATTTCTGTTTTATAGTATATGTATGACAGCTAGTATCATCCTCAACTGGGAAAAACTGTGAGCTTTTCCACTAAGGTTGGGAACAAGAAAAGAATGTCCACTCTCACCATTGTTATTTAACATAGTACTGGAAGTCCTAGCCTCTGCAATCAGAGAACAAAAGGAAATAAAAAGCATCCATATTGGCAAGGAAGAAGTCACACTTTCATTATTCTCAGATGACATGATAGTCTATGTACAAAACCTGAAAGACTCCACCAAAAAATTGCTGTAACTGATATACGAATTCAGCAAAGTCACAGGATATAAAACCAACATACAGAAATCTGTTGCATTTCTATAATCAATAATGAAGCAGCAGAAAGAGAAATCGAGGAATGGATCCCATTTACAACTGCACCAAAAGCCATAAGATACCTAGGAACAAACCTAACCAAAGAGGTAAAAGATCTATACCCTGAAAATGATAGAACACTTACGAAAGAAACTGAAGAGGGCACAAAGATATAGAAAAACATTCCATGCTCATGGACTGGAAGAACAAGTATTATTAAAATGTCTATACTGCCCAAAGCAATCTATACATTTAATGCACTCCCCATCAAAATTCCACCAGCATTTTTCACATAGCTAGAACAAACAATCCTAAAATTTGTATGGAACCACAAAAAAACTCCAAATAGCCAAAGCAATCTTAAAAAGGAAAGCAAGGAGCACCTGGGTGGCTTAGTCGGTTAAGTGTCTGACTCCTGATTTCAGCTTAGGTCATGATCTCAGGGTCATGGGACCAAGCCCCATATAGGGCTCTGTGCTCTGCATGGAGTCAGCTTGAGAGTCTCTCTCTCCCTCTGTCTCTGCCCCTTGCCTGCTTGCTCTCTCTCACTCTCTCTCTCTCTCAAAATGAATAAAATCTTTTAAAAAAAGAAAAAGAAAAGAAAAGCTGGAGGCATCACAATTTCAGACTTTAAGATATATTATAAAGCTATAGTCATCGAGACAGTACAAGTCAGTATGGTACTGGCACAGAAACAGACACATGATCAATGGAACAGAATAGAAAACCCAGAAATGGACCCTCAACTCTATGGTCAACTAATCTGCAACAAAGCAGGAAAGAATGTCCAATGGAAAAAAAGACAGTCTCTTCAACAAATGTTGTTGGGAAAATTGGACAGCCACATGCAGAAGAATGAAACTGGACCATTTTCTTAAGCCACACACAAAAATAAATTCAAAATGGATGAAAGACCTAAATGTGAGACAGGAAACCATTAAAATCCTAGAGGAGAACACAGGCAGCAACCTCTTCGACCTCGGCCACAGCAACTTCTTCTTAGACATGTCTCCAAAGGCAAGGAAAACAAAAGCAAAAATGAACTGTCTGGACCTCATCAAGATAAAAAGCTTCTGCACAGCAAAGGAAACAATCAACAAAACTAAAAGACAACCAATGGAATGGGAGAAGATATATGCAAATGACATATCTGATAAAGGGTTAGTATCCAAGATCTATAAAGAACTTATCAAACTCAATACCAAATAAACAAGCAATCCAGTTAAGAAATAGGCAGAAGACATGAATAGACACTTTTCCAAAGAAGACATTCAGATGGCTAACAGACACATGAAAATGCTCAACTTCACTCATCATCAGGGAAATACAAATCTAAACCACGATGAGATATCACCCCACACCTATCAAAACAGCTAAAATTAACAAGTCAGGAAACGACAGATGTTGGCGAGGATGCAGAGAAAGGGGCACCCTCCTACACTGTTGGTGGGAATGCAAGCTGGTGCAGCCACTCTGGAAAAAAGTATGGAGGTTCCTCAAAAAGTTAAAAATAAAACTACCCTACAACCCAGCAATTGCACTACTAGGTTATTTATCCAAAGGATACAAAAATGCTGATTTGAAGGGGCACAAGCACCCCAATGTTTATGGCAGCATTATCAACAATAGCCAAATTATGGGAAGAGCCCAAATGTCCATCGACTGATGAATGGATAAAGAAAATGTGGTATATATATATATGGGACTATTACTCAACCATCAGAAAGAATGAAATCTTGCCATGTGCAACAACGTGGATGGAGCTAGAGGGTATTATGCTAAGTGAAATAAGTCAGTCAGAAAAAGACAAAACTATATGATTTCACTCATGTGGAATTTAAGAAACAAAGCAGATGAACATAGGGGAAGAGAAGAAAAAATAAAATAAGATGAAAACAGAGAGGAAGACAAGCCATAAGAGACTCTTAACTATAGAGAACAAACTGAGGGTTGCTGGAGGGAGGTGGATGGGAGATGCCCTAAATGGGTGATGGGCATTAAAGAGGGCATGTGATGTGCACTGGGTGTGGTATGTAAGTGATGAATCACTACATTCTACACCTGAAACCAATTTTACTATATATGTTAACTAGAATTTGAATAAAAAATTGAAATAAAAAAATTAAAAATAAAGTATACATGTGTGGGTACACACACACACACACACACATACACATACACACACACATGACTAGAAGGATATATCCAAAAATGTTTAAATTCTCATCTCTGAATGGGAGGGTTGCAAGTCATTTTTATTTTCTTCCTTGTGTGCATCATTTAAAAAAAATTTTTTTTGCATTTTCATTTTTAAAATTTCTAAGATGAGCACATATTATTCTTCTATTAAGAAATAAAACTGTGAGGGGCGCCTGGGTGGCTCAGTCAGTTAAGCATCTGTCTGCCTTCGGCTAAGGTCATGATCCCAGGGTCCTGAGATCGAGCCCCACATTGGGCTTCCTGCTCGGTGGCTTCTCCCTCTCCCACTCCCCCTGTTTGTGTTCCCTCTCTCACTGTGTCTTTCTCCAAATAAATAAATAAAATCTTTAAAAGAAAGAAAGAAAGAAAGAAAGAAAGAAAGAAAGAAAGAAAGAAAGAAAGAAAGAAAGAAAGAAAGAAAGAAAGAAAGAAAGAAAGAAAAAGTGAGAACTCTAAAGAGCACCAGGCAGACAGAAAGCTGACATTTGACTAAATCCCATATCATCTGATCATTACTTGAGTGATTTTCGTGTTACACAACTTTTCTCATCTTTAATGAACTAGAGCAAAAGACCCACACGAAGAAAGGAAAAGGATACTTTGCCTTTACAATTTATTAGGAATTTGAAGCAAGAACTGGAAACTGTCACAGGATTATCTACCTTATTCTGAAGAACAGTCTCCACCCTAACTAGAATGAATGTGCCTTGAGCATCTGACACCATAATTATTGAAGCCTGACACTAGTCTTGAATTTTTAGTTATTTCATATTACATCCTCTCAGGGATTTAAAGTTTAACACAACATCAGAAATCCCAACAAATCAAACCAATGACTGCAAAGCTGATCCACATGTTGGAACGTGGTGTGCCCTAGAGTTCAACTCTGTCAGGGTAGAGTCTCTTTAGCCAACAGCATACCCGATGGGGGGCTCCACGGTGCCAGGCCCTGAAGGAAGGCCACAGACATGGAGAAAGGACCTACTGTCCCCACCTCTCCCCGCCCTATGACAATTCAGGGGCCACATGCAGGAATACTGCAATGCTCTGTGTCCTTCTGGTGACAGGGTGCTGTTCCTGGCATACGCAAATGCTATCACTGACCGGTCAGGAGAATATTCTCTGCAGAAGGCAGTTGGTGTCAGGGCCATGAGAGACAGACAGCATTGATCTGAATTCCAACTAAGCCACTTATTAGATGTGTGCCTGACTGTGAGCCTCAGCCTTCTCATCCATAAAAATCTCATCTATTTCACAAGTTAGACTGAGAATTTGAGATAATGTAAGTAAGATGTAAAAATACATGTATGGTCAACAACTCTCACA
The DNA here is from genome assembly GCF_964656455.1 of Halichoerus grypus. NCBI lineage: Eukaryota > Metazoa > Chordata > Mammalia > Carnivora > Phocidae > Halichoerus > Halichoerus grypus. The sequence continues at coordinate 120,915,951 of NC_135715.1, read as the reverse complement.
TGCTAAGAAATAATATTACTGAGCACCTACAATGGGCTCCCACATGTGCAAGGCCAAATTGGGGTGACAGAGAAGACTGGTTAGAGGAGAGGATGAAAACAGCCAATCTATCCGGGGTCATTGCCCTGCTGTAGCCTAGCAGCACTTGACTGTGACCAAGCAAATGCACGTAAGACTCCAAGACTAGGGAAATGAATCCCATCAATCCCCCAAAAACACTGTAGGCAGGCCTCTTCCAGCATCTCTAGCATCTCTTCCCAAAATAAACGTGCCCTCGAATAGAAGGTATACTGATATTTCTGAAGTGTTCTATCAAAAATAAAACGCTATAAAGCATAAAACCTCACGCAGATCTAAATCCAGGCCAAGGGTTACCTGTTACAGAGGCCACAGGGAGGCAGAGCCCCTTCCACTTTCATCAGGCTCCAATCACGTGGAGTCCAGTGTTCTTACAGCTATCTCTAGTTGTTCAGTTCATACATTTAAAACATTCCCCGTAAGAAGCCTGATCAAAGGTTTGTGGCCTGAGTTAACCCAAGTCACTGGGACAACTTTGACCCAAAACACAAGAGTGTTTTCTTGCTCTCTATTCAGAATACTTCTTGGTATTTATATTTAGTTCAGGGGAGGGTGAGAAATTGCTTTCTGGCCCTATTACAAACCCTGAATACCATCTACCTTAGAGAAAATACTAATATAAAACAAAATACTAATATAAAACAAAATACTATCACAACAATCTTGGAGTCAATGTTTTTTCAAAGAAAAAAGATATTTTGGGGTGCCTGGGTGGCTCAGTCGGTTAAGGGTCTGCCTTCGGCTCAGGTCACGATCCGAGGGTCCTGGGATCGAGCCCCACATCGGGCTCCCTGCTCAGCAGGGAGTCTGCTTCTCCCTCTCCTTCTGCTGCTCCCCTGCTTGTGCTCTCTTGCTCGCCCTCTCTCTCAAATAAGTAAACAAAATCTTTTAAAAAGAATAAAGATATTTCTCAAGAATGTATCCCTTCTAGGATGATGTCCTGGATTCCAGGATGGAAAAATATGTACCATGACTTTGGTTAACCTAGCAAGAACCTGGGAACAAGGGTCAGTCTTTTTTGGTCACTCATTCAATGCATGCCAGCCATGCCCAATAGCACACTGCATCCCCCAAACCACATTTACCCATGCCCACAGGATCCCCTCCATTCCCCCCAGACTCCTCCACTGCCCTTCCATGCACGTTTGCCCTCCCCCCACCCAGCATTCCTACCCGTCTACACTAAGGAGTGGCACCCCTACTACTTCACTTCACACTTCACACTTCATATGTGCCCTTCCCACCCTTTACTCACTAGGCTCTTACTGTTGATGTCTGGTTTACATTCACTCATTTCTTTGTTACGTATAAGTAATCAGTTAGTTTGCGTAGGATGAAGGAAACCAAGGTTTGAAGAGGCCTAAAAGGAACTGGGCATTTTAACCAAGGTTCCAAAAGGCTCCACACACCAATCATGCAGTAGCAAGTGGGCACGGGAAACTGCCCAACCAATCATGCTTAAACACTACCACAAAACCACATTTGTTTGATGTCTATATTCCTTTGAGTGTGCAACTAAAAAAATTAATAATTACAACTCAGCGCAAGATGATGACAATGGTGAACAAAATCACTCGATAACTTAAGTAAATACGATTCACTGTGTAAAAGAAAAAGAACGCAGGATGACACCTGCCTCCCATCATAACTAACTACATGGTCACCAATTCTCTTGTGCATTCATCTTCTGCTTCGTCAGAAAATTCGCCTCCACTGCTGAAGTAAAGAAAAAGAGGATACAGAAAAATATAATGTAGATTTCACAACAGAAAGGCAATATGGAAACTCAAATATGTATTGACTTTCCATTTATTCAACAAACATTCATTGGGCACCTACTATATTAAACTGTGAGTAAATAAAGATGAATCGTTTATAGTTTCTGCCTTAAAGGAACCATAGCTTAGAGAAGAAGATTCTAAAACAAATACAAGTGGTACCAATAAGGTCTGGACAAGGGGCTAAGGGAGTCATTACCCAGGGTAGGGAGCATCATCAGGGCAGGTTTGTATAGAAAGCAATAATTAACTCAGATGTTGAAGATTCACCGGGTCTAAGGTGAACATGAGCAAAGACATGATGGTATGAATGAATACTGTATTTTCAAGGATAAGGGGGTGTAGTATGCCTAGAGCGCAAGATAGTATGCAAGAATCCTAAGTGAGGAGGTGAGGAGACCATACAGGCAAGCAGGGGGGCATCTCTGGAGATCTTATATGCCACTCAAAGGATTTTGGCTTTTGTCCAGTAGGCAACAGATTGCCAAGGAAGGCTTTTAAGCATATTTACTGGCTGCACACTCTGTTATAAAGACTATGCTTGTCAATTTATACATGTTATATTAATCCTTAACAACATTACTAGTAGGATTAGGTAGAATCGCATTTGAATTTAAAAGACCATTCTCCCATTCCACGTTCCCTGGAGCAGTGTTTGGAGATAAACTAAAAGGACAGAAGTCTGGGAGTAGGGAAATCCTGGGAGCAGGAAATCAGGAGACTGGATGTGAATATCCAGACACAAACTCCTAAGGTCCAAATTAAACCAAAGACAGTGACAATGGAGCAGAAAGCATGGAATCTAAATATGTTTTGGAGGAAAGATTGCTGAAATAATTGCCCCCAGAAACAGCACTCCTTCCTTAGCTTCTGCCACATAATGGAAAGCACTTCCCCCAGGGGTTATACCACCATCTGGGCTTGAAGATGCCCTCAGAGTACCTGATGCTTCTGGCCACTTGTGAGCAAGTCCCCAAGGAGGCCTTTGTACTCCAACTGGCCACGGAGGCATCAGGAGATGCCTACAGATACTCTGAGAAGGCATTTGCTCACCCTTGCCATACAGTCTGCACCCAGCCTCCCCCGAGACACCAAGGGGACCAACCAGTCACAGCATGCTCCACAATCCTCTATACCTTGCTCATCACCAGAAGCCCGATCTGCCCCATTTCTCACCTGCTCAGCCCTCCCTCCTTCTCATTCTGTCCTCTCAAACTCAAACTCTACCCTCAGCAAACTCCACAATGCCCCCTTCTCTGAAGGTTCTAAAAACGGGAAGAAGGCAAGATTTAACCTGAATTTTGAAGGCTGAAGCCTATTAACACCATTTTCCTAGCATCCCATCAAGAGGAGGTTGTTAATACTCTCACATTTAAGTCTGATGTTCCGCCAGTAATAAACAGGGATGGCTGTACCCATGGCTAAAATATCAAACACCTTGGAACTGGGTGATAACTAGCCCCTTTCCAGGGACTTTCCAATGATTAAGCGATTGAAGAGTTAATGTCTATCTTCCCAAAAGGTCCCCAGGAGGCTGCTCCAGACCAAACGCTTGCAAATGTTAGGCTCATTCCATTTGAGTTGTAAAGACTTTGATCCAATCTCAAAAATCCCCAATGCCTGGAGATGAATTAAATGTCTGTCCAGTTCACCTTCCAACTTCCCTATCATTCAAATCTTACCTATTTTGAAGTTCATGTCCTTAGACTTTATCGCCTTTTATCCCTTCTTGCTGTGGCTCCCCCACCTACTGCACCTAAGCACCGGGCTGTTCCTTTCCGAACATAAGTGTCCTCATTCTTGCTGTCTTCCACATCTACATGGAGGCCCCAGGTGCTACATCACAGAACCTCTGATGATCTCTTTGACGCTGCCTCAGCCACCACCCTCCCTGCCATAACCTCAGATTTTGACATCACGATTACTTGCACCAGCTTGGAGACGGCAGCTTCAAGCACCCCATACTGTAAACACTGCCTTCTCTGTCCCCAGCTCATCTACTCTGGTATTTCCATCCCAACATCTTCTTGGCATTATCTGGCTTTCCAGTCCATTGACCCTTCCATTTTCTCCATTATCAGTTACACCCTCACTTCTCTTTCTGCCCAGCTTGGGGGTCAAGGTCCATCACTGTAACCTCTCCCTTGTACTTGTTCCTCTCTTCCTGATCCTTACCTGGCAAATCCTCAAGTTGGTGAAGCCCATCTATCTGCCTGCTCCACACCTCCTCCTAACAGCTGAAGAAACAGCCTGACACAAAACACAACCCCATCCAGCCTCAGTTTAAAGTCATGGTTGCAAATCTCTAATGGGTGACCTATAGGAATCAGCAATCCTATTATATTTCTCCAGGATGTTTCAAAATAGCTATTTACCCTTTCCCAAAATCCATTTTACCTCTCTCTACCCCAACATCATCACACTTCATTCCGAAAGTAGAAGCAATTAGGGAAGAACTTCCCACTACCCAAAACGTGGCATATCAGCCTCTGTACCCATTCTTTCTACAGTCCTTCCTTTTACTATAAAACAAATGTCCCTGTTCCTAGTAAGGACTAAGCTCTACATTTGTGCCCTGGATTTCCTCCTTTCCTGGCTCTTCAGGAATTGTACTCTGACAGTCATCCATCACTCTCTCCTGCCTTCATCCATTTTTCCTCTCTACTTAATCATTCTATCATTTCCTCTCTACTTAAACTCATTCTATTACTCTCTGGTCCTAACAAACCCTTCCCTAGCCAATATCTCCTTCCAAGAACTTTTCCATCCCTCTGTGTCTCTTCACAACAAAAATTTTGGAAGAGTCATCTGTAAGCACTGTCTCTGCTTCCACAACTCAATTCAGTAAGCTTCTGCCCTGGCCTCTCTCTACTTAAACGATATGTCAAAGTGTTAAAATCACAAATGGTGGGGCGCCTGGGTGGCTCAGTCGGTTAAGCAGCTGCCTTCGGCTCAGGTCATGATCCCAGGGTCCTGGGATGGAGCCCCGCATCGGGCTCTCTGCCCAGCAGGGAGCCTGCCTCTCCCTCTGCCTGCCGCTCCCCCTGCTTATGCTCTCTCTCTCTCTCTCTGACAAATGAATAAAATCTTTTAAAAAATAATCACAAATGGTCTCATTTCACCAAATGCAATCTATATGACTAACACAGAAACATCTCCTTTTAAAAACATTTTAAACTCTTAACTTCAGGGATACAACGCTATCCTGGTTTCCCTCCTACCCCAATGGCAACTCCTTCTCTCCTGAATAACACAGTGCTCCAATGGCCCCCTTCTCTATCTATACTTTCCGGATAGGTAATTCCATCCAGTAACAGACACAACCGGTATGCAAATAACTCCTAACTCTGTATCTTCAGCCAAAACCCTTCCCAGAATCTCCAAATAATTATCCAATTGTCTAACTTACATCTCCAAAGGAATGTCTAATGAGTGCCTCACACTTAACACAGTCAAAACAGAGCATTTTCTATCTTCCATCAAGCTTGCTTCTCTTCCAACTCTTCCCTTCCCAGTTTATGGCCCAGTTGTGATAGTAAAAAATGTAAGCCTTTACCTAGATTCTTGTTCCCCATCTCCAGATAATTATCTATCAGCAAGTTCAGTCAACTAACTCTATTTCAAAAACATATCCTAAATCCATTCAGTTCTTTTCATCTTTAACACAACACTTGTCCATATGCAATAAAATGATTTATAAGAATATGAGAAATATGTATTTTGTCATTCAGATGATCTGAGTTCTGTGAGCCACTCTAGCAAACTAACCACACCTAAGGAGGAGGCCACTAAAACCTCCAATCTTTAGCCAGTTGGTCAGAAGCACAGGTAACAAACAGCCTGGGATTTACAACTGGTATTTGAAGTGGGGAGTGGAGGTCAGTCTTATATGACCTGGTCCTTAATCCAGGGAATCTGATGCTATCTCCAGGTAGGTAGTGATAGAATTGCCTGATGTTGTATGGGAAGGAACCCCTGCACACACGCTGAAATGGGGCCAGGAACCCCCCAAAAAACAAACAACTATAATTTCTCAGTTGGACAACCAAAATCGATTCTTAACCGGGTCCTGCTTCCATTCTCCCTTCCCACCCACCACAATCCAGTCTACCTTTCGCTGTCAGAGCAGTCTTTTATAGCAAAACCACATTGTTTCATTTACCAGCACGCAATCCTCTAATGCCTTTTATCACCATAGAAGAAAATCTAAATGCCTTATCCTGCCTTATCCTGCCCTAGGAGACCTGACCCTTGCTTACTTTTCAAAGATTTTCTTGGATACTGTGGTAGGTTGAACAGTGGAGCCCCAAAGCTATCCACATCACAGACCCTGGAACCTGTGAGTGTTATCTTGCACAGCAACGATCACAACAAACACTTGGCAAATGTGATCAAATGAAAGATCTTGAGATAAAGAAATTATCCTGACTTCTCAGGGTAGGCCCCAAATGCAGTCACATATACCTTTATAAGAGGGCTGCAAAGGGAGATTTGACACACGTAGGAGAAGAGAAGGCAACGTGACCCCAGGGGCAGAGATCGCGGTGATGCAGCCACAAGCTACTGAATGCCTGCAGTCACGGGCATTCAAACAGGGGCAGACTCTCCCCTAGAACTCCAGAAGGGAGCATAACCTGCCAACACCCTGATGTCAGACCAGTGGTTCTGATTGTGGACTTTGAGCCTCCTGAACTAAGAAGAGAATAAATTTATGGGTTTGGGTTTGTTTTTTTGTTTTTTTTTTTTTAAGATTTTATTTATTTATTTGAGAGAGAGAAAGAGAGTGAGACAGCATGCATGGGAGGGAGAGATGCTCAAGCAGATTCCCCGCTGAGCAGGGAACCCAATGTAGGGCTCAATCCCACAACCCATGAGATCACGACCTGAGCGGAAACCAAGAGTCGGAGGCCCAAATGACTGAGCCAGCCAGGAAACCCAAATTTCTGTTGTTTTATGCCAATGAGTTTGCTATAATTTGTAACAGTAGCCACAGATAACTAATATAAACACCTCTCACTCTCACCCATTAGGTTTCAGATTTATTTACCTTCTTCTGCCCATCAAATTCATCAAGAATGCAATTAGGGTTTTGGGACCAGCTGTCTTCTCAGCCTGGAATGCTCTGCTCCTCATCTTTGCACAGCTAACTCCTTCAGGTCATTCAGGGCCCAGCTCAAATGTCAGCTCCTCAGAGAGGCCTTCCCAAACCATCCAAATTCAAAATAACCGCATAGCTCTCATCATCTCATATGTCTCTTCTTTATTTAATCATTAGTATTTCCTTTCTTTCCCTCCCCACCCCACCCCCGCAAATAAACTCTACAAACCAGAGACTGTACCTGTTTTGTACACCACTGTAATCCTAATTTGTAGAAAAATGCCTGATATATATTAGGTGAATGATAAATTTAACAAATGAATGGATGATATAGAGGGGAGAAAGGATGGTGGTGCCATTTCAATGAGAGGAAAAACATTGGAGGAGCATTAGGAAGAGGCTGGAGGGAGATGATGAGTCCTGTCTTGACTGTGGGATATCCAAGTGGAAATGCCCACTGAGTCTGAATTCAGGGAAGAGGTCTGGTTGGAGATGTTGATTTTTTTTTAAAGATTTTATTTATTTATTTGAGAGAGAAAGAGAGAGCATGAGCAGAGGGACAAGCAGACTTCCCACTGAGTGGAGAGCCCAGTGCGGGGCTTGATCCCAGGACCCCGGGATCATGACCTGAGCCGAAGGCAGACGCTTAACCGACTGAGCCACCCGGGGAGCCTTGGAGATGTTGATTTGGGAATTCCTGAAATCAGGGATATGGATGAACTCGGTGGTGCAGAGAGCTTCTACAGTGAGAAGACAGCGGACTGGCCCTAGGAACTCCAATATCAAGGGGAATAAGCTGCCAAAGAGATCCACAAGGAGAAGTCCAAAAGAAAAAACAAGGGGTCATACTAGCCTAGTGAAAGTTCAACTTCACAAAGGAGGGAATGAGCAGAATCACAGACATTTCAAGTAATAAGGTCCCACTGATTTACCAATAAGGGGGACACCAATAATCATACAGCAGTAACAGATTCGTCTAAGGTAGAAGCCAAATTTGCAACAGCTGTGGAGTGAATGGAAAGTGAGGAAACAGAAAAACAACATACACAATATACTTTGGGGAAATATAGCTTGAAAGAAGAGAAAATGAGTGTGTAGCTAGAGGTAGTACAGGGTAAGGGAATTGTTTTGGTTTTCGGTCTTGTGTGTTTCTGTGATGGGAGAATCTTGAGCATTCTTGTAAATATTTAAAATACAGATGAACATGGAGAAATTCCATAGAGAAATGTAGCTAAAGGGATGGGGGATCTGAGTATTGTTGAAAGCACCAACTTTGAATAACTCTACCTCTAACTTGGTAGTTAATGATGGAGACCAATATATTACCCGTTGACATGATATCTCTGATCTCTGTTTTCTCAGTATAATAGGATGCAAAGCACTGTGACGAGAACAGCTAGCTTCACCAAAAACCCACAATCTCTTCGGCTCCCAGCTACACTACATTTTCCAATCTCCCTTTGTTGTGCACCTGATTTCTAGCCAGTGGTATGTCTGAGGAAGTGATACATTCATTGCAAGACTAAGTGTTTAGAAAGTGGATATACTTCTCTTTCTCCTTCCACTAACTGGATAAAGTTGAAAACAAAGCCCTAAGGAACAGCAGAGTCAATGAAAGGTTCCAGGGTGTCTAACTTATCAAGGGGAGGAAAGTCATTCACCAATCAAGACTATGAGATGATCAAGAAATAAACATCCATCATGTATGTGCTTTAATGTACTCTCAGATCCTTCCAACAGTTTAGTTTGCCCTAACCACTAACAATCATCTGATAAAGAAATGCACATGTCTCTGGAGGCAAGGGAAACAAAAGCAAAAATGAACTGTCAGGACCCCATCAAGATAAAAAGCTTCTGCACAGCAAAGGAAACAATCAACAAAACTAAAAGGCAACCTTCGGAATGAGAGAAGATATATGCAAATGACATATCTGATAAAGGGTTAGTATCCAAGATCTATAAAGAACTTATCAAACTCAATACCAAATAAACAAACAATCCAGTTAAGAAATAGGCAGAAGACATGAATAGACACTTTTCCAAAGACATCCAGATGGCCAACAGACACATGAAAAGATGCACAACCTCATTCATCATCAGGGAAATACAAATCTAAACCACGATGAGATACCACCTCACACCTGTCAGAATGGCTAAAATTAACTCAGGAAACGACAGATGTTGGCAAGGATTCAGAGAAAGAGACACCCTCTTACACTGTTGGTGGGAATGCAAGCTGGTGCAGCCACTCTGGAAAACAGTATGGAAGTTCCTCAAAAAGTTAAAAATAGAACTACCCTACGACCCAGCAATTGCACTACTAGGTATGTATCCAAAGAATACAAAAATGCTGATTTGAAGGGGCACAAGTACCCCCAATGTTTACAGCAGCACTATCAACAATAGCCAAACTATGGGAAGAGCCCAGATGTCCATAGACTGATGAATGGATAAAGAAAACGTGGTATATAGGGGTGCCTGGGTGGCTCAGTCGGTTGGGCAGCTACCTTCGGCTCAGGTTATGATCCCAGGGTCCTGGGGTGGAGCACTGTGTTGGGCTCTCTGCTCAGGGGGGAGCCTGCTTCTCCCTCTCCATCTGCCTGCCCCTCTGCCTACTTGCGCTCTCTCTCTCTATCTCTCCGTCAAATAAATAAATAAAATCTTTAAAAAAAAAAGAAAACATGGTGTATATATATACAAGGGACTGTTACTCAACAATCAAAAAGAATGAAATCTTGCCATGTGCAATGACAGGGATGGAGCTAGAGGGTATTATTCTAAGTGAAATAAGTCAGTCAGAGAAAGACAAAACTGTATGATTTTACTCATATGGAATTTAAGAAACAAAACAGATGAACATAGGGGAAGGGAAGGGAAAATAAAATATGATAAAAACAGAGAGGGAAGCAAACTACAGGACTTAACTATAGAGAACAAACTGAGGGTTGCTGGAGGTTGGGAGGATGGGCTAAATGGGTGGTGGGCATCAAGGAGGGCACTGTTGGTATGAGAACTGGGTGTTATAGGTAAGTGATGAATCACTAAATTCTACTCCTGAAGCCAATACTACACTGTATGTTAACTAACTTGAATTTAAATATAAATAAATAAATAAATAAACAAACAAAATTTAAACCACATCAGCTCAGCTCGAGTTATAAAATGCATTTTATCTTATTTTATCCTACTCAGGCAGAAATACACATAAGAAAATAATTTGAAATACTGAAACATAATGGGACTTGGTTTTTAATCTGGAAATCTTTGATGCTTAGTAACATCTGGCAAATATAACCAAATAAATGGACTAATATGAGGCCAAATAACATTTCATATTTTCTATGTGTTTAAATCAGGTTTATTCTTGAACATTATATTAATTTTTAATAAAGTATTGAAATGCCATGGCACTTTGGCACAAAAAAAAATGCACGTGTCAGGTAAAAGGCTCAAAGATAATGCTGAAGGTTGGTAAAACTCTGGTGGAAAATGGGAAAAGGTGCAGTCTAAAAACAGGTAAAAGAACAGCCTCATGGCTGATACTGGAGAACATGAATTTGTATGGACCTCCAATTTGCATGATTGTGTTCATTTTCCCAATAGCATTCACAAACGCAGGTGCAGGAGTGGGAAAAGCAGATTAGCACCAAGTTGCAGGTTGTTTCCTCATCCATTAACACTAAAGATTTTAACAATGTCATGAGTTCCTAGGAGTCAGATAAAAAGGAATACTATTTTAGGCAGGCATACTGTGCTATGCATTTGATGTCTGAACTTCAGCATCACTGGTGAAAACTGCTGAAACCACACACTAAAACATTAGGAAGTGGAAGTGTTAAAAGGCAAAGTTCAATGAGTCTAGCAGTGGAATCCAAAGCAGCAAAAAGCAGGAAATACATTACAGAAATATGGGAAGGATTATCCCTTGATTCTATTATTTCTTAACACAGCGTTCAAGGGAGTTTCAGTCATACCAGGAAATAACTATGTAGCTTTGAGTGAGTCACTTCAGTTCTCTGGAATTGTGGTTCCCCGCTGATATAACAGTTCACTGCTGCTATATGAAATAAGGTAAGTCAAGTGCTTAGCACAGTGCCTAGGAAATGGTGATTGCTCAGTAAATGATACTTGTTGTTACTGTTTATTATTCATAATAAAAAGACAGAGTTGGGTTAGATCTCTAACCCCTTTCCTATTTTACAATTCTGTGAATCCATATTTTTTTCAGATAAATATCCCAGCTACTTAATGGTGTGCTAAGATGAGGGAAAGGGGTTAATACCAGCAAACATGATGAGAGAAGGAAGTAAAATAGACTTGTTGTAACAGATCCTAGGAGCATAAGCCAGGGGGCAGATGCAGAGAATGTAGCATCCTCTGCATATGAATGCTATATCTGGAGAGACTGGGAGTAAGGAGATCCCAAACTTGGGGAAGAGGAAAAGTTAGATCAAGGGTCCAGCAGTGAACAGAATCCACTGACCAAAACCGGCCTCACCTTAGGCAAGACAAGAGTACTAAAATACGTCACGCTTTTAGGGGCTTAAAATTCATGCAGTCTACCTCCTTTTACAGAGGAAGAAACTGAAAGGTGCAGATACTGACCAAAGCCACACTTAAGTGGCTTAGACAGTGACTTCAGGGACACTCAGGGAAACAGTGCTCCCCAAAGGTTCCTTCTCCTCGCTTACATAAATGATAGTCAAGGTTCTGTCCCTTCAGAATCCAGAGACTTCTCTTAAGGTGACAAGTTAATTTTATCAATCATCTTTTTATGAGTTAATTTTCCAGATTATTTTCTAAGAGACTGGATTAGGTGGGCAGGTGGGAGAGAAGGGAGAAATCGGTGAAAAGAAGAGAGCCCTCAGTGCATACTTAAATAACGTCCTCCTTTTCAGATTCCTCCACTCATTTTCTTCAGGGATTGCTTTCATAGCTTTGCTTCACCCGCAGTGATTTCCTTTCCTCCTCCTAAATACGGTGGTTTTGGCTATCAAAAGTGCCAAATGTGTAAAGAAAGAGGGGAGGCCTGGAAAACAGAAAGCTTAAAGTATCTAGTTCAACTGATTAGCTGGAATGCACCTGCCTCTGTTATCTGCTCTCCAATCATACCCAACCCATTTCTATAACATGCTTCCTGAGTAACTAAAGGATAAGGGAATTACATAAGCCAATCATTTATTCAAAAACTATTTACCTAGGTGTTGCCCACGTGCAAGGCATTTGGGCGGGGCATGGGAAATCTATAAAATTGTGTAAGATCCAGCCCTTGCCTGGCATGATCTGCAGAAAAGGAAATGATACATGTTTTCAAATAATTAGCTTACACAAGAGAAAATGAGAGACTTGAGAGTGGCATAAAAAGAGCAGTTGAAGGATTTAGGAAATGTACAAAACACTTCTGACTGGAGCAGTGAGGAAAAGCACCATGAAACTGGTAGCCAATGGTCAGGACATTCAAGGATTGATAGGATTTCAAAAAGGTGAAGTAGAAGGAAGAACATGCATATAAGGGCAGCAGTTGGAATAAGACAGATTTAGAGAATTCCAAGTAGTCCAGTGTGGCTGGATCACAGGGAAGATGAGGACACAACCTTAATATTGGAGCATGACTAGAGAGGTCTGTGAATTCAAAGACAAATATTTGGAATTTGATCCAATAAGTCAGAGTAACCCACGGAAGAGTGGGGCAGAAAGTGGTATGATCAAAGCAGTTTTGACATGACCACAATGAAACAAACATCCTCTCTTTATCCAGTTTTAAATAAAAGGAAAACGGCTTTTGAAAACCTAATACCCTAAGCTATATTATTTTCATCACTTTTCAAGTACATTTATAAGTTTATTGTACCTTATTGAAATAATAATGGTATAAAATCGTAACTAAAATATTCCTAAAACGTGTACTCTGAACATAAACTTTCGTTCCTCTTGCATAGAACCATGTGGTCTTCATGGCCACTGCTGGATACAAGGGAAGTAATAAAGCTTTCTAAGCATGAGTCACTAAGTCATACTGGGAGGCCATCTCATTTCATAGTAGCAAATTCTAGAAAACTCATTTTCAGAAAACTACCTCTCTGTTATGGTTTGTGGGGTTTGCTTTCCTCTCTATATTATAAAACCTTTTTATAGTAGGATGTAAGTGGGTAATCAAATATGAGCTTCCACAGAGGACCCATCACTATTTAAAGAATATGAGGCCTGAAAAATCTAAATTACAGTCATTGTTTAAAAAGCACCCTAATAAATCTCGCTATTTTTTTAAATTTTTAAATTTTTTTAAGATTTATTTATTTTAGAGAGAGAAAGAGTGTGTGTGTGTGAGAGAGAGAGAGTGCGCATGAGTGGGGGGAGGGGCAGAGGGAGAGAGAGAGAAGCAGACTCCCCACTGAGCACAGAGCCCGACATGGGGCTCTATCCCAAGACCCCGAGATTATGACCTGAGCCACAACCAAGAGTAGCACACTTAACTTACTGAGCCACCAAGGTGTCCCAGATCTCACTATTAAGAAATAAACTAAATCAGTAACAATCTCATTTTGTCAGAAAAATTTAAAAAAAAATTCCCAAATAATGTTTTAAAATTTTGTCAAAACGTATGTCACAATAAATTTTTAGTTAGGAGGGAAATATTTTCTATTAATTAGTTTCTTCCCACTAATTTTAGTGAACTAACAAAACCACAGCTTGACCTCATTAAAATCAGAAACCCTGTCTTATCTGCTGCATAAATCAGAAATCTGATTTTGAAAGAACCAACATAAAAATTTCAACTGAAAAATGGGAAAGAAGAGCATAGATACGATTTAGGAAGAAATATTTAACACAAAGAGCCAGTAAGAATCTCCAACAAAAGATGAAAATCCTGGAAAACAAGAAAAAACAAACAAACAAAAAGGATGGTCACATTCATGTCAGGACACAAAATCAGAGTTCAGACAAACTCTGACCACAGTCGGTTCCTAAACATCCTCAGGTATGCAAACCATCGGCTCCTGTGCTTCCTTTTCCTCAAAAGTTCCTGAGACCAATCCTTGGTCAGATAATACAGGAAGAGGTCTACTCTGAAGTTGCTGGAGATGTCTTGGCTTACAGCCACCTTAGCCCTTGTCTTTATCACTGAAGTTGAATCTGATCATCTCTCCCTCCTCCATTTCTTTCCCCCATCACGTCAACAAGGAAATATACAACACACCCTTCGTTAGCAGCGACTTTCTCTAGGACACAATTGCTATGGTTTCTTCTTATCTCAGAGGTGATGAGTCCTGATGGAATTATCTAAGTATTTGGATGAGCATCTAGAAACACATTAATAATCTTCTCAGTTTAGTTCCATTCAGTCCTTCCCTATCTCCCAAAATAACAGTCCTGAAATTAGCCAGGCGTGGGGGTCCCACACCTAATAACTAGTAATTTTCCCCAGAAATATCAATGAAAAATATATCCCATTACACACAACTGGATAAAGTACACGCAGGCCATGTGATACATTTTTGTATCACATGTTAAAAGTGGCAAAAATGAAGAGTTACAATTTCTAACACCACTCCTGAGCTTTAAAACTTCAGAGATATAGTGAAAAGTAATACTTAGGTGCACATAAAGAATTTTACTGTAGGCTTTTCATACTTTTCCACAGAAAGTTCATTTTTGAAAGCATAGGATTGTGCTGGCTTTTTAATGCACTGAAATACAAAATCGCAAACATTCTTGATATAATCATGACCTCTCTTCGCTGTAATCTTCAGGAAACTATAGGTCTCTCTGCTGCTGAAATGACATTCTCTTCACCACAAAACTGTCTCAACTATTTGAGCCCATATTAACATGTCCCCAGCATAACCACATAGTTAATGTCAACATTCTACCAATGGGTATATGATTATGCAAGATCTTATGCTGGTCCCTAATTGTTTTACCTTGTTAAACAAACTCTAACTCTCTCAAAAGCAAGATAACCATACTTTCTCTTTTTTCTAGCACTTGCTACCATGTAATGCTACACAAGCCTAAAGAAAACTTCATTCAAGAAGCCAACTGTTAAATTTACAGTTGACTTCTGAACAATGCAGGGATTAAGGGTGCTGACCCCCTGCACAGTTGAAAATCCACATATAACTTTTGACTCCCCAAAAACTTAACTACTAATATCCTACTGTTGACCAGAAGCTTTACTGATAACATAGAGTTGATTGACACATATTTTGTATGTTATATGTATTATATACTATATTATAATAAAGTAAGCTAGAGAAAAGAAAACATTAAGAAAATCATAAGGAAGAGAAAATACATTTAAAGTACTGTACTGTAGGGGCGCCTGGGTGGCTCAGTCATTAAGCGTCTGCCTTCGGCTCAGGTCATGATCCCAGGGTCCTGGGATCGAGCCCCGCATCGGGCTCCCCGCTCCGCGGGAGGCCTGCTTCTCCCTCTCCCACTCCCCCTGCTTGTGTTCCCTCTCTCGCTGTGTCTCTCTCTGTCAAATAAATAAATAAAATCTTTAAAAAAAATAAATAAATAAAAAAATAAAGTACTGTACTGTATTTATTGAAAAAAACTCCATGTATAAGTGGACCCACACAGTTCAAACCCATGTTGTTCAAGATTGAATGTGTTTTCTTTCTTTCTTCCTTTCTTTCTTTAAAAAAAAAAAAAAAGAAAAAAGATTTATTTATTTATTTTAGAGAGAGAGAGCACAAGCAGGAAGGGCAGACTCCAGGCCAAGTGCAGAACTCAACGCGGGGCTCGATCTCACAACTCTGAGATCATGACCCTGAGATCATGACCTGAGCCGAAACCAAGAGTTGGACACATAACCAACTGCGCCATGCAGGCACCCCAAAATGTGTTTTATATCTAATGCTCTTTCTGAAGTGTTGTTTCTGTGCTTAGGACAACCTACTGAGTCCTGGTGTTGACAAGCAGAATGACCCAAGTTTTGAAAAACCTAAGCAGAAACAGCATCACATTAAAAAAAAAATAAAGAGGAGAGGGGCCCCTGGGTGGCACAGTCGGTTGAGCGTCTGACTCTTGGTTTCGGATCAGGTTGTGATCTCATGGTAATGAGATCCAGCCCCATGATGAGCCCTACACTCAGCATGGAGTCTGCTTGGGATTCTCTCTCCCTCTGCCCCTCCTGCTTGGGTGCTTGTGCTCTCTCTGTCTCTCTCCGTCAAATAAATAAATCTTAAAAAAAAAAAAAAAGAGGAGAAATTAGATACTCATCTGGAAAATGTTTTCCTTCTGTAATAAGAGCTTGCCACTAACCACCTTCTCCCTCAATCACACACACACAAAGTAAAGGGGATAATGCCTGGATAATTCATGCACAACCTGCAGGAGCTAAATTATCTATTCTTTGCCCAAATCTTTCCCTTTTGAATATAAAAAGAAAAATACATAAGAAGGAAGGAAGCTAATACTTTGAAGTCTACCACCTAACAGGTACATCACTAGCAATTTTACATGTGCTGTGTCATATACTATTATCCATATTTTGCCAATGAGACAGTTGAGGCTCAGTGAGTTTGAATAGGTTACCTAAGGCCAAGGTCTTGTTTTCTTCCCCCAACTACACTCAGCTAGAGTTTGTCCCATAGTTCAGTCACTCACTGAGAAAATATTTATTGAGCACTATTACAAGCTAGTCACCACTCTAAGCATTAGAAATAGAAAGGCGTGTGAAGCAGACCAACTCTTTTCACAGAATTTACATTCTAGTGATGAAAGACAGAAAACAGCCCAATAGAATAATTTCAGAGTTATAATAGTTTGCCAATGATTTACTTACAGTGATAGTCAAATCTTTTTAAATAGCTTTCATGAGATTAGTTACAAGAACTAAAGGAGGAAGGAGTAAAACCCATGACAACTGGTAACTGTAACCCTCTTGTCAATTACTGAGCCCTCAATACATCTTTTAATAAATCAGAGGAGAGGGGGGTGCCTGGGTGGCTCAGTGGCTTAAGCGTCTGACTCTTGATTTTGGCTCAGATCATGATCTCAGGGTTGTGAGACAGTCCTGTGTCCGGCTCCGCGCTGGGCATGGAGTCTGCTTAAGATTCTCTTTCCCTCTCCCTCCACCCCTCCCCTGCTCTCTCCCTCCCTCTCTTTAAAAAAAAAAAATCAGAGTGGGGGGGAAAGTAGAGCTTTAATGCTGCTCAGAATTTCTTTACAAAGTGACTGTGTGAGAAATCAGAATGGACAGCTCCACCTATGTTGTTTGTCAAACCTAAAATTCCATCTTTTATCCATTTTTTACTAAGGTAATGCTGCTTCATTTGAAAAGCTGATTTTTAAAAATCAAGGGAGCATTGTAACTTGACATACGTCCTTATGAGGAACACAAAGGGGTTTCAATATCCACATCATAAAGTTCCCCAGGCTGCACATGGTATCCATTGGGCAATGGCACCCAGCTCTCACTGGACAGCTTGCAAGAACCGTAGAACGCAGAGGCCACAGTAGTGGGGAGTAAGTCAGGAAGTGCCTGGCCCCAGTGTGGCCGTTGCCATTATCCTCCACAGTCTAAAAATAAACTTCACATCTCTTAAACTTGAAACATATGCAAAATTCTAACGGTTTTGTTTAAAGCAACAAGCGATGTAACTTATCCTTCCTTCCCTCACCTATTTATACAAGACTATTTATAAGTCCACTAAATTAACTGTTGGCTATTTCTATGCTGCCTCTCTCGTGATATGTATAATGTGATGTGTAATGTGGGTTGGCCCAAGTCACTACGACTGAGAATTTGTGTGTGTAAATTACTTGCAAACTCTCAAGGAAGGCTGTTAGGGAGTGAATGCTCCTATGCATAATGTGGAAGGCAGTCTAGAGACCAGACCAAGGGGTAACAGCGACACTTCATTCACAGGGCTATACCTTTCTGTCAAAGCACTCTGCAAATCTATTTTTGCTCAGAGGAGCTACTACGTGGAGAGAGGAGGCTGCTTTACGTTCATCGGTGTACACTTTCCATTTCCTCCTAGAACTGTCACACTCCAGCGCCTAAGGTTCTCAAGAGAGAGCCTCAGCCCCGTTCTAGAATCTCTCCCTCCCTTGCTTCTTCAGAAGGGAGCAACAATCCTTCTCATCAGAGCAGCGACATCCACAAGCCAAAAGTTTGCAGGAAACTTTCAATTAGATACCAACCCTCGCCCAAAATGTTTTACACCCCACTGCCCTCCAAAATGTAAAGAGCTAAACCCTGCATGAGAACGAGTCCACCTTCTGTTGTTGGGGAGAAATTCTCAATCTTTTCCAAGAATCCCGCCACCATCCACCCAACACCGGAGTCCTAGAGGACTCACCCGGGTCAGAAAGGG
The DNA here is from genome assembly GCF_964656455.1 of Halichoerus grypus. Lineage (NCBI taxonomy): Eukaryota > Metazoa > Chordata > Mammalia > Carnivora > Phocidae > Halichoerus > Halichoerus grypus. Next base: position 120,897,667 of record NC_135715.1, on the reverse strand, counting down.
GCCGCTCTCTCCGATGACCCTGGGGGCGGGGAAAGGGGGGGGGTCTTCCAGGAAGCACACACCTGAGATTGATCCTCTCGCGCGAGGGGAGCGTAGGAGCACACAGTTCCTCCGGGCGGGGCGGAGTCTCTGCCTCCCCCCGAACCAGACACTCGGCCCTGATCGTCGCGGCGAGGCGCGCGAGGCTGTCACTCCCGAGCAGCCCGAGCCAGTGTAACCCGACGCGCCCCGCGCCGCCGCACCCCCGCCTCTCCGGCGACTTCCTCCTCCCTCCTGCTCCTCCTCCCTCCCCAGGGGCCGGCCCGGGCGGCGCGGCCGCCGCATCCAGCCCGGATTCCTCCAGCCCAGGCTTCTCCGGCCCAGCGGGGAAACGCGGAAGTGGAGGCGGGAGCCGGGCCGGGGCTAGGGGGTGAAGCGTCGCGAACCGGCGGGTGGCGAGCGACCGAGGCCTCCGCCGCCCAGTGAACGTGACCAGACGGGGACACGCGGCCGCGGGTCCCGCCGGGTGGGGCGGCGGCGCGCCGTTGCGATGGCCCTCGCCCCAGGCTGCGGTTTCCTGCCCTGCGCCCCTCCTTGTCGGCCGCGCGGCAGACCAGAAAGCCTGGGCTATGCTAGGCCCGGGGAAGGTGGGGGAAGTGTCCGATTGCCTCTGCCCTCCCCGCGCGGGCCGCCCTCGCCACCTGTCCCGGAGAGAGGAGACACTGGCCCGCCGGCACGCTTACCTGATTTCTCGCCGCCCGCCCCCGAATCTGGCTTCCCCTCCTCAGCAGAAAGGCTTCCCTGGGCCTAAAACGCTTCTAGGAAACGGGTGGACCCCTGGGACCCGGCAGTCAGAGCCCAAAGCCCTCGCGCCGGCTCTCTCCCGCGCGCTCTTGGAGGCGCGCTCGGCCTCCTGACCTGCCCGCTGAATGTCAGCGCGGGAACCCGCAGGCAAGGCCAAGCCCAAACGCCAGAAGGTGGGATGCCGAGCATTGGCTCCTCAGGCCCAGCCTCATACAGGTGTTGGGGGGGGGGAGGGCCGGAGAGCAGCAGGCTTCCCAGATGCACCCACCTAAAACCGACCCTGCCCACTGAGCATGCCCAGCTCACTTGGAACTACAAGTGGCTAGACCAGCGCAAGTGGACCCAGGGAGGGCGCAGATGGGGTTCAAATGGACCCCATTTCTTTAAGACCTTTCCTCCCACAACGTCTGGGAGTTTTGCAAGTAAGGTTTCTACCTTGGTGTTGAGAAGTACCCAGGGGAGGGTTGGAAAGGCCTTCCAAAGGAAGGCAGTCAAATTTGTTTGAACCCAAATCGCAATGGTGGGGTTTTTTTCAGCCAATTACTTATTAAATCAATTTCTTTAAATGCGGCAAAACTATCGTAATTGACATAAAGGAATGTGTAGATTCATTGGGTCCCAAACTCATAGTGACTTCAGGAAACCAGTCTATCCAGGTTCTCAACCTTGGGTTCATATTAGAATGCAAAGGAGGGTATAAAAATGATCAATCCCAGGTTCCCACTCCCATACCAAGTGAACCACTCTGTAGATTGAACCTGGAGATCCTTACATTTTAAAACTGACTCTCAAAGGGTAGCCAAGGGAGCCAGCAGCATCACCTAAGAACTTAGAAATACAAATTCTCGGCTTCACTCCCAACTATGTGATTCCTAAACTCTGGAGCTGGTGCCTAGCTATCTGATTTAACAAGCCCTTCCAGGGATTCTCTTGCACACTAAAGCTACTGAACAACTGTTTAAAAGCTCCCCCAGCTGATTCTAACGAGAACCCCTGTAATAAACCAATGCTTTCACATTTTTTTCAAATCCCAAACGTTTATTTAGAAGAGCAACATGTTACACAGAAAAGGAACAATCTGGTTGAATTGAGGTGCTAGTCCTGTATTTCCTTCCCACTAATTCTCCCAGAACAGATCAGTTCTTGGAAAATGGACCACCTATTTACTTTTGTACTCTGGTGCCTGGCACAGTGCCTATAACATAATAGATGTTTGATAAGTGTTTATTGATTTGAAATGAACATTTAGGTGAACGATTTGTTCCAGACCCTACTATGTCTACTGTTTATCTTCCCCACAGATCCTGGTCACCTTGCTAGCTAACAAGCCAGTAGGGATTCAGTTCTTAATAACCTATGACCATCCATAATGGTCTAAACCCAAGTCAGACCCTAATGGAATAGAACATGAGAGAAAGTATAGAATTTTGAGGAGTTGAGAAAAGTCAGAAGCATCTGACATGATTTCATTTGCCAAAACTGGGGCCCAAAGCAACCAAAGGAAAGCAGAAGGACACTAGATATCTGGTGGAATTGAGGAAAGGCACTGAAGGAAAAAGTATGTAGGGGAGGGCTTAGGGGAAGAGAGATAAGAAACTTAACCATGATGAACCTACAGTTTACTCTGGATCTTCTTTTTCTAAGGAACCCACCTCTGTCTCCACTTCCCCAACCTCAATACATACATCTCATCTTAACTGCGGCCTGGAAAAATAATTTAAAAATAGAAAATTTTTATAAAAGTTACTTCCAATTACTGCATAAAACATGGTAATTTGTAATTATTCAGAATAACTTAGGCATCCACTTGTTCAAGACAAAAGTAGTAAAAAAAAAAATTGCTAATTTTTAAACATAAACACTAGATAATTTCAAAATCCAGGGGTTTATGATACTCTTCTTTAAGACCCACAGAAACTTACAAAACCAAAAATTCTTCCCTATTTATTCCATCAATATTTTCTAGAAGGGATACAATATTAAAATAAAATGTTCCTTTTAGCCTTACACATAATGCTTTAAAACTTAGGATACTATTTATGAGTACCTAAAGTAGCTCCCTGACTATTTCTTCCCCTTTGTCTTGCTTATTGTAACATGAATTCCACTGAAAGTTTGGTTGCTGCTTAGGTTATCTAACAAGAGTGTAACTTCCCATATGCTTAAGCAATTTCTTTCTTTTTTTTTTTCAAACAATTTCTTTTTACTATTAAGATAATTTGGGGGAAGAGGGGAATAATCATTAATTTAGGAATTAATCTTCAGATTAAATATTACATTAGATCCACAAACAATATATATGAAAAAAAAAATATCTTGCCTACACACATACGCTTGCTACAGCTTCTTTTTGCTCATGGAATTAAACAAAAACAAATAGGTTGAGGGCTAAAAAGGGAAAAAACTGAGTGAGGGTGTAGGAGGGGAAGCACTTACCAGAAGCAATTTAAAAACATGAAGTAATTATTTCAGCAGAAAGCAATCTGCTAAAGACCAGTACCTCAGGAAAGTTAAGAGTCTTAAGTGTTTCTTCTTGTCATCATAAGTGACTCAGCATTTGGAATGGAATTATGTTTACCGTCTTTCAGATTGAGGGTGTCAAATAACTTTGGTGCCACCTAACTCTTTTTCTTGTGTGCCTAAGAAAACTTCAGGACTGCCATGTGTTTTCAGTCTCAGATGGCTACCAGAATCTGAAAAGCTTTCCCTTCTTCAATCATTCCTGTCTTACCAAAGCCTGAGTTTGCCCATCATTCGTTTATCTTGCATTTGTAGTGTTATCAGATGGATTTAGATTATTTCCTGTACGCTAGTGTAAAAACATGAAAAAGTTCTTCCTTTCCTAAGCCTGGAGAGTAGCCTACCTGCTGCTAGGACATCTTAAACACCATTGCTGGGGGTGAACTTTCCCCAACATGGGGAGAACCTTCCATTGGTGATACTGTCATGCATCTTTTATGACCATCTACCATAGGCAGAAGGTCAACTGTTTTAGTCCCTGCCCATTTCTAGAGAGAAACAAATTTTCCCCAAGTGTTCATTGGTCACCAATGTTCATAATAATATTTATGGAATATAAGGATTAAAAGGCGCCATAAATGTTATTAACTCCCACACTTTTGTTTTACAAACAATGAAACCAAGGCCTCACGGTATTAGGTAACTTACTTAAGGTTACAGGAATAGCTAAACATACAGCCAAAATTAAAATGAGAAACTACTTGGTATAGAGAACGGTGTATGGGCTTCAAGTGCACCCTCTTCCAAGTTCTTTAACCTAAGTTCTCTAGTCTCTGAGAGCTTGTTTCCTTGCCAGTGAGGACGTTAATAGTGAACAGTCATACAGCGTTTACTCTGTGCCAGGGCCTCTGCTTAAAGAGGTCCTCGTAATCTTTAATCCTCAGAATAACTCTGAGTTTTTGGCTTCCTGATTTTATTTTGTTTTACTTTTACAAAAATGGGGAAAATGAGGCACAAAATTATTAAGTAACATGCCCAACATAACACAGCTAGCAAATGGGCACACTGGGATTGAATGGGATAATATATATAAAAGGCCTGACATATAAGTTGTCAACAAAAGTATCACCAATTTCATTTCCCTTCCCTAAGGGTATAAATCAGAGGCATTCTGATTCTTGGTCCAAAATTGGGCCAAGACACCTTTATTCTGAGCTCTGACTGCTGTGTATGCTCACATATTTCTTCAGTTATATTATTTTAGTATAGATCTTCTTCAACTTATGATGGGGTAATGTCTCAATAAACTCATCATAGGTGGAAAATACCATAAGTTGAAAATGTATTTAATATACCTAACCTACAAAACATAGCTTACCTAATCTACCTTAAAGGTGCTCAGAACACTTACATTAGCCTACAGTTGGGCAGAATCACCCAACACAAAGCTTATTTTATAATAAAATGTTGAAAAATCTCATGTAATGTATTTATACTGTACTGAAAGTGAAATACAGAATGGTTGAATGGGTCCAGAATGGTGGTTAAGTACATCGGTCGTTCACCCTGGAGATTGCCTGGCTGAATGGGAGCTGTAGCTCGCTGCCACTGTCCACCATCAGGAAGGAGGACTGTACCACATACCACTAGTCCAAGAAAAAACCCGAATTCAAAATTCAAAGTATGGTTTCTAGTGAATGTTTACCGCTTTTGCACGATGGTAAAGTCAAAAAATCATTAAGTCAAGCCATCGTAAATTGGGGACTATCTGTCCTTTACATAATTTTGGAGGTACTGTATGTACGTATAATCCTATCTGTAGTTACAATAGTTACAAACATTAAGAAGATAACCAAACATTAAACAAAGACTATTCAAGTTTATCACTTACAAAGAAAAAAAAAAAAAAAAAGATACAGAGTTTCTAAAAGATTAACAATGCTGTCCACAAAAACCTTACAACAAATCCTTAAACAGGACCAGACCAGTGATGTTAGGGCTTTGCAATTAGAGCAGCTCATTTAGTAGATCTCTGCCTCTCTGCCTACTTGTTATTTGAATTTTTAAAAGCAGAATTAGAGACATCTAAAAATAGCCGACAGAAAATCTTCCCATGTCAGTGATTCTCAAAGAGGATCAAGAGTGAGGTGAATATATGATCCTTGAAAAGATGAAATAAAAATACTAAATATACTTTTAAATGGGTACTTTAAGTTTTATTTCTGCTTTATAAGAATCTGGGAAAGTATTTTTAAAATAAAATTTTAAAGCATCAATATAAAGTGGCACCAGGAAACTTACTTAGATTTAAAGGCCTTGAGGGTAAAGGAAAGGTGAACTCCTTCCTTAGGCAGGCATCCACTGTGTTCCTAGGACGGAGCAGCCCCGAAAACAAGCTTTTTCAAATGTTGATGATGTAAATTGAATAATGTTGACTCTGGAACACAGCCTCCTATTTAATAGCAGCAGGAAGGTTGTGGGTAAACAGAAATGTCCCAAGAAACTCATGCAGAGACCATGAATAAGTATTAGGTTCTGATGCGGGAGCTGAACCAAAATGGAATATTGGGTTCTTCGGATTATATCTGGTGATGATTCAGTGAGAGGTGGCTGAGCCAAGAGTAAGCAGCCTGAGAAACCAGAGATTTGTTCAGTTCCACATCTGAATACCTGTTACAGAACCTGGAAATGGCTTGAAGCTCAACAGTAAATGATTCAAATAAACTCAACCACTGGTTGTAATGTTATAATGCGAATTTTTTAAATGAATAAATCTAAACAGCAAAAATAGAACAACAATAACAGTGGTCCGGGCTTATGTCTGTGCATGATTAGCTTTAAAATGAGAATGTTGTCTTAATTAAGCAGGCTGAAACATGTGGGCGTTGACCTAACTTCTGCCTAGCCAGGAGGAAGGGACTTTACACACAAGGTTTCCAGCCAGAGAGTAACAGGTGCTGTTCCCTCAGCAAATACCTTGGCCTCAAAAGTGAATCTCCATTCCTCCTCTATCAGCAAAAGCATCACGCAAAGCTGAAAAGTGAATGATAGGAAAGTAGAGAATCTTTGTTCTGTTATCATTGGGTTACACACTAAAGTTTATTTTTTGAAATAGCTCTTCCAGGGGGCATAAAACAAGAAAGAGTGTTTCAACATAACTTCCATCAAGGGGAAATTTGACCATTTAATGGAAAGTCTATTATTTCATAATTCTCTAGACCACACTATAAATAGATGATTCCCTTCCTTTTCTGACGAACTTTTAACCCTGGTCAGGTTTCTAAGAACTGAGACAAACCTGACATGTGATAAGAAGCTAGAAACTGGTGTGAGGACATGTAAATTTTTTTTTTCTAGTAAATTTAGAGTATGTGTGTTCTCAAAATATCTTTTAATAGTCAAATGTGAAGGAAGACAATTTTCCCTGAGTATGTGTTCTTCACGGTCTACCTGGTTCTCTTGTGGCTTTGAAACAGAGCAAAAGTCCTGTTCTCACAAGGATGGTCTTCCTCCAGTGAGTCTCAAAGTGCTGCAGGGTGGAACTCTAGCTTCTCCATCATTATGCTCACCCTAGACACAATTTGTGTGTTTGCTCTTCAGCCAGATGAAAAACAATTAGTTCCCAGGCTTATGGAGCTAAAGCAAAGACATGAAAGCTATCCTGTGGTAGGCTGCATGGGGGCCTCCCCTGAACCTGAGAATGGTACAGGGTGGGGGATGGGGAGCTTGCAGATTTAATTAAGGATCTTGAGAGGGAGACATTATTCTGAATTATCAAGGTGGATCCCAAACGCAGTCGGGAGTATCCTTATAAGAGAAAAGTAATGGGGAGGTTTGACACAGTGAGATCATGGATACAGATTGGAGTAATGCGGACACAGCCAAGAAATGCCAGCAGTCTCCCCAAGTTGGAAGAAGCAAGGAATTAATTCTCCCTTAGATCCTTTGGAGAAAGTGAGGCCCTGCTGACCACTGATTTTAGCCCAGTGATACTGACTTTGAACTTCTGGCCTCCAAAACCATGGGAGAATATATTCCCATTGTTTTAAACCAACAAGCCTATGGTAATTTGTTACAGCAACCATGGGAAACTAATACAGCTTCCTTCATTTAGTTCCCTTTGGCACTAATGCCAATCTCTCCTTGAGCAGCCAGCCCTTCAATACACCACTGATATTTACAAGGTATTTTTCATTCAAGATGCCAAAGCAACGTACAACCATGTAAATGGACTCAATTTTCTACCCCGGGGTACATCCAACCAATAGCAGAGCCTTCTAAAATTTGAGAGATGCCTGGACCATTCTATTTTATATTTTTTGAGCTTTCTAGTAAGTAAAGACATGCCGGAAGCAGTTTTAGAAAAATTAGAGTGTAATTTGAATGTTAACAGTGAGCCAACTAATGCTCAGTGGCAGGAATACTCAGTTATTGTCCGTACAGCTTCGTTTAGAGATAAGAATAAAATTTTAACTTTGGGGTCTGTGGTAGACAGACTACTGCAGCACCCAGACCTTCCTTCAAGTAGAACTTAGTGTGCCAGCTACTGGAAGCATCCTTGGCCAGCTTTTCAGAATTTGCTCCTACTGCAGAGAACTACTTCATTCAAGGTCATTCCTTTCCGGGGCCAGCGCTTACCCTGTGACTGAGGGAAGCAAGGAGATAAAGACTCAGCTGGGTAACTGGGAGATAACTCTGGTGGGCTGCAGACACCCCAGAATGTCCCCGGGGGCAGGGGGCCGGCTGGCTGGGGGAGGGGAGAGAGACCGGGTGACTGAGGCTTTGTGGAGCTTGTATCCACAATGCTACTTCTCCCCTTGCCCAGTCCCGCTTCTGCATTCTTCTTTTCACAAGCATCCCTAGTAATGACCCCGGAGCCCCTGCGATCTGCGCTACCTATCTAAGGGCATAAGTCTTCTCTAAACCACATGTCGTACAGAAGCATGCGCTGTGGAATTTTTCCTTGCACCCAATTTCCTTTCAGTTTTTCTAACTTAGTGATTTTGACTTTAGTCGCTCAATGGATATTTGTTGAGCTCCTTGAGCAAGCTGAATGCCCTGTAGGAGGAGGTATTAGACCTCGGCAAGCTTCCTGGATGACAGGCTACTGCTTCTCAAGCTGTACCACATTCTCTCCAGCCCCCTTGGCACCAGGCTCTAGTCTGCTGTTCCAGGGGATGCAGGGCTATATGCTCTTCTCACAGCCCTGATTGTAGCAGGTGATAGACTGTAGGTCGAAATGTACAGATTAGTTTGGCCTAGATGTAAGATGAATAAGGAGTGGTGGAAGTCTGGGGCAAACTGGAGAGAGCGTACCACCTCCAAAGAGGTTAGGCCACTACCTTAACTCAAACTTGACGTTACCAACTAGGAAAAGAGATACTGTGTGCCTCACGGTGTGATGCAATATGAAACCACATCTTGACCTTTGAATTATCTTTGCCCCAAATGTTTAACTGGAATTAATCAAGTCTTTAGATATGAATTCCAGCCCATGAGACAACTGACCCCTCCAACAAGGTGATGTCATCGAAGAAAAGAAAAAAGGAGATGGGAGAGAGCCTGACCTAGTGTAAAAGTGACTAATGTGACACCACCAAATGCAATGCATGTGCTTTAATTGGATCCTGGCTTAAAAAGAAAATGAGTGTACAAGACATTTGGGGACAATAAAGAAATTTGAATATGGACTGAGTAAAAATGATATAAGGGAATTACGATTGAACCTTTTTTCAGTATAATAATAATATGGTAGTTGCGGGGCACCTGGGTGGCTCAGTCGGTTAAGCGTCTGCCTTCAGCTCAGGTCATGATCCCAGGTCATGATCCTGGAGTCCCGGGATCAAGCCGGGCGTTGGTGTGGGGCTCCCTGCTCAGCGGGGAGTCTGCTTCTCCCTCTCCCTCTGTTCCTCCCCCAACTCGTGCTCTCTCTCTCTCAAAAAAATAAATAAATAATCTTCAGAAAAAATTGTAGTTGTGTAGGAAACTGTCCTTATTTTTGGAAATGCATGTCAGAGTATTTGGGATAAAGGAATATATCCACTCTAAGACGGTTCAGTAAAAATAGAGATGTTTAGATATAGATGTTTAATTCTATAATAAATTGGGCAACATATTAACAATTGTTGAACGCGGCAGTAGTAGTTGAATAGATATCTATTTTTCTTTTTATTTTTTAGTAGGCTTTGAGATTTTCATAATCTAAATCTTTAGAAAAAATAAAAGCAACAGTCTTTATGCAGCTCTTGTCCATTATTGTCATGTGGGAATGGGGTCCAGTGTTACTAGCTAAGGTACTCTGAATTTTCAAAACAAACTGGAAATCTGGAATTTCTATATAAAATGCTTTTGGCACTTAAGAAAATATTAGCAACCATAACTAAAAACAAATAAAGAACACCTCTGTGCAGTCCCGTTACAATGCATTCGGATACTGAAACTGACCTCTCAGCCTCTAATTTACCATCTTGGGGTTAGATCCTTTGTTCCTTAACCCTTCTCCATACACCCTAGCTCTCTGACCCTCCGTCCTTGATATTCTTTCTCCAAGTGGTATGTGGCTAACTTGGTTCCTTTCTCACTCTTGTTCCTCTTTTTTTCCCCCAAATGGCTTCTGCCACTTTGCAGTTTGACTGAGCAGTTGGTGGCTTAAAGTGAGAATTAATCAAGCTATGGGGTTCTCTGGAGTAGCAGATGATTTAGCAAACTAGAACTGTTTAATAATTATCCTAGGGCACTAAACATTATCCTAATGATCTAAAATAGTTATTAAACCTTCCCACTTAAGATTATTAAATTGCAACATCTGTCTTCAGGAAGCGTTTCTATTGCATGTAATATTTGCGAAACATTTACAACTGCTTTTAGTTGTATCTCATGCCCTGCGATAGGTTTATAGTTTTTTCCTTATTTAATGGCTGAAAACACTAGGCATGGAGTCCTACAGGTAACCTGAGTCCTCTATATGAGGAGGGCCTGGGCCTAAGCAAGCTTCCTGGATGACAGGCTGCTGCTTATCCAACTGCGCCACGTTCTCTCCAGCCCTTGTTTGCTTTATTAGCTAATTACCGGCTGCATATTCATCCCAGGTTCCAACTATATTAAGGGCTATTTACTAGCTAAAATCAATACCCTTTCGATTAGACACCTGGCGTGGCTTTTGGTAACTAAGCATTATTTGGGCTTCACTGCTTTTACTCCATCAGGGAGATGGGAAAGTGCTTTGTTTTGATTTTTTACACTTAGTGGCTACTGCTCTTAGCAGTAGGAGATTAAGGGCGGTGGAGACTCATTCTGCCATGGCAGGGGCTAGGAACAAATATAGTATTTACTGGACAAGAAAAGGGACAAAGAAAAATAAAATGACTAACAGTGATTTTACTATTTACGATTTCTTTTTCAATTAGATAAATCTCTTGGGATATATGTCTGGTCCCCTAGGCACCCTATTAACCCTAAAAATACAAAGACAAATAAAATACATTCTCCAGGGGCGCCTGGGTGGCTCAGTCGGTTAAGCATCTGCCTTCGGCTCAGGTCATGATCCCAGGGTCCTGGGATCAAGGTCTGCATCGGGCTCCCTGCTTGGCGGGAAGCCTGCTTCTCCCTCTCCCACTCCCCCTGCTCGTGTTCCCTCTCTCGCTGTGTCTCTCTCTGTCAAATAAATAAATAAAGTCTTTAAAAAAAAATATTCTCCAACTTGGTCAAGTTGGAAAGAACAACATCAAAACAATAATTATTATAAAAGAGTAAAAAGAGCAAAAAGTAGTAGAACTGGGTTTTGACATATAGCATGGCAAAGGGAATGAGTCGTTCTTTCCCCCAAGAAACATGCCCAAAGCCTTTTTGTTGGGGATGGTGGTGAAACCAACCAAAAAGACCCTTTTTAATGTAGGTATTTTATTACAGAAATAATAAATTATTATGTTTATTTTGGAACCATGAAAATATATAGACGAAAGAGAAAAAACATCACTATCATCCACCATTCAGATCACAACTAACCACTGTTGATAGCTTGCTATAAACATTTTAAGAACGTTTTCTTGGATATATATGTACAAGTTTTTAAAATAATAAAAACCAAAAAAACGTGTTAAGACATTGGTTGAATCAAGTCATTCAAAACCAGGTCTTGCAATATTACCTCATGACTTCAGAAAATCTGCTTAATCTCTCTGAGCATCAGTTTTCTCCTCTATAATATATGGGTAATGATACCTGCCTTAGAGGATTATTATGAAAATAATGATTTGAAAGAAGTATACTTCTTAGAACAATCCCTGGTATATATAAAGTACTCAACATATTGATTCAACCAACAAATATCTATTAAGAGTTTCCATATTAATCAATTAGACCAGATCAGTGAACTAAATATGGTATTTATCTTAAATATGATCACTACTATTAACATAATGTTCTATAAATCCTCTTTCATTTAACAAAATATCAAGAACATCTTTCTATGACAAGAAACATGAATCTATCATCATTTTTACCCACGACATAGCATTTCAACAGGAAGATATAATTTATTGAGCCAATCGCGCATTCAGAGGACAAAGATGGCTTTCAGTCTGTATTATAGTCATTGTTTTGACTATCTTTTAATCCTCTTCCAATTGATTCTTAAGGATATATCTTTTAAGTGGAATTATTGAATCAAAGATGATGAACATTTTTTTTTTTCCTAAGTAGGCTTCACGCCCAGCATGGAACCAACACAGGGCTTGAACTCATAACCCTGAGATCAAGATCAGAGGCAAGAATAGGAGCTGGACGCTCAACTGACTAAGCCACCTAGGTGCACCAAAGATGATGAACATTTTTAAAACTTTTTAACATCTGTTTCTAGCTCGCCCAAGGAAAGCTTTCAGGTAGATGGAAAGGATAGCAGGCCTGGGTATTAAAGGGTAAGCAGAAAAGAGATGGGATGAAAAGTGATAGAAAGACATCAACAGGAAGGAGTTCACTATCTTCAAGTTGTTTCAAGGTCATACTCTAAATAAAGCAAGTTATCTTTTGGACTAAATAGATTATAAGGACAGCTAGTTTTAAAAGAGAACTTTGCAGTTAATCTAAGGTAAGGGATATAAAGGATAAGGATGGGGTTTTTTTTCTTTCAACTCTCAAGAATAAGGAATCAGAGCACCTTCTGAAATACTAACATGCACATTTTCATGTTCCACAACATCAGACAAATTTTCAAGGAAGGCAAACCATTGTTACCTCTTAGCCCACTCTTCCAGTACCTACTTAGCCCTCTCTCTGCTCCCAGGAAAAGCACAGAACTACAAGATACTTAATGCAAACTTGTGGTTGTTGTTGTTGTTGTTTTAATTTAATGTGTGTAAAAATAACCTGGAGCACTTGTTTATGCTTGTTCCTAGGAGTAAAGGGTATCTCCATAGATTTTGTCTCTGTAAAAACAGGTTGAGGACTAAAAACCTGCATTCTAAATTGCACCACCACCCCCAGCTAATTCAAATATAGGTAATCCTCAACTACATTATGATGAACAACTCTGTGGTTGTTTCCTTGCTGCTCAAAGGGTGTTTCCTATATAAGGAGCAAAAGCATCATGCAGCTCCTTATTAGAAATGCAGAATCTCAGACCTTACGCCACACCTACTATACAAAATCTGAACTTTAACAAACTTCCTGGACAATTTGTATGCACATTCAATTTTGATAAACCCTGTTCTTTAGCTTAACTGTCAATAAATAATCTGGCGTATCCAACACAGAAAAATTTCCCATGAAAATTCCCATGAAAAGTAGAAGTCCCATCCACTTGGTTTTTTGGGGGACCTAGAATCCAGATAATACTGGATACTGAGAAGATGCAGCAAGTAGCCTTGATCCTTCCAGCATTACTTGAGTGATTTGAGGGGGTAAAAAATCCCAAAAGCATAAACCTGTGGCACAGAAGACTCCTTCACTAACATTCCCGGAAATATAATGAGGAAAAATGAGATCTAAGTGATCTATTAACAGTACTCTAGTTATCCCCTTCAGCTTATATATCAATTTCTAACTCTTTTCGAGGTATAAATGACTTTATGGGAGGTTGCAGAGAGAAATATTTAAACAGCTCGAAGTATGATCAATAGATGCTAAATGAAATAAAATTTGGTTTTATTTCTCTTGTCAGTTTGGTTTTATTTCTCTTGTCAGTTTCTATTGACCAACCTTTTAAATTGTAAAATTATGCAGCTGAAACTAAAAGCAAATAGGGAAAATGATGGAGCTTTTATTTAGCATTACCAGTTGATATTTTAAGAGGTGCAAAATTGGTAAAAATACATCCTATTGAGTTACAAATTTTATTGTGTTAGTCTCTTACAGGAATCTGGCTGGAGATAACTATATTGTAATCAAACGTGAACATTTGTTAGAATGTCAAAAGTTTCATCAGTTAAACAATTATTTAAAATAGTTATGGTGGGGTTTGAAATAAACCCAAAGGGGAAAAAATCTATGTTGGATCAAGTAACCTTTTTACATCCTATAATTCCTTGTGTTTCAAATATACTTACAGAAAAGTTTCAAAGTTTGTTAGACCTTAAGACTGTAATACATAAAATGTAACGTTAGTTGTCCTCATCCTCTAAGTTTTATTTTAAATAAGGCAATCGTTGATTTTGATTAACAACAACAACAACAAAAAGACAGAATTAACCATAGAGCACTTAAAAGCTTTTGATTGGTACTCAAAATTATTTGTATTGATGCTAATTTCACTATAAAACTACTTAGGAAAATTCAAGGAGATGGTAGGAGACTAATCTCCCTTTCTCATGTTGCAAATTTAAGCACATTCTTCTATGTCTTTGAACTTGTTCTTGTTGATGATACAGAGAATAATGATTACTTTAAAAGACAAAAGAGGTCAAGGAAAAAAGAAAAACCGAAGGGAAAATATGGGAAGTGAAAGAGATCCACATCAGATCAATCAGTAAGGAGGTTTTATGTCTCTCAAATGTGGAGATTTAAAGCCAACAGTAACAAGAAGATCTGGAAATCTGATCCTTTTCTCCTTAACACTGGAAAGAAATGCTATCTCTTCATGAAACTGAACTTCAGTATCAGCTAAAATAATTCACAGTCCATTTGGCTGGTCAGAGAGGAGTCTCTGTAGAAATCTCTTGGTCGCCATGTTATGATTCATGGTATAGTATTTTTCAAACTTTTAATATCTGTACATGTCCCTCACTATTTTTGCTTACTTTGTGATTAACATGACATTTCTCCTCAACTTACTACTTAACCTAACTTACTTTTAATCTTACTTTTAACTTACTTTTTAATCTAACCTTTTCCTAAAAAATAATTTCCATGAATTACACATTAATATAAACAAATTTTTTAAAAAACAAAAATTAATAATGCCCCTATACCACCTAAAAGCATCTTGTGAACAAACAGCATTTGGAAAATCCTGACATAATAGGTGCTCAATAAATATTTGATAAATTCAGGAATAAATCTTATTTTTAGCAGCTTCTTTAGGAACGTGAATATACAAGATACAAATGAAAAAATCATTGCCAATTCATTAAGACTTTGCCCCAAAGCATCAAATCAACCGTAATTTTCATCTTCTGGCATATGTTTGATTTTATGCAATCAAAATCTCACAGTTTACCTAATTACAGGTATTAATCAACTAATATTTTGTAACTTTTCAGTGATCCTTTTTATTGATCATTCACCTCACAAAGAATGAGATCAAAGAAAAAAACAGAAAGTGTCCCGAAAAGCCAGATTTTTCTGAGTAAAACTGCCTAATTCCCCCTGCAATGACTGTGTACTATGTGTGAGGCATTATGTTAGTTTCTGAAAATGCAAAGACAAATAAGATTAAATCCTGAGCTCAAATTGCTTAAAATGTCATGAAGCAATCAGGCAATTAAACAGATAAATGTAATTCAGGGTGGTAAACATTACAAGAGAGGTTGTGTCAGTGCTCCCGGGAGCACAAAGGAGAGAGTGACCAGCGGTGTCCGAGGACAGCCTGGGTGAAGTGTCAGTGAAGTCAGGTAGTAGCTAAGCCCCCAGGGTCTGGCATCCTAACAGGCACACAAGCCAGTGAATAAGTGAAGGAATAGAATGTCAGATGTTAACTACTGAGATAAACAGGCAAAAATCAATCCAGATCTACCACGTCCGGCAAATGAGCTTGAAATTTAGGACAAATTGATATAACACATGGGGACCCTTTGAAATATTCCCACTTAATTTTAAACCATGCATTCTGACACAATCATTTAAATAATATTTTTCATGTTCCAGTGTGATTTCAAAGAATGAGTTATTCCAACTCTTATACAAGTGAGGTTTTGGGGAGAAATATGCAATGGGGTCGAAGACCTCTGATTCACTCTCGGCTCTGCCAGTAAGCAACGGGCCAGCCGGTCTTGTTCAAGCCACAGCCTCTCCAGGCCTCAATTTTTCTCACCTTTGGTGCTACCTAATTTTGAATTCTAGTTGCAAAACATATTCAGATTCTATCTCTCACCGTCTTCACTTCACATTTTGGTCCCAGCTCCCACCACCTTCTGCTTGGATTACTGAAATAATGTTTTAACTTGACTCATTGCTTCCTTTCATGCGCCCATTCACTGTATTCTCAACTCAGCAGCCAGACTACTGTTAAGTAAAACCAGGCCATTCCTGTGCTTAAAATCTTCTAATGGCTTCCCATATCATTTCGAGCAAAACCCAAAGTCCTTACCATGGCTACTACCTACCACTTATCTCCCTAACCCATCACTTTACCCTCCTTCATTCCATTCCAACCATAGGAACTTCTTGCTGTTAAGAAAGAAAAGAAGGAAGGAAGGAAGGAAAGAAGGAAGGGAAGAAGGAGGGAAGGAAGGAAGGGAAGAAGGAGGGAAGGAAGGAAGGAAGGAAGGAAGGAAGGAAGGAAGGAAGGAAGGAAGGAAGGAAGGAATGGAGGGAGGGAGGGAGGGAAGAAGGAGGGAGGGAAGGGAGGGAGGGAGGGAGGGAAGGAAGGAAGGAAGGGAGGGAGGGAGGGAGGGAGGGAAGAAGGAGGGAGGGAAGGGAGGGAGGGAGGGAAGGGAGGGAGGAAGGAAGGCAGGAAGGAAGGCAGAAAGGAAGGACGGAAGGAAGGAAGGAAGGGAGGAAGGCATCTTCTACTGCAGGGACAAAGTCTGCAAGAATACCTTTCCCCTTCACAGGTCTTCACTTGAATGTTCCTTCCTCAGTAAGGCCTTCCATCACCATCCTCTTTACAGTTTCAGTCCCTTACCAATATTTTCCCTGGTTTATTTTTCTCCACAGCACTTATCACTGTTTATAGTACTACACATTTTGTCTCAATTACTGTGTCTTTTATTGATCTCCCCATACAAGAATGCTAGTGCCATGAGGAGGGTACTTTTTTTGTTTTGTTCACAGATGTATCTGTAGTGACTCAAAGAGTGTCTGGCACATAAAAGCTCTCAAAAAATATTTAATGAATGAATAATTAATGGAAAGTAAAGAGTTTGGATGAGGCTTCCTCTTTGCTCAACTTTTCCATAACTGAATAACAGCACATGTGTCATTACACTGTCTAAAAGACATGGGAAGTAGGAGCACTTACCATCATAATATCATTTCTAAATCTAGTTAAACATTATGTAATACTTTCATGTCCTTGTTTAACATCATATATTAAAGACCGATTGATCCCTTCTGGGACTGTCATTATTTAGAATATATATGGGATAATCGATAACATTCCCCATTTTCTAAATGCAAATGGCACTGAAATCACAGTCATTTAGAAAGTAAGTACTCATTAAAGTAATGCTCATGCAAAGTAACCTTTGAAAAAGTTTTCGGATCTCATCCACTCTGAATGTAAAAAGTTGATTTCTTTTTTAATAAAGTTCACCAATAATATGATGCTGCTAAAGCCATTGAAATGTCACAGAGCTACAGAGCTAGAAAGTAACTGCAGATCATTTGGTTCACACTTTTTCCAGAAAGCATGTGAATATCTCAGCTATTCAGGGTCCACATATTTCTTAGGATAGAAACATATTTAGATATATAGCTATAGAAGCATATGAATACTTTCAGATAATAGACCTAATTCTTTAAATTTTAATGTGAATGTTTAACCTCACATTGATTCTCTATCCTTGTGCCTCAGCATCAATTATTACAGAACTAGTGGGTTTAACTTTCAGTTTATATGAAATTTGAAGAATGAGGTACATATCTAAGTAGTAAATTGTATGTCGTTTATGTTCAACAACTATTAGTCTGCTTTAAAACATCAATTCTGAAAGCAGTTTCATTTAGAATGCTAAGAATAGATTAATGGCATATGTTCACTGTGTTTGTCTTATAATTTTTAAATTTGAGTAACAGCAAGAATGACACCAAGACCCTATCCTTCAGTTATAAGGATAAAGCAAACTTTGTCTCTAAGTGATTTGTGCATTTGTGTCAAAACTTTTAAATATAACACGGCAAATTATTTAAGCAGAAGTGGTTGAATTTTGGAGGCAATCAAAATCCAACTGAATACTTTCTGCTGATTGTGTTAAGTATGTAAATCACTTTATCTACGTTCTTCACACTCCCATGGAAGAAAATTTAGAAATTTAGAACAACAACAACAAAAAAACTGAAACCTGCTTGCGTCCCAATTCTGCCTTTTAAAAAATATTACCTTTTGGGGCGCCTGGGTGACTCGGTCATTAGGCATCTGCCTTCGGCTAGTGTCATGATCCCAGCGTCCGGGGAATTGAGCCCCGCATCGGGCTCCCTGCTCAGTGGAAAGCCTGCTTCTCCCTCTCCCACTCTCCCTGCTTGTGTTCCCTCTCTCTCTATGTCTGTCTCTGTCAAATAAATAAATAAAATCTTTTTTAAAAATTACCTTTTTTTTCTAACCCTCAGCTTCTTTACTAGTAAGACAAGGAAGTGTTACCTATCACACGGAGTTGTTGCAAAGCAGAATGCCTTGAAAGTACTTTGTGACCACAAGTATACTATAAATATAAAAGGTCATTATGGTTATTAATTTTGACATCACACCTACCAAAACAGCCCCAAAAAGTACAAGTAAAAATTATGAAATACTGATGAAGTACCAAACTGTCGTTTTTGTAAACTCAGCGAAAACATATTTGGTCAACTATGTAGTTTCTTCTCTCAGTTTTATATTTTGTGCTCATAATCGTGTTGCTTATCTTTATACTGATTAGCCCCAGGCCTTACAATATTGGTTCTCATTTATTAATAGCTAACTTTTATTGAGCTAAACTTATTATGTGCCAGACACTGTGAAGAACTTTCTATGCTTTCGCCCATGTAATTCTCAGAACAACCCTGTGCGATAAGTACAATTGCACGCCCCTTTTACCAAGGAAGCAACTAAGAAAGAGCTAGAAATGCCCTGCTGAAGTTCACAGAGCTAGACATGGAGATGGGATTTAAAACCTTGGTAGCCTGCCCAGGTCCTGTACTCTTAACCATGAAACCATGCCACAGGTGCTTCAGACAGTTGTCTGAACTACTTCCTAAGGCTGACTGAGAAAGCCTATGTCTTTATTACTCAGTGCTGCTAGTGAAAGACTCCTGTGATTCCCAGTGTTCTCAACAGACTCGGGCAAGCACCTTTACTCAGGACGGTAAACTGAGCCAAGCGAACTACTTACTATCTGAGTGGGCTTGGCTTTTCTGGACAGGCTAAGTATTCCTTAGGCCTATGAAAGATGCTATAGGAAGAAATCTTACCTTGCCCTTCTGAGGAACAACTTCAGGTTTAAATGGCCCTTAAGGTCATAGAAGAAGACATCTTATTGGCTTGATGTCTTTCAGTTATTTGGTGCTAAAGGAAAAACCGCTAGAAATGTCCATTGTCGCATTCTTTAATACACAGAATTTAATATGACTGAAAAGCTGTACAAATCAAACATCAAGCAAATCTGTTATGGCTGTGTTATAGACCAAGTTGTCAAGAATATAAGCTCTGAGTTCAGGATCCCAACCTTCCACATATTTTTTGAAAGATCTTAAGCAAGTTACTTATGCCCTAGCATCCCCTTCTGTTAACTAGAAGTGTTCTAGTTTATGGGAATTATTTTGCTGTTAGTTCAAGCTGAACAAAGACTAGTTTCTTAAAAGTACTATATGTATTTTTACTTCTCTTCTCCAACCCTATTATATTTCTTCCACTACATAAATTTAGTCTTAGAAGTGGAAAGAAAATCACATTAAATTGGGAATAATTTGTCTGTGTTAGATATTCAGTTAATCGACCAAATGGAGTATTCCTTTCCCCGGTGCAATATCCTTTTTGGGTAAATATTATATCTATATAATAGGGAAAGGGGAAGAGTGAAGAGGTCTCCAAGTAACTAATAGCAATATTAACCTTTTAAGCATAAACTCAAGATAAGATGGTCATGAATGTTAAGGAGCAAAACCAAGTCAAATGGTATATGACTTTGCAATACAACCCCTTGCAGTAAATGAGTGTAAATAAAAAAGAAAGACAAATGTGTTATAGGTTCTTAGTGTTCAACCAAAGTTAAATCTGTCCATTTCTATTAAGATCTCTTGCTCAGGGGCGCTTGGGTGGCTCAGTCAGTTAAGCATCTGCCTTCGGCTCAGGTCATGATCCCAGGGTCCTGTGATCCAGCCCTGCTCAGCGGGGAGTTTGCTTCTCCCTCTCCCTCTGCACCTTCCCTGGCTCATGCTCTCTCTCTCGCTTGCTCTCTCTCCCAAATAAATAAATAAAATCTTAAAAAAAAAAAAAAAAAAAAGATCGCTTGCTCAGTTACATATCGTCACTGTTAGGACAACACAATCCTGGATGCAAAAAGCTCAAGGCATTTACAAACAATTCAAAAGATGGATTTGCCCATTAGATTCAGACATACTTAAAGAAAACTAACTGCATAATGCTGAGGGGGCACAAAGTTGTATAAAACATTGCCTTAGTCTTATTCTCTAGGCCAATGGCATCCAATCTGGGCTCTTAGAAACTGAGCTGAACTGAGCCTTGGGCGCACTGGGTTAAAGGAAATAAATACCCCAAAAAAGGAGTAGCAGGAAGCAAGGGAGTTGGGAATAATTTCTAAGAGCAAGTCTGGGGACCACAGGGAAGAGAAAACAACAGAAAACACACACAGAGAAGCCAGAATTTGGGAGCAGAGAGTCTACGGAGTGCCAGCACTAGCAGGGTGGGCACTGGGTGGGCTGGTTCGAACATAGGAAAATTAAATCTTTCTATGATCTCCTACACTATAATTTATCATGAAGACTCTCTACTTGTGAATAAACAAAGATCTTTTGAAAGAGAATTCACCCCCGGTCAGAAAGCTTTGTTTACTGATTCACATTATTTAGCACACATGTTATATTCCAGTGTAACCTAGAAACAACTGTCTGGCCATCTGATGGATTTTAATAAGAAGATGTGTTATAGGCAGCAAAAATGATCTCCTATGCAAGAAGCAGGAGAGCTATAACCAATAGCAACTTCATCAATGCTATTAATACATCAAAAGAAAAAAATGTGTCTCTTGGAAGGAGTTGGGGATACTTGTCTTGGACTAGAGAAGCACACTTTAGCTAAGTGCACCTCACCCAGTGAGGTCAGAACTACTGTTATATCTATTTAATAGATGTTAAAACTAAGGCAGAAAAGTTAAGTACCCCTCTAAGTTTCACATAGCCAGTCAATGACAGAGGGTGCATTTACCCCACCACAATACCGGTCCCATAATCCCTTCTTTCACACGGTCCTCTCCCTACAATGACATACATTATTGTCCTTACAAAAAGGTGGAAAATAGCATACATGCTTTTTCATGGTGAGCCTTTCTGCCCCTTACCCCCACCCCCACAATACCAGGATACATCACGAAGGTCTTGAGGTAGGCTCATTGGATACTAGAGTGCCATTGTTTCCATGCTCTTTCAGTTGAAAAAACTAAGGGAAAGCCTTTTTTTATTTTTTATTTTATTTTTTAAAGATTTTATTTATTTATTTGACAGAGAGAGACACAGCAAGAGAGGGAACACAAGCATGGGGAGTGGGAGAGGGAGAAGCAGGCTTCCCGCGGAGCGGGGCGCCTGATGTGGGGCTCGATTCCAGGACCCTGGGATCATGACCTGAGGTGAAGGCAGACGCTTAACAACTGAGCCACCCAGGCGCCCCAAGCCTTTTTTTAATCATGATTTTTTTTAGTGATATTCTCCAGTTCAAATTTGGTAACAGAGTTTTTTTCATATTCTCTCAATCTGTATTTTTTATCTCCCTCTCCAAAGTGAGAAACTTAATACCACAGAACATCAATATATTACTCATTTGCACTATCATACGATACATATAAAAGAGTTTCAGAATCAAGTCATCAATACCAAATATTTTTTTTCTTTTTTTCATCAATACCACCATTAATGACACATCTAAGATGTAAATTTTAAAATTTGTTTTGCCATTTATTTCCTCAGAATACCTGTCACAAAGAATACATAGTCAAAGTACTGTGTTCAAGGGGCGCCTGGGTGGGTCAGTCGCTTAAGCAACTGCCTTCGGCTCGGGTCGTGATCTCAGGGTCCTGGGATCGAGCCCCGCATGGGGCTCCCTGCTCCGCGGGAAGCCTACTTCTCCCTCTCCCACTCCCTCTGCTTGTGTTACCTCTCTCTCTGTCAAATAAATAAATAAAATCTTAAAAAAAAAAAAAAAAAGTACTGTGTTTAAATGTTATTTGAGTTAATTCTTTCATACATGTGTGGTTGTTTTAGATACAGTTAGGCTCCTTGGTTTCTGTTTATATTCAAATTTTAGGGTTGGCTTTCCTCATTGTTTCTTATTAAACATTGTTATTTGAATATGTTTAAGTGGTTCAAAATACAAAGTTATATAAAAATGTACACTCAAGGATGTCGTTCTCATCTGCCTCATTCTCACACATTCCTGTAGATTTCTCCTTCATGTTTCCTTGTGGGGAAAAAAAGGCAATGCATGTGTATGCGTGAGTGTGTGTACATGTGTACGCGTGAGTGTGTGTACATGTGTACGCGTGAGTGTGCGCGCATGTGTACACGTGAGTGTGCGTACATGTGTACGCATGAGTGTGTGTACATGTGTACGCGTGAGTGTGCACGCATGTGTATGCAAGCTGAAGAGACATGTGGGAACCTGAGTTACATTTGTAAATGGACACAATACATTTAAAAGCAAATCAGAAAATTTGCAAAGCTAGGCTGATCAATAAACAAAGCATTTGACAAAACAAATGTATAGATTTTGCAGTGATATTTATGTGATTGAAAGTGAAAATAAAAATATTTCATCGGTCCTGAAAGTTTTGTGTTCTTGTTTTATGCCTATCTCTGTCACCCTTCATGACCATTAATTATATTCAATGTTTCTAACCCTTAAAATAATCATGAAAATAGAACTAGAGGGCTCCTGGGTGGCTCAGTTGGTTAAGCGACTGCCTTTGGCTCATGTCATGATCCTGGAGTCCCGGGATTGAGTCCCACATCAGGCTCCCTGCTCAGCGGGGGGTCGGCTTCTCCCTCTGACCCTCTTCCCTCTCGTGCTCTCTGTCTCTCATTCTCTCTCTCTCAAATAAATAAATAAAATCTTAAAAAAAAAATAGAACTAGAAACATTCAGATTAGGAATTATTCTAAAGGGATATTGTCTAAAGGAAAAGCTATCCTTAAAAAAGTGGTTGTCAGGGGTGCCTCAGTGGCTCAGCCGGTTAAGAGTCTGACTCTTGATTTTGGGTCAGGTGGTGATCTCAGGGTCCTGAGATCAGGGTCCTGAGATTGAGCCCCATGCCCACTCCTGCTAGGCATGGAGCTGCTTAAGATTCTCTCTCTCCCTCTCCCTTTGCCCCTCCCACCCTGCTGGAGAGCTCACTCACTCTCTCTCTCTCTCTCTAAAAAAAAAAAAAAAAAAGTGGTTGTCAATTCTATCATCTATGAGTCTTCCTAAAGAAGCTACACTGTAATTTCTTTAGGGAACTAGTACTTTCTTAAATTAAATTATTTTAATACTTTTATTAAGCTTCCTTAAATTAAACCTCTGGTAACGAGGACGTTACTTTTGTAAAGGGTTTATTTGTGGAATTCAGTTTTCTTTCCTACCTCTTCGTGTTGAGTAGTTTTTTGACTTTTCTGTTATCAGATCACTGTTTGGTCTAGCTTTGTTTTGCTTAAATCATAGGAGTCTATTTAAGGCAAGAATTCATATTAAGAATGAAGTTACTGTTATTAATAAACAAATATACTGATTTCTGCCAAGTTAAAAAATTAATACTGTAGTATTTTAACTGCTGAGTTTCTTCTTCCTGATAACCTGATGTTTTCATTTGTTAGGGCTGCAGCAACAAAATACGACAAATTGTGTGGCTTGAACAACAGAAATATACTGTCTCATAGTTCTGGAGGTTAGAAGTCCAAGATCAAAGTATTGGTAGGCTTGGTCCTTATGAGGGTTGTGAGGGAGAGTCTGCTTTCTGTCTCTTTCCTAGCTTCTGGAGGTTTGTTAACAGGCTTTAGTGTTCCTTGGCTTGTAGAAGCATTGCCCTATCCCTGCCTTCCTCTTCACATGGACTTCTTTCTCCCTTTGTGTGTGTGTCCAAATCTCCCCTTTTTATAAGGACCCAGTCTTACTGGATTAGTACCCTCCCTATGACCTCTTTCCAATCATCTTCAAAGACCCTATTTCAGGAAATAAACAAAAGAGTCACATTCACAGGTACCAAGGGTTAGAACTTCCACATATGAATTTTGGGAAAAACAATTCAACACATAACAACATCTGATATATAAATTATAGCAAAAGCCACATGTTTTCTTTTATAATTTTGGAGTAACAATTTTGCAATGTTTGAAGATGGTATGCTCAGTGTTATTTTTCCAGGATATGAGAAAGAGAAAGGGGGTGGGAGAGAAAATAGAGAGAGAGAAAGAGAGAGAGATTGTTTTTAAATATTTGCAGACCTCAGTTGGAGTTTTCTACTGAAAAAATATTGATTATTGTTTGTATATATATTGATGATTCTTGATAGGTTACTTTGCACATGCAATTCCCAATGTCAATCAGAAAATCTGAACACTGATTTTACATCCAATATTGTGTTAGAGACTGCTGAAACACAATCATGCAAACAAACAAAATAACTATATAAGAGTTTCCCTGACCACAAATGAAATGTATTAGGAAGGTACGAGTAACAGTAAAAAATAGAAATAGTAGCTATTTCAGCTAAATTTTGATAGGGACTAGAAATAGTGTAGGAGCTCAGAAAAGGAAAATACAAATAAGGTTTGTTAATATACAAATACTCTGAAAAATCAATAAGAAAATAAGAAACATTCTAGTAAACAGGGTCCATCAATAAGGGATTGATTAAATTATGCGATGTCTCTCCACCATGGAGGACTCTGTCATTATAGCAAGGGCAGATCTGCCTGTGCTGAAATGGATGCAGAGAGAGATAGGT
Source organism: Halichoerus grypus (assembly GCF_964656455.1). Lineage (NCBI taxonomy): Eukaryota > Metazoa > Chordata > Mammalia > Carnivora > Phocidae > Halichoerus > Halichoerus grypus. The sequence continues at coordinate 120,872,928 of NC_135715.1, read as the reverse complement.
TAAACAAGAAATTATTAATGTCTGAAAACTTCAAGAACTAATTCCAGGAAACAAGGAAGAAAAATATACTAGAATGGAAAAAGAATTTAACTTTTGATTTTATATTTTTCTGTGCTGTTTGCATTTTTATAACATGTATGCTTTACTTTTTACTTTTCATCATTTTTTTGAGTTGGAGGAACACATTTGTCTAAAACTGAGTTAATCATACTTCTCTGTTCATGACATACTATTATCATTGGGACCATAACGCTTTGTTTTATCATATATTTATTCACTTTTACCCCCATATCTCTCTCCTGTTCCCTCTGCCCTCCTATAAGCCATCACTATATTGTGCTTAACATACATCTCTTTGTTTATATGGGACCATACAAAACACGTATTTTTTTGACTTCACAATTTTAAACACATGCAAATTACATTGTCATATCTCATTCTGTAGCTTATATGATTCACTAGGCACCACCTTTCTGAGAGCATCCGTGTTGCTCTGTGATACACCTAAGGCATTCCTTCCACATGCTGCATATGAGTCATGGTGTGCACCATTACCACTTCCCTGTCCACTCTCCTAGAGAACACTTGGGTTGCTTCCACAAATACCACTGCAATGAACATCCTGATATAAGTCCGTTATTGACTTCTATGAGAAATTATTTGACCTACATAAGAATTTACATATACAAGTATTTCCAAATGGAGATACTAGTCCATGGTTTATATGTAAACCTAATGTGCCCAAATGGTACCAGCTGCTCTCTGAAATGGCTGCCCCCACCCATATGCCCCCCAGTGATGCACAGGGTCAAATGTCCCTGTGTGTTTACCCACATTCAGCACTGTGCAGCTTTATAATATTGTCTAGTCGGTCTAAAGGGGTATCTCCTTTTTAATTTTTTTAATTTTTATTTGATTTGATTTATTTTTTTTATTTTTATTTTTTTAAAGATTTTATTTATTTAACAGAGAGAGAGACACAGTGAGAGAGGGAACACAAGCAGGGGGAGTGGGAGGGAGACAAGCAGGCTTCCTGCAGAGCAGGGAGCCTGATGCAGGGCTCGATCCAGGACCCCGGGATCATGACCTGAGCCGAAGGCAGACGCTTAACGACTGAGCCACCCAGGCGCCCCCTGATTTATTTTTAAATAGGCTCCACACCCAACGTGGGGCTTGAATTCACAACGCTGAGGTCAAGAGTCATGTGCTCTACCGACGGAGCCAGCCAGGCACCCCAGATACCTCCTTTTTTAACTTGAGTTTCTTTGTTAACTTAAAAAAAAAAAAGGTAATTAGAAAATGTCTTCTCCATCCAAATGTATGACTCTATAATCTAGTGCCCTTTTACTCTGCTATGACCTCTCTTAGAATCCAACTGTGTGTTTTCACCTAGTCAAACTTGTATATCTTGTCTAAAACCTCAAACTCAGCATCTTTCAAAGCAATATGAAAAGTTCACAGATTATTAATGCTGAGAAGAATCTTGGCAACCTAGAACAATTACTTCATTTTACACCCAAGGAAACTGAGGCCCAGACAAAATAAATGACTCTCCTACTATTAAAGGGATTTGAGGGACAGAATCAGAACTGATAAGCAGCAAGGTGCAGAGTGGAAGAGGAAGAGCTTTGGAGTCAGAGAGAAAAAGGAAAATATAAGATGGTTAGAATAGTCAAGTAAGGATTCGCAGATGGAGCTCAAGCTGAAATGACCCTCGGAAAGATGCACAGAGAATAAGGGAAATGTCCAGAGTGGAGAAGGCCACCTAAACAAAGCCATCATTGTGAGGCATGAGCATGCTGGGTTTTATTCATAACAGGGCAGCAAGAATATATGGCTGCGATAGTTAAAATGGGCCTGGGAGTTGGGGAGTCTGGAGAATCTAGCTAGGACTGGCTACATAATTTTTAGTGCCAGATGAAAAAACGCAGGGCTCCTTGTTCAAAAATTAAGAATTACAAGACAGCAACAGCTAAGCAAAGTGCAAGCCTCAGTACCAACGTACAGGTTGCACATCCAATGAAGCTCGCCCTGAATCTAGCAACATTGAAAAAATGTGGTTGCAATTAGGATCCACTGAAGTTTGTGAGCAAAAGAGTGATAAAATGAAAACAATGTTTAAAAAAAATAGAGACCTTTCTTGGGAATAATGCCACGATATGTATCAAAATTTAAAATGCTCTCACCCTTTGAGTTAGCAGTTGCACTTCTAGGAACTTATCCTGCAGATATTTAATAAATGAACCAAATGGCATTTGTTCAAAGATCTTCACTGCAGTGTTGTTTCTACTAGCAAAAGATCAGAAGCAGACTAAGTGTCCTCTGCTAAGGAATTGGTTAAGGTAATGACAGTACCTTTGTGCATTGGACATTTTCACCATCTTCTTACATCTTAGCCTTCCAGCTGGATTCCTCATTCCCATTGCCTTGATTCTAAATCTTTAGGGAACTTGGCCTTGGGGCACTATTTGTGATTGTGAGATGGAATAAATAATGTTTTAATTCCTAGCCAGGAAAGGGCAATTGTATATGAACATAGAACCATTAAAAAAAAAAAAGAGAGAGAGAGAGAGAGATGGCTCCACTTGTATAGAAGAAACAATTTCTGATATCTATCTTTAGAAAAAAAAAGAAAAAAAAAGGCAATGAGCACAGCAGTATGTATGGTGTGGACCATTTGTGCATAAAAGCTATATGCAATATTTGTATCTACATACAGTATCTGTGGATGGAAATGCAAGAAAATGATGACAGTGGGCAGCCTCTAATAAATGGATCCCAGGAAATGAGGGTAGGGGGTGGAGGGTGGGATGAAGACAAGCTTTTTAACGCATACTCTTATACCTTTTGAATTTTGTACCATATGCATGGGCTCCTTATGAAAAAAATATATTTGAAAAGACCAAATGACTTGAGAGGAAGAAGAGAGGGAAGGGAGGAGAAGGCCATGTCTGCCAATAGGTGGGAGGTGGCCAAGTGGCACAGCTAAAGAGCTATTTGAATAAATGCTGCACCGGAAATGAGCATGAAGAGAAGGACAAAGAATTCCCACCCATATATCCTCTACCCTGAAGACGCTATATGAATTTGAAACTGATTTAATTTTGAACCGGCAATAAAGGAATGATTGAATTTTCAAAAATTAAGGAAATTAGAAACAGAAGGAAGGGAGGAAGGGAAGGAGTAGGAGAGGGAGGACATTGAACTAGCTGCAAGGGCTACGGGGATGGCAAAGGAAAGCAGAGGTTGCCCAGGTAACCCAGGCAGTGAGCAGATAAGGATCGGCACTGTGAGGCAGGAGGGATGGGCCCGAGGAGCAAGAGCAAGATTTGATGCTGTTTTAAAAGGGGAAAATCCGACTGGTTGACTAGTTGGACATGCTGGCGGACTAGGAATGAGCATATCACGAGCAGGATGATTTCGCAGTGACAGCTTTTCAGGAGAAATTGCTGCATTCTCAACATCTGCATGCATCTGAGAATTACACCTGGATTCTTCGTTTCCATGCCTTGATTTTAATCCTTAGGAAAGTAGGCCTTGGGGTACTACTTGTGATTCTAAAATGGAATAAGTAATGATTTAATTCCCAGCCAGTAAAGGGCAATCCAAATGACTGGCTCCACCATTTCCCCAGGGCTAGTTTGTAACCTGGGACAGAAATAAGCTGTGTGTATTAAATCAATACAATCACTCACAAGTTAAAAAAAAAAAAAGCATTGCTTTGGTGGCTATGTATTATATCAACTATGTCTGTTTCTTAATGGTTTATTTTCTTCAGATGATATAAGCCTGACCACATTTCCATGGTGAGCCAACACCAACCAGGGACTAGGGTGCCCTGAGCAAGTGTTCCAAGGTGCTATGATGCAAATTACAAGTCCCTGCCTGCCCCATCGGGCTGTGACAATGACAGGTTTCCTAAGATAAATGATTGTGTAACATCCCACAGCACTCCCCGTTTTCTGCTCTCTGCCAACCTCAGGAGGGGCTGCTCAGCAGATCAAGGTTGCTCGGCAGACTAGGGAAAGTGCTAGGGTACGCCGCCCAGAAGACACTGTTGGCCATCTTGTGATCATTCCACGCTTGGCCGTACCAGTAATGAAATCATGCCTCCACAGCACCTCTGAGGTGAAACAGGCTTAGTACCCAGCATAGCTCTGAAACACAATGCTTGTGTTCGTCATGATGTGTTACTCAGACTTAACAAGAGGAAGTTCTGCCTGCCTGAAGAAGATTTCCACGGTTTCCACAGATTCCATGACAACCCACTCCCCTGCTGCTCTACCTTTGGCTCCCCAACCCCTACCACTCCCTACAAACAGACCTTCTCAAGTCTCTGCCCTCACTCTCCTCTGTCTGTGATTTCCTCCACTTCTAAATACTTACCTTTCATTTCTGTGCTATTGGCTCCCAACTCCACTTCGGTAGCCTTGTTCTCTCTAAATCTAGATGTCAACTGCCCAGGAGGCATCTCCCCCTACTTATCTCAAAGTCTATGTTGCCCAAAGTGAACACTTTGCTCCACCCTTTTCCTTCTAGTCATTTTTCTTCCTGACTTTCCTACGTGATACCATTATTCTCCCAGTCACTTAAGCTAGATTCCTTTTTCCCTTCCTTCTGCCTTGCCATGAACTTCATGCTAGAGCCTTCCTCCTGGTTCAGGACCTCATTGCCTCTCCACTCCCATTTGTAAGCACCTCCTGAGTGAATTTCCTGACTTTTAGTTT